>NW_024080911.1:1484684-2084684 GCF_003009895.1 Hyaena hyaena
CAATAGCTAAAACATGGAAAGAGCCTAAGTGTCCATCAACAGATGAATGGATCAAGAAGATGTGGTTTATCTATACGATGGAATACTACATGGCAATGAGAAAGAATGAAATCTGGCCATGTGTAGCAACATGGATGGACCTTGAGGGTGTTATGCTGAGCGAAATAAGTCAGGCAGAGAAAGACAAATACCATATGATTACACGTATAGGAGGCTTAGGAGGAACTTAACTGAGGACCATGGGGGAGAAGAAAGGGGTAATGGTGGGGGAAAGGGAGAGAGGCAAACCATGAGAGACTCTTGAATACTGAGAACAAACTGAGGACTGATGGATGTGGGGGGGAGGGGAGGATGGGCCTGGAGGAGGGCACTTGTGGGGATGAGCACTGGGTGTTATATGGAAACCAACTTGACAATAAAGTATTTGTAAAAAATAATAATAATAATAACCACGGGCACCTGGGTGGCTCAGTCGGTTGAGCGTCCGACTTCGGCTCAGGTCATGATCTCACGGTTTCTGGGTTTGAGCCCCACGTTGGGGTCTGTGCTGACAGCTCAGAGCCCAAAGCCTGTTTCAGATTCTGTGTCTCCCGCTCTCTCTGACCCTACTCTGCTCATGCTGTCTCTCTCTCTCTCTTAGAAATAAATAAACACATTTAAAAAAAGAATAACCAGAAGCACCCACTTTCCTTCTCTGTACATTGGAGCAGAACCTGTGGTAACGGAAGCTATGGTGTGGGGGCCCCTGACAGGCTCAGGCTCCTAGAGCACAACTGGGGTGGGACAGGCATTGCTTGGAAGAGCCTGAATCAAGAATTATCTCTTAGAAACAGAATCCTTATTCCAGGTACTTGTGTCCTCGGGGGAGCCACTAGAATAACATAAGGTTTGAGGATATTTCAAAGAATTATCTGGTCAATTTTTTGTTTGTTTCTGCTTTTTGATGGTGGCTGGCTCAGATGAAGCTTCATCAGCACCAAATAGGTTGTCCATCTCCTCAGGAGTCTTGCAAAGCCCCATCTATCCTGACCCCTTTCTATCCTTGGATGACCTCTGGTTATCTAGCCTCTCTCTGCTGATGTCTGTCATGGGTCTCTGATTGGCTAGTATTGTGGTTTCAGCTAGAGGGTCTAGAATGGCTTCACTCACACATCTGGTGGGTAGCAAGCTGTCAGCTGAGGTATCTCCATTTCCCTTCGTATTGTGAAAATTAATAATGGGAGACTACACTAACATGGAGTTGGGAAGCTGGAAGGGGGGCCATACAACTTGATGTCAATTGCAGGAAGAATTGTCAATTACAGGCCTGGACAGGGAGAAGATGCCCACTGAATCTCCTGCAAAAAATGGACTACTCTTGCAATTCAGCCAATGAAAACCCATCATCTTAAATTCTTGCTTTTCTCCAATGGGCTTTCATTCAAACAGCCCTTCCCATTTCCTCTTTCTCTGTAAAATACTGTCCCTCTCCTTTGCTGGACTTGCCTATAGTTTTGCCATAGCTTGCTTGTTTTGGATTGCAATTCTCTGCTATTGCTGAATGACAGTTTTATTTTTAAGGTTAATAGTATGCTTCAGCAGCCTAGTTCAGGTTCATCCCCATGTCTTCTACTGCAGCAAAAGAGGGAAAGCCCTGAGGAGGAAGCAGTTTAAACATTTATTTAGTTGCTGTATTCTTACTGAACATTGACAAATCCTCCTTTTAATTCAAACACTATCAAAATCCCACAATACATGCTGATACAATTAACTTTTAGAACTCTTAACTATGAAATTTTCAAACATAAACATTGGTTAGAGAAAATAGTGCAATGAAACTGTATGCAGGATCCAGCCTCAATAATTAATTATACAAAATATCTCTTAATTCTACATAGTCATTTTAAACTGTGTGCTGTGGTGTAGACTGATTCTTCCCCAGATCTAGTCACCTCTGCTTCTATCATAATAAAAGGTGGAATTTATAGTTCAAAATAGAGACTACATTTCCCTTTCTAAGTTATAGCTACATGTGACCATATGATTCATTTTTAATCAATGGGATATGAGCAAAACTTGTAGATGTGTCCTACATGGGTATAACTTCCAGGTGTGCCCTGTAATGGAAGAGCATCTTCTTCCCTCTCCCCCTCCACTTGTCTATTTTTCAGACAAGGAAAGGAAGCTGTCTTGTACCAGGGACACAGGCCACACCTCAAAGATGGGAAAGCAACAAAATAGAAAGCGTTCTGACCTCTGAACACTTGGCAGAATTGAACTGCCGTATCGGTATCTAATTATACAAGAGAGAAGTATACATCTATCTAGTTCATGATATTTGCCCTCTAGCTTAAACCCCAGTTTACTTACTTGGGTCTCCTTTTCCAGCAAAAGTCAACATCTTAACTAATAGTCTTGATGAAATCCCTATGATGTTTAGAGAGCAAAAATTGGGTCATATATATTACTGTCACTTCTGTGATTTGATGATGGCCATTGTATTTTAGCTCAGCAATCACATTACAATTTCTCTTGTTCTTATTTAATAAATATTTCCCGAGTGATTATTATATGTCAGGCACTATTCTAGATGTAAAGACTACTAGTAAACAAAAAGAGACAAATATCCCTGCTGTCAAGCTCAAATTCTGTTAGTTTAATTTTTTTAACGTTTATTTATTTTTGAGAGAGAGGGAGAGACAGAGAGTGAGCAGAGGCAGGGGAGAGGCAGAGAGAGAGACACAGAATCTGAAGCAGGCAACAGGCTCTGGGCTGTCAGCACACAGCCCTCGGCGGGGCTTGAACTCACGAACCATTGAGATCATGACCTGAGCCAAAGTCGGATGCTTAACTGACTGAGCCACCCAGGCACCCCGTACTGACTGAATGTTTATACCACCCTGTCCCCATTCCTTTTTTTTTTTTTAAGTTTATTTATTTAATTTGAGAGAGAGAACATGAGTGAGTAAGCAAGGGAGGGGTATAGAGAGAAAGAAAATCACAAGCGGGCTCCCCACTGCCAGCAAAGGAGCCTGATGCAGGGCTCGAACTCACGAATCCCAGATCATAATCTGAGTTGAACCGAAATCAAGAATTAGACGTTTAACCGATTGAGTCAACCAGATGTCCCCCACCCCCACCCCCCCGGCCCCTTTCCTATATTGAAGCCTTAAACCTCAGTGCAATAGTATTTAATGGTGGGGCCAGTGGGATGTAATTAGTTTAGATGAAATCATGAGGGTGGGATTCTCATGATGAGGTTACTACCCTGTAAGAAGAAGAAAAAAGGGAGATATCTTCACCTATATTCACAAAGGAAAGACAACATGGGAGACAGCAAGAGGACAGCTGCCGATGAACCAGGAAATAGACCCTTGATCTTGGACTTGATCTTGGACTTCCCAGCCTCCAGAACTGTGAGAAAGAAATGCCTGCTATTTAAGCCAACTGTCTAAGGTATTTTGTTATGGCAGCAGCCCAAGCTAACTAAAACACATTCTAAAACGTTTCTACTTCCTGCTTTATCATTTTATTATCAGGTCATTGATTTACTGAGCCAACAAATATGTACTGAGTACCTAACATGTGTCAGGCTCTGCTCTAGGGGACACAGCAGGTGAAGAAAGGAGGCAAAACTCTTCTGCTCAAGGGGATTACATTCCAACAGCGAAAACAGTTGGACAAGCAAGATCACTAAGTCTTCCTAAAATACACGCTATTACAAATAGTTGATAAGTGCTAGGGAGGAGAGTAAAGCTGGAAAGGGGGAGGGGAAACAGGGGATGGAATGTTATATTTTAGATGAGGTCATCAGAGAGCACGTCACTGAGAAGCGCATGTTTGAATAAAGACATGAAGGAACAATGGAGCAAGCCAGGCAGATGCCTGAGGGAGAAGCCGTTGGGGCTGCAGGAATTGCAAGTGCAAAAGCCCAGAGGGGCTAATGTGTTCTGGAAGCTATGATGAGGCTCTTGTAGCTGGAGCTGAGTGAGGCTGGAGGAATCTAGCAGGTGATACGGTTTTTTAGGGTTTTGAAAGGTCCAAATGGCTGGAAAGCTCAGCCACCCCTTGCTTAAAAAACAAGCATCTTTGCCTCATGCTCGCAGTATTTCTTTTTCTAGATTATTCCTTCTGCAGTTATCACCCCTACAAACCACCCATCTGCACGGTCCTGTGGGCAAATGCACACTATTGTCTCAGAAGAGCAGCATGGGTGGTATCACAGGAGCAAAATCAGATCTGATGATCTGATGGGTGAACCTGACGCCAGACAGGTGGGCATGAAGACGGGGAGCATGGAAAGGAAGCAGGAAGAGAGGGGGGTCACAAGTGGAAAGGTTTTTGATTGTGGGCCTGGAGCTGGGTGAGGGACTGGTGGCTTCTTACTGGGCCAGCTCTTTGCGATGAGTGGGCTGTCTTGTTCAGAGGAATGCTAATATGTAGAGAGGGGAAAGCATCAAGGAGATAAATTTGGGAAGTTTTGTAGCAAATGTTCAGGTTAGACCTTGTAAAGGGAAGAATAGGAAACATGCTGACTGTATTTTGAGCGTTCAGTTGAGAGCAGCTGAGAGCACAGAAAGAATATGACTTTTTCCTTTTTTTCTTTAAAAAAAAATTTTTAATGCTTTATTTCTGTGAGAGAGAGAGAGAGAGAGAGAGAGAGAGAGAGAGAGCGCTCAAGCATGAACAGGGGAGGGTCAGAGAGAAAGGGAAACACAGAATCTGAACCAGGCTCCAGGGTCTGAGCTAGCTGTCAGCCCAGAGCCCTGCAGGGGGCTCAAACCCACAAACCGTGAGCCGAAGTCAGACACTTAACCGACTGAGCCACCCAGGCACTCTGGAAAGAATATGACTAGAGTGAGTGAAAGGCTTGGCCAAAGCCCCTCTGCTGCCTTCGTTTTGAGAGATACCAGCTGATTATAATAGCATGATACTGAGAAAGAACATCTGCAGAGAATTTAGGAATATTTAGAGGTGGGTCTTGTTAGTCTTCTACTGCGGAACGTCTGGAAAAGGAGGCTTTTTTTTTTTTAATTTTTAATTTTTTTTTAAATTTATTTCTGAAAGAGAGAGTGTGAGAAGGGGAGGGTCAGAGAGAGAGGGAGACATGGAATCTGAAACAAGCTCCAGGCTCTGAGCTGTCAGCCCAGAGCCCAGTGCAGGGCTTGAACCCAGGAACTGTGATATCATGACCTGAGCCGAAGTCAGATGCTCAACCGACAGAGCCACCCAGGTGCCCCTGGACGCGGAGTTTAAAGGGGCTTTCTCGGGGTGCCTGGGTGGCTCAGATAGTTGAGCATCTGACTTGGGCTCAGGTCATGATCTCACGGCATGAGTTCAAGCCCACATTGGTCTTTCTGCTGTCAGCACAGAGCCTGCTTTGGATCTTCTCTGCCTTTCCCCCCATGCTCTTGTGCTCACACTCTCTCTCTAAATAAATAAATAAAAGTTAAAATAAATAGAACTTTAAAAAAATAAAAGGGATTTCTCACAATCATAGAAAGGAGAAGAATTTGAGTTAGTATAAAAGGATGTTTTGGTGCTGAGTCCTGGGGAGGGAGAGCCCAGACTTTTCACTTCTCCTGCTGACCTTGATTGGAGCCACGTAGGAAATAAATAATGCTGTGGCACATCTGTGTTCTATTGCCTGACCCTCTTTGGCAGTGCTGCTTGGAGGGAACCCTGAACTATAAAAGGTGCACCTGCCCGCTCCCTGGCAGCATGGATCGCTCACCCTTCCCTAATAGATTGGACTAGTCCAGTGGAGCAGCAGAACAGGAGGGTGACTATGCAGCATAAGCTAGTTTGGTTCAAACAAACGGGTGATGGAAAATGAAAAGTATCCCCATTTCTTCTATTAATTCCGTTCTATACCTGGCGTCTTTCTAAATTGCTGTTTGACTAGACGATGGAGGCTCCCAACAGAACAGAGTAGAATATGTGGCTGATTTGTTATATCCTCTGTGAGCATTCCAGTGGAAGGTGGTGGTTTCTGTACTATATATTTGCTGTCTACACTAACTTAAATATTTCTGATAAAAGCTACTTTTTAAATAACAGAACATATTTTAAATTTGAGAGCAGTGGAATTCTGTTCAAAGAGAAACTGGATATACCAATATCAAAAAATATGTACAGTATATAACTTAGAGAAAGTTTTAATAGCTTCATTTGGGATGCCTGGGTGGCTCGGTTGGTTAAGTGTTCAACTTCGACTCAGGTCACGATCTCACAGTTTGTGGGTTCCAGTTCCACATCGGGCTCTGTGCTGACATCTCGGAGCCTAAAGCCTGCTTCGGATTCTGTGTCCCTCTCTCCCTGCCCCTGCCCATCCCATGCTCTGTCTGTCTCTCAAAAATAAATAAACATAAAATATCATTAATTGTTTTACTTGCAAATTTCAGCCAGTACCCTTCACTTTAAATCACTTAAGTTATGATTCAATTTGTGTCAAATATGAGCAAATTAAATAATATATTTATAGAAAATCATCAGGGTCAGAACCCTCTCAGATAAGGTGGTAAATATGGAGTTTCAGAAGCAGAGATATTCTTTGTATCTGTTAGAATTTGTTATTGAATTATACATGTGGAAAATGCAAACTTTAGGTAAGTGGAATTAAAGAGTAAAAACCCATTTGTGTTGCCACTCTCATACCATAACTGTAGGAGACCTTAATACTCCCTTTACAGAACAGACAGATCATCTAAGCAGAAAATCAACAAGGAAACAATGGTTCTGAATGACACACTGGACCATATGGACTTAACAGATACATACAGAACATGTCACACTAAAGCAGTAGCATACACATTCTTCTCAAGTGCACATGGAATGTTCTCCAGAATAGATCACATATTGGGTCACAAATCATCCCTCAATAGGTATAAAAAGATTGAGATCATACCATGCATATTTTCAGATGAAAATGGAAATCAAACATTATGAAATTTGAAATCTACTACAAGAAAAAAAATTGGAAAGCCCTCCATATGTGGAGGTTAAAGACATTCTACTAAAGAATGAATGGGTTAACTAGGGAATTGAAGAAATTTTAAAACACATGGAAGCAAATGAAAATGAAAATATGCAGCAAAGGCAGTCCTAAGAGGAAAATACATTATAGTTCAAGCCTATCTCAAGAAGCAAGAAAGGTCCCAAATACTGAATCTAACCTTACACCTGATGAACTAGAAACAGCAGCAAAGAAAGCCCAAAGCCAGAAGGGAAATAATAAAGATTAAAGAAAAAATAAACGATCTAGAATCAAAACAAACAAACCAACAAACCAGTAGAACAGATCAGTGAAACTAAGACCTGGTTTTTTGAAAGAATAAACAAAACTGATAACCCCCCAGTCAAACTTCTCAAAAAGAGGACCCTAAGATGAAAGATGAGTGATCACAGCCACCCTCCCCCAGTATTATGTCTGTGAGATGCATCTATTCTGCTATGGGCATTTGTAGATTGATCATTCTCACTGCTGTGTAGTTTCCTGGTATGGATATACTACAATTTAATTATGCATTACATACATTATCTACCTTTGATAAATACTTAGGATGTTTTCACTATTGTGAACACAAAAACCCAACTGTGTTGGGTGTTTAACTAGGAATGGATTTGCTGGGTCATGTGACAGACATGGGTTTAGCTTGATAGATATTGCCAAAGTTTTGTACAGGGTATTTGTACAAACCTACTTTAATAATAGCAGTTAGGACAATTCAGTTGTTTTCTATATTTTACCAACATTTGATATTGTCTGTCTTCTTAAAATTTAGCCATTCTGTTGAGTGTAGAGTAATTCTGCCTTGTAGTTTTAATTTATATTTTCCTGAAAACTAATAGAATCTTGTCCTATTTCAAAAAGAAGTGTATATAATAACAACTTACACTTTGTAAGTATGAGACAAGAAAGTTGCCCTGAGTTAGACACACTGAGGATAATACATTGAGGCGGCACACTTTCGGTCTCATAGTGAATCTGAATATAAAGATAAAATGATTGATCGTGGGAGGTCGTGTTTTTCTCTTTTCCAGTAGAGGTTAAGGCTGATCACTTGAAGGAAGTTTAGAAGAGGTTCCAACAGTGTTTGGAATCCAAATCCATTTCACTGCCTAGTTCAGTGGTATCTTTAAAATGTAAGCCTGCTGCTTGGTTTTTCTTAAACTCTCAATTATTTTAGTATCATCTTGATTTTCTTAAGGTCATGGTCCACATAGACAGATATTAATTATGGATGGTACTCTTTCTTAATAGGTCACTAGAGCCTGAATTAGTCAAAAAGTGATTCAACTTGGAGAAAATTTATAATATTAAAACCTGTTACGTGAATATATGGCAGAAATAATGGAAATGGGACATGAGCATTCTTATATTATTTAAAGAGAAATGGAACCTTAATCAGTGACATTGATCTTGCAAATGGAGGACCCTTGGTGTGGTACTTCTTTCTATGGTCTAGTCTTCCTTGATGAATGCTATATATTCAATTAGGGCCAAAAAAGGTATGTTGGTAATGGTGGTTATGATTCATAAAGCTTTGAACTACATTAAATGCTGTTCATATGTTACATCAGATATATTGCTGCTTTCTGAGGAAAAGTCTATTTTTACTGCAATTTGCCTCCCAGCAAAAGCTCAGGTAGCCTTTGATCCAAGTGAAAGTTCTGGCTAAGTGCTTGCCTCCATTTTTACAAAGTGTTAACCTTAACTCCTTCCCACCTGATGTTCGCATAATATGAAAACCTGTCATTCATTGAAGATTTAGTGTGTGTTAAACATCTTATATCTCTTATTTCATGTAGTCCTGCAATGACCCCATGAAGGAAGTATTGTTATTATCCCATTTCACAGATATAGAAAGTGAGGCACATGGAATTTAAGTAACTTACCCAAGATTACTTAACTTGTCAGTTTTGAAGCTGACCTTTGAATTCAGATTTGGTTGTGACAAGTACCAGCCTTGTGCCCTCAGAAGTTGTTTTAATTTTCTGGGTATGTTTCTTCTTGTGAAGAAATGAGAAAATACCAACAATATTGGACAATAATGAAAAAGCTCTAAAGGGTTTAGTATGTACATGTGAGCATGATGCAAGCACCCCACATGACAGCTTTTATCATTGTGGTTGTTGTTGTCTACTAGTGTTATCATCAGTTATCATTCTTGGCCAAGTGGGTTTCTAGGTGTTCACAACAGTTCTGCAAGGCAGGTATTATTATCCTTTGTTGAAAGAGGCTTAGTGATGTGTCCAGTGTCTAATCAATTAAGTGAAAAACTCAAGAAGTTTTCCCTTCTTATACACAATCTTGTAACCCTGTCTCTTTATTTAATAACTATGTATTATTTCCCATTAGCTACTCAGAATCTTTGTATTGTAGGCCAGATCAGAGCCAACTTTTAAAAAAATTTTTTTTTTAATGTTTTTTATTTATTTCTAGGAGAGAGAAAGACAGCGTGAGCAGGGGAAGGTCAGAGAGAGAGGGAGTCACAGACTGAAACAGGCTCCAGGCTCTGAGCTGGCAGTCAGCACAGAGCCCGACGCGGGGCTGGAACCCACGAACCGCGAGATCATGACCTAAGCGAAAGTCGGACGCTTAACTGACTAAGCCACCCAGGCGCCCCGATCAGAGCCAACTTTGAGCTCTCTGCTTCCCAGCTCCAAGCAGAAGCCCTCTTGAAGGAAGATGAACTTGTGGGGAATGGTGAATGGAGCATGCATTTGGTCTCCCTCCCAGGCAATCTGCATTCTGTCATCATTCTGCTGTGCCACCAGGCTGTTACACATCTAGCATTAGCTTATTTAGCCTGTTAGGAATTGCTTTCCTTGAATTATTGTTCAGCTCTTCCTTTAACTTCCAAGGAAAGTCACTTCAAAGACCTTTTGAAATTTATTATTGCATTTACCACTGAGAACATTGCCCTCCATGGCACTTGGTGTCCCATTAATAAGGTCTCACTTGAGATGATTTTTCCGGGAAAAGCTTATGCTTGTGCTAAGGAACTAGTAAGTTTCATTCTTTCGAATACTAGGAAGTCTGTAATTGCTTGTCTCACAATTTTTAGTAAGAAACCTCAGAATCACATTCCAACTTAAACTACAATAATTATTATGGCATATTTAGTTTGTGTTATTATAATAGGCTGCTGGAACACGAAGATATTTGAAAACTGGAGTCAATACAACTTAATGAAAGCTTTCTTGAGCATAAGCTTTATTTTGGAGCCATTCTAGATTTATAGAAAAGTGTCAAAGATTGTATGACCCGCACAGGAAAACCTTGTGTGGTAGTTAACACTGTGGTACTGAGCATTATTATTATTTAAAAAAAATTTTTTTTAGAGAGAGAGAAAGAGAAAGAGTGAACACATGCACAGGGGAGGTGCAGAGAGAACAGGAGAGAGAGAATCTCAAGCAGGCTCCACACTCAGCACAGAGCCCAATAGGGTTTGATCCCATGACCATGACCTGAGTTGAGATCAAGAATCGGATGCTCAACGATCTGGGCCACCCAAGTGTCCCTGTACTGAATATTATTATGTATTAGTGGTTCCTATTAGTACATAATGTGTTAGTTCAGGCTGTAGTATATACACAATTACACTGCATAGTTGTTTACATGATTTATCAGTTCATGCCAGTACTCTGTGTATTAGTGCACATTAACAGTTTACACTACTATACAGTTGACCCTTGAGTAGCACAGGATCGAACCTGTGGACTAATATATGGGCCACTAATATGTGGACTTTTTTGGATAAATATAGTACCTTAAATGTATTTTTTTATTATAATTCTCCTAATAACATTTCACCTAGCTTAGTTTGTTGTATCATTACACTATATAACACATACACAAAATCCGTGTTAATTGACTATGTTATCTATAAAAATTCCAGTGAATAGCAGTATATTAATTGTTAAGTTTTTGGAAAGCCCAACGTTATATATGGATTTTTTATTGTGCAGGGTATGATGCCTCTAATCCCCATGTTGCTCAAGGGTCAACAACACTGTGTATTAGTTGACACTAGTAGACTTCACATTTGTTCACACTGCTTAGCAGTTAACATAGTTCATCCCGTGTGTATTAGTTCACGCCATATGTACTTCACATCACCGCACTGGGTATGAACTCATACCACATGCAGCTTACATTTCTACACTGGGTGTTAGCTCACGCTGCGTGCAGTTCACTGTTACGTTGTGTGGTGATCCACACAGGACACAGTTCAATGATGCTGGGTTTGGCACTGTTCTACTTGTACAGGACTCAAGAGTAAGCACAGCTCTTTAAAATCTTGATAATAAGAAAAAGAGAACCTTTCCAAGTTCATACTTCCTTTTTTTTCCCTCCAAGTTTTTATTTAAGTTCCAGTTAGTTAATGTATAGTGTAATATTAGTTTTAGGTGTACAATTTAGTGATTCAGCACTTCCATACAACACCCAGTGCTCATCACAAATGGACTCCTTAATCCCCATCATCTTTTTAACCCATCCACTGACAAACCTCCCCTCTGGTATCCATAAGTTTGTTCCCTATAGTTAAGAGTGTGTTTTCTGGTTTTCCTCTCTCCCCCAACTTCCATGTTTGTTTTGTTTCTGAAATTCCTATTATGAGTAAAATCATATGATACTTGTCTTTCTCTGACTGACTTATTTTACTTAGCATAGTATTCTCTAGCTCCATCCATGCCTTGCAAATGGCAAGATTTCATTCTTTTTTATGGCTGGGTAACAGTCCATTGTATATATACCACATCTTCTTTATCCATTCATCAGTAAATAGACACTGGACTATTTCCATAACTTAGCTATTGTAGATAATGCTGCTATAAACATCAGGGTGCATGTATCCCTTCAAATTAGTGTTTTTGTATCTTTTGGGTAAATATCTACTAGTGTAATTGCTGGATCATACTGTAGTCCTATTTTTAACTTTTTTAGAGGACCCTCCATACTGTTCTCCAGAGTGGCTGCACCAGTTTGCATTCCCATCAGCAGTGCAAGAGCATTCCCCTTTCTCTGCATCCAAGCCAACACCTGTTGTTTCCTGTGTCGTTCATTTTAATCATTTTGATGGCTGTGAGGTGATATCTCATTGAAACTTTGATTTGTATTTCCCTAATGATGAATGATATTGAGCATCTTTTCATGTATCTATTGGTCACCTATACATCTTTGGAAAAATGTCTATTCATGTCTTCTGCCCATTTTTTAACTGGATTATTTGTTTTTTTGGTGTTGAGTTTTAAAAGTTCTTTATATATTTTGGATGCTAACTCCATCAGATATATCATTTGCAAATATCTTCTCCCATTCTGTCAGGTGCCTCTTGTTTTGTTGATTTTTTTCCTTCACTGTGCAGAAACTTTTTATTTTGATGGGGTCCCAGTAGTTTATTTTTGCTTTTGTTTCCCTTGTCTCAGGAGACATATCTAGTAAGAAGTCGCTACAGCTCATGTCAAAGAGGTTACTGCCTGTGTTCTCCTCTAGGATTTTAATGGTCTCCTGTCTCATATTTAAGTCTTTAATCCATTTTGAATTTATTTTTGTGTATGGTGTAAGAAAGTGATTCAGTTTCAGTTTTTTGCATGTTGCTGTCCAGTTTTTCCAACATCATGCAAGTTCATACTTCTACGAGTCTAGAGGACAAAATAGTTATTTTTAGCATTTACATGTTTTGTTTGTTTGTTTTGCCAAGTCTGCATGTCAGGAGTTTAAATACAACTAAGCACCATGTATGCCGCAGAAAGTTCTGGTGTGAGAATCTCTAGGTTTATTTATTTTTTAAAATGTTTATTTATTTTGAGAGGGAAAGAGAGAGAGCATGACTGGGGGAGGGGAAGAGAGAGAGGGAGAGAGAGAGAGAATCACCAAACAGAATCTACGCTGTTAGCGCAGAAGCCAGCACAGGGCTCATCTCACAAACCCTGAGATCATGACCTGAGCTGAAATCAAGAGTCAGATGCTTAACCGACTGAGCCACCCAGGCGTCCCGAGAGAGAACTTCTAGTTTTAAATCATCTAAGTTTGGCCTAGGTGAGGCTGTTATTTAGAATAGCATTGAGGAACAAGTTAGGAAGCCATTACTCTTAGATTTGTGATGATCCATGTAGATAAAGAAGCTTATCCACAACCCTTTAGGGGTCCTTCCCCATCATGTGATCTGAGTTTGGCTTTGGCTATGTCAACTGCAGTAGTCATAATGCCAAGGTCTTGTACAGTAACACCCAAACAGTGGCTTCACCTTCGAGAGGTCATATATTTGTTAAAAGCTGATACAATTTGGGATGAAAATTAGAATAAAAAGTGGGTATAGTTTTATTACTATATTCTTCAGATCCATTGAAAGACCTTCTGGAGGCAAAGTGTCCTAAAGATGCCCAGGAAGATACTCAAACAACAAGAAATAGTGTTGCGTTCTGGACTTATGAAGGTCAGAGCTAAGTAGCAGTTTGGTGAGCCTTTGAAAGGTACATGGCCACACGACCCTGACTGACCATAGGCTTCCTGGCTAAACCCAATGGGTTGAGAGAACAAATACAGGGAATGTAGGGGAGGGATTCTTCCACTCATGCAGTCCAAGAGGAGGAATTTTCCTTACAGTCCTGGTTTCTAGCCTTGCTCTGATTCCCCCAGGCAGTGGGGTGAGTTGTCTGGTTGGTGTCTGATGATTACTGGTATAAGCCCTTTGGACCTTGTTTCCACATCTGCTCAATGGAGTCTTGCTAGGTAAGTGTGTCTTTCCTGCAGCTCAAACCTCAGCAAAGCTGTAGCAAGGTGGCCACTGTTGCTGCACACTTAACACTGTACTAAAGACCAGCTGTTTATCAGTCTCTATCTGCCTGAATCCTCTGTATCTTTCAACGATTCTTAATTCAGGTAGTGAGGTTAGTCATCCAAAGCCACAATGCTTTATATCACTTAACTGTGGTTTTAATTCTCACTTTTTTATATATGATTTGTGTATTGCTGGGAGCCGCACTGGCCTCTCTGATGGCAGTCACAACAAGGAAATGGCAGTGTTTGCACAGCTCCTGCTGTGAGAAACAAAAACTGGTATCTCCTTCCACTACTACTGGCTCATATTAGAAATGAGCCTGCTGGTATTGACCAGGCCTCACAATATTCCATATCAGACCCATATTCTGAACACAGATACCACATAAGGAAAAGCATATTCCTGCCTTTACAAAAGAGATTTTAGATGAGAGCTCTGTGGGTGATTGTCAAAAGCCTCTTCCTATGGGCCTTGCATATCAAAGACAATTGAGCCTGGCCCCAAGACAAAGAGCCTAATTTAGAGTTTAGGAACAAACAGGGATAAAACTTAACACGTACAGCTTCTTCTAACTGATGATGTATGGCAGTCCCTTCCCAAAGGCATACCATCTGCAAACATCCTCCCTTACAGGTGGCTGGGATGAGGATAGAAAAGAGTAGCTAACACATAACCCAAAAGCAAAAGGCTAACACCTTTAGGGCCCCCGTGGTGTTCACACATTTAGCATCAAATAGGTTTCCACAAACTAACCAGTTCAAAAACATTCATCCTCTTGAGAGCCAAACAGAATAATTCCTAGCCTAACTATTTACGACTTAACATATATATGTCATCCTATTTTTTTCATTAAGAACATCCTGTTATTTCCTTAGTTGTACAATTCAACTTCACTATGATTGAGGTAATTCACAAAAGGCTTCCCATTGTAAAAATTCCTTTTTCTGATCTCATGTTGTTCTTGAACCTTTAAATAAAGACACCAAAACTGACAGGTCAGAGATGCCTGCCTGGTGATCAGAAAGAATCTCGGGGCTCTCTCACTCTCTCTCTCGCCGACACCGTCCATCCTTCAGGGACCCCTGGACCTGTCGGAGCAGGCCTCCGACAGTGTATGATTAATATCTGTCTTCCCAATTAGTTAATAAGTTTCATGGGGAGTGAAGGGATGAGCATACATGTGATTCTGATCCCTATTGTATTCCTAGTGCCTGGCCCAATGTCCCAAGTTCACATGTACAATCAGTTAAAGGTTATGAATAACTAAGTCTAGGAAAGCCTTACATTCTCTTTGGGTCTGGCTAGTAAGGTCCTTTTGCTGAAGTCTGTAAAACTCATGTGAGCAGCCTGTCAAAGTTGCCAATGCTGAATCAGTCCCTGGACCAATTTTTAACCCCAGCAAAGCCAACAACACAGCACAGCGCCACCGCCCAGGTGGAGGCAGCATTGTGTAACTGCATCCTGTTCCATGGAAAAGTCCTGTCTTTCCTTTGGCTTCTCCCTTCCAGCAGTGGGCTTGTGTTTTTATTGAGACTTCTGGCCCTGAGCTGCCTTCTTTCCAATACCCTTAGTGTGACTTCATAAACAAACCTATGTGCTTTCTCTGTTGCAGAATGCCCTAGGAAAGTCTCTGGGTCTGAGACCGCATTGTAGGGGCCATGAAACCCAAGTAGGCTGACATCCTCTTATCTCCACCCCCAACCACCGTGGGAACTTAGGAGAAATTGGAGCAGATCTCAGATACAGCTTGGGAAAAGTGTTGTTTTTAGACTTTCTTGGAGGGTGGTGGAGGTATGCATAGGGGAAGAAAATATTTACAGATAGAAAAACAAAGGGGTGCTGTGCCTTTCTTTCAATATTGCTTTTCCTAGTTGTTTAAAAGCACAGAGAACATTTTCTCTCCTCTCTTGCCTGGGTTTTCCTAGGCTTTATTATTTCATTTTCACACACTCTTTTCTTCAGTGCTCATCTCTGAATGCTTCCTTAGGCTCCTTCCCCTGCTAACTATTTTATAGGAGGCAGAAAAAGTCAGCACAGAGGAAACAAACAGCACTGCTGGTTTCAGCCACCTGCTGGAAGGCAGTGAGGCTGAGCCCAAAAACACTTCCTTAAAAACAGAGCAATGTGCCTGCCATCCAAATCAAGCGTGCTTATAAAAAGAATTCCATCTTTTGGGTCTTTTTTTTTAACCTCTTCCAGCTCCAGGTCCTGCTGTCTTTCTGCTGTCATGAGGGAAGTACCCATGGTTTTATTCCTGCTTTGAATGGAAAAAACTTTAAATTGTAGAACCTTTTCCTGCTCAGCAGGCTGAAGCCAACTCTGCGTGTGGCTCCCTAACCTAGCCTGGAGCTGTTAGCTACAGCTTTACCTTCCTGTTTCACTGACTTCTCCAAGATCCAGTGTTTTCTCCTTCACTGTAAAGGTGACACATGCTTCCTCTAAGATATCACTATAGAAATATGCAGAGGGAACATAATTCATCCCTACTCCCACCCCCAAAGACAAACACTGTAAACATGTTGGTATATCTCCTTCTAGATGATTTTTAGCATGCTTTAGAATGGCTTTCCATTCCTTGCCTATGCTCATTATATCTTACTCATAAAATATTGTGGATTCCCAATGGGGATTTTATTTTATTTTATTAAATTTTTTAAATGTTATTTTATTTTATTTTTGAGAGAGAGAGAGACAGAGCATGAGCAGGGGAGGAACAGAAAGAGAGAGGGAGACACAGGATCTGAAGAAGGCTCCAGGCTCTGAGCTGTCAGCACAGAGCCAAACACGGGACTCAAACCCATGAAGCCTGAGATCATGACCTGAACTAAAGTCAGTGCTCAACAGACTGAGCCACCCAGGTGCCCCGGGGGCTTTTATTTTGAAGTATGTTCTAAGGGAGAGAGAAAAGGGGGAAAATGCTGGACACACAAGAAGCATAAACCCTCTGTGTAATAATATTTCATTTTTGTGAACTGGGGCTTAGTCACAATACTGCACATTAGATTCATCTATTAATTATGGAGGGAAGTGATGAGTCAGCAACTGATCAAGAGCTAACAACTCATGCCTCTGAGATGAGTACCTTTTTTGTGCCTTCAGCTACTTTTCCAAAAACTTCTAGTGTCCACTAGGCTGAAAGGAGTTTACTTCCAGACATCCAAATTCTCTGAGGAAGCAAGTAAATAAAGAGATGGCAGTCTGTTTAATAATGCGTAAAATGGAAAATGGCACCCCCTTCTGAGACACGTATAGGTCCGTGAGGGCGCTTGGCATGGAGGGCCCCTAGAGTCTGACCTCTGCCCAGCTTTCCTTCCATCATCTCTGGGTAGGTATGACCTGTGCTGCCATATATGGTCTGGCATGGAATCAGGAGTTCGGGGAACTCAGCTTGAGCGTCACTTTTAGATGCTGTGTGTTTGCCTTGGTCTGGTCATTCTCCCTTGGTGGGTTGGCATGTTCCCTAGCACAATGGGCAGCACAAAATGAGATGGTCCCTAGCATGCATTATAGGTCACCCATCCCGGGGTCAAAGCAAAATTACATCTGGAAATGTTGCAGACACACATTGACCTGTTCTCCCATCTCACCTGAGGTCTCACAGACCTGACTGCTAGGAAGGTAGAATCAGCCATTGATTAGAACCCTGAATCTGCTCCTCCCTACATCTGAGTGACCTTGTATGTGTTACTTAATTTTTAAACCTCTCTTTACCCCTTCATTAAAAAGGAATAGTCATGTGTACCTTTAGTGTTGTTAGGAAGATGCAATGAGAAACAGGATCAATTAACAACTAATTAATTCAACAACAATTTATTAAGCACCCACGACATGCCAGACACAGTTCCAGGCATTGCGAGCAAGCAGTGAGCAAGCAGAATAAAGTCTGTTGTCCTGTGGAGCTGTCATACTGGGTGAAGGAGGAAGATGGGAAAGAAACAAATGAAAATATCAGTGCTGTGCAGATAATTGCAGTAGGGTGATGTGATAGAGGGTGACGAGGGAGTCACTGCAGTCTGAGTAGTCAGGGAAGGTTTCTCTGAGGAGGTGACATTCAGGCTGAGATGTAAATGCCAAGAAGGAGCCAACCATGCAACAGTGACCAGGAGAAGAACATTTCAGGGAAGGGAACATAAGTGCAAAGTGCAAAGTAGGGAGGCGATGTGATTGGCATGTTTAGCACCTGGAATGAAGCCAGCATGGCTAGAGCTAAAAGGTGAAGTGAAGGTTCAAGAAGTGTGAAGGCACTGGATCACAGTCTGATAAATTAGAGGAGCAGTTTGGACTAGGGAGAGACTACACAGCTCTTGGCTCAAAGGCACTCTTGAATGAGGCACTTGTCTGTGAAAATGAGGAACAGAGAATGTTCTGGAGCAATCTGTTTCCTCTGACCCTGAAGGGTGAAGGTGAATGTGTTGTCACATGTTGCCATGCCAGACGTTTCTGTGGTGAAGAGTGTCTGTCTATGTCAAACAGAAACCCTGGGGGAGAAATGAGCTCTCCCAGTCTTCAGAGGAGACACAATCAGTCAGAGTGTGGGAAATGACAGGAGATAGCCATTAGGTTCACAAAAGGAATCTTAAAATAGATTCAGTTAGAGATGCAAATTCAGCTCCAGGCAGGACCAATCTTGAAGCTCAGAAGACTCCTTTGGGAGGAAATGTGGGGAGAAGAACTGTAGACAGAGCAGATGGCTTGATGAACAGGAGCCGAACACTTCAGGCTACTCCAGGAAAGGGACTCTTAATTAAGGGGGAAAAACCCAATAGCCAACAAGGTTGCCTTCCATTATTAATTGTTTTATTCTTCCATTTATGAGTTGCTAACAGATCCATCCTGGGCTCTTCAGATCTGAGAGGCAAAGAATCTTGTTCTGTCTTATTTACAAAGTTCCCTGGATCTGCCCCCAGGTCATTTCCCAGGATTTCAAAGAAAGGCTAATGTTCCAGATGAGAAGTAATTACAGCTCTTGGTTTCCCACCTTCCCAGTGGCGGCTCTGATGGTTAATTGGCTGTCCTGGTCTAGTTTCCTGAGGCTTTCTACATCATTCCACTCCCTGTCCTACATCTGAAGGACAAGTAGTCAGCAAGCTCTAAACTTTTAGGTTACTTTAAAAGGTGGGTCTATCATCAGGCAACAATGGATTTCAAAGCCTCTCCAGCCACCTCAGCTGGTTGCAGGGAGCTGGCTGTTCATTAGCATCTATGACATTTTCATGAGCATTAATGAGGCCCATTTGAAGAACTCAGATCCAGAGTCAGTGGAATTATTCTGTGCCCTAGAAAGTGATTGGGAAACTTTCAGAGTTGATTTATCTCCTTGTTAAGACCAAAGGAACATCAAGTATGTCCCAAGATGATAGTAGTATTTCTTGAAAAGAGGATTCTCTGGAAGTTTCAGGAATAATACCTTAAAAACATTTTAAGATGGAGAATTTCAAACACATAACAAAAGACTAAACTTACGAAGAACCTCTATGCACTCATTGCTCAGTCTCAACAATTACTAACATTTTCCCAATCTTTTTTCGTCTATTTCCACACATTTATTTTTCCCTTTGCAATTGTAAGACATCATATTATCTCATCCTTAAATGCTTCAAGTGCTATTTCTAATAGGTAAAAATGTTCCCCCATGCTATTGTTGAGGGTTGGGTTCCCTGTAAAGCAAACTCAGATGGGGAGTAGCAGGCAGAAAACTTATTAGGATTTTCAGGATTAGAATTTGTAGGAAGGAAGGAAAGGAAACAAGATTGAGCTGGTAGGCAGGATCTATAAAGGACTCGGCTGAGCCCCGTTGGAAAGCTACAAAGCTGAGCCCATCTCAGTTGTCTGGAGTCTAGGGGAGGAAGTTGGGCCTTTACACTCCTATAATGCTCCCATATTGACTGTGCTGTTCCTAGGAAGTGGGTATAACCTTGAAGTAGGGGTCTGTCTTCAGCCAATAACAATTTGAAGGCAGTTTCTGGAGAGGGCACATAGCAAGTGGCTATTGGCTGGTAGTACTCCCAGCAGCATAGGGAATAATCTTTAACTTCTGAAGGTGGATCAGGATGGCTCACGTAGCACAACTATAGATATTGTTATGCCTAACCAAATCAACAGTGATTCTTTACTATTATCTAGCATTACCTAAACAAGGTCCACGAAGTGAAGAATTATGTTAAGTTAAAAGGCTCCTTTAGAGCAGGTTTATTATGGATTTTAAATATGCAAATGAACACGGGGACTTTCCAGGAAGGTTCTTAAATGGGCAACATTTGTAAAATTTATTTGACCACCTTACATGTTTGTGGTTTTGCTTTTATTTTTATTTTTTGGGACATACCTCCAAAAACAATGCCCTAGAGTATTTAATAAATAGAGAAAACAGTAGTTTTTATTTTATAGTGCTTGAGAACAGCTTAAACCAAGACTATCTTTGATGGTGAAAAAGCTTCATGTTTGGAGGGGAACTATAGTAAGAAAAATAAAAGCAAACTCTTCTTGATGATACGGTCCCTTCCAAGACAGCTACGAATTACATGAACATTCGAAGATATTTGCAGTTGGAAGAGGGCACGTGCTAAAAATACTGTGCAATTCATCACATCCACAAACTTTCACTATGCAGCGTTTTGATATGGTCATTTCTGCACATTGGAAGGGTGGCAGAAAATGTGGTAACCGGTGAAGAGTCTCTTTGTGGATGCTGTGAAGTTATTTTTAGGTTGTTACAAAGCCTCATTTATAACTGCTATCCCAATCATAGGAGGTTGGTGTTGGAGACCAAGGAACTGGAAAGAAGTGGTATTCTAGGGTTTAGTGAAAGGTTCATAAATCAATAGTTTCCAGTTGTGCATACAGCATGGGGCCAGGCATTGGAATTGAAAAAGGAGAAATATAGTTTGCTTCCCTAGGAATTTATGTTGAAATGATGAAGGAAAAGATAACGAACACAATGGAGCAAAGCCAGTAAGCATGTATGCAGTGCAGTTTTCATTTTGTTCTATGGTTGGTTCTCTCTTGGGTTTTTTTACTAATACTACCTCGATAAATATGAATATACAAGTATTAGTATTCCTATTTCACAGATAGAGAGGTTGAGAAAATCGTTAATCACACAGGTAATAAGTGAAGTTTGGAAACACGTCCAGACATTGTGATGATAACTCTATTCCGGCTCCAGTAGATGATGATTCAACTTATTGGGAGTTCAGAATCATGAAGGAATTGAAGGAGAGATGGGATGTCTGGAATGAGGGATACAATTGACATAAGATTCTCTTGCCTCCGTGATTTAAGGTGTTGGGTTCCCTTCTCTTAGAGGTGAGACACTAGACATACCTGTAGGAGTTTATGATCTTGGCATAAGTTATCTCTCCACACCTATGGGAGAACTTAGGTGTTTTCCAAATACATAGGGCTTGCTATACTGGTCCATTTTAAATGGGACACCATGGAAAGAGAACATGGATCTGAGACCAGATATTACTGCTTTTAAATCCTAGCTCTACCTATGAGTTGTGTTTCCATTCATTACATTCAGAACTTTAATTGTTGGATCCATAAAATGGGTGTAATAATGCTTACTTCTTTATAGGGTGTTTGTAGGGAATAAATGATGTGTTGTTTATGATGGTACCTCAGACAAGCTTGAAACCTGGCTGATACTCTGTAAATACCAATTTTCTTTTGTTATCCATCATTAAATCACTTTTCTTTAGTACAAGAAGTTGTTAGTATCAGAAGCACTGAACAGGCTTGCCAACAAAACCCAGAATTCCTGGCCTTATCCTTCCCTTCCCCCATCCCATTTCCTGTGAATCCATGCAACATACGCTGCTATAAGGTGTGTTATGTATTCTACTGAATTATTTTTATATATTGGTAGTTGAGTCTCTGAAAGATTCATATTTCTCCGGCTTAACTCATTAAAGTTCTTTCATTAGGTAGTGAATAATGATAATGGAAGCTATACTTTCTTGGGTGTTTACTATGTGCCATTTAAATGTTTGACAGACAGTAACAACTTTCTGAGACAGGTCCTCACATGATGTATATATTCCCATTACAGTGATGATGCTTTTGAGTCTTGGGTCAAGTAAATTGCTCCAGATCACAGAACTGGTATGTGATACAGCAGGCCTTGAAACCAGCTATTTTTTTTAATGTTTATTATTTTGAGAGAGAAAAAGAGAGAGAGAGGCAGAGAAAGAGGGGGAGAGAATCCCAAGCAGGCTCTACGCTCAGCATGGCTCTATCTCACAACCCAGGGCTCTATCTCATGACCTTGAAATCATGACCTGACTGATGTCAAGAGACAGTCGCTTAACCACTGAGCCACCTAAGCGCCCCAACACCTGCTCTTTGTGACGCCAAAGTATAGAGATAAAACCTTGGGGTGACAAAAAGCTTGTGACACGGACTTTTATGATCCTGCTAGGCTAGGACTGCTTGGGTGTAATGAAAAGAGAGAATTGGTCATTGTAGTACCTGAATTTGAGTCTAGTCTGACTATACTCTGGACAGATACTTTGGCCAGAAGTTCAACTGAAGTTTGTGTCAGCAAATAAATGCAGCCTCTTTCTCCCTCTGACCTTAGTTCTGTTGGCCAGCTTTCTCATGTTGAAGATATTGTTCAGATTTGACCCAGGAGATTTGCCAAAGTTAACTTTGGCTTAGTCTTTCCTAAAACTTGTGATCACAGAGAAAGAGACAATGTTTCCATAAGACCTATCAAATTTGGGTCCCCAAACAAATCACTGTGTCAGAAGAATGGAGAGTTCTCAGTAGCTTGGCCAGGGTCATATTCCCCTAACCCTTGGGATTGGGTAGAATGGAGAGTAGGGTAAATCCTATTGAAAATTCCTGGAATGGGACATTGTAGTTGGTAGGCTTAATAAGCAAGAGAACTTATATACAAGGCTTGTCTTGGATGGATGCAACATGAATAGATTCCATACCCACCCACCTAAATCTCTAAAATTTATAGAGGTCTTACCTGTATGTACACACTCCAGATGTTTTCAATACTCTTTCTCTTTTTAAAAGTTTTTTTTATAGTTTATTTATTTTTGAGACAGAGAGAGACAGAGCATGAGTGGGGTAGGGACAGAGAGAGAGGGAGACACAGAATCTGAAACAGGCTTCAGGCTGTGAGCTGTCAGCACAGAGTCCAATGCAGGGCTCGAACTCACAAACCGTAAGATAATGACCTGACCTGAAGTTAGATGCTTAACCGACTGAATCCCCCAGGAACCCCTCCACCTTACTCTCTCAAGGCTGTGCCCTTGAAAACAGCTTCTACTGTGGGAATGGTGGGCAGAAAGTACCTTCCAAGGACAATCTCTTCCAAGGTTGGAGAGCCACCCATTACCCAGGTCTAGCTGGTGGGTCAATCAGTGGTCATTTCCTCTCAATGATCTCCCCCAACATTAAGTAGGTCATTTCTCTAAACTCTAGCCTCCTTATCTGTGAAACAAGAACAATAACTTTCATTGGAAGGTTGAGGTGAGGGATGGAGGAAATTATAGACTAGAAGGAAAATATATTTTGTAAACTTTCTAAGCCTGTGGAAACACTACTCCAACTAGTATCTCTGAAAACCTACTGTGTCTCTAGCAACCTTTGCTTTAACATAGGATTTAATTTAGGTGCTTCCTTGCCATTCCATAATGGTCAGTCATGGGCCACACTAAACTAATTAAAATACATGCGTTAGCATCAGAATATATATACTCACATTGTTTAGCCTGAAGAGAAGTGAAAAATGAAAGCATTAAAAAAAATCTGGGATACAGTTATTTATATCTCACGTCTGCCAAATCCTATGCCAATGTACAGTTTAATTTCAGGCTTACCTTAAATTGTCTCTGCTAAAAGGTAAAAGCTGGGTAACAAGCTTGTGGATAAAAATAAACAGAGGGTTGATACAAAGGGAAAGTACAAAGCAAGAACACAAAGCTCAGGGATATGGAGGTGAAAACTGAACCATGAGCAGTTCATGCATTTTAAGGTAAGTTGGGACTTTGCCTAAGGTTATCAGCCCAGGGGAGAAAGTGCTGCTTCCTTCTCCAAGTGATTAAGCCTTAAAATTGCATCTGACTATAATACTCCAGTTAAGTGAAACTTGGGTGCTTGGCCTCACAATAAGAAGGGAAGCTTGAATTCCTGCAATTTCATGATCTAGCCAAAGAACTTGAAAACATATCTAGAAGAAAATAATCTTTTGAGAATTTTCCAAGTGATGAATTATTTTCTCTGGTTCTGTAACTCTAGAAAGATATTAAGATCACTTAGGATGTTGTATGTGTCATAACATGGTAGCCTTTGCTTTCAGACACCTAGAATTTGCTAGGTTCCTTTAATATCAGTAAATAAAAGACTAAAGAAATGAAAAAGACAAATGACCAGGTACTGTGGCTGTGAATAAAAAGACCTACCTTCAAATTCTCATTCAAAGAGTAAGTTTATGAGCATCGGGCTCCATCCTAGGTGTCAGAGACAGAGTTTTAACCAAATTTATTCTTGCCTTCACGAAGCTTATATTTATTACATGAGGGAGAGACAATAACATCATATAAATTGTGGTCACTAAGATGAAAAATCTCAAAGAGGGCAGGGGGATTAAGAAAGGTTTTGAGAGGCACCTGGGTGGCTCAGTCAGTTAAGCGTCCAACTCTTGTTCTCAGTTCAGGTCTTGATTTCAGGGTCATGAGTTCAAGTCCTGTGTTCAACTCTGCATTGGGTTTGGAACCTACTTAAAAAAGAAAAAGAAGGGTGTTGAGTGCCCTTTTAGACAGAGTGGTCAATATTTGAAAAAAATCTTGAACTAAATGAGAGAACAAGACATGCATTTTGGGGAAGAATACTCCTGGTAGAGAGAATAGAGAATAGTATGTGCAAAGATCCTGAGGCTGGAATGTACTTCATTTGAGGAATTAATAAGGAGCCCAGGTAGTTATAAAGGATTAAGCCAAGATAATAAATAAATTTGAGAGGAAACTAGAGTCTATTTTACATGGGGCCTTATAGACCTGGTAGAAAGCCATCGAAAGACATGATATGATTTATATTTTAGAAAGGCTACTCAAGCTGTCCTATGGAAAACAGTGAAGAATCAAGGGAAAACCAAAGAGATCAGCAGATGACTATTACAGTACATGGCTGTGATGAGAAATGGTTTTATTTGAGATGTTTTTAAATGTTTATCTTATTTTATTTTTTAATGTTTTTATTTATTCCTAGGAGAGAGAGAGAGAGACAGCATGAACAAGGGAGGGTCAGAGAGAGAGGGAGTCACAGACTCTGAAACAGGCTCCAGGCTCTGAGCTGGCAGTCAGCACAGAGCCCGACGCGGGGCTCGAACCCACGAACTGCGAGATCATGACCTAAGCGAAAGTCGGACGCTTAACCGACTAAGCCACCCAGGTGCCCCTGTTTATTTTATTTTTGAGAGAGAGAGTACAAATGCTGTCAGCAAGGAGCCCAATATGGGGCTCGAACCCTTGAACTGTGAGATCATGACCTGAGCTGAAGTCAGATGCTTAATCAACTGAGCCACCCAGGTGCCCCTATTTGAAATATTTTATGAAGGTAGAGCTGAAGGATTGACATGGCTGGCTTCCCTGCTGTAGAACTCTAGTCACATAGAGGACATTTTATTTTGAAATTTTTTCAAACATATACAAATGTCAAGTGAATAGTGAAGTGAATTATGTATCCACCACTCAGATATTACAATTATTAAGAAGATTTGGTCATGGGTGAAATGGGTGAAGGAGGTCAAGAGGTACAAACTTCCAATTATAAAATAAATAAGTCAGGGGATGTAATGTATAACATGGTGGCTGTAATCAATAATATTGTAGTGCATACTTGAAAGTCACCAAGAGAATAAATCCTAAAAGTTTTCAAAACAAGAAAAAAAATTTTTAACTTTGTATGGTGACATTTAGTAACTAAATTTATGGTGATGATCATTTTACAGTGTATATACATATCAAATCATTATATTGCACACTTGAAACTAATATGTCAATTATACTTCAATGATAATAATAAAAAAGATTTTGCCAATTGTGTTTTGCTTATGTCTTCCTACAACTCTTTTTTTCTCTTCCTGGATATTCAAACACACTCTAGACATCACATGATTTTACCCGTCAATATTTTGGTATGTGTCTCCAACAAGCCAGAACTTAAAAAAAGACAAAACAAAAACACAAAAACCCCATGATATCACACATAAAAACACACAATATTAACCTAACAAAGTAGATAATAATTATTTTTAAGGTTATTTATTTATTTATTTATTTAGAGACAGAGATAGTGCATGAGCAGTGGAGGAGCAGAGACAGAGGGAAAGAGAGACTTCCTAACAAAGTAGACAATAATTATTTTTAAGGTTATTTATTTATTTATTTAGAGACAGAGATAGTGCATGAGCAGTGGAGGAGCAGAGACAGAGGGAAAGAGAGACTCCCAAGCAGGCTCTGCGCTGCCAGTGCAGAGCCCCACGTGGGGCTCGAACTCATGAAACTGAGATCATGACCTGAGCAGAAATCGAGAGTCAGACACTTAACTGACTGAGCCACCCAGGAGCCCTAATAATTATTATTTATTACTATCTAAAACCTTTTCAAGTTTTACTAACATTTTTCAAAAATGTATTTATAGAGTTAGTTTGATCAAATCATGGTCCAAAGGAGGTCCACCCATTGCATTTGCTTAATTTGTCTCATAAATCTCTTTAATCTATGACTGCCTACCTGCTCTCACCCTTTTATGTAATTATATTTAAAATTTATTTTACTTTATGTTTTAATTATGACTGTATTTTTTATGTTTATTTATTTTTGAGAAAGAAAGAGAGAGAAAGAGAAAGAGCATGAGTGGGGGAGGGGCAGAGAGAGAGGGAGACACAGAATCTGAAGCAGGTTCCAGGCTCTGAGCTGTCAGCACAGAGGCCAAAGTGGGGCTTGAACTCACAAACTGTGAGATTGTGACCTTAGACGAAGTTGTTGGTTCAGAAGTTAACCAACTGAGGCACCCAAGGGCCCTTATAAGACTGTCTTTTTAAGGGCAGTTTTAGTCTTATAGCAAAATTGAGAAGGTACAGAGATTTCTCATATACCCCCTGTGCCCAAAACAATGCACAGCCTCCTCTGCTATCCACACCCCCAGCAGAATGGTACATTTGTTACAGCTGATGAACCTACACTGACATATCATAATCACTCAAAGTACTTACTTTACCTTAGAGTTCCTTCTTGGTATTGTACTATTAGTTTGATCAAATGTATAATGACATGTATCCATCACTATGGTTCCATACAGTGTATTTTCACTGCCTTAAAATTCATCTGTGCTCTATTCATCCCTCTCCACTACCCCAACCTCTCTCAAGCACTGATCTGTTTACCATCTCCATAGTTTTGCCTTTTCCGGGATGTCACATCATTGCAAATCATGTATGTGGCCTTTTCAAATTGGCTTCTTTCATGTAGCAATGTGTATATAAGGCTCCTCCATGTCTTTTCATGGTTTGATAGATCATGTATTTTTAGTGCTGGAAAATATTCTGCTGTGTGCATGTGCCACAGTTTATTTAATCCATTCACCTACTGAAGGACATCTTGGTTGCTTCCAAGTTTTGGCATTTATGAATAAAGCTGCTATAAATGCCCATATGCAGTTTTTTTTTATATAGACATAAGTTTGCAACTCTTTTGGGTAAATACCAGAGAGTATGATTACTTACCATATGGTAAGGGTGTATCTACTTTTGAGAAATTGCCAAACTGTCTTCCAAAGTAGCTGTACCATTTTGCATTCCCACTAGCAATAAATGAGGGAGAGAGCCTGTTGTTCACATTCTCGTGGGTATTTGATGCTGTCAGTGTTCTGAATTTTAGTCATCCTTTTATTTGTCTCTGTCATTTTGCTGTTGTCATTTGCTGTGAGTCATTTGCTCTATAGAATTTCCCATATAACTTAGTTTGGCTGATTGCATCATGTGGCATTTGAAAAATGTTTCTTTATCCTCCCAATTTACTGTAAAACTGTTAGCTAGATCTAGCAGTTAGAATAATTCATAGATGGCACCATGTCCTATCTATATCATTGCATGGTCAACCTAAATAAAGAAGTAAACTGAGGCAGGTTCAAATGACCAGAAATTGAGGTTATTCAGGAATAGCAGAGGAATTGCAGTTCAGGTCACACAAACTATGTCAAACTACAGGTGTGTCATTAAGGGCTTGGGGTCAGCTGGCTTTACTGTCAGGGCGTGCAAAGACAGGGGAGTTTAGCTAGAGTTCAAGCAGCAAGTTTATTGGCTTGGGGGTGGGCAGAGGTTCTTGGTGGCATTCATTGGCTGAGGGATGTTTTGGTTTTCTATAAGTCAGGAATTGGGGGAAGCCAGTCTGTCAGTCTGTAAGTCTCATTTTCCTGAGGGCACATGCAAGAAATTCTCCATTTCTTATCCTCCAGTTCCATTTTAGAATGAAATCCTTTCACAGCATGGCAGATATACTATGGTCACTTTAGTGAGGTTGACCAGCCTCACCTTAGTGAGGTTAAACTTGGTCAGTGGTGTGGTAGGCCAAGTATGCCCCCACTTTCCAAAGATGTCTGCGCCCTACTCCTGAAACCTGTAAATCTGTTAGGCTACCTGGCACAGAGGACTTTGTGGTTGTAACTAAGGTAACAGACCTTCCAATAGGAAGAGCCAGGATTGTCCAGGTGAGTTCAATTGAGTCACGTAGGCTTTAAAGGCAAGAACCCTTCCCAGCAGAAGTCAGAAGAAGCAGGAGACAGACGCAGAATGAGCTGGGAGGGAAGCGAGAAAGACTGAGGTCACGAGAGGTGTGGTGTGCCCTAGCTGGCTGTGACACATGGGGTCCTGAGTGAGGCTTCTGGACTGAAGGGAAGCACCAAATCCGAAGCATATGTGGCCAACAGTTTGAATAAACTAGGAAGCCCCGTCTTCCCAGAGCCTCCCAGGTACAGTCCAGGCAGGCTGCCACCTTGGTTCTGGTCTTCTACAGTCTGCAGTCGGGCCATCAGCCAAGACCACCTGGACTCTTCACCCACAGAACAGTGAGGTACAAAATGTGTGTTGTTTTAAGCAGCTAAATGTGTGGTATTAGGACACTGGTAGATAACTAATACAAGCGGATGCAGGTGTTGTGAGTGGGACTCATAATGTTCTTAGGGACTCGTGACTAGTGGTTTCAGCAGCTGTTGATAATTGTTCAGATCTGTTGTCATTTGTGGTTACAAAACACTGGGTTTCTTTTTCCCTCTATTACTCCTTGTGCATTCATTAGCTGGAATTCTTCTCTAAGGAAGAACTTTATCAATAATTTAGTTTCCCTGAAAACATTTGGTTGGTATATGAAAGCAGGATAAATGCCTGAGTTTTTTCTCTTCATTAGGTTTCAGAATACGGGGATGCTAGCTTTGCTACAATTTAAGGTGACCGATTCGGGTTTTCGTGGTTGTTGTTGTCATTGGTATTATTATGAATTCATGAAGTGTTATTTATTTGTGTGCTTTGACCATATTGCTGTCATTAATTCCTTTCTGTTGCTTACACGGTCCCATCCGTGGCCCAGGGAAAGCCTTTCAAGTTTAATCCGTTTCTCTTTTGTCAAGGCCTTATTATCAATGACAAAATTCTTCTTGGTACCACAAATCATCCAATGTTTATATTGTACATTCTATGCCCCACATATGACATTGCATTGCACATTTCCCCATGAATATTTTGGATTTTTGGGGGGTGGTATGAGAAATTTAAAGACCACAGTTTTTCCAGACAATTATTTCCAATGATCCAAACCTCTGTCTTCCTCTTTCTGCCCCTTGCCCACTTGCTTGCTTGCTCTCTCTCTCAAAAATACATTTTTTTAAAAAAAGAACTCTTTTGTCTTTAATCTTCTCATTAAAAAATATATGTGTACAAACCCACACACAGTTTCACCTATTCCACAAGGTTGTTTGGGAAGTGAAGTACATTTCTGGGTATTCGAGTGTTTTCAAAAGTTGCTTAGTAATTGTTTATATCTTTGAGGAAAGAAAGAAAAACAAAAATGCTCTATTAGTTTCTTAGCGCTGCCACAACCTGGGTGGCTTTAAATAATAGATATGTATTGTCTTGTGGTTCTGGGGGCCAGCAAGGTGTTGGCAGGGCCATGTTCCCTTTGAAGCCTGTAGGGGAATCCTTCTTGACTCCTCTTATCTTCTGGTGGTTTATGGGCGATCCAGGACTTTACTTGTCTTGGGGACACATCACTCCTATCTTTGCCTTCATGGTTAATGTGGCATTTTCCCTGTGTGTCTTTGTGTTTTCATATAAGATTGTCTATTTATAAGGATACCAGCCATATTGGATTGAAGGCCACTTTACTCTAGTCTGATCTCAACTTAGATAATAAATCTGCAATAACCATATTTCCAAATAAGTTTATGTTGTGAGGGTCTGGGGATTAGTACTTCAACCTATCTTTGGTGGGCATGATGGGGGGTGGGTTAGAAGCACTGTTTAAACCATAAAAGATGGTAATATGCAAAAATCAGCACTTGAAACAGCCCCAAATGCCTTCTCAAAAAGGAATTAGGGATGGAGATGGACCAAGGGGAAGAGGGTTCTGACTCTTCCTCTTAAGAGGGTCTGAATGAGCAGTTTCCCAACAGAAGTCCTATTGCTATGTCGGTTCAGTGATTGGACATCTGCCTGGTTCCTCCTCTTCCTTCACCAGATCTTTAAGGTTGCTTGTTTTTCTCTGCACAGGCAAGGGACTTTTAGGGGGAAAGTTAGTGGTTCTTTTGAATAAGTCATCAGGGAGAGACCGAACAATTAAAATTTGTTCTTTCTTCCTAAAATGAAATAAGATGCTCAGTTATTTCTGTTCTGCATTATTGTTATAATTATTGTTATAATGCAGAACAGAAATGTATAAAGGAGAGGGTACCAGATACTTGGGAAAGAGATGACTACTGTTAACACTTTGGTGAACACACTCTTATGCCTGTTGTGTACCAGTGTGTGTCTCCCTGTGTATGTGCATGGCTGTGCACATGCATGTGTATTCTAAGTCAATTAAGAATGCAAATGGCTGGTAGTAATAGAAAGCCAAACTAGGGTAGATTTAGTAAGTGTTAACTTTTCTCCCGTTTCAGGAACTCTGAAGGTAAGCTGTTGATCGAGGATTCAGTGGTGCCAGAGCTAAGACTCAGCAATTCTCCTGTCCTGTCCATTATGGTTTTTTTGCAATGGCTGTTGGAGCTCTAGCCATATTAATGGTCGCCCAAGAAAGAAGAAAAAGAAAGAGCTGTCATCCCTCTTCTTTTGTCAGAAAAGTGAAAGCTAGTCCGGAAACCATTCTGTGCCTCTCCCCAGCAGCCAGCCATTAAATCCCCTGTCTCATGTTTGTTAAAGAATCACCTGTTTCTAGTCAGGTGGCAGACCGGGAATATGGGGAACAGGACAGCTTAGATCAAGAATTGGGAAGCTGTGATTCCTAGCCTGAATCTGTCCGTTGCCTGTTTTTGTTAATAAAGTTTTATTGGACACAAACCTACCCCTTGATTAACATAGTTTCTATAGCTGCATTCACACTGTAACAGTGTAATATGATGGCATATGTAACTGTAATATGATGGCAACCGTACAGTCTGCAAATCTTAATCTGTTTATCATCTGGTCCTTCAGAAAAAAGCTTACCACCCCCTGGCTTAGATCAGATAGTGATCCATACACTAAGGCTGGAATCAGTTGTTCCAAACAAAAATGTGTTTTGTTAGCAAGGGAGAAAGTGGGAATGGATGTTGGGTAGGCAATTCAAAATGTCTATCACAACGATGGTGATGGAGGTTGGAGGTATCACAGGGACCAAAAGCACAAGGTTGAAAGTGAACTAACCTTTCCAGGAGCAATGGTTTCTCTCTTAATCAGTCACTTACGTCCATGTTCTCTTCTGTTTGTGGCTTTTATTTTTCCTGTATTACTCTGTAACTCAGCCCTTAGGTAGCAGGCACTTCCTCCACCATCTTTGAATTTTACCTCTGAAATGATGAGTTCTTTGAAGAAAACTTATGAGTGGTGAAGGCCTGGAGAGTGACAAGAGACCTCTCTTTTAGAGAGGGTAGCCAGGGAAGGCTACCTTGAAGGAAGTGAGGCAGGGAACCCTACATACACCTGAGAAAAGGATTCTAGGCAGAGGGACGTGCAAGCACAAAGGCCCTGAGGTAGAGCTTTGGTTGGAAGCATCAAAGACCAGGACATCGAGGACACCAGTGTTTGGTGAAGAGTAAGCAAGAAGACTGATATCAAATGAGCTGGAGGTAACAGCCAGATATTAGATCCCACAGGGACTTGTGAGCCATAGAGAAATTGGGGGGTTATTCTAATGATGGTGGAAGGTCATTGGAAGATTTTGACCAGCAGTATAAAGTGCTCTGACAGATACTTAAAATGATCTCCTCAGATTACTCTGGGGCAGAAAGCAAGTTTCCACTTATAAACTATAGAAATAAATAATTTCCTGAGTTGTGAAGGTGCTTTGTAAACAGTGAATTTCTATTCATTTAATAAGTAATATTGAACAACTGTTATATTCTGGACACCTTTTTAGGCTTTGGGGATAGAGTGATCAATGGGACATGAACTCTAATCTTATAGAATTTATAATCTAGTAATGGAGGTTTAGAAGTAAACAGACAATTATAAAGAGTGTAGTAAGTTCTACAAAAAGGGTAAACGTAGGGGGATGCTAAAGCCCATCAGGGAAGCCACACGGCTCAGAATCAGGTGGATGGGGAAGGGAGGAAGATGTGTTCAGCAAGTTCTGTCCTGAAGGATGGAAGGACTGTGGGGTAGAATGGGGCCAAGGCTTCCAGGGAAAATATAGGATGTCTGGTTAAGTTTGAACTTTATATATGCAATGGATACTTTTTTTTAGTATAGATATGTCCTAAAAATGTTATATAGGGCATAGTTATACTAAAAATGTTATTGAAAATTCAGATTTAAATGGGCCTCCAGTAGTTTTAACTTCTTAAATCTAGCAAACATAGAGGGTGCTCTGCAGGGTGTTGCAAGTGTTTGGGTAAGCATGGAGTCCAGAGTTGGAGACAAGTGTGGAGAGACAGGTAGTTTGAACCAAGTAGGCTGGGCCAAGATTACGTCATACTGTGAGGGCCAAAGGGTTTTCAATAAGGACGTTACCTGCTCAGATCTCAAATTTAGGAAAGAGCACAATGGCTCTAAAGTACAGATGACAAAGTGGGGGTTGGGTAAGAGAAATCCTAACTTGACGAGAGGAGCTACAAATGGGTCCTTTATAGACACAAGTTTTTAAATTTATTTTTTTCATTTCTTTCATATTCCTTTGAGGAGGGGTGTATTCTATGCTCTCTTATTAGTCCATGCTAAGTTTAATCCTAAAGCAGCTGAGAAGAACTTTGGAAAGAAGATTCACTAACAAGAAACAAAAATAAGATTTCATAAAAAGAGAGCTTCCTCCTTAGGAAGCTCTCAGAGAGTTTTCACAGGAATTGTCTCCTTTGCCCTCAGATCGCTCCCTGCTTTCTGTTCGAGGGGGTGAAGTCATCGTGTGTCAAAAGCTTCATCTCCCGCTGTTGCTCATTCTGCCTACAGGCAGGGATCCCAAGGGTTCTCTGACAAGCAGGACGCTGAGGCTTCTTAGAGGTGAAGAGGACAGCCCTGTGAGAAAAAGGCCGCGTTCTCTCCACGCTCTCCAGTGGTGGGAGAAAGACAGCTCTGCTCTTTGGCAACAGCCAAACTCCTGCTTCAGCCTGACTTTGAAACTGATTCATGAGGACCCGATGAAATTTCTTTGGAGATTTAAGTGCAAAAGGGAATTTCTCATCAAATGCCATGCCCCAGGCCACAATAAGTCTGAAGCATGGTTCCCTTCTAGTAATTTTTCATTCAGATTATCTTCCTGTCAGAATTTGCTGGGCTATAAGACACATTTTTCTTAATCCAGATCTTGTTCTTTTTTCTTCTCTCCTTGCACCTCTTTTCAGTCATCCACCTCAACCTTCCAGCTCTTTTACTTTGTTTTTTACACCCATTTGCTCTTTTACTCATTAAATATCACTGAGAATCTACGATGAAGTCTCTATCCTACTTCCTAAAGAATAAAATACTGATCAAAGACTGTCCTTTTCCTAAAGATATTTACAGAGGCTGGGGGAATAGAAAGTTAAAAAAAAAAAAAGTAACAATTATAAAATAATAAACAGTAAAATAATTATTGTAAAAATAAATAATGATAATAGTAACAATCTAGTAAATGCTTACTAAATGCTAGAGACTCTTCTCAGAACTTTGTATATAGTCACTCATTTAATATTCACTAAAGTTCCATGAGAAAACGACAGTTAGAATCACCAGTTTATGAGAAAACTGGGATGTGAAGAACTTCCCGTGCAAGCTCTTGGTCTCAAAGTTAGTGGAAAAGCTGCACAGAGACCAGCACTCTGGATCTAGAGTTTGTGTTCTTAGTCATATGCTTTATGAGTGTCTTTATCTTATATGTCTTATTTTATTTAAAGACTGTTTTCTATGGGTATGTATGCCATTGTGTAAATACAGAGATAGAGGTAGCTTGTGATAATAGACCATCTCCCACAGGTCATTTCTGCCAGATGTAGACATGGTACAGACATTGAGGGTCTTCTGTAATAGGAATTTAAAACCATGGAATAAATGGTATGACCCAGAGGGGATGTGTGAGATGAAGAGCAAGGGTGAGAGTAAAGGTCTGAAGCCTCAAGATTTTGAGGGTGGGTAGAAGGAAAACCACAAATAAGGAAGAGAAGGAAGGGTGTGGAGCCAGGGAAGAACAGGAAGAGAAGGCCGTGGAAGACAAGAAATGGAGTTTCAAGGGTAGAATCCTCCATATTGTCAAATGCAGCAGAGAGATCACTTCCTTCCCTTACCTTCATATACGAAGCACTTGACAAAGCTGAGCAGAAATGCTCCCCAGCAACTGGCCTGAGGTGACTCCCACTCTAATCTGTCCTGGGGCTGGTGCTCTCTTCTTTTCCTTTCAGGCACTTCTCCTCAGAAATGCTTTCTGTGACTGGAGGCCATCTGGCCTTCCACAGACTTGCAGCTACTCTGGGTAAGCCCACTGGACAAACGGGCAAACCAGGCATTTTGATTTTGCTTGTGTTGAGAGTTTGCCTCTGATGGAGGAAATGAGACTAAGTGACACCCCCAGAGTAGGATGAGCTGGACTGAATTGGTGTGAAGGAGAAAATTTGTGAGAAGGAGAGGGGGAGAAGATGCAAGTCTGAAGAGGAATTATACTGCTCAAAGGAGAAACAGTGGGTAAATTAGGTAAAGAACAGATGTTTCCTTGAGGAAACGGTGGAATGTGACCATTCCAATCTTAGAAGTCCTTTGAGGTTACTATCACACTTTTCTAAATATTCTCTGACTCTCTGAAAGACTGTCCATCTTTCTTCCAAAATTCCACCAAATATCCTTCAGGTATAGTGTGGCACACAGACCTTCAAAGAGGAATGAATGAGTCACCATGGTCTCCCCCTGAGGCCAGGGGATGGGGAAGCCCATCAAGGGGCTTCTGCACAGGGCTTCAGCTCCAGTCCAACTCAAACCAGCTCACCCAAGGGGGGGATCCAGTGGGCCATGTAGCCACATGTTTCTTCTAGGAGCTTCTTGTTCTTGGAAACAGACATTCTTTCCCTGCTTTCGTTCCTTCCCTCTCTTCTCTTCTGCTGATAACGTGTAGCCCTCTTATCCCAGTGACTAGCTAACCTTGTCTTCAGAAAGGCCCTCCAGATGGGCCTCGCTTGCCTCTGGCAGAGTGCCAATACCTGTCCTCTGGAGGTACAGGTGTGCTTTGAAGCCCTGAGCAATTTCTCAGACCACTTGCTGCAAAGGAAGCTTGCAAATAGGAAGTTCGGTGTACTTCCAAAAATGTCTAATTTCTCAGAGTGCCACAGCACCAGGCCTGTAAGGATGAGGTTTCTTTAGCCCTCTTGTATAGGGCAGGCCATTGTTGTGAGTGGTTTTTGTATTTAGTTGCTACCTTATTGCCTTTACCACCAGTCAATTTGTGGGCAGGTATGTGTGCCTTGGATGAGCATGATACAGAGATCTCGTTACTTAAGCCCCTTCTCATTTGGATGGAGCTCCTCAAGCTCCAAAGCCAGGGATCTTTTTTTTTTTTTTTAACTTTGTTTAGAGAGAGACAGAGACCAAGAAAGACAGAGACACAGAGCATGAGCGAGGGAGAGGCAGAGAGAGAGGGAGACACAGAATCTGAAGCAGGCTCCAGGCTCTGACCTATCAGCACAGAGCCCAAAGTGGGGCTTAAACTCACAGGCCATGAGATCATGACCTGAACTGAAGTTGGATGCTTAACTGGCTGAGCCATCCAGGTGCCACAAGCCAGTGTTCTTAATCATTGCATCAATAACATCATCAGTACTGATAAGAATAGCACTTTTACTCCAGCGCTGGCATCTGCTATTGCTATCATTACCACTATGGCCACCATTTCTTCTATGAGTGACCACTGCTGTCTCTACTGCTGTGATTACTACCATCAGCACAACCACTACTACGATAACTACTACTGCTGCCAGCAGCCATTCACTGGGTATAGTTGGTGACGCTCATATCAGCCCGTGTAAAGTGTTTTACATGCAATACTAAAACCTTAAAGCATTTCTGTCAAGAAACTAGCAGCACACTTTTTCAGAATGAGAAGACTAGGTGAGAAGTTGAGAATTTGGAATTGGACAATAGGTTGTGGAGCCTGGGCTGTCAACCACCCCCAAACCCTGCCCCTAATGCTAGCTGCCATAGCAGATCAGGGATAGCCCCTCCTCACCCTGGTTTATTCACAACTCTGTGTAAGGTGCCATGTGATCTTGGAAGGAACAGTACTTCTGGTAGTGTTTGTCTATGAAGAAACAATGTGAAGAGGCATTTTTGCTTTATTGTTGGTGATACCAAGTTGTGGAGTAGAGGGGCAGGTGTCTGGGACTTGTCCTGGCCCCTGCAGAAGTTTGGACAGTCACTTCCTGTGGTTGTACTCTCATTTCCCCACTCTTTGGTTAGAGGGGTATGTAAAGCCTCTTTCAACTCTGGTATCTCAGAGCCCAGAATTATAAGCAGACGGGAGGGAGTGGGGGAGAGATGCAGCCTTCCTCAAGTCACCTATGTCAGGAACAGCTCTGCAGTGTATTTGGTTTGGAAACTACTTGAAAACCTAAATTTGAATAAAAATCAAAACGGCTGCACTAAGGCTTCAGGGAAGCTTGATTTTTTTAAAAAATGTTGTTTTATTTATTTTGGGAGAGACCGCATGAGTGGGGGTGGAATAGAGAGAGAGGGAGAGAGAGAATCCCAAGCAAGGTCTGCTCTGCCTGTGCAGAGCCCCATGAGTGGCTCAAACTCAGAAAACCATGAGATCATGACCTGAGCTGAAACCAACAGCTGGACACTTAACTGACGGGGCCACCCAGGCTCCATGAAGCTCAATTTTTAAGTAAGTTTTCCCCCCTCTTCTGCAAACTTCCTCTCCTCCCTTCTTAACCTTTTGTTTCAGGCACCCAGGACCACACTAAAGGCAGGACAAAAGGAGGTTGGCAGCAAGTACACAATCCTGTCAAAACCAGCTAGGTCCTACATTTCTCTGTAAAACCCCTCAGCCCCTACCTGTGAGGTTTGGGGGTGGCTTGCAGTTTTGAAAGCCATAGCCTCCGTACCTGACTTTGTCCGACAAGGATATAAAGCTATTGTTCCTCTTTATCCCAAACTTTATATTTTGGCTCCGAAGCACAGAGGTCAGATTTTGACAAATTTGGTGATCACGAAGGGACCCTGTTTGGTTTGATCAGAGGCTCCAGGGGCCATTTCTGCACCAGCTCTGCCCTTGTTTGCAGTGAAGGGTTGGAAACGCCCTGTGGAGTCCAGACCACTGACTTGGTTTTCTGTCAGGTAGATTGTTACCTGATATCTGTTGGGCCGGCTAAGAGGTAGGGCAGAGATGCCACAGAATGGCAGACTTCTTAAGATGGCTGACCTTCCCGCCACTGCATTGGTGACCGTTATGACATGGGGGGGTGGGGGGGGACAAAAAAACCTTCCAACCTGGGATTCTCCAGTCAAGAGACCGCCCCTGTTATCTGAATTTTCCCCAACCCCCACTAACAGGCTATAAACACCCCCACCACCCAACCCGGCGCCACTTCCCCGACAACCCCCCCCCCCCTTGAGTCGCGGAACCACACCGGAAATGCATACAATAAAACTCCTTCTGCGGAACATTTTGCCTTGGAGTCTTTTTTTTTTTTTTCACTCACCTCAAAAACCTTACAATATCCAATATCCAAATGAGGACTCTGAGGAGCCCCCGGGAGGCAGATTCCGGGATTGCTTCAGCAGCCACCAAATCCGTTTCACTTTGGGGACCTTCCTGTACCAGCCCTACTAGTGGCTGCCAAAACTGCCAGTAGCAGGCAATTTCTTTGGGGGAAAAGAAGGCACATAGTGAAAGGAAAATGTTGCAACTCCTTGACTGTAATTGGGAGTAAGTCTCCCGCTGTGCACACCAAGGCCCCTTGAACCTTGCCTGTAGTTTGAGAGAAGCTCTAAAATAGGAGGCTCTCAGGTTGCAGGTGCCATGCAGGTGTTGGCCACAGGCTTAGTGGGCCAGAGAAGCTGGAGATTTCTTCCTTCCATTTGATTGCCTCCAAATAGGGGGTTTTGGTTTGGCACTCTCAGCTTGTCTAGGCAGCCATTTGATTGAGCCTGTGGAACTCTGACTTGGGAAAGGGACCAGAATACCAGCTTGCTCTTGATTTTTATGAACAGCATCCTTGGTTTTTGTATGTGACATAACATGGGAAGTGCTGCTTCTATTTCACCTAAGCGTCCCCCTGGGGAGAATTTTAGTTGATGGGTGGACCTATAGCTATAATTCTAGGTCAAAAAAGAGAATGGTATTTTACTGTAATACTGACTGGCCTATGTATGTTTTGGAAAGTGAGGAAAGGTGGCCACTGAATGGAATCTGGAATTATTATACTATTATTATAGTTGGAGTTCTTTTGTCAAAGGGTTGGGTAATAGATTTCATACATACAGGGATTTCTGCAATTGCAGAACAGGGATGGTGTACAACCAGCAGTCAGTTGATGATGTGAAGCAAATTGCAACCTCCAGTGTTTGATGATTCTTGAACCCCAGAAGACAAAATAAATGAGGACTTGTTAATTTCAAGTGTAATGAATCCTTTTAATCCAAATTATGGTCAGTCAGTCCCCTGCACCACCACCCCCAGCAGCCCCTTTTTGATCACAGGGAGAAAGTACTAGAGTTGAGACTGTTTCTCTACCACACCTCTGCGCTTCCTTACCAAGTGGAAGGGCAGAAAGAGGGTGCAAACAACAAGAGGGACCCCCACATTATGACCTGGGTATGGGTATGGTCTTTCCCTTAAAGACCCAACAGGGCATCCAATTTGGACAGGGCCCACCTGATGCAGGAGCAGGACAATTTCTTTTCTTTTCTTTTTTTCTTTTTTTTTTTTTTTTTTTTTTTACAAATAGTTTATTGTCAAATTAGTTTACCATAATGCTCAGTGCTCATCCCCACAAGTGCCCTCCTCCATGCCCATCCCTCCTCCCCCCTACATCCATCAGTCCTCAGTTTTTGTCAGCATTCAAGAGTCTCTCATGGTTTGCTTCTCTCCCTTTCTCCCACCATTTCCCCCCTTCTTCTCCCCCTTGTTCCTCCGTCAAGTTCCTCCTAATCCTCCTATATGTGCAAACATATGATATTTGAGGAGCAGGACAATTTCTATTGCACCAACTCCCTGTTGGAGTGAATGGGCAAGACCACTTATTATGGGACCCACAGTCCATTCTATACCTCAGATTTGTCAAACTGTAAATCACAAAACCATTCATATCAAGATGATCTTAAAAAACCTATAGCTTAATATGCCAATTTAGATTCCAAGGTCTTTGAGGATACACAGCTGGTCAATCAGGCTGACATCAGGCTAAAGCTAAATAAAGTAGAGGGTGCCATGACTCTGGGGCTAGCCCATTTGGTGGTGATTGCTTACAAGACTTATAATGCTAGGAAAGAAGAAAAGGTGAGACTGATTCAAGTTTTGCTTTCAGCACCTGATAAAAGGAACACAAAAAGGGCAAATCAGGACATCTCAGGTTAAACAAAGACCAATGTGCATATTGTAAAGAAGAAAGGCATTGGAAGTGAGATTACCTAGTTTTATAGAGTGGGAAAGTAAGGCCAGACTGAAAGGTCTGGGAAACAGATGGTTACTTGTAGTAAATGATTGGACAGGGATAGTGATTGAAGAGACCCGGGGTTTCTGGCCCCTATTGGAAGAGCCCTGTAGGAGCCCTGGCTGCAATTAACAGTGGGTCCAGGTTGATAGACATCTTGGTGGATACTGGAGTAGCCTATTTGGTCTTAAAATAGTAAACTGGCTTCATTGAGCCCTTCTATGTCTCTGATGGGCATCACTGGACAGGCACAACAGTAGTCTCTGTTACGGCCACGGGACTGTAATTTGGTGAACAGAAGTTGAGATGGAGCTTTTTATACATGCCTGACTGTCCAGTTCCTCTTTTTGGGCAAGAACTTTAATGCAAATTAAATGCTCAAATAACTTTCTCACCTGGGAAATGCCATTTGTGGTTACAAATTCCACCTGAAAATGTCTTATGGCTCTAGCTCCTGCTGAGGAACCAAGAAGACAAGGAAAAAGGCCAGGACCATCTGAGATCTATGAAGAAGAACAAGTGAGTGCTACTGTTTGGGCACATGGGAATATCCAGTATCGTTAAAAGGAGCAAAATGTCCTTGTGTTAAATGGGATCCTTAAAGTAAGAAACATTAAAAGCCATACAACTGAGCCTCTATTGGTTTTTACAACATGGACTGATTAGCCTTTGTCAGTCTCCCTGTAACACTCCCATTTTACTCGTGAGGAAGCCCCATTCAGAGGAATATCACTTTAAGATTGAAGGGTTTATCAATGAGATAGTTCAGGTTATCCATCCTACAGTACCCAATCCATGCACTGTGTTGAGTGTACAGCCAGGAAACTATGGATGGTTTATGGTGTTGGACTTCAAAGACACCTTCTTTTGTATTCCTTTGGGAGGGGAGTCTCAATTGCACTGGCTTTTGAATGGCAAGACTCAAAGGTTCAGGTAAGTATGCAGCATGTTGGGCTGTGCTCCCTCAGGGCTTCAAAAATTCAAGTTAGGTCAGCCCATTGTTATATATGTGCCCTACCAAGTGTTAGCATTGTCAGAACAAAAGGAGGGGGTGGGGGTGGTTGGTATTGGTTGACTACAGGCCAAATGGGAAAATAGCAAGCACTTCTTCCGGATAACCCAAAGGTCACTTTCAATACTGAGAGCTCTTGAAATCCAGCCACACTGCTGCCTTTGCCTTTGAATCAGTCTCTCTCTCCTGTAATTTTTTGGAAGTTCTTGGAACTGTGCTCTCGAGCAGGCTTGAGTTATCTAACCAGTCATTGACACAGGCTGATTGGGACTTGTTCACTGATGGCAGTCGTTTTCTTGATCACAGACAATGCTGAGCAGGATATGATGTGATGAGTGGCTAGTGTGTTATGGAAGCAAGAGTGCTTCCCTTGGCCATATCATCATGAAAGGCCAAATTACTAGCCCTCAAGGAAGTAATACCAAGATGTGGATTCCCTACTTCTATCCAAAGTGATAATGGACCATCTTCCATTGCAGCAGCAATTCCATAAGTAAGGTCTTGGGCATTAAATGAAAATTACATGCATGATGGAGGCCACAATATATGGGAAAAACAGAAAAAAAAAAAAGAATCCTACTTTAAAAAAGACAATTGGAAACCTGTGCCAAGAAACACACCTGAAATGGGATCAGGTCCTACTAATTGCCCTTCTCTGCATCCAGATGGCCCCCAAGAAATGGGCTCCAAATAAGCCATATGAAGTTATGTATGGTAGACCATTCCTAGCTCCCCAAGATAGCATTTGGGAGAGTGTGCTTTTGGTTCAGGAAACAAAACTAAAACAGTATGTTCAATAGGTGAATCAGTTGTTAACTATGCACAACTGGAAGCACCACTGTACCCTTTTAAGGGACCAGTTGCTACTCAAAAGTTAGAAAGAACAGGGCCCAAACCATCAGTTGGAAGAGAAGTGGAAAGGGCCCTACAATGTTCTCTTGATGACCCACACATCCCTCAAACTGGTAGGAAATCAAACATTTGGTGCACCGTACTTGAGTTAAATAGTGCTCTATCCCATATATTAAGTCAGACAACCAATCCCAGTGGGAAAGTCAACCCTTAGGAGATTTGAGATACTTATTTAAGAAAAAAAATAGGTGTGCAATGTTATTTACACTTTGCCTTCTGCTTGCCTTCTCTGCAGGGTGGAGAAATAATTCCCTAGTTCACATTGCTCAGACATTGGCCTCATTCACACAGGCTGTTGAGTGCAGGATCACTGTGACTCATTCATATATTCAGTAAAGAACTGTATCTGAGTCCCTAATGGACACTGGACTACTGATAAGTTTTCCCAATCCCATATATAGGTGATGATGTATAGTATGCAATAATGCATTATCTTCATGAAAGTAATTTGGAATCACATGGCCTTAGATTATAAGCCGGCCAACCAAGGGAATGTCTCTGCCATTGCAAATACATCCTAATGTGCATACATAGATACTTCTTCCCAAATTGAGACTAATGTGGAAAAAATTTGTCAAAAGGCCACCTGGTTACAATAATCTCTAGCTTATCAGGGAATGTGTGCAAGTACTACTGACCAGCTTGTTCTCAGCTTTTTTCTCATGGATTCCAAATGGGCTTAAATCCATCTTCTCAGACAATTTTGTTTTGTTTTGTTCTAACTCTTTTACTTCTGGTCTCAGGACTATATGCACTGTGAAAGGTCATCTTTTATTGTCTCTTTATGTCTGTAAACATCCTATCTATGTTAAGAGGCAGAAAAAGATAGTTGGGAAAAACAAGTACAAGCCTCCTGTAGTAAAAATCCTCTGACATGGACCCTGACCAGCAGGAAGGAGCCAGATGAGCAGAGGATGCCCCTCTTCCATGGTAATGAAAGGCATACAGTAACAGTGGGGAAACTGAAACCACTTAAAAACATAAAGTTGAGCAAATATCAAAATGGCTGCACTAATGCTTCAGTGTAGCTCTGTTTTAAAGTAACCTGTCCCATCTCTTCTGCAAACCTCCTTTCCTCCCTTCTCAGTCTTTTGTTTCAGGCACCCAGGACCACCCTAAAGACAAGACAAAGGAGGCTGACAGCAAATACACAATCCTGTCAAAACCAGCTAGATCCTATATTTTCCTATAAAACCCTCAGCCCCTTCCTAGAGGGACAGAAGGTGGGAGGGGACTTGTAGTGTTTCAAAGGCCATAGCCTCTGTAGCCTCCTTTGGCCAGCAAAGCAATAAAGCTATTATTTTTTCTTGTCACAAACTGTCTGTTGTGACAGTTTTGTCTCCAAAGTCCAGGTGTTGGTTTTCAACCACACTTTAGGAGAATCCAGCTTGTCTGGGTCTAAAATTAGGTTGGGATCACAGACTTCTTGTCCATTGGAAAGTATTCACCCAAAAGAAGTACAGGTGGGGAGCAGGTTTTAGGGTGTTTACTACTCTGAAATTTGAGATCCTTTAGTCCTCAAATGTTTTGAACAAAATGAAAATTATATAAAACCACATGACTTCATGAACATTTTAATGAATATTCTTCTAGTAATGAAATTACACTTTGGATAATGCATTTCTTGGATATGTTTTATGTAAGAAGGGGAAAATAAAATTGTGCCAGTTAAAAAACAAACTAACATGAACTTGAACTCCTCAATATTTAAAAGACCTAAACAATAATGATGCTTATTTTTTGTTTTTCTTAGCATTTTGTTGGCTATCTTCTTCAGTACATCTGTTAACATCAATGTGTGGGAATTTATGCAAATAAGTACATTATTAAGTGCAGTTCACATTAGAGTGGATTTACTGCATTTTTCTACTCCGAGGTTTATTTTAGGGTGTATGTGGTGTTCAAATGCTGTGTCTGGGTTTTCTTCATTGATAGCTTCAAAAATGTTGGTGGGGCACGTGGGTGGCTCAGTCATTTGAATGGCCAACTTCAGCTCAGGTCATGATCTCGAGGTTCTTGATATAAGCCCCACGTTGGGCTCAATGCTGTCAGCACAGAGCCCACATCAAATCCTCTGACCTCTTATCTCTCTGCCCCTACCCTGCTTGTGCACACTGTCTCTCTCTCTCAAAAATAAATAAACATTTAAAAAAATACATGATTGGTACCAAGTAGCATACTTAAAAGGTCAGTTTGTGACCTAAACTTCTTTAGTTCTGTTTTTTCTTGAGTGGCTTATAGTTTCTGGATCAGATAATAAAAAAACAACCACAGTGAATATTATTGAATATTTTCCACCAGGCACCACACTAAACATTATTGAGGTATTCCAAGATTCCTTATGGAGTAGGTATTATTGTTTTCACTTGCATTTCACAGATGAGGAACCTGAGGGTCAGAGGCATTACATGAATTTTTTAATGCATGTTTTTTAAAAAAAATTAAGTCAATTTTTGATACAGGGAGAATGAGAGAGGAGGAACAGGGAGGGGGCAGAGAATCCCAAGTAGGCTCCTTTGTCAGCATGGAGCCTGATGCAAGGGGTAGAGCTCACAAACCATGAGATCATGACCTAAGACGAATCTAAGAGTGGGGAGCTTTACTGACTGAGCCACCCATGCATCCCTATGTGAATTTCTTAAGGCCACACAACTGCCAGGAGCCAGAGGGCCAGTATTTGACCCCACCTCAATCAGAATCAAGAGCCCAGGGTCCTAACTAGCACCTCAGGTACCCTTTCAGATCTGCATTGTTTGTCCACAAATCTGGGAGTTATGCTCTGCTGCTTTTTTCAAGTTTGTAGTTAGTGGTCTTTCTTCCAGATTTATTACATCAGCTACCTGCTGTCCGTGAAGCCAAGGATTGCAGAATGAATGTGTGTTCTGCTGCCCCACAATTCATATGTTGATGCCCTAACCCTCAGTGTGATGCCTTTGGAGGTGAGGGCTTTGGGAGGTAGTTAGGTTTACATGAGGTCATGAGGGTGAGGCCCACAGGATGGGATTAGTGTCCTTAGACAAAGAGGCTGCTATGTGAGCACGCAGAGAGAAGGCAGCCATTCACAAGCCAGGAAGAGGGCCCTCGGCAGGAACGCAGTCTGCTGACACCTTGATCTTAGACTTCCTGGCCTCCAGAACTATGAAAAACATATGTCTATTGTAAAGCTGCCTGGTCTTTGGTATTTTGTTATAGCAGTCTGAGGGCAGACACCAAGATTTGAGCTCTCCCTCATGCGTAACCTTTCCAATTGGAATGTCTCAGCTCAGTGCACCTGGCCCCCACCTGCATCCTCTCCCACTCACCAGGGCCCTCTGTAGCAGCCCCTGGTACTCTGCACCAGCCCTTTGGAACTCTGTGTAGGGTCCCCAAGATCCTCACTGACTCATGCTTCTTTGACTTTGCCTGGGCCCTTTCCCCTCCCATCTTCATGCCTGGTAAACTTCTACTCATCAGTCACAGCTCATCCTAAGCTTCTCATCCTCTGGGAAGCCATCCTTGATTGATCTCCCAGGTAGCACCTCATGCTCCCTCCACTGGGCTGACATTCCAGTCTACATCTTCAGTACTTCTCTAACAAGTCTACCTTCTCTACTGCAATTCTTATTTTTTATTGTACCAAAAAAAACCCCATAAAATCACCCAAACCATTTCCAAGTGTGCAGTACAGTATTGTCAACCACATGCACATTGTTGGACAACATATCCTCAGAATCCTCCCATTCTGCATAAGTGAAACTCTACACCCATTGAACAGCAACTCTCCACCTCCCCTTCCCCCAGCCCTGGGCAACCACCTTTCTCTTTCCTATTTCTATGAGTTTGACTGGTTTGGATACTTCATATAAATGGAAACATATAGTCTTTGAGTATTTGTCATTTTGTGACTGACTTATTTCACTTACATAATGTTCTCAAGGGTCATCCATATTGTAACATATGACAGGATTTTCTTCTTTTTAAGGCTGAATAATATTTCATTATATGTATATATCACATTTTTGTTATCCATTCACCAGTCCATGGATTTACTTTTTTTGGATAAATGATTTTGTTAACAATTGACTTTTATTTATTGAGATAGAATTGACATACAACATTTAAGTGAATGTGTACAAACATGTAAATTTAAGGAGTACAACTGGGTTGGTTTGATGCACTTATTATTGCAATGTGTTACCACCGTAGCATTGGCCAGCAATTCTGTCACATAATTATTCTTTCTTTGTGATGAGAACTATTAAGATCTAGTAGCATCAGGGGCCTGGGTGGCTCTGTTGGTTAAGTGTCAGACTTCAGCACAGGTCATGATCTCACGGTTCTTGAGTTTGAGGCCTGTGTTGGGCTCTGTGCTGACAGCTCAGAGCCTAGAGCCAGATTCTATGTCTCCACTTTGCCCCTCCCACACTCATGCTCTGTCTCTCAAAAATGAATAAATGTTTAAAAAAATTAAATAAAAGGTCTACTAAGTCTCTTAGCAGCTTTGAAATTTATAATGTAGCATTTTTAATTACAATCACTATTCTGTGAATGAGAGCCCTAGGACTTATTTATATACCAGTTAGAAGTTGGTACCCTTGCAGATTTGTAACAGCTCTCCAATTCCCCTAATCCACAATCTCTGGTACCACCATTCTACTCTTGGGTCTTATCAATTTGGCTTTTTTAGATTTCACATTTAAGTGATATGATACAGTGTCTGTCTGTTTTTGATTTTTCTGCCCTCAAGGTCCATCTATGATGTTGCAAATGACAGGATTTTCTACTTTCTCATGACCAATATTCCACTTTCGTGTGTGTGTGTGTCTATACCACATCTTTATCCATTTGTCTGTTGATAGACGCTTAGGGTGTTTCCATATCTTGGCTATTATGAACAATGCTGTGATAAACATGAGAGTGCAGTGATCTCTTTGATATATCCAGCAACCTGTTGCAATTCATTTGGATGTGGGCCATCTGCCTTATTAAGTCCATTGATGGGAATGACCATCTCTTCTTCCACCTTGTCTTCCAAGTTCCTAGCACAGTGTCTGACACATGAGAGAGACTTGATAAATATTTGGAAAAATGAATTTAAATTAGAACAAATGACAAAATTTGGGAAGAAAATATGCTTCCAACAAAAGAGCAGATTTTTTTAAAAAAAATTAGCACAGCAGGGATTTGAAGAGGAATCTGGAACAAAGAAGTAAAAATTTAATTTTGCATTTTGCTAAGCTTTAAAAATCACTCCCCAAACCACAATGATGTAACCACTTTCATAAATGCATTAATACACTTTGGGCTAGTGTTTCCTGCCTCAAAGAAATTCCCTTGCCAAATTGAGAATTATTCTTAAGCCCCTGAGCTTATCCCTCACTCCTGACTTTAAAAGGATTGTACACAAGTCCAGACAGAAGAAAGTAACCCTCTCAGTTCATCTCCTTCCACCATTATTTTAATGCATGCTGGAACTGGTTCAGCCTCGGAATTTAAGTGTTTCTAGAAGCTCTTGTCAGCATTTTTAAAGATCTCTTTGGATATAAGTAATTCCTATTAAAAATCCAAACATAAGTTTCTATTCAGAAAAAAAAATGAACCCTATAAAAATTCACTTCTCCAAAAAGATAAGATGTCAGAATTTAGGAATTAAACATCCAATGCTATCTGAGATTGCTAAAGCCTTATGCTTTAATTTTTTTTAAGTGCTGAAGATGGATCTATTTCAATCAATTCTCACATTTCCATCCTCTCACCAGGGGCATAAATTTTGTTAGGAACCTGGCTGGTGCAGAGATCTCACTGGTCTTCATATCTCACTGGTATTCAAGGAATGAAAAGGGAGGAGAACTCCCATGAGGATTCATTTAATGTGTATCTGTATTTACAATATAACTAGATCCTTTTACAACCTTATGTATGTCATTTCATGCGTTTAAAAATATTATTCCAAGAGTCTCTTCTACAATGGGTCTATAGCATCAAAAGTTCTCCTAATTCTTTGCTATGTGTTTCATCCTTAGTCTCTCACTCCATTATTATTTTCCCTTTCCTTCACCTTCTCTTTTCTCTATCTATCTATCTATCTATCTATCTATCTATCTATCTATCTATATTCCTCCTATGGCTACTTACGCTAAACATGGAGATTCTATCCAGGCTTCTATACTGATACATGATGAAGTAAGTCTCCTTGAATCCATTTTTCCTTCTCTGACCTTCTTAACCTCCTCCTTTGAGACACAGCCTCCTTTGTGGCTTATTTACTTGAATCTGAAGCATTTGGAGGGAGAACCCAACTGTCCACGATCCACCTTTGTGACTAAACCCAGTTCTGTCTTCTCTTCTGAGATTTTGTTAAATGTACCACATCATGCCTTATATTCAGGAGTATTTACTCCTTGAATAAGAAGGAGGGACACAGACTTTATACTGTTTCCCCAACTTAACTAAGATTATTACAGCCTCTATCAGGGTAAGAGCAAGAGCAGTAGGGATGGGAATAACTGCCTGTTCATATTTTGGCTTCCTTGTTAACAGTCTAGGACAGTACGATGTGAAAAGAACTTCTCATCTTTTATGTGTCTCTTTTCTAGAAATCCAAATATCACAAATACACACCTTATTCATTTTCCTCCATGCCATCTATGTTTATATTAAGTTCTTGTGTCTTATTGGCAATAAATAAGTACTTCTATGTCATTCTGATTTCCCAGGCTTCTCTTCATTTTCTTTCAGCCAAGAAGGCTCAAATGTTACCACTATTCCAGTGACTTCAGGAAACAATTTTTAAAACCTGGATTAGGAGCATGTAATGCTGTGTCTCCACAGAGTTTAATTCAAGTCAAAAATATTCTAAAACACAGTCCTACAATCACTTCCAATATGGATCTGTATTGGTATATTTCTTTGTAATCTTTATTTGCCTACTCAATGGCAGAGTCATCTCTGTTCAAAAAGTGAGAGCTTAAACTAAAATTTAAAATCTATTATTTATAGGGCTGGAATTGGGCATGGGTCTGGAAGTGTGATCTGCCCTCAGGAAGCATATAATGGTGGAGCAAAGGGAAATATGAAAGGCAGCATCTAGAGGCCAAAGTGAGATTCAGACAAGGAATCAAACACTAGCTGGAGTGAGTGATGAAAACTGAGGAGATAAAACTTAGGTTCAGATAGAGTGCCAGGACCCTGACCAGAGGACAGGAGGCAAAGCTTGGGCAGAAGACTTAAAACACTTGTGCTGAACAGTGACCACTTATTTATTTATTTATTTATTTATTTATTTATTTTTATGTTTTATTTCTGAGAGAGAGAGAGAGAGATCGTGAGCAGGGGAGGGTCAGAGAGAGAGGGAGATGCAGAATCTGAAACAGGCTCCAGGCTCTGAGCTAGCTGTCAGCACAGAGCCCGACACGGGGCTCGAATCCACAAACCGTGAGATCATGACCTGGGCTGAAGTCGGAAGCCAACTGACTGAGCCACCCAGGCGCCCCCAGTGACCACTTTTTATAGGCATTTGAGCTTTTCCAAAGCTGGAAATAGAAAGCTATTAAGGACATTTGGAAATTTTCTCCCCAGGTAACTTGTATGTTCTAATAAGTAATTACATTCCTTTATGTCTTGATTCTTTTTAAAAAAATTTTATTTGGGAAGTGCTCTTGTAATAATTATGGGAGCATGGAGCTTATCTGCATATTTGAGGGTCAGTGAAGGTACCCATGCTGCTGTAATGGAATTAGAAAGAGGAAGAGTGGGTAGGAGATAAGGACAGAAAGGAGAAGGGGAGTCCAGATTACGTATTATTCGAGGTCTTATAAGATATTCTAGATCTTATAATAACGACTTGGGGTTTTCTCTGAGTATGCTGGAGGGCCATCTGAGGGTTTTAGGTAGAGAAATAATATGATGAGGTTGACATTTTTGAAGGATCTTTCAAGCTGCTGTGTTGAGAAGGGATTATAGGAGTGCAAGAACAAAAGTAGAGAGATTGCTTTGGAATCCATTGCAACTGTCCTGGCAGAAGACAATGGTGGCTTAGAATATGCAGGAATAAAAGGGATATGAGAAGTCTTATCAAGAGGACTTGCTGATAGGTTAGCTGTAGGGTATGACAGAAAGAGAACATTACAGGGGCGCCTAGGGGCACCTGGGTGGCTCAGTTGGTTAAGTGTCCGACTTCGGCTCAGGTCATGATCTCATGGTTAGTGGATTCGAGCCCCGAGTCGGGCTCTGTGCTGACAGCTCAGAGCCTGGAGCCTGTTTCAGATTCTGTATCTTCCTCTCTTTCTGACCCTCCCCTGCTCACGCTGTCTCTCTCTCTCTCTCAGAAATAAAAAAAAAACATTTAAAAAAAGAGAACGTTACAGATGATACTAGGGATTTGGAACTGAGGAACAAATAGAATTGAGTTGCCATAGACTTCAGTAGAAAAGGTCCAGAAGAAACAGGGTTGGGGGAAGGATTAAATCTAAAGCTCCTGAAACAGTGAAATAGTTACTTTGCTCACCATCCAAATGTGGAGGGTTCTCCAGAATTGCTATGTAGGAAGAATTCAGAGACCATGATCACCCATTCTAGAGATGGATGTGAAGCTTGGAACTACTTTTCTTATTATTTTACATGAAATTAAGAAATGACAACTGTACAGCGGCACCTGGGTGGCTCAACTGGTTAAGTGTCCAACTCTTGATTTTGGCTCAGGTTTGCAAGGTTGAGCCCTATGTTATGCTCCACACTGACAGTGCAGAGCCTGCTTGGGATTCTCTCTTTCTGCCTCTCTCTCTGTCCCTCTCCCTTCTCTATCTCAAAATAAATAAATAAACATCAAAAAGAAGAACAAAAAAAGACCTGTACAAATTGTCAAGTAAGATGCTATTGGAGAATTTGGCTAGCTAAGCGATTCTTTGATACCAGCACAGCCAAGTGGAAAATTTGAAGCTTCAGGTGTGGGTCTTTTGATCTTCCTAGAAGTAACCCCCTCACTGACTTTTAGAATTTTTCTGAAATTTGCCATGGCTCTTTCACCAGAACTGGAGGCATGGAAAATGTTGCTACTGCGTAGTTCAGTGACTTTGTTTGAGGCCTTTGATGAAGATAGAATCACCAGTATATACTCCTTTATCAGAGAGGATTTGGCCTGTCAGCAGAAGCCATGCTAGCTGATTTAATAAAAGGAACCTCCTACATGTGTTTATGAAGGTATTAGGAAGTGCAACCAGAAGACAAGGGAACCTCAAGAAATGCATTTGTGGGAAGCTGCTACCAAGCCCAGGGTTGGAGGGATGAGGAGAGGAGCTAAGCCAGTAGAGGAGGTGGAAACCATGCACATCTGCTCAGTGGCACCTGGGACCACAGACTTCAAAGCTTTATCATATCCCCATGTGGACTTTAATTTTCCTTGTGGTGGTAGATGCTTTAAACAAAGAGACAGCAAGAGAGGGAGACCTAGGAAGAACATGTTCTATTTCACCAACGCTTTAAGGGGGGAAAAATTCCACCTGATGGAACTGGCAAAAGAAGAGTTAAAGAGGAGAGAGACTAGGCAATCATGAGGAATTAATGACAAAATAAATATAAAATAGAGGTGAAGCAGTAACCTTCTACAGCACAAATTATTTTAATTGTTTTTATTTGTTGCTTTTCTTGATTCACTGTAATTTTACTTGCAAATAGCAAGATGAGCTCTAATATTCTTTCCATTTATTCAGTAAATATACATTTTAAAAATACAATTTATTGTCAAGTTAGCTAACATACAGAATACACAGTGTGCTCTTGGTTTTGAGAGTAGATTCCCAGGATTCATCACTTACATACAACACCCAGTGCTCATCCCAACAGGTGCCCTCCTCAATGCCCATCACCCATTTTTCCCTCTCCCCTGCACCACTACCCCCATCAACCTTCAGTTTGTTCTATGTATTTAAGAGTCTCTTATGATCTGACTCCTTCTCAGTTTGTAAATATTTTTTTCCTTCTCTTTCCCCATGATCTTCTGTTAAGTTTCTCAAATTCCACATATGAGTGAGAACATAGGATATCTGTCTTTCTCTGACTGACTTATTTCACTTAGCATAATACCCTCCAGTTCCATCCACATTGCTGCAAATGGCGGGATTTCATTCTTATTGCCAAGTAGTATTCCATTGTGTGTGTGTGTGTGCGTGTGTGTGTATATATATATATATATCACATCTTTTTCTCTATCCATTCAGCAGTTGATGGACATCTGGGCTCTTTCTATAATTTGGTTATTGTTGATAGCATTGCTATGAATATTGGGGAACATGTGCCCCTTTGAATCAGCACTCCTGTGTCCTTTGGATAAATTCCTAGTAGTGCTACTGCTAGGTCATAGGGTAATTCTATTTTTAATTTTTTGAGAAACCTTCACACTGTTTTCAAGAGTGGCTGCACCAGTTTGCATTTCCACCAACTGTATAGCATTAATTCTTAAGTTTATCTTTCCTTTCTGATATTGTAGACCATGGTTAGAAGTCCTTACTAAAATAATCATTTGTTTCTCCATCACCAGTTGTTATTAGAGATATGAAAAGCCAACCTCTTTGTCTGTTTCTGTTTCATATTAAAGACTTTGCCTTTGCACGTAAAAGAATACCTACCTGGACAGTGTAAATGATATTCCTTTCTCTGCAAGCATCAAACAGATTTGCTGGATAAAATCAATATGGAATCTAGCATTCAGAGATTGACAGGTTCTATTCTGCAAATTCATTTATTGTGAACAGCTGTTGGATCTTTCTTTCTTTCTTTCTTTCTTTCTTTCTTTCTTTCTTTCTTTCTTTCTTTCTTTCTTTCTTTCTTTCTGTTTTTAAAGAAAGACTTTAAGGAGAAACTAAAGTCAAAACTTTGGTAATTCAAAATTCAACTCCATGACTTGTAATTGTTATAGACAAGCCAGATTTGATTTGCTGTCTTCAAGTCTGAAGTTTATAATGCATGTAATTTGATTTTCTTTCTCTAGAGACATTTTATCTATCTGATATGAGTCTATCAGCTTAAGCAAAGTAAAAATTTCCATAAAAGTTATTGTGAAGAATCCTTTACTTTTAAAGACTGTTAGAAACTTGCTAATTTTAAAAGATATTTGTAGTATGACTGTTAGACTAAAAGTATAAATTCCAGGAAGGTTTCTAGTTTTTAATTTTACTTTAATCATATTAATTTTGTGACCTGTCAGTGATAGTTCCCATGCTAAATTTTTGAAAGTTAACCAAACTTCAAGTCATTTTCAGGTATTCAAATTTGTATTTTAGAAATATTTGTGTCTTAGTCCATCAACTGACTAGTTCAATAATTAAAACTCTACAGATTGCTTGGTATTAGTAACCTCTTAATGTGCTAAGTACTTTACATGTTTTTACATTTTGCTTTTGTAGATATTATCTAATGCCCTATGGAATGTTTCAGAGGCTTTACCCTTTTAGAATTGAGAACTTTGCAGCTCAGAGGAGATAGTGACAGGGGACATCGTGTTAGTGTGACATAGACACAGGTCAGTTGATGCAGAGCTTCTGTCTCTTTAAAGATGTCTTATGTCTACAGCCCAGCAGAGTGAGTGGCAGAATAGAGGTTCAGGAATTGTTGGCTAGAATCCATTTACTGTTCTGTGCTTGGCACATTGTCTGATTCTAGAGAAAATAATACATGAAAATAGGGGAATTGCCTTGATTCTCCTAAGATTCTTTACTATATTTCAGAAGTAGATAAAATAATAGCTTTCAAAGCAGCATATGAACACAATATGCCTGTCCTGTTAATTCTGAAGGTTGTCATTTATGAAGATGAGGTTCAGAAATTTATGAAATAAATGAGTGCATAAGGTGACATAGAATAAAAGTCTAAGTGCTTTGAATAGTGATTTAGTCTGAAAAGGCAATAATATCTTGCTTCTTTAGAACTAACTTTTCATTGGAATGACTGCTAAATTCTTCTAGTTAAGATAAAGTCCTGTTCTTCATACAGGCAAAGTAGATATCCTCTCTGCTATGATTTTTGTAAAGGGATTTCTTTCTCTTTCTTCCCTTCCCTAAGCCCCAGATTTCTATACATCATCATTAGCAGTAGAATTGTACGTTCTGGTTGGTACAGTCTATAAATGTGTATTGACATCTAATTCTGAGCCAGGAACTATGCATGGGAATAATAGAGATCAGGGCACATTCCCTGTCCTTGGAGATTCAGAGGGACCCTCCATGGAATTCAGTAGTTTTGTCATTATTGCAGTAACTGCTTTCCTATTCAATCATCTCATAATTTCTCACCAGTGTCTTTGACGATGGCACTAGGATTTTAGTAGTAGGTTAGTACTGAGGTTAAATATGCTTAATGTCTCTCAGAGATGAGGTGAGGTCTACACAAGTGTGCTCTGGCTCTAGTTTCCGAGGCAGAGGTGGTGGTTTGGTTGTTTCTCTGTGGAAGCCACGGAAAGCCATTCTCTCCTCTTGGGAAATTTCACCCTCCCTTTGCCTTCATGGCTTCCACAATCTCCACTCTAAGGGAAATAAGGTTCTCCCTCCCTCCCCTTCCCTTGGGTGATCTGATAAAATGAGCATGATGTCTTCCAGGGCTTCTGCCTTGGTCTACTGCAGGCGATGGAGGGGCAGAAAAGAACTTTGCATTTTATAGGCTTCTTTGCAGCTGCAGTTGTGAACATAATTCATTTCTATCAATATGATGCACTCACCTGAAACTTGAAAGGTGGAATGAGACAGAGGTCATCTTTCCATGGCTGCTATTTTCTGTTGTCATGCACAGCCATGGTACTGTTTTTCACACAGCGGTGTTTTCATAAGAGCCAACAGTATTGGAGGGGTGATGAGAAGCAGGGTTGAAGCATGACAAGATCCTAATGTTTCAGTGCTGGCAACCTATCTCTGGATTGCAGCCACAGTATGTTACTAGAACAAAAAGCTCCAGCAGTGGCTATGATTTCTGCCTTTCAACAACCTGAGGGGTGGAAACTACTGTGATTGTTCCCACTTTATAGATAGGGGAAACGGTAGCAGAAGGAGGTTTAGTAAATTGCCCAATTTGCATAGCTAGTAAACAGTTGAGAAACATTTTCATTGCCTGGTTTCAGTGTCTGCCCTTTTAATCTTGCTACTCTGAGTTATTGAATATATGAGGACTAAACACAAACAACTATCTCAATAAATTGTATATCCACAGGGGTTTTCAAAAAATGGAAGGATAATGGGAAACTCTACTCAATAAATGCTAAGTAGCTAGCAACACCTTCAGCTTACAGACAGAGTTTGAGGCCCAGGTAGTGCAGAGGTGTTCAAAGCTACAGCTAAAGTATTAGGACTAAACTGCAACTGTGTATTCTGATGATGTGTATGTTGCTGTTTCAACTCTAAGACTGATGTGAGAATCTCATGAAAATTTTAGACAACTTAATAAAAGAAATGTAAACACACTTGCACATGCATATAATCTTTTATATACAGTTTACTTTATGGTTATAATTGGCTTCTCAGATTTAACCTAAACTTCTTTTGGCAGTGTGGATTCCTTCTCTAAGTGCTTTTCCATCAACTATATGTAGCCTTGGTAAAGGTTGCTTTGCTGGTCCCAGCATTTTACCTCTGTATCCATGGCATTTGCCATGTGACGTGCGAGTTAGTTCCTGTCACAGAAAAAAGAGAGGATATCTTTCCTATCCCTTAAATAGAAGTTTGCCCTCTGAAATGAGGTGGGGGTGCAGTTATGTCGGTTCTTACCTTGGCATAAAGAGACCTTGAGTATTTCTTCCTGTTCTCTTGTGTGTCTGTAAACATGAGAAAATGTTTGGGCTAGCCTGGTGGAAAATGAGAGACATATAGAAAAGAGGCACGTAAAGTTGAGGCCATTGGAGTTCACCCAACAATAGGCTAATAGTATATATGTGAGCAATTTCAGCTGATAAGAAGAGCTTCCTAGCTGACCCTGAGTTAACCCCAGAGGCTTGTATAATAAACACTTCTTGGTGTATGCCACTGAGACTCAGAATTGTCTATTATCATTATGATACAGCATTATAATGGCAATAGTTAACTGAAACTGTAGAATTATAAATGTAAATACAATGCCTTTGTTCTGTCCAAATTGTTGACAATGGCCAAAAGCTAGCCCAATCACAGATTTGAGTCTGGGTGAGGAAAAATGGAAAAAAAATTATTTTTGTAATCATTCTCTTACAGAATGTGTATTTTTGTCCCCTCCTCAAATTCATGTGTTGAGATTCTAGTCCTCAAAGTGATAGTATTTGGAAATGGGACCTGTAAGAGGGAATTAAATCATGAGGGTAGAGTCCTCCTGATGAGGTTAGTGTCCTTATAAGAAGAGATACTAGAGTGCTTGTTTCTGTCTTCGTTCTCCTTCATGTGAGGATACAATGAAAAGGTACTTGTCTATAAGATATGATGCAGGCCCTCACCAGAACCTGGCCATGTTGGCATGCTGACCTTGAACTTCTAGCCTCCAGAACAGTGAGAAATGAATGTTTATTGGTTGAGCCACCCAGTCTATGATATTTTGGGTGTATAGTATTTTGTTATAGCAGCCTGAGATAAACACATTCATTCTAGTTGAAGGACTCATATGAGATTGTTAAGTAGTTTCTGATATCTGCATCTAAGAATATGACTTGGCTTCTGCCCATTTGACCTTGTGGCCCACATTTATTGATCCAATAAAAGTTATTTTTCCTTTAAATCAGCCCAAGTCATTTTCTATTTGCTGTCCTATGTCTATTGTTTTAAATTATCCAAAAATTAAGTGGCTGAAAATAATAATTTAATTCATGAGTTTGGGGAGTCAGGAATTTCAGAGTGGCTCAGCTGGGCCATTTTTACTTGGAACCTTTCATCCATCAGACAATGGAATGCCTAACAGGGTCAGATTTTCAAGATGACTCACTTACATGACTGGTCATTGTTGCTGGCTATTGACGGATAGTTCAGCAAGGCTGTCCTCCAGAATGACTACCTTTGGTCTTTACAGTCAGTCCTAGGGAAACTGGATTTCTCACATGGTAGCTGGATTCCCCCAAAGTGAATGTCACCAGAGAACCAGACATGGATCCCCGCTATGGGAATAAAGTCCACAAATGTTGGTATGTTTTTAAATCACCCCATTCTTCCCTTTAGCCACAAATTATTTTTATCACTCCACTTGTACAATATTCTTTTCCTTCCCAAACTTTCCCCTAAGTCTTTACACTAGTGACTGAGGCTCAGGCTCCAAGTCAAGGAGCTTATCATTTAAATCAGGTTCACATGTGGATGCAGCTCCATGGACTTAGTTTCTTGGCTATAGTTTCTATTAAACTAAAAATATTGGAACTAAAGGCAAGCTGTCCACTCATGACACACCCAAGATACAATGCTGGTATAGAGATAGGACAGCTATAATAAAAACTCTAGTTCCAAAATGGGGGAGGTAAGAGACACATAGCAGTCATGGGTTAGCTCTGAAATCCAGATGGATGTGAACCTCCAGTTTAGTTAGGGCCTGGTTCTGTTTCCTGGAACAAAACTTGTATTACTGCAATGGAAGCAATTGATTGGGGATTTATTTCATAATGAAGAATAGAAATAATATTTTTTGAGGCATACTTTTTTAACTCTTTTTTTTCATGTAAAAATTATCCCTACTTTCTGAAAAAAATACTGAAAGATCTAAGTCTTACTAATATCAGTTTGATTTGGTTATAATGAGGTGGTAAGATCATAGAGAGCACATTGAAGTACCAATGTACAGCCATCTTTGATATTCATTTGATTTTGACTTTTATTTTCATAGGAATAGCACTGAGAACCCTGAATTATAAAGGAATAAGAGGAAAACTGAGCATTCATTTTCATTATGCTTCATTTGCACTTTGTTATATGAGGGTTGTTTGTCTTGTCAAACACTAGATATTTCCAAGACCCTTTCTTTTGGGCTTGAATTTATGATTTCATTTCCTTTGTCCTCAAATCAAAGGGTATCTTTCCAAAAGCTTCATCATTGATGCTATGTATGTTTGCAAGAAAAAGACTTATGAATCCTTTTTCCATCTCAACAGAAGTAATTTTAGGCAGACTTTTGTAGTATTTCTGAGTGTCTGCAGACCTGTGACAAATTGACTAGATTTTATCATTTTCAACTTTAGCCTTCTGAAATGCTTCCTCCAGCATTGGAACGTTTTTACAAATTTGTGATTCTAATCTCTTCTTCCAACCTGGCCAATGGAATCCAAAGTTGTCCAGCAGCAGCATTCATAAAGGTGACTGCAGAGTTTCCAATTAAATGATTTACTTCATCCTTAAGTGCCCAGAAAGCTGCCAGCTAAGCCAAGACCTAAATGAACTCCACTCCTTCCAACTGTTCTGGGAAGATGATTTACTTTTCTCATAAAACTTGTGACTTCTGTCCAAATTTCAATCAAGTCCTTCAAGACCCATCCTCTTTTACGCCAGGGAACATCTGCGTAGATGTCTTTGTATTCTGTCTCCTACTAGCCAAAACCACATGAAGAGGCTGTGATTCAAAACCTAGCTCCCCATCCAAGAACCCAGTTTCAGGGCAGCAGACAATGTGCCCAGGACTGTACGTTGTCTATGATTTCAAGACAAAGTAAAGGTACCCTGTGACATATAGAGCTCCCTCCTTCACGAAAGCAGAAAAATAAGATCCCGTGTGACATGCATGACACATCTGTAGAAAGATCCAAGAATTTGTATGCCAAGGTTGTACCTGGCAGATAAACTCTTCACTCTTTTGAAGTTGTCAGCTACATCCATGGTTTCCAATAATGTCTACAAAAAGACATTTTTCATAGATGTATTAGGTAGAAAATAAGTTTAGGTACTGGAACCACTGAGAGTCTGTCGTAGTTCCGTCCAGTTAATGCTAAAGGAGGAAAATGAGATGAATTACTACCTGAGAAGTATTAGAAGGGATACTGGCAGTTTGGGGCTGGATAATATTTTTGATAGAGGCAGCACTTCAATGTTTTGAATTTGGCCATTTCTGGATCACTGGCCATTTCAGTCCATTTATGGACTGAAGTTTGTGCCACCAAAATTCATATGTTGAAGTTTTAATCCCAAGTGCCTCAGAACGTGACTATATTTGGAGATGGGGTCTTTAATTGTCTAATTAAGGTAAAGTGGGGTCATTAGGGTGAGTCCTAATATAATATGACTGGTGTCCTTATAAGAATATGAGGACACAAACATTTACAGAGGGAGCACAGTGTGAAAGCACAAGGAGAAGACAGCCATCCATAAGCCAAGAAAAGAGGATTTGGTATGAAACCAACCTCTGCTGACACCTTAATCCTGAATTTCAAGTCCCTAGACTTGCTGGAAAATAAATTTCTATCATTTAAGCCACTTAGTCTGACACTTTATTATGGCAGCTCCAGCAAACTAATACCCATGGATTCTCTAAGATCTTACCAATCATGTGATTTTTTTTTATTTTATTGACTAGCATTCTTGGAAGATGTTCAAAATTAGACGTTTTGGTTAAAGCAAAGCCAACTTTTAGTAAAGTTAGTCTTTTCAAAGTGGGGCTTCTTCTCACTGAAAAAATCTATAATTCCTGCTGTCTTGACATGATGATCACTGAATGTATTTCTGTAATTATATTGATTTCAAGATGTACCCACCCACGCAAATGAACCCTGTGGCTTTTGTATCCCATCTTGCTCAGGAAGAAAGCAAAGTCAAAAGATACCTAAGCTTTATCCTACTGGCTATTTCCAATTGAAGATAAAGGCAATCCCGATGAAAGCTCAAAGAGTCTCTAATTATAATAGCAAAGTACATTTTCAGTAATCTTATCAGGAATAAATTATTCTAGACCTCATTACATAATTAATGGTTTCATGAATTGTTATAGGGCCCAAACATTTGAGAGAAGAAGGAATAAAAGGGAGCCCAGAGAAGACACATGTGCTTCCTGAAGAAGGTTCTGGAAGGGACCATCTCACTTCTCACATCCTATGGGTGAGAACTAGGCACTTGGTCACACCTGTGGGCAGGGAGGCTGGGAATGTCTTTGACTGCACAGCCTCTTTCCAGTCATAACCCTATAGAATTGGAAAGAAGTGACAGACTTTGGTGGACATCTGGCTGGTCACTGCCAAAATAGCTACCATCAATTTAATACTCACGATGTGCTGAGTACTGCTCTAAGCCCTCTATGCCATTTCACCATTGCAGCTCATTCCGTTTGGTTAATTTTCCTAGAATATCGATGACAAACTGAGGGACAGAAATTAAATCAGTTGGTTACATCCCACAGCTAGGAAATGAGAAAGCGGGTGTTCAACCCAGCCAAGGTAACCTTTATGAGACTAACTCTTGGTGTCTGAGTGTTTGGGAAAGGTGGTGAAAGGTATTTTCTCAGGAAAGCAACTTCAACGTCCATCACGCCTTCTTTCTATCCTACCAAAATATTCCTAATTTTCCAATAGTTGAGTAAATCCATGTCTTAGTCCATTCAGGCTGCTACAATAAAGATACCATAGACTGGATGGCTTATAAGCAACATCTATTTATTTCTCACAGTTCTGAAGGCTTTGGAGTCTACAATCAAGATGCTGGCTGACTTGGTGTCTGGTGAGCGCCTGCTTCAAGTTCATAGACATCTGTCCTTCCCCTGTGTCCTTACATGGTAGAAGTGAGAAGAGAGTTCTCTGGGGTATCTTTTGACACTAATCAGAATCATGATGGCTGTGCTCTTATGATCTAACCAATTCTCAGAGGCCCTAGTCTTTTTTTTTTAATGTTTATTTTTGAGAGAGAGAGAGAGAGAGAGATCAGGGGAGGGGCAGAGAGAGAGGGAGACACAGAATCTGAAGCAGTCAGAGGCCCTACTCTTAATACCATCATACTGGAGGTTAGGTTTCAACATATGAATTTTAGGGTGATACGTTCAATCTATGGCACCCCATCTCTTACATATATAATTTCCTTAGCTCATTAGCCTATAGAAATATATTCCTCTGTTTGACTCCCATAGGACTCTATATCATGCATCTGGTTCATTTACAGATTTAATTATTGATTTACTTATTTATTCATTCATCATCCATTAGCCATCTTTTAAGCATCTTTTTTGTTGTTGTTGTTCTAGTCACTGTGTTAGACACTGGTGATATACTAAATAGAATGTGAATTGTGCTTCCAAGGTTTCATAGTCCAAAGGAATATGTGTGTGGGAAATAGACATCGAATAACTTCTATTGTGAAATTCTCTTGTATGTGCTATGTTTTATCAGAAAATTGTTGGATTATAAGTTCTATTACTTTTTGTGTCCCACTATGCCTAGTTTGGTGGTAGATACATAATAGGGGCTTTAAAAATGTCTGTTTTTTTAACATAAAAAATTTATTATTATTTTAATATAATTTATTGTCAAGTTAGCTAACATACAGTATATACAATGTACTCTTGGCTTCAGGAGTAAATTCCCATGATTCATCACGTACATACAACACCCAATACTCATCCCAACCAGTGCCTTCCTCAATGCCCATCATCCATTTTCCCCTCTCCCCTGCCCTCCCCATCAACCCTCAATTTGTCCTCTGTATTTAAGAGTTCCTATGGTTTGTCACAAATTTTATTATTTTAACTAAAATGTATTTTGGAATAATATTTCAACATTGGTTTGAAAATACACCAATAAATGATAAGCTACTCCGTCAGCACATAAGGGAAGCTTACTTAATAGCATGGTCAGCATTTCTTGTACCATATGACTGCTTTGAGTCTGCAGACTTAAGTTTGAGTAGAATTTGATAACAGGAATTAAGCTATTGGCACAGAGAAAGTGTCACACAATGCCCATCTAATTTCTAACTCACAAATAAAATGTCACATTTGCTCACCTTTGACTGAGCTCAAAATAGCTCATATTTTGCACCTAGCTGACAATCAGTGCTAACTGATGATAATTTTGTGTGAAGGAAGCATAATGTAAAGTTCAGCACATTTATGACACAGCACATGCATGCACGCACACACATGCACACACACACACACACAATGGGAGGGGAAAACAGATGTTCAATTATCCATTTGAATCCAAAGCCCCCAAATCCATTTTCCCCAGAGTTTGGGAAATGTTAATAATTAGTCTACCTTACAGCAAACAGGGAGAGGAAAGCTAGCTGTGCTGAAGTTCCAACAATCAATTCAAGTGAGAAAAACTTAATTAACCAACAAGGTTGTGTTCAGTGCCTGGCTTTCTCCCCACTGGAAGTGATGGAGTTATGGAAACAGCCTCAAAAAGTCCAATTTTAATTCTCTGGGCTTTTGGACTTCTCTTTGAGAAATGAGATAATTGTATTTGAGTTTGAGTAATCACTTTTGTAATGAGTGTCTCTGTTGGTGAAGTGAAAATAAATTTTGATACATTGATTTGTGTTGTTTTGGAGAAGTAATCTTTTATCCTTATACACCTTAATTATTAAGACAAATGAATATTTTGTTCAAATTAATTGAATGATTAATTATCCTAATCTTCACCTTAATTTTCCTATTAGTAATTTTTCTTGTTAATACTCTTAGTAGGATAAGGTCATCTCATAGCTTTATTGTAGTTGCTATTCTGGGGGGAAAAATCTTCCATGGCAATGCAAACTATGAGTTTTCACCAAATTTTTATTCATGCAGTATTTGACGCTCCATTCCTTGACCAAAAAAAATAGTGTTGTTAACTTTTATCTATGGAAAAGGAAACCAAATATTTCCCCCACCAAAATTCTCCTCCCTGCAGGAGATCTCAGGAAAATCCTCTACCTCAGATCTGAGGCCTGCTGTTGCCACCAGGAAACACAGTTTCATTCTCAGGGGAAGCAGATAAAGTGAAGAGATTGTGATTCCTGTCTGTTTCTAAGCAAGGTGTGGTAGGCAGCCTTTGAGATGGCTCCTAACGCTTCTCTTCCTGGTACTTGCACGCTTGTGTAATCCCCTCTTGGTGAATTTGCTAAGTAGCCTCTACCAAATAGATCATGGTCAATAGATGGGATGTCACTCCTGAGATTAGGTTCCAAAGATTTTAATTGGAATCTAGAATTTTTAACGTTTTCCCTTTAATACCCTATAGGACAAATAATTTCCCTTAATTGAAGGTCATAAGCTTCCAGATTAATAAATCTCACTTTGAGCCCAGTGGAATTAAGAAATTCCACACCTAGGCCTATAACCAAGAAAATGCAGAACATTAGCACTAAAGAGAGAATTCTAAAAGCTTCCAGACAGGGATAAAAATTGCCGGTCACATATGATCAGGAATTATAATAGCACCAAGCTTCTCAGTAACAACATGGGCAGTCAGAAGACAATAGAGAAATGCTTCAAAGTCCTGAGGAGAATGAATTCTAACCGGAATTACACTTTCAACCAAACCATCAATCAAGTCTGAGGGTGGAATAATGTTTTCAGACATGCAAAAAGATGTCAGTGGATTCATTGCCATGGTCTCTAACTTGGTGCGTAGGGGCAGATAAGAGAATAAACCAAAATGCATTACATCCAGGAGACAGAGAGTCCCTGAGAGTATAAAAAGGTGTAAAAAAAGAGGGAGCTCATTATGTCTGCAATGCAGCTGGCCCAGGGGGACCCTGTTCACTGTGGGTGACCATCTCCACAAGACATGTCCCCAAGGGAAAAAGTGGATCAGGTATCAACATGTTTGACCCTACTGTGAAGGGTTTTGCAGCTCTGACAGTTTGAGAATGTGGCAATGATGGACACAGAGGGCACTGAGCAAACGAAACCCTGGTCTTCTCCCTTAGGAGGCAGAAATGAAGGGCAGGGCTGTAACGACAAAATCATGAGAGAGCAAAATAGGTTTCTTATGTTGAAATGAGGTGATAAATATCAGAAGAAACAGCTGAAGAGTTGAAGGTGGTGACTCTGGAGGTTAGGAAGTGAGGTCGGGAGGAGCAGGAGAAGGGGACTGCCTTTTTTTTTTCTTTTTGTTTAAACCAGAGTCATACCCTTTGACTCTTAGAATTATGCTCTGATAAAAAATACGGGTAAGTTCCCAGAACTCATGATTTATAAATGTTACAGAGCCTCACCCCTTCTCCCTCCTCCTTGTGAGCCCCTCCTCCTCGCACCCTGGAGACACTCAAGCCTTTACCTTCTCACTGCTGGTGTCGAGGGAGACCCTACAAGTTCTACTGCCAATTTGGGAGTATCTCCTTTCCTCCGGGTGCCTCACCCCCTCCTTCCGCTGTGTATCAGGAGAGCTCCTAGGGAAAGGAGTTTATATAAACATGGCTTTCTACCTCTTCCGTTTCCCTCCCTAGAATTTCCCAGGCAGCCCCTGGCGGGCGCTCAGCACTCAGACTGGTGTCACTGGCAGGTCTCGCTAATGAGTTTTCCTCTTCTCCAGTGGGTAGCGGTTTGAAAGCTATAGACCTCCTGTCTAGTCAGCCTCGGTCTTAGCGCACCTTGGGAGGTTTTCTTGCCTGTGTTCCATCTCAGCCTGGTCTCTGCCCTGGAAATTGAATTGTCCTTTTGCTCGTTTGGCCTTTTTAGCGAGGCTTCATCCCATTAGGGATGTGCTAAGGCGCGCTTGCCTGTCATTGATTTCTACGTGACTTCTAGAGAGCCAGGCTGTTAAGCAAACACTGCTCACCGAGTACCTCTTTTGAATGCACTCCCAGGAGGGAAGTCCGCAAACTCCCGTAGAGGTCATTATCATCGCAGTTCTGCTGGCTACTGGGTTAGAGGCAGCAGGAATGGATGCAGGCAGGGGCTTTTGGCCAGACATTCCTTTGCTAGGTTCTGGAATACTGAATCTGATCCAGTGCTTCAAACTTCAAACTCTGGTGTGGATTAGCAGGGCGATATTCTTTCCCTTTGTTGCTGTCTACTTCATATGCCCAAAGTCTTCAAATGGGCTGTGACAGGGATAAGGGCAGAGCGCTATGGGAAGGTGGAGCAGACACACTGAATTCAGCCTTGGTGCATCAGGGAAAGCTTCCCCGGGCTCAGATGTCTAAGCATGGACTCTGTGTGGAGCTAGAAAGATGCACAGTAGTGAGCTCTTGAGCTAGGTGGGAAGACAACTCATTGTAAAATAATACTAACAATCATACCAAAGGTGAATTTTTACCTTTATAGAGTAGTTCACATTTTATAAACCTGCCTTCAAAGGCAGGATTATCATACAGGCCAACAGCGTGTGCTTGGGACAACAGCAAATGTGGGGTCTGGGGAAATGGGCACAGTCCAGCTTTAGCAAATTTACCCACAATTTTACAACAAGAAAAGCAACATAATGTCTATTTTAATTGCAAGTTTTTTAGGGGGAAGGGGCAGAGGAAGAGGGAAAGAGACTCTTAAGCAGGCTCCCTCCCCATCGGGGAGCCATCATGGGGTTCAGTCAATCATGACCATGAGATCATGACCTGGGCCAAAATCAAGAGTTCCACACATAACTGATTGACCCACGTAGGTGTCCCTTAATTGCAAATTTTATTTAAGTTTTGGGCTTCATAGTTTGTATTGATTTTATTTTGTAGAACATGTAGGGTGAGAAGTAGCTGAATGGGAGAGACACTATAAATTAAAAAAAAATTTTTTAATTAATCTATTTTGAGAGAGAGAGAGAGAGAGCGCGAGCGAGCGAGCGCACAGGCAAGGCAGGTACAGAGATAGTGATGGGGGGAGAGAGAATCCCAAGCAGGTTCCGCACCATCAGTGCAAAGCCTGCTGTGGGGCTTGAACTCATGAACCATGAGGTCATGACCTGAACTGAAATTAAGAGTCAGATGCTTAACTGACTGAGCCACACAGGTGCCCTGACACTATAAATTTTAAAGTGGCTAATCTGGTCACTTTACATATATTTTTCTTATAACAACCTTGAGAATAGCTGGATAGGCTGAATAATAAAATACTATTATTGTTATTGTTGTTGTTTATCCTTGCCATGTTCATAGCTGACCAAGCATAAGTCAGAGAGCTGCCAAGGGACTTCATCAAAATCACACTGCTAGACTGCAAGTCAAAGGCAGAGGTAGGACTTGAGCTCAACAACCACTGAGAGACGATGACCTGTGAAAGGACCATGACTTATGACAGGGCCAAATCCTTTTTCTACCATGTGCTGAAATTCCTTAACCTCATCACCTTTGAATGGGGTAAAACAAAAGTATATCCCATAAAGTTATATGAAGATTAAATAAAATAGTGTAAAAATAGTGTCTGGCCTAGGGCTGGCTTGAAGTTCACATTTAATCAATGATAGTTATTGTCATCTCCTAGTTCCTGGGTTCAGTGTCTTGTCTGTTATGCAACATGTGAACAAGAATCTGTTAGAAGTGGGACACATAGGTGGCTTGGTCGGTTAAGTGTCCGGCTTCAGTTCTGGTCCTGATCTATGGCTCCTGAGTTTGAGCCCGGCATTGGGTTCTGTGCTGACAGCTCAGAGCCTGGAACCTGCTTCGGATTCTGTCTCTATCTCCCTCAGTCCCTCCCCTGCTCATTCTCTCTTCTCTCTCTCTCCCAAATATAAATAAACATTAAAGAATTTTAAAGAATCTCTTAGAAGTGATACAAGATGGTCAGGGCCTAAGTATTTAGTGCACTGTCAGAACTAGTGCTGCTAGGGACCCTGAGGTGCTTTTGATGATTCTGGAGACTAACTTTGGTGCTCTGTGCCCTGCTTCTTCCATTTTACAGAGAGGGTTGAAATAGCTAGGATAATTTATGACTTCAGATCCTAGATAGAATTCTTGTAAATACCCATTTTTTCCAGTGAATCCCTTCTCTCTGATTAATTCAATCAACATGAAGTGATTAGGACAGAAGCTTTGGGACCAGTATGGCTAGCTTGGAAACCTAGCTTTCTTTACTTTCACTTTTATTTTATTTTATTTTATTTTATTTTATTTTATTTTATTTTTATTTTATCTTATTTTTATTTTATTCTATTTCATTTTATTCTATTCTATTTATTTAATTTTATTAATTTTATTTATATTTCATCATGATGAATGTACTCTTTCATCCCCGTCACCTATTTCACCCATCACTCCACCCAACAACCCTCTGGTACTTTCTCCTCACATTATTTCTACACCCAACTCTTTACTTGCTACTTGCTTTATGTTGGAGACAGTATGAAAATGGTCTGTGCCTTAGTTTCCCTGCCTATAAAATGAGAATAAGACTAGCATCTACATATTGGCTGGTTGAGGGGATTAAATGAGTTGATGCATGCAAGTTGCCTTTAAAAGTACCCGTTATGAAGTAGGTTTCAGTGTTAATTGAGTATTGTATGCCAGACCCTGTTTTAGGATTGAGACATCACCAATGACCAAGATGGACAAAGTCTCTATATCTATGGACCTTACGTTCTAGTGTGAACAGTAATTAATGCCAGGATTCTGAAAGGCTGAGATGTAATATGAGGACCAGCTTTCATGCTGCCTCGTCTGCATGGAACAGCAAATATCTTCAGTGTTCCTTTGGGTTTTGCCAGATCATTCAGAACCCTGACGTTATTTCCTTCAACCTGTGGGTAAGGCTTTAATTTTTTTCCCTCAGGAATGACTTCCCACAAACTAAAACTTGTGCTTACATAATAAGCAACTTCTTTGTAAGAATCATTTTATGGAGATCAGATAAAAGAATGTGTTTGCTACAAGGCCAAAGATTAGAAGAGTCTAGTTTTGAGTTTAGTTTTAACATGTGGGAATGATGTACCTGCTTAAGTTAGGAGTACATAATCTTTGTCTCATAAAATTTGCATCATGCTAAATATAACTGAGGGTCCATTATTGGCAAAGCTATTCCTTCTTGACAAAGGAATGCAAAAGGAGATAACATCTAGTATTTTGAAAATCCAGATATAAGTGTCTTGTTTCTGGTATAGTATTTTTATAATAACTGCAAACTACTTTTAACTTCTGTGCTTCCCCTAACCTAAGGACATTTTTTTCCCCATTGAATTGCAGGCAGAGATTTAGCAACATTTGATTTAAGATTGAAACGTTGTCTTTGTGTTCTGCCTATTAGCACACATATAACAATTAACATAAACTCGCAAATAATTTGTGATTTTCAAAACCCAAGTAACTGATGAGCTTATTCTGTGTAGACTAGACACATCTCAATTTCAGAAGAAAGGAACTGGATAATTGACAAGCAGAGTCCCAAATAGACATTGTTACTTTGGCAACAGCCTACTACCACTTTCTTGGTGTCACCTGTCACACAGCAAGAAATTCTGTGCTGTAATAGCAGAGAGCCAGTGATTCTCTAGGAGAGACTTCCTGAATTCATCTACTTTGCATATTTCATAGTGTTTGAGATGCAAAATGCTCATGTACTTGGAAGTACACATTTAGGCCTTCCCCAAAATGTGGAAGGATTTAGAAACATTCAAAACCATCATCTCAGACTTCAAATTTGGAATTTAGTTAACTCCCTCATAATGGCCACTTGAGGTATTTCTTGTCAAAATCCATTCTTCTGGGAAATGCACGCTGATGCCCCAGTCTGCATCCCAATGCACGTCTTGATAAACAGATTTTCCATGATTTAGCATAAATCCAACCCCAAGTCTCCATTAAACCCCAGCCACAATATTTGAAATCAAATTGGAGTAGAACAATTTTGCTTTAAAAGATAGGAATGCTATTTTACCAGTAAGCACTGGTAGGTCTTTACAGAAAACTTTGTACTATCTTGGGAGTTAAATATTTTGAATAGGTCCCTAGGTAATCTTGTAGCTCTGTGAACACACTATTGGTTTCCTACAAATGATCACAAGTTAATTTAGTTCATATAGGTAAATTTTGTGTTTCCAAAAAGTTAAGAATCTCATTAGTTCAATTTTAGAGAACTTTTAGAACACACAGTTTTGGAGGGAAATGATTAGTGATTCTTGTGTTGATCATCACAGCATCACCTTCCCTCAAAACGTAATCAAACATAGGGTAATGCACTAATGTTCTTTAACAAGGAAAATGCTGGCTAAAAATGTTGGTATGAAATTTTGTATTAATCCACTTTGAGGGGAGTCTGAACTCACTGACTTGCTTTACTCAAGTATGGTTTTTTTTTTTCTAAATTAAGCAAAATAAGCACTTGTGAAACACCACACCTCTTTTGAAATTTAAAGTGGTATGTAATTGAAGGAAAACATACTATCATTGAATTTATGAGTTAAAATCCCAATAACAGGAGCACCTGGCAAATTGATGTATCTGGATATTTGTTTTTCAAACCAAGTATTTAGGGGAAGAAACATAAGAAATCCTGGCTCACATTTATGAGTGCTGACCATAATCTCAGGCATAGTTTCTGGACATATATTAACTTGTTTAATATACACAACACATTATCAGATACTTATATTTATTTTCTCCATTACGGAGATGAGGAAACTGAAACATATGAGTTAAGGTTATACACCTAGAAGGTGGTTCAAAATTAGATTCAAGTTCAAAGCCAGGATTCAGAGTCAAGTCCCCAGCTTAAGAACCCCTGGCTGTAACCAACCACAGCATCAGCCTCTTAATATAAAATTGGGGTTGAATTAATTTGTCTCTAATTGAAAAGTAAACTATTAGAGAGCTTATATTATTTACTCTAACCATTCATTTCTCACTCTCTCAAGCCTACAAATGGCCTTATGATGTTAGCTGTTAGTTGCATGTTTCAGGGAAAAATTGAAATCCAACTCACATATAAAAATTATTTCCTATTTATCTTTGTGTTCATGGAACCTTTCTACACAGAAAGTCTGTCACTCAGCCAGCTCCATCGTGTCACTGTAAGGAAGGGTTCTTCCACGTCTTCCTCTGGCCATACTTACAGGTCTCTCACTGGTAGCAATTCAGCAGGAAGGGTTCATGCCCCACAGAAGAGCACACTGGATGGAGACAAACAAGTTCTTGGCTCCAAGTCTCAGCTCTGCCTTTAGCATATTCTACATTAGGCTTGAAACCAGATTTGAGTAGCATAGATTCTACTGTTAACTTTGTGAAGAGCTTTTTCTCTTCTAGTTTTGTTTCTTCACTTGAGTAGTAAAGAGGCTGGATCAGATGCTTCTGTCTAGTTTGGAAAATCCTCTTATGCAATTGAATTATCACACCGAGTCACTATTTATGTCAGTATATAAAGCAATGAGGTATGTCTTCATTTCCTTTTTTTTGTTTTTTTGTTTTTGAAATTTTTCATGTTTATTTTTGAGAGAGAGAGAGAGAGTGAGTAAGGGGTAGAGAGAAGGGGAGACACAGAATCTGAAGCAGGCTCCAGGCTGTGAACTGTCAGCATAGAGCCTGATGCAGGGCTTGAACCCATAAACCACAAGATCATGACCTGAGCTGAAGTTGTATGCTTAACTGACGGAGCCACACAGGCACCACTGTGTCTTCATTTCCTATTGCTGCATAATGAATTATCACAAAAGTAGTGGATTATAACAATATCTACTTCTTTTCTTTTTGTTAAGATATCTCTGACATATAGCATTGTGCAAATTTAGGTACACAACGTATTAATTTATATATTGTAATAGAATTGCCATTGTCATGACAATTAGCACCTCTATCATGCTACATAAAGGTACTTTCTTAAATCATTAAGTTCTAGTCTCTCTGCAAGTGTGATGATTGTAATAAAATATTGTTGTCCATATTCAAATACTATGCACTAGATCTCCAAGGCTTATGATTACTCTTAGTTTGTACCCTGTCCCTACACTCTTATTCCCTGATAACCACAATTTGATTTTCTACTTTTATGCATTTGGCTTTTTTAGATTCTACATATAAGTGATATCATATAGTACTTGTCTTTGGCTTATATCACTTATGATATGCTCTCCATCAGTGTTGTTGCAAATGGCAGACTGTCCTTATTTCTCATGGCTGAATAATATTCCATTGTGTATATATTTATCATATCTTTATCCATTTATCAATTGATGGGCACTTAGGTTGCTTCTATATTTTGGCTATTATGAGCAATGCTGCAATAAACATGAAAGTGTAGTTATCTCTTTGTTATCCTATCTTCATTTCTTTTGAGTACATAACCAGAAATAGCATTGCTGAGTCATAGAGTAATTTTTTGTGGAACCTCCATATTGTTTTTTTAATAGTGTTTGAATCAATTTGCATTCCCACCAACAATGTATAAGGTTTTCCTTTTATTTACATCTAAGGTTTATTATTTCTTGTCTTCTTGGTGATAATCATTCTAACAGGGTGAGGTGATATCTTATTGTGGTTTTGATTTGCATTTCGCTGATGATTGGATTGGATGCTGACCATCTTTTCATGTACCTGTTGACCATTTGAATGTTTTCTTTGGAAAAATGTCTATTCAATTCTTCTGCTCATTTTTCAGTTGGGTGTTTTACTGTTATGAATTGCATGAGTTCTTGATATATTTTAGATATTAACCCCTTATCTGATATTTGGATTGCAAAAATGTTCTCCCATTCTGTAGGTTGCCTTTGCATTTGGTTATTTCTTTTCCAGTGCAGAGTTTTTAAGTTTGATGTAATCCCATTTGTTGATTTTTGCTTTTGTTATTTGTACTTTATATGTCATATTCAGAAAATCACTGCCCAAAACAATGTCCATTTCTTAGAACATAAGTCTGAGCAGGGATCTGTTGTTTCTCTTATGAATGTCTCAGAAGGCAGACTGGATTCTTCTTTGGGGTTAAGAGTCTTCTTTCAAGCTCCCTTCTGTTGACAGAATTTACTGTCTTGTGATTGTAGGAGTGAGGTTTCCATTTTCTGACTGGCTCTCAACTGGGGCTACTCTCTGCTCCTGAGGGTCACCTATGTTCCCTGTCACATCACTCCCTCAGCAACATGACAATTTGCTCCTTTAAGTCTACTAATAGAATTGCTAACTTTGCATAATTCTGACATCTTTTAAAAAATATTTATTAATATGTTTCAACTTTATTTTTTAGAGTAATCTCTATGCTCCATCTGGGACTTGAACTCACAACCCCCGAGATCAAGAGTCACATGCTCACCAACTGAGCCAGTCTGGCACCCCAAACTCTGACATCTTTTAAGAGCTCACCTGATTAAGTGAAACCCATCAAATAAAAATCTCTTTTTTGGTTAGCTTAAAGTCAACTGTTTAGGGATTTTACATCTGCAGTATCCTTTTTGCTGTATAATATAATTATGTATATCATTATATTCACAAGTCCTGCTTTATAACCACATGGAGGTAATCCTACAGGCATGTACATCAGAGTACATACTTCTACTTAGAGACCATCTTAGAATTCTTCCTTTTAAAGAGTGTGGGTAGAGGAAACTAAAATCTTGTTCAGTGTCACCAGTGGGTCACATTGGAGGATACTGTGTTGGTGTTCTGGATGCCTGGAGAATTTATCTAAGAGCCTGCTTCGCTTAGAAGAAAAGAGCATGTTCCTGAACATGTTGCTCTAAAAAAATCTCTGTTTTGAGAAATTCTGGTTTTGGATCCAAAATATCTGCATTTGAATCCTAGAGTCATAACCTAGCAACTGTAAGCCTAACAACTGTATGAGCTTTGCAAGTTATTTGAACTTTCTTGGCCTGTCTCCTCATCTCTAATATAAAAATTTGCCTCATGAAGTGTTTTGAAATTAAATAATACATGTGAACTATTTAAAAGAGTAATGAGCACATAGTTATTAGCACATAAAGCTTCACTTGTTATTGTAGTTATTTAATCAACATTTGTATAACACTTTGTATGGAACAGGCACTTTCATAAGAACTCAGTGAGGTGGGTGCTGAATTGATCTCCATTTTATAGATAAGAATACAGAGACAGAATTTAAGAATCTGAATTCAGGTAATCTGCTCACTAATGGAGTTTCACTGTCAGGAAAAGATGACAGGTCCTCAGGGAGACTTGAGGAAATTTGCCTGAAATCAATGCCTGGGCTTAGCTTGTTGGGAGTTGGGGGTTGGGTGCTGGTTCTGTCTCAGCAGGTGGATCAACGTTAATGCCTTTCCCAAATCAGACACTCTGGAATGAATGGCTTGCTTTAACAGAAACAAAGTAAACTTCAAGAGGGCAGAATGGTTGTGCCTAGTTCATGATTGGTTTCTCAACAGCTGAAATTAAGTTTCCTTATGATTGATGCTTGCAATTGACTCATGTTTGCATGGCCCTCCAAGCCCTGGATTCACACATTGAAATCCTAGTTCCCAGTATGATATATCAGGAAAGTAATTAGGCCTTTTAGGTCATGAAGGCAGAGTCCTCATGAATGAAGATTAGTGTCTAGAGAGCTTTCTTGGCCTCTCTCAGCCACATAAGAGTACAAGGAGACAGTAGTTCTCAACAACCTAGGAGAGAGCCCTCCCAGAACCCAGCCCTGCTTGGTTCCCTGACCTGCAGGGAACCAACCTCCAGGACTGTGAGAAACAGATTTCTGATATTCATCAGCTACCCAGGCTACGGCATTTTGTCTCAGCAGCCAGAGCTAAGAAAGTGCTCAGTGAAAATAATGGAATGTGTGAATGTAAGTTCAACTCCTGACCTAGGGAAGTCCAAGCTTGAACACCCTTGGATGAGCATAAAGTGTGCTGAAAGAATGAGACTGCCTTTGTTCAGGAAATCCCAGGAGACTGCATGGAACTCTGCAGCAACAGCAGGGGTTAAAGAGATAAAACATCACATGCTCTGGTTCAAGGTAGCATGAAATGGCCCTGACTGAGCTTAACACTAGGTGGAAGTATCTTTCTTTCTCTTCTACTAAACCTTAAATTACCACTCTCAGATGCCAGCACCACCATGGGAAGGGATGGCACTAGGCAGTGCAGTTTCTAAATAGCCAACCCCTCAACATGTAGGGAATGGGGACTTCCGGTTGGCTCATCATATCAGCCAGTTTTCTTCTTTGGAGAATTATTGAGCAGGGCATCCCTCTAAGCAAACTTTAAGAAATTTCAGGGTCATCTGGTCATATGGAGATGAGATAATTAACTTTGGGTACACACACACACACACACACACACACACATACATATAAAATAAAAATATGAAATTTGCCAAGTTGTACCCCAGACTAGGGTGAGCATGGGGTACTAAAAGTCAGAGTGATTGATGTTGGAGTTTCTGATGCCATGAAGGCAAATGGTATTTGAAAAGAAATTTAAATGGCAGTGCTGTCAGGTGAGTCAAATCCATGGAATAATCAAGAAAATTTTGTGGCTCTTGTGTGCTCCCAAACCAAAATCTTCCACATTGTCAAGGTTTTAGGCCCCAAACCTCAGAGTTAATAAAATATCAAGGTCTCATAGGAGTTAAATGTCTTTTTCTTCATCATAATTCAAGCGCAGACACGTTGGGGTGCCTGGGTAGCTCAGTCAGTTAAGCATCTGACTTTTGATCACACATCAGGTTGTGAATTTGTGATTGTGGGATTAAGCCCTGCACCATCAAACTCTGCACTGAGCATGGAATCTGCATGGGATTCTCTCCTCCTTTCTCATCACCATACCCCCACTCTCCAAGTAAATAAATAAACATTAAAAAAAACCCAACATATCTTATTTCACTGAAATAGTTTGCTAAACAGTATCACACCTACCAGCATAGATAGATTTTATATTATAGTGTTTTGCTAGGGTTTGATAAATTTGGTAGGGTTGTCAAATTTATTGCCATGCTGCAGACCTTATAACAAAGACAGCAAGGTGGCCAGAAACAATGAAGTGCCTCAGATGAAGTTGATTTCTTTTTTTTTTTTTTTTTTAAATCAATCTTTAATAGCCAATGTCGTAATTGGGAAACTCTTTGATGAGAACTCATTTCAAAATTATTATTTAAAAAGGTAAATATTTCTTTAATAATGCAAATTAGGAGAAATATTTTCATTTTTAAGTATAATGTTAAAATTTAGAATATGAATATGTTATTTGTGATCTGAGATAATGTGTTTTATTTATTTTTTTTTTTACAAATAGTTTATTGTCAAATTAGTTTTTACATAACACTCAGTGCTCATCCCCAAAGTGCCCTCCTTCATGCCCATCCCCCCCTCCCCCCCACATCCATCAGTCCTCAGTTTTTGTCAGCATTCAAGAGTCTCTCATGGTTTGCCTCTCTCCCTTTCCCCCACCATTTCCGCCCTTCTTCTCCCCCTTGGTCCTCCGTCAAGTTCCTCCTAATCCTCCTATACGTGCAAACATATGGTATTTGTCCTTCTCTGCCTGACTTATTTCGCTCAGCATAACACCCTCAAGGTCCATCCATGTTGCTACACATGGCCAGATTTCATTGTTTCTCATTGCCATGTAGTATTCCATGGTATAGATAAACCACATCTTCTTGATCCATTCATCTGTTGATGGACACTTAGGCTCTTTCCATGTTTTAGCTATTGTGGAGAGTGCTGCTATGAACATTGGGGTACATGTGCTCCTATGCCTCAGCATTTCTGTATCCCTTGGGTAAATTCCTAGCAGTGCTATTGCTGGGTCATAAGGGAGTTCTATTGTTAGTTTCCTGAGGAACCTCCACACTGTTTTCCAGAGGGGCTGTACCAGTTTACATTCCCACCAACAGTGTAGGAGGGTGCCCGTTTCTCCACATCCTCGCCAGCATCTAGAGTTCTCTGATTTGCTCATTTTAGCCACTCTGACTGGCGTGAGGTGGTATCTCAGTGTGGTTTTGATTTGTATTTCCCTGATGAGGAGGGATGCTGAGCATCGTTTCATGTGTCTGTTGGCCATCTGGATGTCCTCTTTGGAGAAGTGTCTGTTCATGTCTTCTGCCCATTTCTTCACTGGGTTGTTTGTTTTTCGGGCGTGTAGTTTGGTGAGTTCCTTATAGATTCTGGATATTAACCCTTTATCTGATATGTCATTTGCAACTATCTTTTCCCATTCCGTTGGTTGCCTATTAATTTTCTGGGTTGTTTCCTTGGCTGTGCAGAAGCTTTTAATCTTGATGAGGTCCCAACAGTTTATTTTTGCTCTTGATTCCCTTGCTTTTGGGGATGTGTCAAGTAAGAAGTTGCTGCGGTGGAGGTCAAGGAGGTTGTTTCCTGCTTTCTCCTCTAGGGTGTTGATAGTTTCCTGTCTCACGTTCAGGTCCTTTATCCATTTTGAGTTGATTTTTGTGCATGGTGTGAGAAAATGATCTAGTTTCATTCTTCTGCATGTTGCTGTCCAGTTCTCCCAACACCATCTGTTAAAAAGGCTGTCTTTTTTCCATTGGATATTCTTTCCTGCTTTGTCAAAGATCAGTTGGCTGTATACTTTTGGGTCCACTTCTGAGTTCTCAATTCTGTTCCATTGGTCTATGTGTCTGTTTTTGTGCCAATACCATACTGTCTTGAGGATGACAGCTTTGTAGTAGAGGCTGAAGTCTGGGATGGTGATACCTCCCGTTTTGGTTTTATTTTTCAGTATTACTTTGGCTATTCGGGGTCTTTTGTGGTTCCATACAAATTTTTGGATAGTTTGTTCTAGTTTTGAGAAGTATGCTGGTGCAATTTTGATTGGAATTGCATTGAATGTGTAGAGTGCTTTAGGTAGTAATGACATCTTAACTATATTTATTCTTCCTATCCATGAGCATGGAATGTTTTTCCATTTCTTTGTGTCTTCTTCAATTTCCTTCATAAGTTTTCTATAGTTTTCATCATACAGATCTCTTGTATCCTTGGTTAGGTTTATTCCGAGGTATTTTATGGTTTTTTGTGCAATTGTGAATGGGATCAGTTTCTTGATTTCTCTTTCTGTTGCTTCATTATTGGTGTATAAAAATGCAACCGATTTCTGTACGTTGATTTTGTACCCTGCAACTTGGCTGAATTCTTGGATCAGTTCTAGTAGGCTTCTGGTGGAGTCTGTCGGGTTTTCTATGTAGAGTATCATGTCATCTGCGAAGAGTGAAAGTTTGACTTCCTCTTTGCCAATTCTGATGCCTTTGATTTCCTTTTGTTGTCTGATGGCTGATGCTAGGACTTCCAGCACTATGTTAAACAACAGTGGTGAGAGTGGACATCCCTGTCGTGTTCCTGATCTCAGGGGGAAAGCTCTCAGTTTTTCCCCGTTGAGGATGATGTTAGCTGAAGGCTTCTCATAGATGGCTTTGATGATGTTTAAGTAGGTTCCTTCTATCCCAACTTTCTCGAGAGTCTTTATTAAGAAGGGATGCTGTATTTTGTCAAATGCTTTTTCTGCATCTATTGACAGGATCATATGGTTTTTATCTTTTCTTTTATTGATATGATGGATCACATTGATTGATTTGCGAATGTTGAACCAGCCCTGTAACCCAGGAATGAATCCCACTTGATCTTGGTGGATGATTCTTTTGATATGCTGCTGGATTCGATTTGCAAGGATCTTGTTGAGAATTTTTGCATCCGTATTCATCAAGGATATTGGCCTATAGTTCTCTTTTTTTGTTGGATCTCTGTCTGGCTTGGGAATCAGAGTGATGCTGGCTTCATAAAATGAGTCCGGGAGTTTTCCTTCGACTTCTATTTTTTGGAATAGCTTGAGAAGAATTGGGATTAATTCTGTTTTAAATGTCTGGTAGAATTCCCCAGGGAAACCATCAGGTCCAGGGCTCTTATTTGTTGGGAGATTTTTGATCACTGATTCGATTTCTTCACTCGTTATGGGTCTGTTCAGGTTTTCTATTTCTTCCCGTGTGAATTTTGGTAGTGAGTGTGTGTTTAGGAATTTGTCCATTTCTTCTAAGTTGTCCAATTTGTTGGCATATAATTTTTCATAGTATTCCCTGATAATTGCTTGTATTTCTGAGGGGTTGGTTGTAATAAGTCCATTTTCATTCATAATTTTGTCTATTTGGGTGCTCTCTCTTTTCTTTTTGATAAGCCTGGCTAGAGGTTTGTCAATTTTGTTTACTTTTTCAAAAAACCAACTCTTGGTTTCATTGATCTGTTCAATTGTTTCTTTGGTCTCTATGTTGTTTATTTCTGCTCTAATTTTTACTATTTCTCTTCTTCTACTGGGTTTAGGGCGTTCTTGTTGCTCTGCCTCTAGCTCCTTTAGGTGAGCTGTTAGATTTTGGACTTGTGCTTTTTCTAATCTCTTGAAATAGGCCTGGAGAGCAATGTACTTTCCTCTTAGGACTGCCTTGGCCGCATCCCATAGATTTTGAATTGTTGTGTTTTCATTTTCATTTGTTTCCATATATTTTTTAATTTCCTCTCTAATTGCCTGATTGGCCCATTCATTCTTTAGAAGGGTGTTCTTTAACCTCCATGTTTTTGGCGGTTTTCCAGACTTCTTCCTGTAATTGATTTCAAGTTTCAAAGCATTGTGATCTGACAGTGTGCATGGTATGATCTCTATTCTTTTATATTTATTGAGGGCTGCTTTATGTCCCAGTATGTGATCTATCTTGGAGAATGTGCCATGCGCACTTGAGAAGAAAGTAAATTCCCTGGCCTCAGGATGTAAAGTTCTAAATATATCCGTCAGATCCATCTGGTCCAATGTGTCTTTCAAGTCCATTATTTCTTTAGTGATTTTCTGTCTGGTTGACCTATCCATTGCTGTAAGCGGAGTATTAAAGTCCCCTGCTATTAGCACATTCTTATCTATAAGCTTGTTTCTGTTTGTGATTAATTGTTTTAGATATTTAGGTGCTCCCATATTCGGTGCGTAGACATTTATGATTGTTAGTTCTTCCTGATGGATGGACCCTGTAATTATTATGTAGTGCCCTTCTTCATCTCTTGTGATTGTCTTTAATTTAAAGTCCAGTTTGTCTGATATAAGTATCGCTACTCCGGCTTTCTTTTGATTTCCTGTAGCATGATATATATTTCTCCATCCCCTTACTTTTAATCTGAAGGTATCTTCCCGTCTAAAATGAGTTTCTTGTAGACAGCATATTGATGGATTTTGTTTTTTAATCCATTCTGCTACCCTATGTCTTTTGATTGGAGCATTCAGCCCATTTACATTCAGTGTTATTATTGAAATATGTGGGTTTAGAGTCTTTGTATCTTTTGTAGGGTTCATGTTTGTGGTGGTGTCTCTGGTATCTTTGTTCCTTGCAACCTTTCCTTCAGAGCATCCCCCTCAGGATTTCTTGTAGGGCTGGCTTCGTGGTGACAAATTCTTTCAATTTCTGTTTATTTGGAAAGGTTTTTATCTCTCCTTCTATTTTGAATGACAGGCTTGCTGGATAGAGGATTCTTGGCTGCATATTTTTACTGTTCATCACATTGAAGATTTCCTGCCATTCCTTTCTAGCCTGCCAAGTTTCAGTAGATAGGTCTGTCACCACTCTGATAGGTTTCCCTTTGTATGTTAGGGCCCTTTTCTCCCTAGCTGCTTTCAAAATTCTCTCTTTGTCCTTGTATTTGGCCATTTTCACTATGATATGTCGTGCAGAAGATCGATTCAGGTTACGTCTGAGGGGAGTCCTCTGAGCCTCTTGTACTTCCACATTTACTTCCTTCCCCAGGTCGGGGAAGTTCTCTGCTATAATTTGTTCCAGGACTCCTTCAGCACCTTTCCCTCTCTCTTCCTCTTCTGGGATTCCTATGATACGGATATTGTTGCGTTTGACCGTATCGCTGAGCTCTCGAATTCTTCTTTCCTGTTCCTGGATCAGTTTGTCTCTTTTTTTGTCAGCTTCTTGTTTTTCTATAATGGTGTCTTCTAAATCACTTATTCTCCTTTCTGCCTCTTCAATCCGTGCATTGGAGGCCTCTAATTTATTATGGATCTCATTTATCGCATTTTTTAATTCTAGATGAAGTTGATTTCAAGACCTGAACTGATACCAGTCTCCTATTTTCTTATTTTTCAGCTTGATGTGATTCCACTGGGAACTTGTTAACTTGGCAATGTTTATCATGATTCTGTTTTGTTGTACCACAGACTCTTTTCCCCCTTTTAATCAATAAGTAAAACAGGAGTGGGGGAGAGGGAAGAGGAATCATGTTAGATTAATAGTTTCTGACATATGGTGAAATTCAGCTCAAATATTGTACTTGTCCATCTGAGATGGCCTCTTCCAGGAGCAAAATAGTTCCAAGTAATTCAACCACATTGATCCTACACATCAGGGCTGCTATTTAACTCTTCACTGAGAGAAGACACAAGAAACATTTCAATCCATCAAAATTTATGTTACTTAGAAGATGGACTTTTGCAGGCAGGGTGGATGCAAGTTTTGGGGGAGGAGAGGTTGGCAGAAACAGTAGAAGAGGAAGGAACATATTGGAGGCCTATCTAACCTAGCTAGCTAGATACTGGACATACATTATTTCGTTTAATCTTGCTTATAAATGAAGGGGGTTCTAAGCTTATTTTGCAGATAAAAAAAAAAAGGACTGAGTATTGCTATGGTTTAGAAAGCCTAAGTAATTGGCTCAGGGTTCCTAGTCAAAGTGGCAAATGTGGTTACAAACTAATGTCTGTATTACACAAAGCCCAATCTTTATTCCTTCTTTCTTTCCCCTACAACAGGCCACAGTTCTCTTTCTTTGGGTTTGTTTTTATAGTAATGGAATGTGCATTTGTTTTCATGGTCTATAGTGAATACTTTAGTGGAAGTTTTCCACAGAATGGGGTATCGAGGTATCTGTTTTGATTTCTGCTCTTAATATTCCTTTTCTACAATCAAATAAGATTTGAGGAGACAAGACCTGAAGGAGGGAGTCTTAAAGGAAGGAAGAATGACAGAATTTATGGGCAAAAAAGGCACTGATGAGATTAAAATGAGTTGTGTGGTATAAGAAATACTGAATCTATACTTAAGTCTCTGAAGTAAATATGAAGCAAAAGTGATCTGAATTCTGTGGAGCTCAGAGTAACACAAGCTCTATCTTATCTGTCCTGAGTAATCTCTAGAGCTACACAAGAGGTGATGATGTATTGAGAAATACATAGTTTTGGAGATAGAAAGGCTTGATTTTGAGTCAAGACCAACACTACCAGCAATTTGTGCCATTTACTTAATCCCTCTGGACTTCAGTGTCCTGATTTGTAATGCAGGCATGATAATGCCTATTTTATGGGATTGTTGGAAGATTAAATGGGTTGTGTATGTGGAAAACATTGTGCCTGGCTCATGGTAGACACTCACTAAGAAAGTTAGATCACCATGTTCAACTTGAATGTTCATTAATAAAGGAAATATAAATTGAAAAAAAAAACATGGAGGGAATGAAAGAGCAATGTGAAAATGATGACTCTTCCAAATGTGGCCATCCTTTGCATAGTTACAACTATATTCTATTGAATATGATTTATCTTCGGCTTAGAAGGCCCATAATCTAAAATGTCATGGTGTCTGATAAATCCACCATTAGATTTCTTTTGGCTCTTGAAGGCTTTTAGGAAATGATGTTTTAAGAGGAAAGGATGGTGAGGAAACTCGGAGCAAGGAGGTGAATCCATAGCAAACCCATATCACAATTTACTAAGACCAACTCTGCTGCAAAAATTCCATAGTAAAGCACATTGGAACTTGGAACACTACTAAGGCAAGATATGTACTACCCTTGATTTCATTTTGAGAAAAGGGCAATCAAGAAAAATGAGTCAGAAAGAGCTACTGCTCTCAGGGGCCTGAGCCAAGGCTTCCTTTTTGCTATTACAAACCATTTCCCCCCTTGCAATCATTTCCAACATAGTTTTACATTCAAATGCTTTTCTTTTTCCTGCTCTCCTTGGAACAACAATATATGAAATCATTCCGGGAGGAAGAGCACCTTCTGTGGGGAGATTAATCTGACATGTGATAGAAAGAAATGGAAGATAATACGATGACATAAAACATGACCATTTCTGGAAATGAGGTAGGTTTTATACTGTAGTTAGAAATGGGTATTTAGGACCTTGTGAATGCACTGCCCAAGCAGTGACTCACTCCATTTAGCATGGACACCTGGAAAGTTTAGTTCAGATATCATTATGACAAAGGATAATTTTCCCAGGCTGTGGTGTTCACTCTGACTCAGCTGACACAAAACTACCACATTTCCTTCACTTGGGTCATGACTAACACACACAATGAATTGAGACAGTTATTTTGCAGTTCCTCCAAACAAGTACCCAAGGCTGTTATCATCCTAAAGGGTACATTTGGCATGATACATTTAAACAAACAAACAAAAGCCCCCTGTTACACCTTCAAGTAGGAATACTTAAGTATTGCATACATAATCAGGTAATCATATATTAAATTGGTTCTTCACATTCTTTTCCATGTACCTACTCTCTAAAGGGTGTTTGGAACTGGTATCAAAACACTTGAAAATTAAATTCTTTGAATCGAGACTAATAAAGTTCTGTATAAAACAGAAGAATATGGCAAGAAAGCTTTATTGTGTTGACAGTGTTAAATTTAGAAAATCGTTTTGTGTTGTCTTATAGACTGAATATATGTTATGATGGGATAATGTTTTCCAGACTTGTTAAAGCTATGCCTGGCATTTTGAGAAATTTAAAACCAGCTCATTGAAAGCATAGGATTCATTATTTTGAAAATGAAGCTGTTAAATTCAAATAATCAGCTCCCAACTAGTCATTATCCAAAATAATAAGACCCTAAATTAATTAAGCCATTCACTGGGCTGTTCATAACCATTGTAGAGATGAAGAAAAATAAATTTAAGTATTTGATCTGATAATGCTTAATCGAGTTATTTATTTGAAACAATTTCATTTTTCCCAAAGTTTAGCATATAGTGACTTACATAGCAGGTACTGTAAAACTATTTATTGAAAGAATTACTGGATAAAAAAGGGAAGTAAATATATTATTTTGAAAAGAATGCCACAATATGAGTCTCTTGATGTCAAAGGAAGTCAAAATCCTATGAAGAACTTGTCATAGGATGCCTGGCTGGCTGAATTGGTTGATCATGTGACTCTTGATCTTGGGGTTGAGTTTGAGACCCATGTTGGGTATAGAAATTACTTACAAATAAAATAAATCTTTAAAAAAAATAAGTATGGCTTTTCTTTCATTAGAAAAAGACCATAATGGTGGTTTTTGATAATGGAAAGAATTTTCTTCCTGTTGAGTGTGGTTTGAAAGTTATGCTCTGCATAACCAGTCTCTGGAAATTTGTTGTTTCTCACAACAGCTGTATTGAAGGTGGAGGGAGCACTGAATGAATACTTGGAAAGGGTGAAAAAGAGGAGAAATACCAGGCATTTGGAAAGAAGCTTGAGAATCTGGCAGGAAATAGGATCCCCCAGAAGGGCATGACCAACAACTTTTTTCTCCATGGTACGAATAGATTTAAAATTTTAGAGGAGGTGAAGTCTAGTATTTAAACTTACATTGGTCATTTGTACCTTGCTTTCACTTCTTTCTGTCACCCCCAACTTTAATCAAAAGGCTTCTACACTCAGGAGTATTGAGATAGTGCTTATTTTGGGAGAATGAAGGAACCTTTGTGTTTTCAGTGTGGAACAAGGTGGTAGGATAATGGAGAAAGTAGAAAGATGGAGTTCAGAGGAGGTGGTATAAGGCAGATATTCAGAAACCATTGGAACAGGAAATCTGAGCAATATGAATGCAGAGGAACCTAAATGTCTTCTTGATCTTGGAAGATTTAGGACAGATTGGCCTAGGAGTTGGAGGAAGTGGTGGTACGTATTTTTCTGCCCACTACAAACATCCACCCATGTCTGTGCATTTTGTCTCCATCAACTACTTGCAATCATCTCTTCCCAGGAAGATCTAATGAAAAGGACCACGATCAATACAGATAACCACTGCCAAGGATTCTAGCCTTCTGGCAGCAAAGTGTTATTTTCATTTGATTTCCATTTAATTAACTAGTAGCTGATGAATATATTTTGTTATAGTTGCCTAGAAGTTGAGGTTCTAAATGTCCTGGTGATCTGATTAATTTTGGCTGAGGCATACCCTTTATCTTACTTGGATATATGGTTGTTAAGTAACTCATTCTCTCTAACCCTGCGAGTATATTGTCTTATGATCTATTTAACACATCTTCAGTTTCTTTTGGTTACTGCTTCATGCTGAGAGCATCAAGTGCTTAAATCTGTATCTGAAGCCTGTGTCTAGATCTTAGAAAGAAGCTGAGAAAATATTTTATATGGAATACTTGTCCCTGGTTGAGGTTAGGGAATGGGATTTATGTGTAGTGTGTGTGTGTGTGTATGTGTGTGAGTGTGTGTGTGTGTTGGATGTATCAAGTTTCAAAGTTTTGTTCTAAAAGTAAAGAATATTTAAAGTATTAGGCAGGCTCTGTAGTAATGGGAGCTATAGATGCAGGTTTCATTCTTTTGTTTCCCTCTGGGTCTAGCACAGAGTACGTGCTCAATAAATGTCTCCTTACTTAAACAGCCAGAGTTTTCAGGATATATGAGGTCACTGTTTCTTTTTTTCTGCAGGGAAATCCCCATAGAACTTTGCTTATCTGTCATGATAATTTGAGCCTGGTAGCCAAGCTGACATTTCTAGATCACTATAAATTCTGTCGGAGACAATTATTCATTTGGCTGTCTCTCCAATCTCTTTCCCCAGAGAGTAATGCTTGAAACAGTGGCTTAGCCAGTAGGCAGCTCTCAATGAGAGTAGACAAGGCTGCCTTTTTCCTAACAGGATTCTTTCTCTCCCATGATTTTAAACTGATCTTCATTCCAATTCATCCTTTCAGTGAAAAGAAGCACTTCAAATCCAAGTTTGGATACCATTAAAAAGTTTTCTTCTACCAATATAACTAGATTTGCTGCTTTATTTATAAAATCTCAAGTAATTTAACTCTAATTAGGGATATTTTACTCAAGTGGAATGAAGCTCAAAGAGCTATTCTCACCTCTAAGTGGGTGAATCCCTGATGCTTGAGTATGCAAGAATTTGTAATGAGTTTCTTCCCTTGGGATGAAATTGCCCTCTTGTCTTTACTACAGAGCAGTTTCTTGAAAAGGGTGAAAGGGGAAGGTATAGGGATATGCCTTAAAAAATATAAAGTCAGATTTTTAAGACTCTTTTTTCTATATGCTATTAAGACAAACAGAAACCTGGATTGGTCAGACTGCCATGTGCAGATTTCTCCAGGAATATTCTATTGAGCATCAAATGTAGTATTCACCAAGGACACTCATAATTGCAGATTTTGTACTACATTATCAGCTCTGTACATGAGGGGAATAGCAAGATAATGGAAAACAGACTCTGTAAATGAATATTGGATGTTAATAGGAATTCCCACTCAAATTATGTTTTATTCAATTGTTGAACATCAAATTGCATTATTAAGAGGCTCAGAAGAATACATGTGGGGAATATAGGAGAAGTAAGATGGACGAGAAATTTTATCAAGCAGGAGACACTCAAAAGAAATTAAGACCCTGTAGTTAAATCTTTTTAAATTCCTTAAAAATTTATAGGCAACTATATAATGAGTCTAATACTCTCTATTTTCCAAAAGGTCTAGAAGAAAGACAGGGTGGCATGATTACTTTTGTATCAGATGGCAGGCCTGTTTATTACAGCTCTCTAACTGCTTGCCAGTACATTGTTCTAATTAACAGAGCTCCTTTCCTGCCCCCAAACACCATCATGGAAAAATGCTGAAACAAAGGAAAACAACAACCACAACAGAAAGCTTAGGGAGAAAATTCCAAGTTGATTGATTTTTATACTTCGAAGGAATTGCCTGGACTAGAAATGAATCCAGAGTCTCTTAAGAATCAGCCAAGATCCACAGAGGTTAAAAAAAAAAGTGTTGGAACATTTTGAGAGTTTTAATTACAGACTAATCGATTACTATCCCTATAGATCAAAAATGTCCTCTTTTTATTCTTTTTTTTAAGGGAGACCTACACAGAAGCATGACCTTTGCCCATTTTGCTGAGGTGTAGAGAGAAACATTTTAGAGAGAAAATAATCAAGCTGATATAGAAAATTGTATGCTGTACACATACAAATGTGTGTGTATTTGTCTACATATACATGCATGTGTATATGTACATATGTGTATATGTGTGTGTAAATTTATGCTACTCTTCTTTCTCTAGGCCAAAGATTTCTAGCAGCATTGCCAAGATAGAATTGGTTTATCACCTTGAAACCATCCAGGTGGCCTCATCTCTACAGATCAGAATTTATTACGAGATGGTCCCAGGGCTGACCAGGAGCTTCTTGAGGCTGAGAGCACAGGTCTCTCCAGACACAGAACCAGTGATCTTGCTAAGACCACCTTTAAAACAAAATGTTCTCTAAATAAAACATTTTTCATTGAAACCAGTTGATAAACATTATTAAGTATATTCTAGTAAAGGAAGTAATATAGTCTATGATAAAATGTTAATATAAAGCAAGAAGGAATGATCAACATAGTAATAGACCCCAAGACTTCTTTTTGCTATTCTATTTCTTTCTCACTAGTCTTATATAACTTGTCCTCTGTTTTTATATCTTCGGAGTCAGATACACATCATGATTTAAAGAACCTCTGCTGGTGCTTGAAGCTTTGGTGGCACATGGCCTTGAGCACTTTCTCTGGCTCTTTGAGTCTTGGGAACAAAGACTCAGCAATTCTACTGACATCTGTTGCAAACTCCCGCCGTCTGTCCTGGCAGGCACTGGATTTCATTAAATGCTGACTCTGCCATCTCAGGTAATATGACTAGTTGCACAGTGTTTCTATCAGTCCCCTCTTTTGATCATGCTTTCCTCAAAATCAAAACAGAGATGGAAAAACAATGAGAATTTGCCTTTTATCTAGAAACCTCATTCAAGCTCATACTTTTCTCCATGTGACCCCATGACTCAGATAGTGTCCGCAGTTCTGTATTCTTGTGTCTGGCCCTTCATCTTATTTTCAGGTATCCCCAGACTTTGTATGTGGAGAGGGGTTTCTCCATCCTGGGTTGTATTTCTTCATTCCTCTAGGAAGCCATCTGTAGCCCTCCCCTCCCCAGCCTGTCATCTGGATTATATGCTTTTTTTGTTTCCCTCACTAAATGTTCTCCTAACTTGCACTGTAAAGAAATGGCCTGCTTTGTGCTCTGCCATCCCTAAAAGGCAGGATTTTCTAAAAGCAGGAGCTATGTGTTATGTTTTGTTGTATCCCCGGCTTCTAGAACAGTTGGTTATAGAAAATCTGCCTTCCCAAACATTTTAGACATTTAACAAGATGCCATAGCTTTCTACTAAAAGGAGCATTGCCTTATTTTTTTTTTACGTAAACACTTTAAAATTATGGTCTATGAATAGTCAATGAGCCACACAAACCAATAAAACAGTTGCTGCATGATCACAAGGCAGTGGTTTCTCCATTTTTGATAGGACAGCAATCAATTCTAAGAGTGGATGGAAGAGTGGTTGAGCTGACCTCCTTGAGAATGTACTAAAGAGAGGCTCTGGGGGAGGTGAGGGAGCCAGGTCAATACTCCCCTCTTTTTTCACGTGTCTTTGTTCTATGGTCTTGTATACAGACTAGACTGTTTTTAAGAGGCAGACCCTCAAAAAGAGTACAGAAAGCAAATCAATAAGGAGGAGAGAACCAAAGAATCAAATTTTCATCAAGTGAAGGAAAATGCCGTGAGAGTGCTATGCCATTTAATACAGCAGCCATCCACAAGAAATAGAAAGAACTGGCTTCTTTTTAAAACTAGTAGATCTTATCTTTCTTGGCTGGGCAACTCTCAGATCAGGCTCCACTTTTGTCTCTGCCAGTGCCTTTTCTACAGAGATGAAAACATCGGGAGATATGGAGGAATTCTGAATTCTGGAGCTACTGCCCAAAGCTACTGAGGCTGGGAACATCTGAAATGCTCTTGTTTGGTGACTAAAAGTCATTAAGGGCCCTCATTATGTTGGTGCCTATAATTCAGCAGTTCCTTTCCAGACTTCTTCTAGCGTAATCTGAACTGATCACCCACAGTCCATCAATATGGATGACATGATGCTATGCTCACCCTCTGAATGTTATTTTGACAGCAATAATAATAATTTTTTTAGCACCTACGATGTGTCAGACTTAGTGATATATGCTTTTATATATGCTTCAGTTTGTTCTCATGAAATCTTTTTCTGCTAAGTATTTTTATCATTTTATAAAAATTGAGCAAGTAGCTAAGATTTAAACCATCATTTATCTTACTCTATAATTTGTATTCTTCTTACTCATCCAGCATACTCTAGGCTTGTGACATTCCTTTTCAACTAAAAAATGGGCATAAGTCTAGAATATTTCTGCTACTTTGCAGTCAGACACTCTAATAACAGTTTTTCCTCATCTTTTATTACCTTGGGATAGCTTGCATGGGACATTGTTTAAATCATGACCCCTTGTAGCTCTTTTATTATTTGAAAGGCATGGATTTGTTGACAAAGAAGCCAAGCAAAAACCAAAAATACAAAAAGAGTTCAAAGTCAGCCAGTAAAAGTTTAGTCTCTGTACATAAGAGAATCACCTTTGCAGCCCTTTCCAATGTTACAATTGTGTTAAGTACAGGTTCCATTGCATAGCCTCATGGTCCTGTTGACAGACAAAATATGCAATATTCATTTTATTCTAGAGATGAAAAAAATTAAGCTCAAAGATTATTTATCAAAGGATTTAAATTGATATTTTCAAAAAAATATAAGAGATTCTTACTATCAACGTCTCTGCTCTTATGGATTTTCTATGCTAGTGAATGGAGATAGAAATTAAGGAAAGAAGATAGAGTCAGAGGGTGATGGTGAAAATGAGAAGGAAAGGGTTGGTATTTAGAGCTAAGATCTGTAAGCTGAGAAGGGTCCTGCTCTGTAAAATCTTAGGGAATGGTGATGAGAGCAGAAGAAAGATGCTCAAAGGCCTTGAGATGAGACCAGTATTGGCAAGTTTGAGATTAAAGGCATGAGAGGGACACAGTAGTTAGGAAGGCAAGTTACTAGCAAGATAGCAAGGCAGGACATGATTCTAAAAACTTTCAGAGGACAAAGTATTTATTCTACACATGAGAAGATTTTAATAATAGATCAATGGATTAAGAAAAATTCTATTTCTCCCAAGGATATCTTAAGTACATCTAGTCCTGGTGCCTGGATCCAATGGAAGATAAAGCTTTTGTTTTTGTCCAGTAACTCTGCTTTGTCCACTAAGGACATTGAGTGCAAAACTTAGTAGTCTTCAGCTATCTTGGTCCCTTTTTCCTTTCTCAAATGTGCCAGGTTCATTTTTGACTCAGCTTTTGTATAAGCCCATACAGAATGCTTGGAAAGTATTCCTTCCTTTCTGTCCTGGCCTTTTTATTCATTTGGTCTCTGCTTAAATGTTACACTTGCAGAGAAGCCTTTCGTGATCCTTAGACTAGCCTAATTCCTCTGTGTTCCTCATAAGACAATTGTGATTCTTATGATGTATAGTTATCTGTTCAATGTCTATCTCTCTCTCTAAACTATAAGTTCCCTATGGTGGCTGGTTCGATGAGTCAACTTGACTAGACAATAGTCCTCAGTTATTGAGAACTAATCTAGGTGTTGTCCTGAAGGGACTATGTGGATATGGTTAACATATACAATCCGTTTTAAGTAAAGGGCATGGCCCTCAATGTGAGTGGGCTTCATAGAATCAGTTGACAGACTTTAACAGTAAAACTGAGATCCCATGAAAAAGAAGAAACTTTACCTCAAGAGTGTGATAGGTAAATAGATTGTGAATGGAGAAAGAAATCACCCTGATCCTGCCCAGCAGTTTCTAAACTGCCAATCTGCCCTACAGATTTAGGTTTTGTCTGCCCCCAGAAATCTTGTGGATGGAACGATAGATGGATTTAAGTCAGGGCAAGAAGATGCTTAGGGTGACTCTGGGTGATGCAAAGCCAAATTTTCATATTCGTTTCAATCATACACAGAAGTCCTTGGCATTTGAAGGTCACTTGTGGATTTAATTCATGGAAAATGGCTCCCTCTCACAAGGCATGCTGGCTCAAGGAAATGGCAGGGCTGAGATGGGATTCAGGTTGTATCAATTTCTCTTTTAATGTTTTTTTTTCTATGTTCCCTCTTTTTATTTTTTAAAGATTTATTCCACTTTCTTGCTCATGCTACAGAATTGTGTAACGTTTTCCTGTTGGACAAGGAACATCTGCCTAAAAAGTTACAGGCACTGTCAGAAAGGCCTTTGAGATTAACATATGCCCAAAGCAAATTTACTAGTTTTGCATAAGTCAAAAATCATCCATTAGTAAGAAAAATTAAGCTAAAAAGTGACATGGTATTGGGTCAGATCTTATCAATCATGAGAATTAATGCTATTATTCTCAAACTGCTACAGAAAGGGAGAAAAAGTTATTTGAATACAGATGAAAATTTTAAATTATTTAACAGGCTTTCGGTTTGACTCTGAGAGGACCACAGTTTTTGACAATGCCCCGGAAGGGAGAATGGCTCCAACACTCAAATTCTTGGCTTTGTGTAATGATGAATCCATGATGGCTGGGGCTGTCACCATCCACCCATGCTGCTGAAATAAGCTATTTAGCCAAAATAAGAATTAGTATAATTTATAGCTTTGTTTTTACAACTGGGACAAGGAAAGAATTGATCAAGTAGCAATCTATCAGTCTTGCTCAAGGCCTTGCTGTTTTTCCCCCTTAAATTAAAATGAAAACCATGAAGAATATTGATTGAAAATCTTCCAGATTCTATTTAATTCCCAACCCCATCTCAGAAACTGTGATCACTTTTAAACGTAAAATTGATTGCTTATTAGATGGCTTTTGTGGGGCTATTTCATTTCTTACTTTCCTTCATTATCTCTGCTTGAACATCCAAGTAAATTATATTGGTTGTACTGTTTGTACAGCCCACTTGGGCCATGTTGGAAATAAACAAGTATTTATTGAATACCCTCTGGGGACCTACCACTGGCATACATATTTTCAAGGGCACACAAAAGAGACAAACAAAATCCCTGCCTTCATGTACTTGCACTCTAATGGTATAGAAATGCCTCCATTTAAAAATTAGAACCACAAAAGGAAAAATGACTGTAGAATCTGAAGATTTAGGACCTAGTGTTGACTTTTACTGTAAGCAGCCATGTAGCATTGAATAAGCCACTGGGCCTCTGAACCTCAGTTTACTCAGATAATTTCTATGACTCCTAGGTTAGGACATGACCTTAAGGAAGTGTTTTAAGAGCCAACACAGAAAGACTGCTGTAGCAAACAAGGTTGTGTTGCTTGGGAAAAATTCGCCAAACATAATTACATAAATGTTTACTGAGCACCTTCTGTGTGCAGGGTGCTATGTATATCACTGAGGCAATATCAAGTGATGTGAAATACATACCAGTATTGTCCTTAAAGAGATCACAGAATAATAGTATGCATAAGATGTCTGGGAGTCAGGACTAAAGATTTGACCTCTGAAGTATATTTGAATCTACTTTGCCATTAACTAGCTGTGAATAGATAATGTAGTTAATTATCTTCTTAGAAAAGTGTAAGAAAGGGGTGCCTGGGTGGCGAAGTCGGTTAAGCGTCCGACTTTCACTTAGGTCATGATCTCGCGGTTTGTGGGTTTGAGCCACGCGTCGGGCTCCGTGCTGACTGCCAGCTCAGAGCCTGGAGCCTGTTTCAGCCTGTGACTCCCTCTCTCTCTGACCCTCCCCTGCTCACGCTGTCTCTCTCTCTCTCTACTAGAAATAAATAAAACATTAAGAAAAAAAAAAGAAAGAAAAGTGTAAGAAAATTCCTCCTTCATTGACTTATTGAAATAAATAATTATTGATTTAATGGACCAATATTTATTGATTTCCTACTCTACATCAAAGACTATAATAGAGTTTGGTATATCTTGGTGAACAAAACAGATAAAGATATCTGTCCTCATTTGGTTCAGTTTCCAGAGGAGGAGACTGAAACTAAATGAGAGAGGTAATAAGGTCGTAGGTTGTATAAGATGTGATCAATTGATAAATGGTATTAGGGGAAAAGGAAAGTAGAACAGGATAGAAGGAATCTGGAGACAGGGACTGGGGAGGAGGCTATACATTTAAATATGATAGGCTTTATAGAGGTTTGAGGAAATGAAGTGAGAAAGATTGCCAGTATATAGCTTAAGAGCAATTCAGGAAGAGAGCACAGCCAACACAGTACTCTGAGGCAGGAGCAAGCCTGACATGTTGAAGAGCAAGAAGTCCAGTGTGACTAGAGCAGAATAAGTCATGAGAATAACTTTAGGAAATGAGGTCAGGCAATGAGAGGGAAAGATTAGTTTGTGTAGGACCTTTTAGCCATTGTATAGATTTGGGATCTTTTGTGAGTATAAGCAGGTGGGGGCATTACAGGGTTTTATTAAGGAGTGACATAATCTGACTCAAGTTTAAAGTACAATTGTAGGGGCGCCTGGGTGGCTTAGTCGGTTAAGCGTCTGACTTTCGCTTGGGTCATGATCTCGCGGTTCGTGGATTCGAGCCCCGCATCGGGCTCTGTGCTGACTGCCAGCTCAGAGCCTGGAGCCTATTTCAGAGTCTGTATCTCCCCCTCTCTCTGACCGTCCCCTGCTCACGCTGTCTCTCCCTCTCTCTCCTAGAATTAAATAAAAATATTTAAAAAAAAATAAAAAAATAAAGTACAATTGTAGAAGTAGGGAAAGAGCAGGAGTGTGGGCAATGGTGAAAAGGGGAGAGGGAGTGGGAAGTTATTGCAATCTTTCAGGCAAGGGAAAGGAGATGATGGGAAAGGGTTAGTTTATGGATTTACTTTAACAGAAGAGTCAAAAACATTTTCTGATGGCTAATAGATGGGTTATGAGAGAAGACACAAGTCAAAGATAATCCCATAACTTTATCTTGAGTAAATGAAATTTATAAAGCAGAGAAAGCATGTGAAAGCATTGAAAGTACTTAGCACATTGTTTGGTGCACAGTAGGTATTATTTCAGAAATTAAGATAAATGATGTTTGGAAAGAACTTGCCACTATGCCTGTTTTTGTCTTTGAGATGTTACTTTAGCTACCTCTTACATCATAGACTTTTCTAGACTTTCTCTGGGTGATGTGTCTCTTTTATCTTACCCCGTAAGTCTTTCTAACTCCCCCACCTAAGCTGATTTTACATTAAATTTATGAAAATGCCTTCAGAAAGCAAATGGTGGTAGGAAGATTGAAAGAAGAGTCCTCCCATTTGTTCTGAGATCAGAAAACACTTCCACAAAGGAGGCAACATTGGAGATGAGACTTGGAAGAATGGCTAGGATGTGAGACCACAGTCAAGGGAATAAAATGGACAGCATTGGTTTTCATGCTCCCTGGACAGACAAGTCAATGTCGGTGTCCACTTCACATTTCAGGTTGCCATTCATGGCAAGCAAGGAAGAAAACCAACTAACTCATAACCTGAAATTTCTGTTCCATATCCTCTTGTCTGGCTAAAGAAGGTCACTTGACCATGAGGGAAGGAGCACTGGCATGCTGTCATCCTGTGAATGTACCCCCTGCATCTGTTGCCCATGTTTTAAGAACAAATTAATGAGCCTCCTTACAGGTGTTTTTCTGTGTACATGAGTGAGGTGATGATGGTACTAAAATATAAAATATGTTGTGTTTTCCCATTATTTCCATACTGACTTTTCTGGATCTTCCACATGGCTCTGGGGCAAGGTATGAGAATAAGAGGAAACTGCGATTCATATCTGCACATCGCAGGAAGATAATCAAATTCTATAAGAATACTGCATAGAGTTAGCTAATATTGATGTAGGTACCTATGGCTTATCTTCTCCCTGGACATCTCATTACATATTAATGAGATATATACCATGTACGTCAGAGCTATATTCCACACTAAACTCTATTTCTGGGCAGACCCAATAAATGCATAAATCTTTATTAATTTATGATGCAACATTATAAATATTATACCATTAAAATAAGAAAAGAAAATGCAAATGTATGCATTTATTCGCAAAATATGCAGAACCGATTACAATATAACCTCTTTTGAATCTATTCCTATTAAAGGATTTTTTTCTTACCTGGAGTAGGTAGTTTAGGTTTTTATAAAATGTAAGTTCAAAAATTTCAGTAAAAGGGTCTTTCTTTTTCTGATAGCTCACCTGCAGCAAGCAAAGATATTCTTCCTTGCAACAACAAAGGGTTTCAAACTGTGTTCAGATTAAGGTTATTCTGTCTTGCAAATTACTTATTCTGTGTTCAATATGCATGAATGTCTCTGATGTGATTGAGGTTGTAAAAATGAATTTTGGATATTGCTTTGAAGATTTTTGTGATATAAGAGTACTTATTTTTTTAAGGTGTGAATGTAATCAAGGTACTTCAAGGTGGCCTGTTGGGAGTCTTATTATAAGTAAATGAAGCACAGTGACATTCATTTCAGAGTGGGTGACCTTAAGAAGTACAGAGAAACAATTGGCATCAGAAGGTTTTGTCCACAGTTTTTGGAGTGTATCTAGATATAGGAATGAAAGTCTTCATCATCTAGGAGGGAAAATTTAATAGTAAGTCAGGAGTCCCATTTTGTAGGAAACGGAGATCCCAAGCAATCTATTAGAGCAGGGACCAAGAGTGCAGATGGAGTCAGAGCTCAGGCATATATAATGCATATGACGGAGCTGGCCTGGCATGAATGGTTATGTATCTTAGAGGTCAAGAACAGTGCTTGGAAGGAGTCCTGGCAGTCTGTATGTAAGGTCTGGGAATTGGGAAAGATGGATCTGCAGGTTGTCTCAATAATGATAGAGAAGGAAGGATTAATGAGGAACAATTATGCTATAAACTCCAGGAATATAAAGCCTATTACTCCCCTAGGATGCAGGTAGGAATGCAAATTGATATAATCATTCTAGGGGGAATTTCACCCTTTAGTATGTATTAAAAGATAAAAAATGTACCTACCTTCCACCTCAAATGTTTAATTGTAGGAGTTTTATTGTGAGTAAATCATACAAGTTGATTGAAATGTTTAAAGATACTGGTGTTTATAATAAGAAATAACCAATTAAAAGAAAAGCAAGGAGGAGCATATAAAGGAAGCAGTCTAAATGCATCATAGGATTTTGGTTAAGTAAATTATATTTTCCTTTGCTTTAAAAGAATTTGATCTCTCTGCTCTTCTCACTCATCAATCTGCCTAACTCTTTCCTTTTTATCTTTCAGATAGTTGCAATATTATTTATCCTGAAAACTTTTTCAAGGCGGGGTGAAGTGCCTCTTCCATGCATTCCAACTCTTTCTAATTCCTCCTCCATATTGATTCTTATCTTACTACATACTAAATCCCTGGTCTATTTTCCTAATATTATTCAAGAACTAGGTTGATGTTAAAACATTTTCAAATGAACACAGGTGGAGCAATTTTGTCACCAAAAACTAGCTCATAATAAATATCAAAGGAAGTTTTTTGCACTGAAGAGCAATGATAGCAAATGGAAACAGAAACACATAAAAAATACCACCAACAATAGTAACTATATGGATATATGAGACTATCATTTTTCTTCCCTTAATTTATAGAAGAGCCATCGTATTATTCAGAGCAAATTAATAATGATAGATTATGGAAATTATAGGATATGTAGAAGGAAAACCTATGACAATGGACCAAGAAATGGAGGTGAATAAAAGGAAGTATACTTTGTAAGAATCTTACATTACACATAAAGTAGTATAACATTACTTTCAAGACATTACTCTATGATGGACCTGATAAATTAAGGATGTGTATTATAATCCCTAAAGCAACAATAAACTCTACCACTAATAAAATAAGAGACAAGACTAAAAAGCTAACAGTGATGAGAAAAAAAATACATAGGTGAAAAGGACTGATTTACCCAAATAAAGATAGCATAGGAAAAGATAATGAGCAAAGAGCAGATGGGAGAAATAGGAAACTAATAGCAATATGGCAGCTTAAAATATTGAAGCATATCAATAATTACATTAGATGTAAATGGAGTAAACACTCCAATTAATTGGCACAGATTGACCATAGAGAATTAGAAGCAAAATCTAATTACATGCTACTACAAGAGATGCATTTTAAACATGAAGAACAGATTGGCTAAAAGTAAAAGAATAGGAAAAGTAATGCTGTGAAAATACTACATAAAAGATACTCAGAATGATTATAACAATATCAGACAAAATTGATTTCAGGATAATAATGAGTATGATAATAGACACAGAGATATATTTTTAAATGATTAAAGAGTCAATTCATCATTAGGATATAACAACTCTAAAACTATGTGTGTACCTTTTAATTTAAATGATTATTTGATCATTCTTATGGAATATACATTCATAAAAATGCTATAGAAATCCTATAAACATTTGTAAAGCTGATATTGCCATTGTATCAGAATTTTTTTAATGTTTGTTTATTTATTTTGAGACAGAGAGAGAGAGAGTGAGCATGCTAGTGGAGGAGGGGCAGAGAGATTGGGAGAGAGAATCCCAGGCAGGCTCCATGCTGTCAGTGCAGAGCCTGATTCATGGCTCAATCTTATGAACAGTGAGATCATGACTTGATCTGAAATCAGGAGTCAGATGCATACCTGACCAAGCTACCCAAGTTCCCTGCCATTGTACCAGTATTAAAATGTGTTCTACCTTGTATCTTTAACTAATTTTTATACTTACACTTATAATCCATTTGAACATCCAGTAAATGCTATAGCTTCATTGAACTGTTGCTAATCATATACTTCCAATGTTTTCAGATTGAACAAGCAGAGACTATAAACACCGCAGTACATCTGGTTATGTTTTCAAGCAACAAAAAAGTATGTATTACCTAAAAGAGCTTAAAATAGACATAACCACAGTTATAATTTGTGACTCTTAACATTTCTTTCACTAATTGATAAAATAGACAAAAAAATTTTGTAAGAATATGAAAGAACTATACAATTCCATTGACTAATTTTAACCTTATTTATATATATAGAACACTGCTCCCTCAAATTGCAGAAAACAAATTATTTTCAAGTGCATATGGAACATTTATAAAGGTAGATCATATGCTGGGCTATAAAAAAAGTCTAAGAAAATCTCAAAGAACTTATATTATCGGATAAAAATTAGAAATTAATAAAGTAGATATCCAGAAAATTCTCAGCTGGTTAGAACTTAAGCAACATACTTCTAAGTAAACCATGTAGCAGAAGAAATCACAGGAATATGAAGAAAACATTTCAAACTGAATGGTAAAGAAGAGACTATTAAAATTTGTGAATACAGGGGCACCTGAGTGGCTCAGTTGGTTAAGTGTCACACTTCTGCTCAGGTCATGATCTCATGGTTTGTGAGTTTGAGCCACTCATCAGGCTCTGTGTTGACAGCTCGGAGCCTGGAGCCTGCTTCGGATTTTGTGTCTCCCTCTCTCTCTCTGCCCCTCCCCCACTCTCACTCTGTCTCTCTCTCTCTCTCTCTCTAAGATAAAATATTAAAAAACAATTGTGAATACAGTCTTCACACTGCTAAAATTTTAAATACATAAGAAGAAAAAGTTATAAATTAATCCACTCTGAGAAATTAGAAAAAAGGAGCAAATTAAACCCAAAATAAGTTGAAAGAAGGAAAAAATATGACTAGAAATCAATGAAATGAATAAAAATGGAGATAACTAATAAAATTGAAACTCATTTCTTTGAAAAGTATAATAAAGTTAAAAAATCTTTAGGTAAACTGATCAAGATATAAAAGAGAGAAATAGTTATCAATATCAATAATGATGGGCATCACTATAAATCCTTATGGGGATTTAAAGGGTAATGAAGGAATAAGATGAAATAAATAACGCTCTGATGCTAAATTTGGTTATTTATGTTCTATTAACTAATTCCTTGAGTGAACATATTTTAATAGACTCAAAGAGAAAAAACTAGAAAATCTGTACAGCCCTATATTTCCTAAATAAATTGAATTAAAAGCCTTCTCAGAAGGAAAATACCATATCCAGATAGCTATATTGGTGAATTTAATCAAACATATAAGGAGGAAAAAATATCAATCTTCCATAGACACTTTCAGAAAATAATAAAGCAATACCAACCTGACCATACTTCATAATGTTTATGATTGGTGGTACACTTGGCTAAGCAACCGACTCTTGATTACCACTCAGGTCATAATCTCTCGGTTTGTGAGATCAAGCCCTGGGCTGAGCTCAAATTTGATAGCATGGAGTTTACTCTGTATTCTCTCTTTTCCTCTCTCTCTCTCTCTCTCTCTCTCTCAAAATAAATAAACTTAACAAAGGAATATTTATGTCCATGTAATACCAACATTCCTCTTGAACGTAGACAGAATATTAGCAAATGATTTCAGCAATATGTAAAAAGTATAATACAGCATGACCATGTGGACTCTTTCCAAGAATGTAAGATTGTTTCAACATCCAAAATTTAATTAAAGTAATTTAATTGAATAACTAATAGAATAGAGGCTAAAAATCATGTAATCATTTTGGTAGATGTAGGAAAACTTTTGAAAAAGTTTAACACAGTTCATAATAGCAAACTGCCAGTGAACTAGGAATTAGGGAGAACTTCTTCAATCTGATAAAGGGTGTTTAAAAAAAATCTCAGCTGACATGATACTTAACAGCAAAACCATAAATCCCTTGGTCCTTTACTTTAGAATGAGGCAAGGACGTCTCACTAGTTCTATTGAATATTGTACTTCAAGTCCTAGCCAGTGAAAGGAAGAAAATGACCACAAATGCATACAGATTAGAAAGAGAGAAATGAAATTGTCTTTATCTTCAACTGACATGATTTTCTAAGTAGAAAATCCCAAGGAATCTACACATAAACCACACACACACACACACACACACACACACACACACACACACATAGTAAGTGGATGCAGTAATGTGACAGTACCTGGAAATTAATTGTATTTCTACTTATGACCAGTGAATAATTGGAAGATAAAATTTAAAATACCATTTTCTTTTATTTAAAAAAATTTTAAGGTGTTATTTATTTCTGAGAGAGAGAGAGAGAGAGAGAGAGAGAGACAGCATGAGCAGGGGAGGGTCAGACAGAATCTGAAGCAGGCTCCAGGCTCTGAGCTAGCTGTCAGCACAGAGCTCGACGTGGGGCTCGAATCCACGAACCGTGAGATCATGACCTGAGCCAAAGTCAGATGCTTAACCAACTGAGCCACCCAGGCGCCCCTAAAACACCATTTTAAATAATATGAAAACATAAAATACTTATAAATAGATGTAATGACAGATGTGAAAGACTTGTAAACTGAAAACTATAAGATAATTCTGAGTAGACAATGAAAACCTACAAAAGGGGAAAGACACACCATGCTATTAGATTGGAAGATTCAGTGTTAAGATATCATTATCCCTAAATTGTTCTATAAAATTCAATGCAACCTCAATCAAACTCTTTGCAAGCTTTTTGATAGAAATTGATAAAGTGATTCTAAGAAATTGTATGGAAGTGCAAGGGATGTAGAACTACCAAGACAATTTTGAAACAGAATGAAATTGGATGACTTACACTACCTAATCTCCAGACTTACTACAAAGCTATAGTAATCTACAAAGTGTAGTTCTGGCATAAGTGTAGACAAAAAGATCAATAAATAATAGAGGACAGAAATAGACTCATGCATACACAGTCACTTGATTTACTACGAACGTGCCAAAGCAGTTCAATGGGAAAAAGAAAGTCTATTTACCAAACAGTGTTGCGACAATTGGATATGCACAGAGAGAAAATGAACATGAACTCCTACCACACATCTTACACAAAAATGAACTCAATCTGAATCATATACATAAACATAAAAGCTAGAACCATTAAGATGCTAGGGAAAAAACAGGGCAATATCTTTGTGACCTTGGAGTAGCCAAATAATTTTTAGACAGGAAAACAGAAATTAATAAGTTTCTGCTAAATGACAAATTGAACCTTATGAAAATTTAAAACTTCTGTTTATCAAAATGCACTCTTAAGAAAATGAATATGTAAGTCACTGAGAGAAAAATGTTTGCAATACCTATATCAGACAAGGGACTTACATCCGGACTAAAAAGTTCTTATGAATTAAAAAATACAGAACATATTTGAACAGGTTGTTCATAAAGGAAGATATACAAATGGCCAGTAAACCTCTGAAAACATGGTCCACATTGTAATCATCAAAGAAATGCAAATTAAAACTACAGTGACATACCACCATACTCCCACTAAAATGGCTATAATTTGGCTGAGAGTATCAAATGTTCATGAATATACGGAGCAACTGGAACTTACAAACATTGTTAGCGAAATTGTAAAATAATGCCACCATCTTAGAAGATGGTTTGTAAGTTTCTTCCAAGCTTAAGCATTTACTTACCCTATTGTCCCAGCAATTTAGCTGAGAGAAACCAAAGCTTATGTCAATGGAAAGACTTATACAAAAATATTTATAGCAGCTTTGATAATAGTGAAGAAGTGGAAACAGCTCTAGTATCCATCAACAGGAGAATGGATCAGCAAGTTGTGGAGTATTCACACAGTTCAGTGATAAAACTGAACTGATAATCTACCAATATGCATAGTAACATGGAGGAATCTCAAAATCATTATGCTGAGTGATAGGAGCCAGACACAAATGTGCACTTGCTGTATAATGCCATTTATGAGTAGTTTTAGAACAGGTGCAGCTGGTGTATTGCAGTAAGAATCAGAATGAGGGTATCCTCTAAAGGAGGGGGATTTACTCTGAAGGGGCACAAGGGAATTTGCCCTAAGTAGGAAATATGCTGTATCTGAATAACAATGTGAGTTACACGGTTGCAGTTTGTGAAAACTCACAGAACCATTCAGCCAATGTTTTTGCATTTTACTAAATGGAAATTACATTTCAGCTTTAAAAAAAAAGAATGTAATCATATAGTTCCCTTAGTGACATATTATTAAGCAAGACTTGTGAAATTTATAAATTCAAAATAATTCCTTTATGTAGACAAGTACTTTATTGGTCAGGATATATGATTATAAAAAAAATTTAAAAATATTTAGTCTCATGCCAACTTTTGGGGAAGGTCATGGACTGAGGCTTGCATGTCACACAGTCAAGAACGAAACAGAAAGAGAAGCTCTGAGCCACACACAGAACTGTTCTAGGTGAAATTCCACTGCCGGGGCCATCTGCTGCTTGGCACATCCAAGGGCAGGGTAAAACCTGCTCTAAAGCTACCTAGGTAACCAGATGTCTTCACCACCATAGGTTCCAGGAGATTTGGTTTCCCTGTGTGAAGCTGCCTCTCACACTGCTCACTTCCCTCTTGCAAGACGTATGCAGTGCGATCGGCTGAGTGAAACCCTCATGACAAAAGACCTGGGAAATATCTTATCTAGGTTCTGAACAGGAAGATATGATTCCGTCCCAAAAGGAATGGGAGAAGATGATGACTGAGCTAATTGAGTGCAACTGCTTTGTACTTTCTTTCTGTGCAAAATTTTAAACCGGAGTAGCACATGAGTTCACATATAACATGTATACAAAATTGGATTCGCTGTATGTTATCCAAAGGGGAGATAGAAAATCCTGTCAGTTATGACAGCCAAAACTCTGGGTGGGTTTTTCTTACCTTAGCTGAATCACAGTTTTGTCTTGGTATTTTATGACCTATGGACTAAGTAATCTATCTAACCCACCAGTAGCATACTCCCAAAATTCACAGCCAACAAGAAACTCCATTCTGCAGTCCATCATGAGCCTATCATTCTCTTCCTCGACTATATATTTCATGTTTCACTTTTCTTCAAAAATCACCTTGGCTCGTTTGGGTTTTTCACCTAGAGGAATGAACAAAGCTTGCTATTCTGAGGTATTTGAGTCTTTGATGGACTTTCCTATATGGATTGCTTTGGTCTTACATTAACATTTTATAATGGACTTGGAAACACTAGAAGGTACTCAGAATGATCCCCAGAGATCTAGAATGCTCCTCTTTGCCCTTACTATAGAGGAGCAATTTTCCATTGGTAATTATGGTTAATAACCCTGTCTATCCAGTAACCTAAGGAATCCCAAAATGGCCATATGGCAGTTTTAACTTTAAGTGCAGTGGAAGAATCACTCTCTTGGGCACTCAGGCCTATAATTAGCAGAGCTTGGAGTCATAGAGACCATTAAAAAAATTTTTTTTGTAAGTAGGTCAATAAGTAAAACAGTGCAAGGTGCTATGCCCACTCACACCCCTCGGTTTTGACTATGAGAGAAACAGCATGGTGTGTTGATTGCTTGTTCAAAGCACAGTTGTATCCTTAGATTCTCAAGGTGACATTTCCAAGCTGGTATTTCTCTAAGTCCTTCAAAGACCACTGCATCACTCTTTAAGATTTGCTCTTTCTTAGTAAATCCAAAGGTATCACTAATAGAAGTTTGACTAGGGAAAAGCCAATCTACATTCCCCATGCTCTCAGTCTACTACTGGGTAGCAGGCTCATCATCCTAAGATGTGACAGTATGTCAAGTTTAGAAATTGACATTGCTGTTGACAAGAGTGAAACTTTGTTCTTTTAATGGTCAGGCCAGATGTAGTGAGGGGAAGTTCATGTTTTAAACATGAATATTTTATGTTCTTGCCACCTTGGCCATTTTGTTTACGAATACTTTGAGCAACTACTCAAAGTTGCCATGGCTAGAAAAACAGGTTAAATAACACGCGTGGAAGAGACTATTTTTTAGCCTTATCAGTAAGTCTCCTCTGTTCTCTTTCTCTTTCCCCACCAGGGGGGCTCTGTGATAAACATTTATATGGCCATGCGTACTCATACCCTGAACTTGTTAAGAGTGGTTTATCTATATATTTCTTTCACAAGTCTTATTACCAAATGTTAAAGCTTGTTTTTTTCTAATAGTCTGCTGTCAGCCAATTCATTTAGATATTATCTAGGAATTGATGTAGAGACTCATCTCCGCCCTTACTTCCTTCACAAGGGACCATGTGATATACTTCTTGTAGTTTCATCAACTAGGAGCATCTGGCTTCAACTGAATGAGGCAATGATATCATTCCACTCCCAGCTCACTATATTATGCAGAATCTTCAGTAAGTCATTTTTTTCAGTCAGTCAGTCATTGCAAATTTTTTGTGAGGACAGAGATGTAGATTGACCAATACACAATAGCATATTAGAGGTAAGCACATTGGTAGTGAGAACAAATTCTGCAAATTACTTGTGCCTCTGAAGATCTGCTTGTATTTGATCTTGTACATACAGCTTCACTAGATCATGGATGCTTCTGGGAATACCTGGCTATAATTTCTTTAGGGTGCACAATTATATAGCCTTTCATGGGTAGGTGTTCAGTCCCTACAGAGATCCAGTAGCAAGCCAAGAACTTTTCAAAAGAATGGTAACTTACCCAAAGTGGGGTGGATCTGCTCCAAAGCCTACTGTGAATCTCTTTCTCAGCCTGGGAATAGGTTCCATAGAGCATCATTGTCAGCCACAGACATTTTAGGCACCATTGTATCTACGATGTAATAGGGATAAGATGGCAGAGTGTTTGAATTGGAGTTCTCAAGTCCCTCTTGAACCTGGTAGCCATATTGGTAATTCAGTAAGTGGAAACAGTACCTCCACCTGAGATGCCTGATGTTTCCAAAATTGAAAGGCTACTAAAAATTGCATTTTTTAGTGATTAGAAAATGTGAAATGTAACAACTTTTCTTTCAATTTGGAGAGGATATACTGTCATAATTTAGACCACGGTTTATGAATTAGGACATGGGAATTATACGTACCTCTTAATCATCTCTTTAGCATACTAGAGTTTTGGGTATTTTTTATTTGTATTTGTTTCTCTGGGTCATACAAATGAACTAAAATCTTAGTGGGTTATCATATCTATGATTCCTAAGGATGAGATCATCTTGTATATAACTTAAAGGGATGCTATTCCCCTGATAAAATGCACTATATCAGCCAAAGATCTCTTTGGACCAAGCTATCATCTTTTCCATCCTAGCCCTGCTACAAATTATTGCAGACTGCCATTTTGTCTCTGGTGGCTAGGTGCCACCATGGGATCTCATCATTTTCACTGTAATAAGGTGGTCCATTCTGTGGCAGTACCTCCTACCTTTATCCCTTATTCCCCTACTTCTATCCCAAGAGAATTCATTTTTCCAGGATGATGGTATTCTGCTCACCAGTTTATTTCTCACTGTTGCAGTGAAGAGAATGTTCTCTTAGGACTCTTGGGGGATATAGGGAATGGGTAAGTGGCTTACTCATGATAGAGTCACCCTACACATTCACTGTCATTAAGTCTATAATTTCTTTTTTATATTATCACAAGAATTTCTGATGTCTCCATTTCATTTAGTGCAGTCTATAGTTGAATACAGATTTTAACCAATCAACAAACAACCAGAACCACCATTAGCTATTCTACTCAGCACAAAGAATGCATAATTTGGGGCAAAAATACCCACATAAGTAAATTCAGCCCAATCTAAACTCCCAACTCTACCTTCCTTAGAATCTAGCCCTACACAATCCTCCAGGCTTTTTGTGCCATATATTAGCAAAACCTTACAATTTTTTGCTGTGCAAGCTTTCTCCTCTCAAGCCTGACCTTAATCTTCCACTCCCCACTCCTGGGAATGCTGGAAACTGCTTATAGTTTTAGACTATGAGACAATGAGAATTGGTAGACTTGGGACAGGAATTAATTACAAGAATCAGCTCCATGGAGGGGGGGGGGGAGATGCTTCTGATGGCAAAGGAGGTTTAGAAGAATTTGGAGGTTTAAGATATCCAAATCATTACATATGCTCCTGTCCCTTTTCAGAGTCTCATTCTCTCCCAGTCAATACCCCCAGTTCCTGAGTAAGAGACTTAGGCAAGGCTAAGAATGTAACTTACATGACATTTTCAACAATTTGCATGATCAAAGTTTTGGTTTGAGTATAGGCTTTATCATCCCAGGAGTGGTAAGAGATAATAGATAAGAGATAATAGATATCCTAGATAAGAGATAATAGGATAGTTATAAAAATTCCTTGGCTCCCTGCCTGTATCTTAAGTCAAGAATGAAAAACCATGAGTTTATGATTTAATTTTTAAAGATGTCCTGTGAAGTTAGAAGTAACCAGCCTATTTCTCTCACTTCATGATGATGTTTCTCGACATCCCTCCTGCCAAAGCTTTATCCTCTATAGACACTGCTATCCAGGAAACCACAGAAAATTCCAACTCACTGTTTTGCCACTTCTTCCAATGAGTGACTCGTGTTGCATTCTCTAATGACAATGAATAGTCACTGCCTTCAAACTCAGGTCAATACCAATTGAGAGCTCCATCAATTTCTTTGAGTGTCTGTTACCTGCAACCACTTCTACCCTATTTTCAGGATATTTACTTAGAAATAATGTATTTCACTCTTAGTAGTTTAAGTAGATAGGATTTTTTTTAAACTAGTGATGCGATTACAAATAGGTAGATTCAGAATTGGTTTTCTGTGGAGGTGGCACTGGAGAACATAGGAAACAAAATGCAGATAACTCATAACCAGAAAAAAAAAACATATCAAGGAAACATACAACAGACTCTCTCGACAGGAACCTCACTGCAGCCACTGACCTTCTCTCTACACCTGTACTGTCATGGGCTAGACACTAGAACCTCCAGTATTGCTGGCCCCAAAGAATCAAATACTTCTTCCCAATATAGTGGAAAGAAAACCTAGTCTCTCCATCTCTCAACAGTACCTCACTTTACTTTCTTTCATCTTTGAAATTTCATATTAAACCAAACTCACACGCAGAAGCCAGTTTCTAGATTTCAGAAAGTTATACATGCTGAATAAGGTACAAATATATTTTCATAGAAAAGCTCTACAAGGGACACATAAAAATGCTCATGACAATTATCTCTGGCTGTAATGGTGTCAAACATCTCTCTTTTGCCAATTTATATCTCTAAATTCTCAATAATAAACACTACATGAAATAAGACGAAACTGACTTAAAAACTTAATGAAAAAACAAAGTGATATATTTTTTTATTTTTCAAGCACCGTAACTGTCAGATTAGCAAGTATTTACAATAACACAGTGAATTCACTCCTTCAGAACCATAGGGCCCACATGTTGTTATTGCAGTTTATTTTCCTCCTAGAAATTTATTGGTAGATTGATTCAACAAACAATAAGAAGTTGCTAATATATGATTATTATTGTTCTAGGTTCTGGAGATGCAAAGAAGAATGAGATATGTATTTCCTATGGGGATATGTTATCTGGACACAAGGATAGTTAGAACACGAAGAAGTGTAATAAATAGTTATCAGTGCCAAAATGGCCAGCTTCATGAGACTCATAAAATATGCACACATGGGTTTATGATAGAAATAGGACTATTTTTACTAAAAGGAAAAAATGAGAGGTTAGAACAAACATCATAGAGGTTGTTGATTATGTTGCCCTTAATCTTGAAAAGTAAATAGATATTTAATATGTGGACAGGAGGGTGATGAAAGAACATGCCCTCCTTTGGCAATACTCACTTTAGCATCATGCATTACTTTATGATTCTGCTCCTTGGCTTCTTGCAGAAAGTAACAGATTTATAATTATCATAATTAATTCTCAATCAGAGAATTACACTGAGTCATCTTGGGGCAGAATATGAGATATGGAATAACCCTGTGATCATGCTACCAGTAATTAAAAAGACAGCAAAAAGTAAATCTAAGAACTTTTGGCCTGAAGCAAAGCACACCTGGTTTAGATTCTGGTTCCACAAGGTACTAACTACCTCGTCTCAGGAAAGTAATTTCATTCCTCTGAGCCTCAGTTTCACACACCTATAATGTGAATATCTAAATAGTACCTACTTCTTAGGGCTGAGAAGATAAATAAGATAATGTCTATAAAGTTCTTACCTGTTCAGTTCCTGACCTACAATAAGTACTCAATAAATATTAGCTAATACTACTAGCTTTATTTTACTTGGTTTTCATTGTGTGGCTCCAAACATCTAATCAGCCTTCCATTATCTATTTATTCTCCTATGAAAATTTCATTAACACCAGACGGCACTTAAGATTAATTAAGAAAAGAGATTACTTGAGAAACACAATACTTTCCAGGTAGAAAAAGATTGTGTTTTTATTTAATTATTTTTTCCCTACTGGTATTGCTTGAGCTGACAGATTCATTGTAATGTCACTTTCAGTGACACACATGGAGTAGATTATTTAGGGATGGGGGTAATTGAAAATTCATGTTGACTGGGTCAGAGAAACTATGGTGTGGGCATCAACTGTGTACATGGTCTCAAGCTGAGGTAATTCAGCACCAACAGAATCATTTGAAAATTTATCTTGAGCAACCAACTCAGTAAGAAAAAAATGAGGCAGATAATCAGTAATTAGTCAGAAGTACTCAAAGTGCTGAGTTCGCTTTCCATTTTTTGTAACTGGGTGTGTCCTGTGCACACTGCTATTGGTTAATGCATTCAATGCCATGACTGTGGAAGAGATTGTTGACTAAACTGATGTTCTTATACAAGATTAGACCTAAAATTATCTGAAAGCATAAGAAATGGAGGCAGTTTCGTTAAACTGGGAGAAAATGGATTGTCAAGTGCTTTATTTGCATTAGCAAAGGGGCAGTGTAGCACAGTGTGGTGAAAAGTGAGAAGTTTCTGGGCCAGAATGCCTGGTTTGCACTTCCTGATCATCCATTTTTTTACTAAGGGAACTCCAGCAAGCTTAATATCTCTTTGCCTTAATTTTTTTTTTACCATAAAATAGGGGTAGTACCATAAAATAGGACTAAAAGAATTAGTGCTTAGAATAGTATTTGGACTCAATAAGCTATCAATAAACATTAGTTATCTTTATTAGCTATGTAACTTTGGCCTAGTTATTTCCAAATCTCCGTTTTCTCCCATGTAAGATGGGGATAAAAGTAAAATATACCTAAGGTTCTCCCTGAAAAGAAAGTGAGAAAGGTGTATGTAAGTATATAGGAAAGTACACACACACACACACACACACACACACACACACACACACGTGTGCACATATTCATTTCTAATAAAAATAACTATTGGTCCACTCTGCTGTTTGCAGAAATGCAACAAAGGGCTCACATACCCTCTCCAAGGATGAGGGACACAGGTGTATGACCTTCCTAAAGAAAGAGCCAGGAGCTGGTGGTGGAGGCATTCTCTAATTTTAGTTTAAATATGGTAAATTTAAGGATTAGCCATTATTCTGGAACAACATGATTCCTCATTCCCTGAGACTCCATCTAAAACAGCTACCCTAAACTTCATTATCCAAATGTTAGGATGACATTATCATTCTGAAAACCTTGCTTTATTTCATTAGTTTATTCTTGTCCTTTGAGAATTTTTTTAATTCCCTTTATCTCATTTTATTTTGGGTTATAATCTCTTGCAAGGCATTTCACAGAAAGTTGTAAATGAATGTTACAGATGAAATGTGTCAGATAGTTTTTAAATAAATAGAGTTTAAATCTTTCCAATATAACCTAGGCTCCATTAGATGTGGGGTTGGCATGACAGACCAGGAAAACTGGAAAAAAAGTGTGAGTTTTAGTTTCTGTCCCCCATACCACATATATCTTTCACCTCCCCAGTTGCCCATGATGGTGCATGGGTTCCTCTACTTTCTTGTCATTTTCAGCCCACTTTTCTCCTAAACTAGTCCATGCATCTGTTCCTTTTTATTGTCTCCTCAAAACTTACCTGTCCAAAGTCTTCTTTCAATTCCTAGACTTTTTGAGCCGTTGGAACTGTTTTGATGTAATTAATGTAGAAGAAGTTGATAATGTCTAACCATAATGTAAAAATAGCATGATAATGTAACATCTAGATGATGTTATTTTATTGTTATTTGTATTTTAGAGAGAGCATGAGTGGGGGAGAGGGACAGAGGGAGAGAGACAGACAGACAGACAGAGACAGAGAATCTTAAGCAGGCTCCATGCTCAGTGTGGAACCCAATGTGGGACTCAGTCCCACAACTTTGGTATCATGACCTAAGCTGAAACCAAGAGTTGGAAGCTTAACTGACTGAGCCCCCCAGGCACCTCTAGATGATGTTAGCTCTATTGTAATAGGGGAGATTCAATGCCTTCAACCAAACTCACTATTAATGATGGATGTTTTAAATTTAGGAAACTTTAATGGAGGAAAAGTTCATAGTGTTGTTCTAATCATGTAAACTCCCGAGAAACCTTTGCCCAGGGAAGTACAATTACTTCCCTGGGAATAGAAGAATAGAAGAAGGAATAGAAGAATAGAAGAAGGAAGCCAACCTTCTTGTGGTAGGCATGTTATATAACCCTTAATGATAATGGAGTCCATCTTAAGGGCCACACACTTAATGTGTGTGTTAGCTAAATTAATTCTCATAACAACTTCATAGAATAGGTAGGATAAATAGTCTTATTTGTGAACAAAAATCTAAGGGACGCTGTAAGTGAGGTTACCCTGCTAGTTGTCCTGCAAACAAAATGCAAAACCAGGGCCTCTAGCTCAGAAACCTTGTCATTTTCCTTCTCTGCTTCATGGCTTTCCAGGAAGTAGTTCATTCAATCCCCACAGAAAGCCATGAACTATATCAGTGCTATCAGTTCCACTTAATGGAAAGAGTATTTGCCCAAGGTCCCTCAGCAAGGAAACAGAATTGGGATTTAAATTCAGCCCTACCTGTTCCCAAAGGCTGTGTTATTTCCATGATATAAACTGCTTCTACCATGCCTCCCTGTCCCTTTGGCCTCTCCAATTTCTCTTGCAATGATTTCTTTACACTGAAGTTGATACAGACTACGTATGTCAGGCAAAATGGCATCTGTATTTAGTCATTCATTTTTCTGATGACATTGGGCTGTGAGTGGGGTCTAACATCTTGGAGATATTTTTCAGAGTGCTTCTGACAAAACAAATAATTACAGCATCTTCTAGCATTTAGGTTGCCTAATGGCAACTTAAAAAACTAACGGTGACTTTACTCAGATAAAGTAATTCCACTGGCACTCCTCTAAAGTGATTTAATGTCTTGTAATTCCATGTGCCATTAAGGAACAATTAAAAGCAAGCATGGTAGGTTTCAATTCTCTACACATTGCAGTCCCAAGTCACAGATCTTGATTCCCATTTCATTTGTTTTTAGTGGCAAGGCAATCAGGGCATGGATCTTTATTATTTCTTTTTCTGTTCCTCATTACCCTTCATAGCCCCCTTGCCATTCAAAGGACATACACTCCTGTGAGAGTTCTTCAGAAACAAACAAACAAACAAGGATTAGGATGATATAAAGGTATTAAGGGTGGAGGTAGTACAGAAAATAATGACAGAATAATCCAGAGAGGCTCTGATTTCCAGAATGGTGTTCTCTTCCTAAATGCCTCTTCTTAGCTCTTCAACCACTATTGACTGAAGTAGCCCTTTATAACACTGAGGGAAAAGGCTTAAGCAGAAAAATGGTTCTGGGAAAGGAAAATTCATTTATGGGAGCATAAATGATGCCTTGTATCAGATTTTCTTTTTTTTTTTTTTTTTCTTTTTCTGAGACTAGATTTTATTAGGGGGAAAGAAGAAGAAGGCTATTCACAATTTGGAGTATGTCTCTGCCGTACCAGCATTGGGATAAGCTACTGGATATTTAATCTTCAGGACACTCCCGTGAGCTAGGTATTTACCATCTGGATTTTCCAGTTGATGAAATCAAAGAGGTTCAATTGCTTGCCTATGGGTGTACAGTCAGAGAGGTTCAGAAGCAGGACTCAAGCCTTACTCCAAAAACTGGACTCTCTCTTTGGAGGTCATCAGACTCACAGTTAACTTGTATTCACAGATACTTACTGATCAGAGCACTGCTTTTGATACTGGATAGGAGAAGGGCTACAAAATGAATGCTGCCCTCTGTTGGAAAAGATTGGAACTTACCCCCCTTGAGTCCTGGCCCCCATTTGAAGGGATCCTATTAGGGTAACACTCTTCACCTCCTGCCCTGACCCTCAGACCCTACCTGTCCTTCTCCAAGGCAGAGGAGGGGCCTCCCTGACTAGTGAGTTAGGGGAGAAAATATGGAGCACAATCTAACCCTCTTCTGTTTTGGGAACTGCCTGCTGGCAGAAGGGATGTATCCTTCCTCAGCTAGTCTCACCCACCTGGTAATTTTAGGCTTAAAAGCCCTGCTGCTGTGAATGGGGGGGTGGGGTTTTCAGTTCTGCTTGTGAAGTGTGAGTAGATTTACCTCTAGGGTATAGGGCTTACTATTAGCAAGCCAATTAAACCTCTCTATGCCCTGATATTTTTCAATATCAACTTGAGCTCTGTTAAAGGTAATAATTCCTACTTTCAGTCTCTGTCTGCCTGGCTTGTCTCTCAATAAGTTGCAAAACCACTTGCAACCCCCAAACCTCAATGGGTTCAATTTCACAGGATGAGCCAAATGTAGCCCATGATAACATTGCATCTGTCATTACCATGTGCTAATTTCTGTAGAATGGACCACACATACAGGACTAATTTCCTGGACTTTGATAAAATAGTCTCTTCCTTGAATAGCTGTGGTTTTTGAAATTCAGAAATGTTAACACACTTGTCTTTACCAACACAAAGGTTCTGATTAAGAGGAACATCAGATAGGTCAACCTTATTTCTCAGGATCTAGGGAAACATATTATCCTCCTTTTAGCTAGAAGCTTTGGCAGCCAGAAGACATTGTCTTTTTTGGTATCTCACCCTATAATCACACTTATCTCCAAGATGCCAAGTGAAAGCAACAGAATCAGCCACATTTGTTGTAAATCAAGCAACACATCCAGACCAGTAATTGACATTTTCCAGTGATCATCCTGATGTTTTGGTGATTGAGTAGTGAGGCCATCTTTCAAAGAAGTATCTTCTTTAAGTAGTTACTCTGAACATCAAATATACAGAGAGTGGCAAATGTTGGCTATTATCTAAACATTTTGGCAGGTATGTTTTGGTAGATAGTGCAGGTTAGTACTCACTTTTTAATTTAATTATCTAGGTCATTCAGAAAATCTTGAAATTCTTTTTTAGGCTAAAATACTCAAATGACTGCAGTTGTATGGCTCTCACCTGAGTTCTTAATTCTGTGAACTCATTTGGCCATTGTTAGAAGGTGATTCTAAAAATAATGAAAGATTCAAAAGAAAGGTGACTGAAATCATAGGTAGATACTTAGATATATCAGAATCGAGTCACGTGTTCTTTTTTATCTGTTTGTTAAGTGGAAGCTTTGAAGCTGTATCTGTTACTTCTTTTCAAAAGGCACAGTAGAGGAAATACTTTTAATCAGAACTCAATTCTCATGTATTTTACTTAATGGGTTACCTAGGTAACTCACCAGTTCTCACTGATCCTTAAAACTCACATTTTTATCTGGGAAGAGGAATGCCTTATATACACTTGGAAGATTTATAAAGATGCTTTACTACTCCGGCTGAAGAGAGTCTGTAATAATCTTTGGTTTGGACATTAATATAATTAATGTGAGTTAATTTTTCATACATTTATTGAGCATCTACTATGTTCCAGGCACTATATTAGGCATTGAAATAGAAAAACTTTAACATATTTTATTGCTCATTTCCTTGTCATTTAGAATTATGTATATATTATATAAAACTACATATATGTATTTATGTATGTGTATATATTATGTACATGTATGTGTATATTATGTATATATTATATAAAAACTACATATATCTGTATGTAAGTAAACCACGTATTGGTTATAACTTTTGTTAAATGTGTTGTTTAATCTTCTGTGTTTTATTTCCTATTCTCAATTCACAGACACCAGATTCATCTTCTTAAACACTAATTTTGCCAAGTCATTTCCATGATTAAAAACCAACACTGGCTCTTTTATTATTTGAAAGATCAAATTAAAATTATTCACTTTGTGATTTAAAACCCTCCTGGTTCTAACCTATCTTCTATGCCACATTTTCCATAAGAACCCTAACAAAACCCACCATTTCATTTGCATTTTCCCCAAGTTGTTTTTTTGGTCATTCTCTGCATGCCTTTTGCCAAAGGCATTTACATTTTCTAGGAATGTCCTCCCATTGCCTTCTGCCTCTCTTAATTCCTTCTTCCCTTCTAGGAAGAGAACATTTTATCCCTTCATACATATATACAACATATCTCTGATTTTTCCTACTCAAAGTGACTTTTCCTGAACATGGATGTGAACACTTTGTTGCTTACTATGTATGATACTGATTTACACTGTTGTCTTTTTTTTTTTTTCCCCAGAGACTGTGGGCCATAATGTAATAGAACTTACTCCACTAGCTCTATTTTGAAACTACTCTTGCTATTTCATAGGCTAAAGAAGTCTTACTTCATCTAAATTGCATTTGTCTGGTAAGAAAGTAATATGACCTTGTACATTTTTTGCCTCCATGTATAACCAAGCACAGTACTTGGCAAAGGATAGACTGTCAGTAAGTAATTTTCTTTAGTGTGGCAGCAGGTACAGTAGAAATGGTACTGGATTGAAAACCAAGAGGCTTGAGTTCTAGCCTTGGCTCTGTTAGTTGTGTCCTTTGGGAAAGTCCATTATTTTTTTTTTTTGGACCTGTTTCATCCACTGTATAATGAGAGACTTGATGACTTAATTTTTAAGTCCCATTTCAGCCATACCAACATGTGATTGGCTTTGTAATAAAATTCTTATTTCTCCCTCCACAAATGCAGGAGTTGGTAGAATTTTGTATAGCTGCATGAAACTTGCAATTGATTGCTTTTCCTCATGGAGCGAGGGAAAAAGGTAAGACAGTGTTCCAGGGCTCGTTCACATACCTTTTCTCTTTTTGCTCTATCTTTAGCATTTGGTTTTCTCCCTCTCAGTCACAAGATGGCTCTTGCACTTCCAAGCCTCTCATTCATGCTCTGTAGTAAAAAAGGAAGGAAATGGGTGAAGGGCAAAATTTGTGTCAAATAAGCATGTCCCCTTTTACCAAAAAAAAAAAAAAAAAAAAGGAGTTTTCCTAGAGGCTCCCACTATAAGACTTACTTTTACCTTCCAATTAATCATATGGTATGTGGTTACCCTTTAAGAAAGTCAAAGAAATGAAATTTTTAGCTAGGCATGGCCATCTCAGCAAAATTAATCTCAATCTCTCTCCTTTGCCTTTGCTTGCTCTCTCTCTCTCTCAATCTCTTTCTCTAAGGCAGAAATGGAGGGTAAATTAATAAGGTCTTTCATACTCTCACATGAATGTCTGTATCTTCATATCTTTATACTTTGTTGATTTATTACTGTAATGAGACAGTCTACAAGCAAGTAAGAACCAACAAAACATTTTGAGGAGAGGAGTTGAAGGACTTTGGACAATCTAGTTTTGGGTACGTGCTACTGTGAGTCTCTTGATCTTTGGATTTTCTTGTCCAGAAGGTTCTATTATATTTTTAAATTGTAATTTTACTGATATGTAATTTATGTGCAATAACCCACATTCATTTAACACACATAGTTAGAGTTTTTAACAGTTATATTATACTCATGAAACTACTACTAAAATCAAGACACCAATATTGCCATCATCTCCCCCCCTCCCCCCGCCTTATATTCTTCCTGCCTCTTTGTCACCAATCCCATTCCCCACTCCTGTTTTGGACAACGACTAGTCTGCTTTCTTTCACATATATTCATTTGCATTTCTAGAATTTTGTATAAATGGAACAATTTAGGATCTACTCATTTGTGTCTGGCTCCTTTCTGTCAGCATAATGATTTTGAGACAAATCCATGTTGTTGTATTTATTAATAGTTCATTCCTCTTAATGACTGAATAATTTTCCACTGTATGGATATTCTACATTTTTTTCATTTACTTCTTGATGGCCTTTTTGTTGTTTCTCATTTTTTACTATTATGAATAATGCTCCTATGTACATTCATGTGGAGGAATTTGTATGGACATATTTTCATGTGTTCTTGGATAATACCTAAGGACAGGATGTATGAATTGTTTGGCAATGTAAGTCTGACTTAAAAGAATCTGCCAAATTATTTCCAAACTATGCCATTTTATAATCCTATCAGTAATTCATAAAAATCTGAGTTGTTCTGTTTTTGGTGACACTTGATATACTCAGTCTAATTTTAGCCATTTTGATGGGACTGGAGCCATTGGATTTTGTTTGTTCATTTTGATCTGATCATGTCACTTCAATTTATTTCCAGTGGCATATTTCTGTGATACTTGATTATCTTTTTTTTTGAAGTAGGCAAATCATATTATCTGAAAATAATGATAACTTTGTTTCTTCCTCTTCAATTATATCATTTTTAAATTGTACATCTTAATGCAGTGTTAAAACCTCTATACTTACATTAAGTAGTATTAGAGATAATGAATGTTCACTATTTGCTTATATGATATAACATTTAACTTATTCCCAATCGAATGGCAATTTACTTAGTGATTCAGCATTTGAGATAGCATTTCATCATAATAAAAATTAAGCCTTTGGAAATTGTTGACAAAGGTTTTTTAAATCATAGCTGCATGATGATTTTTTTTAAAAAAATCTTTTTGGCATGTAGTGATGTGATTTTATCCCAATTTGATTCAAATTCCTCAAATGAACTCTTTTTGAGTACATATTATTATAAATTGTCATTTGTTAGTACTTCATTTATAATTTTGTACTCATAAATGATCCTGATCTTCAATCGCCATGTTTTCATATCAGCCTTGTACCCTCTTTACAGAAATCAATATGGAATCTTTCTACTGCATTCATGGTCTGAAATAATTTATATATCATTGATATATCATTCATTGAGTATTTGGAAGCTCATCATATAAACTTACATATGCTTTTGGAAGAAAATCTCTAACTCTTCTCAATGTATTCCATAGTTATTCATCTATTAAGGTTTCCTGCTTCATGAGATATTATTGGTTTTCACCATCTCCTGTTTCCTCTTACAAAAATGTGAAGTTATTCATTTCATTGTATAATTAATTTTGTTAGCACAGGGCATTATTTTTGTGCTTAAAAATTAAGAAAAAGTCCCTGCATCAATGGTTTGGCTCATTTCTCTTCCCTAGTTTCTTGAATTTGCCTTTTCTTTTATTGCATTATATTAGATTTGTTATATACTATTTATTAGATTTTCTTAGTTTTGTCAAAAAATATTATTGGATGCATTTATGCATAGTTCCTTTAGAACTTTTGCCCTTTTTGCACCCTCCTACACTGCTGGTAGGAATGTAAACTGGTGCAGTCCCTCTGGAAAACAGTGTGGAGGTTCCTCAAAAAATTAACACTAGAACTCCCCTATGACCCAGCAATAGCACTGCTAGGAATTTACCCAAGGGATCCAGGAGTGCTAATGCATAGGGGCACATGTATCCCAATGTTTATAACAGCACTTTCAACAACAGCCAAAACATGGAAAGAACCTAAGTGTCCATCAATTGACAAATGGATCAAGAAGATGTGGTTTATCTATACGATGGAATACTACATGGCAATGAGAAGGAATGAAATCTGGCCATGTGTAGCAACATGGATGGACCTTGAGGGTGTTATGCTGAGCGAAATAAGTCAGGCAGAGAAGGACAGATACCATATGTTTGCACGTATAGGTGGATTAGGAGGAAGTTAATGGAGGACCATGGGGGAGAAGAAGGGAAAAAATAGTTGGGGAGAGGGAGGGAGGCAAGCCATGAGAGACTCTTGAGTGCTGAGAACAAACTGAGGGCTGCTGGGGGTGGTGGAGAGGGGAAGTGGGGTGATGGGCATGAAGGAGGGCACTTGTTGGGATGAGCCCTGGGTGTTATATGGAAACCAACTTGACAATAAACTATTTAAGAAAAAAAAGAGCTTTTGCCCTTTTTAAAAATATATTTATTTTGGGGAGAATGCAAGTGTGGGAGGGGCAGAGAGAAGGGGACAGAAGATCTGAAGCAGGTTCTGCACTGACTGGAAGTCAGACTGACAGGAAGGAGTCCAATGTGGGGCTTGAACTCCTGAACCATGAGATCATGACCTAAGCCAAAGTCAGATGCTCAGCTGAGCTGCCCAGGCACCCCAGTACATTTGCCCTTTTAAAAAATAAACTGGCTTGTCTTCCTTTTCTATGCATAACGGCAAGTAGTGTCTGTTCTAGTATTGAGTGTCCCTTTTCTTCTTCCCATTCATGGGTGTTTGTGATTGGGGGAAGGAGCCATTAGGAGGATGGAGGGTCAAAGAAGATACTATTCCAATCTTTCCAGTCTTGTCCTGCTTAGTTTCTGGAGTTTGATTCATCTGTTTTCTGTGGTAAATCCTACATTTACTGGTATTTTACTAACACCTAGCATTCATTCATTCACTTAACAGATATTTTTAAAAACATTTTTAAAACTGCAGCCACTGTAGCACTGGCCATAAGCAAAACAGACAAATTTCCTGCTTTCACAATATTTATGGTTGAGCAAGAAAGAAATCAACAAGTTATAATAGTGAAGTGTAATGAAAGGTCGCGTTGAAAAAATACAGAGTGTTATAGGACCAAACCAAGGGAATGTAACCTACATCGGAGAGCACACGCTTTATTTCTGATTTTTGTTCTAATCATTTGTTCCCCATAACAGCCAGGAAGAAACCACCCATTGGCTTTTATGAGGTGCCCTGAGACCATGCAAGATTAAGTCATGTTTCTCACCCTCAGATTATTTTAAATTAAGCCATTTGGTTTGGGAGGAAGAACTGAATCAATAAAATCAATAAATCAGTATTATCTGTGCTTAAGGTCTAATGCAAACACATCCTTAAGCAGAAGTAAAACTAAAGGTAACAGTAGTGAGATTATAACTGCAGTAACTAAAAATAGGAATAAAGCCCACTAAAACTAATTACATAGCCACTGGGGTTGTGTTCAAATGTAATATACGAGAGATTGTTAGTCTTCATATGGATAAAACCAGCATGGCTGTGTGGGTAGAATGAAGGAGAAAGCAAAGAACAACATGTCTTCTTTCTACTCAGTATTATTGCAGCTACTGAACTATCAAGACAGCATTTTTCATAAAGCAGGAGTCCAGCACCCACTGCTAATGGTGGGAGCTGCATTCACTGATGGAGTGACCAACCTGTCATAAGTGAAATGTCTCAAATATGGCAGCTGCATCCAAAAAATAATGAAAAAATTTCCAATAGGAAAACTAGGTTACAGAATGGAATATTTAGCATTGGTAGGATTTGCAGAATGCAAAGCTCTATTTTTTCTACATTCTGAACCTGTGGAGACACAGTAGCCAGGTGAGATGTAAAGTGGAATATTTCCTTATTCTTGAAAACCTGGATTTGGAGAAGTCAACTTATGTCGGGACTCCCTATAATATTCTACAACTCTAGACTTTGAGACCCAACTGGGGATGAATGAATGTATACAAAAGCTCCTAAGTTAGCCACAATGTTAGATCATGCTCCCTTGGGCATTCTTGAGTCTGAGAACAAAGGGCAAGGGTTCACTTCTCAATGACAACTTGTAAGTACGTGAATCCTGCCCCATGGAGAAGCATGAAAGAATGAATACCAGAGGCACCTGTGCAGTCAGTTAAGCATTTGACTTTTGATTTTGGCTCAGGTCATGGTCTCATGGTTCATGAGATCGAGCCCCATGTGGGGGTCTACAGTGATGGTTGGAGCCTGCTTGGGAGTCTCTCTTTCCTCTCTCTCTGCTTCTCCCTCTGCTCGCTCTCTCTCTCTCACTCTCAAACAAACTTCTGAAAAGAGAATGAATATTGGGGTCTCATTAACTCAGCAATTGAATAAATCCATCTCCTCTCATGAGAGGCAAAAGTATGTGCATAGAAATGGCAAGAACTACTCCCCTTCAGTTCTTCTTTGAGAAGATGTAGGTATGGGGAAGTTTCTCATTGCATGAGTTACTGCAGGAGAAGGAGAGACTGGTTCTCTTCAAGTGTACGTAAAAAAGCATAAGCATATAGTATGAATGTGTAATTCCTGGGGGGGGAAATACTGAAGTGAAAAGTCATCAACATTTTGAAATCAGTATCTCAGTTGAATGAGTTTTTAAATGTTCTAATTATTCTCCAGTGATCATGTGTTTAATAATTGAGAGAAAGGCAATGCCACTTATTTTTAAATATATTCATAGTGATAGATTGTATTTTGAGTTTTTCTATAATAAAGTGGTTCCTGAAAACCCTTTGCTTGGCAGACAAAAGAGTATGAATTCCAAAAGGATAGGGATTTATAGTCAACAACAAATCAATGACCAGACAGTTATTTGACGCCTACCAGACATCAAAATACCAGACCTTATTTTATGTGCTGCAAATACCCTGGTGAACAAGACCAAGTCTCATCCTTCTAAATGTTTTTATTTAAAAGTTTTTTAAAGTTTATTTATTTATTTTGAGAGAGATAAGCAGGGAGAGGGAGAGAGAGAATTCCAGGCAGGCTCCATGCTGCCAGTGCAGAGCCCAATGTGTGACCTGAAATTACAAACCGTGAGATCATGACCTGAGCCTAAATCAAGAGCCTGACCCTTAACCAACTAAGCCATCCAAGTGCCCCCCCACCCACAAAGTTTTTAACTAGAAAGGGGACAAACAGCAAAAATATGAGCAAACAAAATGCATTTCCAGGTACTGATAATTGTTAAGATGAAAATAAAATAGGATTAAAAGAATATCTGAAGGTCTGTTATTCCATGCAGAAGGAACTGATGATATAAAGACTTGACGTTTGGGGTTGTAAGACCAAAGACCATAGGGGAAAGACCAATACCCTAAGTCATAAAGCAATATGGTGTCATGAGAATTCTAATGGCCTGGAGATCCCAGGTCCCATCAGAAGGAGCTGAGTGTCAGAAAGAGGAACCTAGTGCTCTGGATATTTAGAGATATTTTTTTTTGTCCATGAGAAAGTGGAAATCCATACTATTGAGAGAAATCTTCCAATCTGCAACCATTTTACAGTGTTTTTGACCAACAACAGATAAAAGTATATAAATATATCTGAATTGAATCAGTGGGCTTCCAATTTCTACCTTCTTTCATAAACCATAAAGTTTAAGGGAATTTACAGATCATAAAGTTCAATGTAAGAGGTAAGTATATGAGAAAGCTGAGGCCCAGAGTTTAAGTGATTTGGCTATTGATGCACAGCTGAGACAGTTGTTCAGGCAGCTTTAAAATGTGCTTTTCAGAATTCTTTCTGTTACACAGTAGTGTCTGCTACATGCCTTCTTTTCTCTGGTTTGGGCCATGAATTATATTCCAACGTATCATAATAGGTCTTGATTATTTTGCTTCCTTTCCATATTCAGATATCTGGGGGGAGCAAATTGAATACACCTCCATTATGTTTAATCATCATAATTATTACTGGCATAGACTAATACTGGCATAATGGGTTGGATATTCGATGTTGGGAGAGCATTCAAAAGAGCCATAAAACAAACTGTTTAGGTGAGGGAGTATTACATCACCTACAAAGTAACTAAGTCCATTTAAGAAGGAGCCAAAACCAAGAAAGTCTACCAAGTTGAGGTCAGACACTTTAACATATGCTTTTACTAAGGGGAAAGCTACAAGGTAATGTCTTTAGGGTCAGAGCGGTTGGTTAGGGAGATTCTGAAATAGATACAGTGTCACTTTTCCACTTTGTTGGCTGTTTCCACTCTCAGAGATGGCTTTTTATTATTGTATCTGATGGCAGAGGAAGGTGACATAATAGTGGTGAAAGAGCAGAGAGCAGCAAGAAAGAGGGCTTACCCTAGGCAAAAAGTGCTCTGGACTTCTTTGTAATCATTTTGCAATTGATTTTATTCATCACTGAGGCAAATGTTGGTTTCCTAGTAAATTCCATGTCTGTTTTGCTTTTTGTTGTGTCCCCATTTATCAAATGAGTGAAAGAATGAAAACACAGAATAGTACTTAGCTCTGGGGTGGGAACTGTCTTATAAATAGTTTAGTATCTGAATATCCTGGAGGGAGGTAACTACTTTGTGGTGCGCAGGACAGAGATATCAGTAGAACTGAAATGGAGAGTTTCTTTGGGACATCCGTGGGCCCCATTTGTTTGGTCCTGTTAGGAAAAGCTGGGGGACAGTGAGGCATATAATTCAGGAGAGATGGATACTAGTACTGGCTCTGTGGATGCCTAATGTTGGTTTAGTTCTTAAATATTCTGTGTCTGTTTCTTATCTTTCAAACAGAGCAAATAACAGTATAAAATGTGATGCCAGACCAAAAGCTTTAAAGATGGATAGTGCTAAACCAATGCCTAGTTACTAAGAATCTCAGTTAATATGAGACTCATAGGTGGGATGATTCTTGGGAGCTGATTCTTTCAATCAATGACCCAAAGTATTTATTTTTATAGGATTTGTTCCTGATGCAGCTAAGAATGATTACCTATATAAAATAAGGTAATTTATGTGAAAGAACTCACATGCACTCATATTATATATATAATATAATATATAATATATATCAGACTATATATATCATATTATATATAATATAATATATAATATATATCAGACTATATATATCATATTATATAATATAATATTAATATTATATTATAATAATTAATAATAATATATATCAGACTATATATATATATCAGACCAAATCAATGCTGGTTTAGTGGATTGCAAAGAAGGTTGACTGGTTGCTACATGCATGGCCTTCGAATTGAGTCTTACCTTGGTAGAATTACCTTAGGTCAATGTGATCTTGCTTGCTTGCTTGCTAGTAGCTCTCATGTATCTAAAATGGGTCTACGAGACTGATTTACACTAACTAAGCTCGTAAGAGATTGGTGTAAAACTTGTCTGGCATTCACTCTTGGTTGGCTGACTCAATACCACCCTTCTCCCTAGCCAATCTTCCAGTAAGGATGACTATTGTCAACATTCTGACTAATAGATATGAGCAGATTCATCTAGCATAGGGTTTCCAGGAAGTTTTTGCTTTATCAATTAACAGGGACAGATTCAAAGGCATCCTTATTGCTTTTCATTCCTTATTTTTCTTTCTTATTGCTTGTTTGGAATGAGGAGATAACATTTGGAGAGAGCAACTCTCCTGTGACCATGATGTTGCCCATCTAAAAAAGTTTCTCCTGAGGCCTTTCTCTTTGGCTTGAAGATGGCAACATTCTCTCTGTGTTTTCACATGAGCTTTTCTCTGTGTGTGTATACCTCTGGTGTGTCTTCCTCATAAGAAGAAAATGATAATCCTATTAAATTAAGGCCCCATTCTTATGACTTCCTTTAAACTTAATTAGTCCTTCAAAAGTTCTATCTTCAAATACAGCTACCTTGGGAGTCAGAGCTTAGATATATGAATACTGGGGGGACATAACTCAGTCTGAAACATCATCACAGACCAGTAATAACCAGTTCATGAATAGGCACCAGCAGCCCTGGAGCCATACTTTGTAATCATTGCCCCATACTGCAAGTGGTTAATTCATCCATCTTAGACTGGTACTTCCAGAATTCTCATTTAGTGAGAAAAACATACCCCTACTTGTTGAAGCCTCAGTGCATCTCTTACTAGAAATTGAAAGATTTCAAATGGATATAACCAGAAACATATTTAATTAGGAATTAAATATGTTTAATTCATATTTACATTAGGAAACATAACTGACTTAAGAACAAAGCCAGTCATATCCATTGGAGAATTTATCCATTTTTTGATTGCTTTGCATTCCCAACATCCATTACCCTTTTTCTGATAACAGACCTTCATTTTACTTTGGAAATTCTCCTACATTGCCTGCAATTTTCATAGGACTGTCAGTCAAGGTGCTTTGTCCTCCTCTGGACAAAGGACTTAACTTAGTCCCGGCCTTTTCTGTCTCCTTGATTAACGGATGACCTTTGACTTGCAAAAAAAAAAAAGGAACCCTGCTAATAGAGTTGGTTAATTCAGAAAGTAAAAGAGGACTATGAAATGCATTTGGTGAACAGGTAATAATAAAAAGGGAGGTACTTTAGGCATCAGCTCAAACACTATCTTGTTTGAGAAGCCTCTTCAGCTAATAGCACAACTTGAGGTGCTTTGTCTTGTGTGTCTACAGTACTTGGTACAGCCTTTCTCCAGAGTGATTATTGTATCATATAGTAAATGTATGTTTGTGTTTCTCCTGCCCACTGTGTCAGCATAGTCCATAAGGAGGAGAACCAGGTCTCTTAATCTGTGTATTTCTAGTATTTAGCATAGTAGAGATGCTAATAGGCATTTATTAAATATTTTCTGAACGAATGAACTGATTATTTCAATCTTATTAATTTCAATTTATTGATCAATTCAGTCAAGAAAAATGATATAGCATCCAGTACACATCATGGAGGCAGTGGTAGGGATATGAAAGTGGATCAGATATAATCCTGATTGGAAAACTTTGTGATCCAGGAAATGGAGAGATGCTATAATATAGCAGGCCCTGGAACAGATAATGATGATACAATAGGCCTAAGCAAGTGCAAGCAATATCTATTTATTTATCACTGTGACAAGTAGTATCTATGTAGTATTATCTATGAGCTAGGCATCATGACCATGTATGTACTACCTATCATGGGATTAAACTTTTATGGAGAAGACAGAGAAAGCTCCTTGGAGAAGGTAACAATCTGAGCAGAACCATAAAGAATGAGAAGATAATTTGAAATAGTTACTGAAGGAAATAAGAGTTGGCCAATCACACAATGAAATCCCGTTCGGTATTATTTGAAGTTTGAGGTGATTTTAACATTGACCCAATGTTAGGAATTTATTACGTGGATCATAATAAAATAATGCCATTGACTGTGCTAATGAGATAATTAACAGGTCCAGAGTGGGTAGAACAGAACCAATCAGGAGAAGATAACCAAAGATGAAGGAAACCAAGGGATTAGAGAGGCTCCACAGTTTCAAAGAACTGATTAAACTATAAGGGTATGTATGTACCTTTTATACATCATCTTACATTGCCCTTACAACAATCTTAAGGAGAAGACAGTCTTAATATCTGCATTTTTTAGATGAAAAGACATTGAGGTGGAGAAGTCCAGCCACTTGTCTGATATCATACACTACATAAATGATGATGGCGATGACATTAAGATCGGATCCAGATAACTTCAACCCAGATCCCAAGTTTTAAACTGTGTTAAGTGGGAAGTATATTAAATCTAAAAAATAGAAAAAATGAAAATAATTTGTTTTTAAAATTATAGTAATGTAGAACCACTGCATGTTCTCCCAGAAGTAATGCTAAATAAGCATTGGCAAATCGTGCTTTTACACATTTTGCCTTTCTCAATAATTAGGCTGAAGTGCTTTTCAAAAAACCAACTCTTGGTTTCATTGATCTGTTCAACTGTTTCTTTGATTTCTATATTGCTTATTTCTGCCCCGATTTTTATTATTTCTCTTCTTCTACTGAGTTTGGGGTGTTCTTGTTGCTCTCCCTCTAGTTGCTTTAGGTGCGCTGTTAGATTTTGCACTTGGACTTTTTCTAATTTCTTGAAATAGACCTGGAGTGCAATGTACTTTCCTCTTAGGACTGCTTTTGCTGCATCCCATAGAGTTTGGATTGTTGTATTCTCATTTTCATTTGTTTCCATATATTTTTTAATTTCTTCTCTAATTGCCTGATTGGCCCATTCATTCTTTAGTAGGGTGTCCTTTAATCTCCATGTTTTTGGGCTTCTTCCAGACTTCTTCCTGTGATTGATTTCAAGTTTCATAGCATTGTGATCTGAAAGTGTGCATGGTATGATCTCAATTCTTTTATATTTATTGAGGGCTCCTTCATGTCCCAGTATGTGATCTATCTTGGAGAATGTGCCATGCGCATTGAGAAGAAAGTGAATTCTATAGCCTCAGGATGTAGAGTTCTAAATATATCTGTCAAATCTATCTGGTCCAATGTGTCATTTAAGTCCATTGTGTCTTTATTGATTTTCTGTCTAGTTGATCTATCCATTGCTGCAAGTGGAGTATTAAAGTCCCCTGCTATTAGAACGTTCTTATCGGTAAGACTGTTTCTGTTTGTGACTAATTGTTTTACGTATTTAGCTGCTTCCATATTTGGTGCATAGATATTTATTATTGTTGGCTCTTTCTGATGGATAGACCCTTTAATTATTATATAATGCCCTTCTTCATCCCTTGTTACTGTCTTTACTTTAAAGTGCAGTTTGTCTGATATAAGTATAGCTACTCCAGCTTTTTTTTTTTTACTTCCTGTAGCATGATAGATATTTCTCCACCCCCTTACTTTCAATCTGACGGTGTCCTCCTGTCTGAAATGAGTTTCTTGTAGACAGCAAATAGATGGATTTTGTTTTTTTATCCATTCTGTTACCCTGTGTCTTTTGATTGGGGCATTTAGTCCATTTACATTCAGTGTTATTATTGAAATATATGGGTTTGAGTCATTGAGTTGTTTGTGGGATTCCTGTTTGTGGTGGTGCCTCTAGCATCTTGCGTTCCTTGCAACATTTCCCTCTTAGAGTTCCCCTTAGGATTTCCTGTAGGGCTGGTTTAGTGGTGATGAATTCTTTCAATTTTTGTTTATTTGGGAAGACTTTTATCTCTCCTTCTATTCTGAATGACAGGCTTGCTGGATAGAGGATTCTTGGCTGCATATTTTTTCTGTTCATCACATTGAAGATTCCCTCCATTCCTTTCTCGCTTCCCAAGTTTCAGTAGATAGGTCTGCAACTACTCTGATAGGTTTCCCTTTGTATGTTAGGGCCCTTTTCTCCCTAGCTGCCTTCAAAATTCCCTTTCTGTCCTTGTATTTTGCCAGTTTCACTCTGATATATCATGCAGAAGATCGATTCAAGTTACATCTGAGGGGAGTTCTCTGTGCCTCTTGAATTTCAACGTCTACTTTCCTTCCCAGGTTGGGGAAGTTCTCTGCTATAATTTGTTCCAGGACTCCTTGAGCACCTTTCCCTCTCTCTTCCTCTTTTGGGATTCCTATGATACAGATATTGTTCTGTTTGATTGTATCGCTGAGCTCTCGAACTCTTCTTTCATGTTTCTGCATCAGTTTATCTCTTTTTTTCCCCTCTGTTTCTTCTTTTTCTATAATTGTGTCTTCTAAATCACTTATTCTCCTTTCTGCCTCTTCAATCCGTGCATTGGATGCCTCCAGTTTATTGTGTATCTCATTTATCACATTTTTAAATTCATCATAACTATTTTTAAGCTCCATAGTGTTTGTAGCCATAGTTTCTCTGATGTCTTCCATGCTTTCTTCAAGCCCAGCGATTAATTTTATGATTATTGTTCTAAATTCTTGTTCAGTTATTTTGCTTATATCTGCTTTGAGCAGTTCTTTAGCTGTCAGTTCTTCCTGGAATTTCTTTGGAGGAGAGCTCTTCCGTTTTGTCATTTTGGTTAGCTTTCTATCTCTTGTTAGTTTTAAAATCTTGTTATGCACTCTGCACCTGTGAGCACTGCTGTACCAAAGAAGGCTCTTTGACTGTCCAGAGCCTTTCTGTTCAGAAAGTGTTCTTTGAATGGTATCTCTTGGTCTCTCTTGTTGAGACCTTGGTTATTTTATTTTCTTACTCATAGTGGTATTTGGGATTCTCCACGATGTGTACTTTAGCTTGTTTCTTGAGGTAGCCTTTTTTGGGTGTGTAAACTCCCTGTGCTGGGGGCATAGCCAAGGTGGGCCATGCTCTATATCCCAGGCCAGGCCTCGTTTCCAGATCTCAGTCTGTGCGCCCATTGAAATTGCCAGAAATATAAACTCGCAGGCAAGCCCCTCAGGGCAGTTTCAAGCCTCTCGCCTTTCCCCTGGGGTTTGAGCCAGAAGCCGCTGCTCCCGTTTCCTCCAGGTGGGCTGGCTAGTGAGGAGCAGTTTCATCTGGGTGTCTCCTGGGACAAGTGTGTCCTGCCTAGGGTCAGCTGCAGAGAAGGAAACCGGGTCCCTCTGTGTCCCGAGTGAAGGTTTTTCTCTTCTCCAGCGACAGGGACAGTGTCTTGAGCAGTTTCAGCCACTCTCTTTCCCCCCTGGACTCACTGCGGCTCCCTGCAGAAGGGGATCCCCCCCCCTCTGTGTCTCTGGTCCCGGCCCGATTTTATCTTCCCCAGTTCACACTCACGCTATGTTTTCTCAGTGGACTCTGTCTCCTTTTCCTCCCAAACTCCTGGATTCTGTAAGGGTTCCTATAGCTTCAAGACTTCTCCTTGTGAGATATGGGGGTGAGTGAAATGTACTGAGTTCCCTAATTCTCCACCATCTTGCCCTTATCCCCCTAGGCTGAAGTGTTTTACATGATTGAAATTTCACCACATCTGACCTCCAACAACATTTAACATGGTTCAGCATAACACTGCAATGTTATGGCATTACATTCATGCTGATATGCTTGGCCTAGTAACAATGTCCTTTGTCCATTGAATTCTATTCTTATCATTATGAGGATCTATTCTCATTTGGGTGGAAACTTGGAGACACTTTGAGAACAACGCAGTGAAAAGATCCTTCTGGCGTGTTCCTCTGAATGAGGACTTGGGAATCCCATTTATACCTGAGAATCCACCATGTAATTGTGAGTTCTTTCTCCTCCATGCCATATGCAATAGGAGATTTTTAGGTGCGCCTAAAGACCTGGACAAGATGGGTTTTTTAATTGGTAATTTATTCTATGTTGGTTATTGCGTATCAGGCTATGCCATTTCAAAGTTATATACAGAACAACATTAACTGGGGCTTGGGATACTGCTTTGAAATGAATCCAGAAGGTGTGATAAATAAAAACACAACAGAGGCACAACTTTTTCCTTGGAATATATCATGTGAGAGCATTTGACCTGATGCAAACACATACTGAAAAATTAAAATCTCAATTGTGGTTAGTCCTTCATTTAAAATTTACAGGGGCACCTGGGTGGCTTAGTCGGTTAAGTGTCCGACTTTCGCTTAGCTCATGATCTCGCGGTTCGTGGGTTCGAGCCCCGCGTCGGGCTCTGTGCTGACTGCCAGCTCGGAGCCTGGAGCCTATTTCAGAGTCTGTGTCTCCCTCTCTCTCTGACCCTCCCCTGCTCACGCTGTCTCTCTCTCTCTCTCTCCTAGAAATAAATAAAAATATTTAAAAAAATTTTTTTGAAAAAAAAAAAATTTACAAATATCACACACAAAATAAACCTTTAGGCCTTAGGAGGGGATTAAGTAATATTGCAATAGAAAGTCATCAAAAAATTGGAAAACAGCCACAGAAAAATCATACTTCCTTCTTTTGTAAAATAAGCTTATTTTGTCACTAACTTTGTCACTTGCTAAGAGCCCTGCCATCAAGAAGGATTGACCTAATTCTGTCTTCTTTCTCTTGTCATCCCTTCTAGAGAGAGGCTGGGGAGAAAAGCACATTTACTGTGTTAATTAAACTTATTCTTTATCCACTGAGCAGTAAAGGAATACTTTTCTCTATTAATTTTGATTATGTAATTGTTCATTATAGCTATTACTAAAATCCTTTCTCCCAAAGGTGTAAGATTTTTGATATCAGCAGTAAAAATATGCTCAAACTTATATTTAAATTAAGAAAAGAGTGATTTTCTTAATCCCTAACATCTTTCTGCTTGGCTGCAATAATTTAGGCTAGTGAGTGCTGTAATATGAGGCACTTTTTCCTCAATGATATAATAGACTGTCGAATGGTATAAAGGTTGACCTTGTTTCTCTAATGCAGGATAACCACTCTCCTGGGTCCTTATCATCTTTTTATACTGAAGGAATAAAATTGGTTTTTTCCCCAGAAACATTCTGATTGTTTACTTAAAAGTAGTGTTCTCAAGGCAGATGTCAGAACTAGTTAGGCAGCTAAGTCCATTAAAGCAGATACTTACTGGGACATTATCTTGCATAGAAGGCAAGGAAATGTTGAAGTCTTCTTAAAAGAAGATTTTCCTTTTCTTTCTACAGTTAGGATGAAGGGACCATATAATCCACGGATATGTTTAAGTTGACAAGGTTTTGACAGATGGAGAAATGGGGGCTCAGAGAAATTGAGGCAATACTCAAGTTTACCCGGCTGCCAATAGGAAAAGACAAAGATTCTTGTCTTTTTTGGCTCCCAGTCCAGCTCTCTTTTTGGTGTGCCATGACTGACCGAGTTATTTATGGAGCCTGTTACCTCTGCTATCTCTCTACCACAGAGACTGCTAAAGACAAGTCAGCTCTACCCTTAGATTCACATTGTATGAGGATAAAAAGCAATGACTTTTTTTTTCTCCAAGTGAAGGATCTTCCAATGAATGCTTGTGATGACAGGATTATGTGTCTGTCACTGCTTTCTGAGGCTTAATCTTCTGTGATCTTGAAGCAGTGACTGCACATTGAAAGTTCTTATATGACATTCTCCCTCTGAGCCAGGCTCCCCTGGGGGAAGCAGTGATGTGAGCTTCAGGTAGCTTCTTGGGTGACAGTTTCATTCTTGTTTACCGTGTTACACTTGCTTCTATGTGATAAGTTAGGAGGGGGCTGTGTTTAAAGGTTTCCTTTATGATATAGTTCCTGCGAATCAATTTCTATTTGGTTTTCTACTCTTGTCAACCTCATCAGTAAATCAGTTCACAAATATTTATTAAACATCTATCAAGGACATGGCCATTCTCCATGGATTTCATTAGGAGAAATATGACATATAACACCCTACATTCAAAAAAATCATAACTTAGTAATTCAGAAAGTGTGTTCAGAAAGATACCAAACAAGAAACATACATAGGCAAATATATCTGTGAAAATTTGAACTAAGGCAAACTGTATTCTTTACTGTATGGCTTTTCAGGCCTGGAATATGCTAACATGGATTGTAATCCTTCCCAGGGGAACATATAATGCAATGTTTTCCAAATGTGATGAACCTTTAAAGTTACTTTGTATGGAATGATTCAAAAGACTTTATTTCCTTTGAAGACACTTTGGGAAATAGTCCATAATTTGAGATGTTTTAAATATAATTAGGGTGTATTATAAAAATCTTCCTTCATGTGGGTTAAATTCTGTGCATTTTCTTGATGGAAATTCCTTGGATTTGGAATTATGTGTGTTTGGAATAATCTAAGGTGATCCAGAGGGTATTGATATACTGGGACACACGGATTTTCTAAGAAGCACCTTAGAAAATGGATAGTTTTAAGGGAATCAATATCTAGATCCTCAATTTCCACATATAATTTTTATTTTCCGACAAAGTGGTCTTGGAGAGAATGAGCTTGGCTTTGAGAAATCCCACTTCAGTTTCACAACAGGCCTTCTCTTACATTACAGAAAAAATCCTGACTCTCAACCAGGAAATTAACGTTGATACAATACTACCATCTAATCCAGAGACCTAATTAAATTCCAATAGTCCCATTAAGACCTTCTCCCCACCCCCCCATTCCATGAGCCAATTCAATCTCTTTTTGCCTTTACTTATCATGTCTCTTTAACTGGGAACAGTTCTTAAATTTTTTAAACACTGAGAACAATTCCTATGTCTTTCTTTTTCATGGCATTGACTCATTAGAATACTGACAAAGATTTTTCGCTTGACCAAACTTTAGTGGGGCTTCCTGAACTTTCTCCCAGTCTCATCTATGCACTTCCTTATGAAATCCAGTTTCAGTGAGAACCCTACTAAGTCAGTTTAACCAGAACCCCCACCTTCAGTATCTGGTCACCTTCTATAACTGATCAAGTTCTTCACCCCCACCATTTCCAGTGATGTCTGATCACTGTGGCTTGCCTTCAGCAAGGACCCTTTTAGGTCAGTTTAGCCAGAATCCTCTCTTACCTCTTATGTTTCCTCTTAGCAGTTTTCCATTCACAGACTCCCTGTGCTGCTTCTTGGCTATAAATTCCTAGTTGCCCATGCAGTGCTGGGAGTTGAACCCATCCCTCTCCACTTTTCTATAAAATCTCACTGTGGTAGTTTTTATTCCTATCACTATGTTCCTGAATAAATCTGTCTTGCCATCTTTAAAAATGTCATGAACTTGGAGTGTCTAGGTGGCTCAGTCAGTTAAGTACCCAACTCTTGAATTCAGCTTGGATCATGACCCCAGGGTTGTGGTATAAAGCCCCACTGGGCTCCACACTGAGCATGGAACCTGCTTGGGATTCTCTTTCTCACTCTCTCTTGTTCTCTCTCCTCTCTGCCCTCATGTCTTCCATCGACCTCCCCGCTTGCATACGCACTTTCTCTCTCACAATAAATAAACAAAATGTCATAAACTTCTTTTCTTTAACAATACACACCAGTTATTTTGTGGTGTGAGTTGGGTGACCTTTCTTCACAATCAAATTCAAGTTTTATGTTTTGGACTGAATCACAGAAGATGTTGTGACCTCAGAATAGCCTATGAGGAGGTATCTGATGTCAGTTTGTCTTATTACTGGTGGGGTTAATTTGATCATTTGGTTAAAGTGCTCTTCACCAGGTTTCTCAAATGAAAAGATGGATTATTTGGGGTTCTTTATTAACATAATTTTCTTTCACAAATAAAAGTTCTGCATCTTTCTTTTTGTTTTTTAACTCATCAAAATATATAGGATCAGAACTCAGGGTGGTTGGTGTTCATCTCTGACTTCACATTTCTTTCTTTATAAAAAATTTTAAAATGAAATGTTATTTAGACTGTTTGTGAAGAATCTCTGCCAAACCATAGGTATAAAATTAGAGCATGATATATTAAATAATTTCTTGGCAAAAATACATAATTCCATTTTAAGAGAGATAAGCTTATTCCATTATCCAATTTTGTATTTTTTAAAAAGTGCTTTTTGAATCAGAAGACAAAGATTAAGGCCCTGTTCTCCTTTTAATTAGCTTCATGAACTTTATGTATTTTTGTATCTCAATTGCCTCTTGTCTGGAATGAAAGTACTTAAGCCTACGTGAGCTAGCCTTACAGAGAGGTCCTGTGACATTCAGAAAAGATAACTGTGTAAGTGACGTCGTGCCCTGTTGGGTGTCTGCATGTCTGAGACAGGAAAGGGAGAGGTGCTCAAATGCTCTATATACTCTGGGCACCAGACTCTCCAGTTTGGTCCAGAGATTCAGCTTCAACAATATTGGAAGTGGTTGTTAGAATTACCAGAAATGGATTAGCCAAATAAGTGTTGGAGACTCTCTTTCACACACACTCACATGCACACACCTAAACTACTTTAAATGCAGATATAATCAGAAGAGAATACTGGTGCTGAAAGCAAACTACTCTCCATTAAAGGATCAGCGAGGTTCTTAGACATCAGAGGTCAAAGGTAGTATTGTTACTCTCTTTTTTTTTTTTTTAATTTTGTTTTAGATTTATTTATTTATTTATTTTTTTACAAATAGTTTATTGTCAAATTAGTTTCCACATAACACCCAGTGCTCATCCCCACAAGTGCCCTCCTCCATGCCCATCCCCCCCCGCCACATCCATCAGTCCTCAGTTTTTGTCAGCATTCAAGAGTCTCTCATGGTTTGCCTCTCTCCCTTTCCCCCACCATTTCCCCCCTTCTTCTCCCGGTTGGTCCTCTGTTAAGTTCCTCCTAATCCTCCTATACGTGCACACATATGACATGTACCCCAATGTTCATAGCAGCACTCTCCACAATAGCTAAAACATGGAAAGAGCCTAAGTGTCCATCAACGGACGAATGGATCAAGAAGATGTGGTTTATCTATACCATGGAATACTACATGGCAATGAGAAAGAATGAAATCTGGCCATGTGTAGCAACATGGATGGACCTTGAGGGTGTTATGCTGAGTGAAATAAGTCAGGCAGAGAAGTATTGTTACTCTCTTTAATGGCCTAGGCTGTGTCATATCAGCTTACACTGGACTTACTCCCTTCTAGCACCTTCCCAGCAACTGAGTTTCTACAATGCTAGGTAATTATTTTCCTAATTATTACTGAAAAATTCCATGCAAACACACCAATTCCAGTAGCTGTGACTCTCCTCTTTAAAAAGTGGTTATCAGGGGTGCCTGGATGTCTCAGTCAGTTAAACATCGGACTTCAGCTCAGGTCATGATTTTATGGTTCGTGACTTTTAGCTCCATATCAGGCTTTGTACTTACAGCTCAGAGCCTGGAGCCTGCTTCAGATTCTGTGGTTCCCTCTCTCTCTGCCCTTCCCCCCGCTCTCACTCTGTCTCTCTTAGAAATAAGCATTAAAAAAAAAAAGTGGTCATCAGATCCTCTTAGAGCTTCCCAGCAATCCCCCTAAGGTTTCCCACAATGGAGTATGATCTCCACTGTTGTCTCTACTGTGTTCTATTCAGGTACTTGACTTTGTTTTTTCTTAATGTTTATTTATTTTTGAGAGACAGAGAGAGAGAAAGTGTGAACAGGGGAAGGGAAGAGAGAGAGGGAGACACAGAATCTGAGGCAGGCACTAGGCTCTGAGCTGTCAGCACAGAGCCTGATGTGGGGCTCAGCCTCACAAACTGTGAGATCATGACTTGAGCTGAAGTCAGATACTTAACCAACTGAGCCACCCAGGTGCCCCAGGTGCTTGGCTTTTATAGATAAGGGAAGAACATACTGTCAGATATTATCTAAGGAAATGTCTTCCCCTCATTCCCTCCAATTTATTTCCTCTTAGGTTATCCCATGTACTGTTCATTCATTTATTTATTAATCATTCAACAAACATGTATTGAGCACTTCATATAAGCCAAGCACTGTTTTGGCAGGTGGAGACTTGAAGATCTCATGGTGGTTATAGTCAGATTCAGCAGATGAAGGCAAAACCATCTCCTTCAACTTCTATGAATTTGGTCTTTAACCATTCCATGCCCATTTCCATGTGCATTGCAAAACAACATTGTAAACAGTAAAGAGTTATACAACTCGATTGTAATTACTGGGGTTTCTTTCACTGATGGTTACCATTGCTAAGACAAATGATCCAGGCGATACCCATTCAGGTAGTCAAGCAGGAGCACAATTAAATGTACCCACTAAGTAGCTGTTTTCTACCTCCTGACTCTGCTTACTCCCCTGATTATTGTTTTTAGTCTCCATGAACTCTCCATGAGCACCACATTTCCCCACAACAGGTCATTTAGCAAACCACAATGGCTGCACATCGCTGCTCAGCTTAGGATGTGTTCAGATGGCATTCCTTTAGGAGCTCACATTGGCTCCTGCTGGTTGATGGGTCCTATACACTTTCCATATGGCCTCACTCTTTTGGTGTTTTTCCAAAGGAACACTTTTTTCATAAGTAGTAAAACACCTTACATTCTGATTCAATGGAACTGGAACAAGACCAAGGAAACAATTTTTAACACTAGGGGATAATCTTATCAGTACTGTCACACTCAGCAAAATGCTACCATAAACTGTTGTGCCCTATCATAGTGTCTAGAACTCTTTACTCCATTTATTTATCTATTTTATTTTATTTTATTTTATTTAAATGTTTGTTTATTTTTGAGAGAGACAGCACAAACAGAGGAGGAGCAGAGAGAGAGGGAGACACAAAATTCGAAGCAGGCTCCAAGCTGTCAGCACAGACCCTGATGCAGGTCTCAAACCCACAGCTGAGTTCACATCTCAGATTTCATCTGAGCCAAAGTCAGACGCTCAACCGACTGAGCCACCCAGGCACCCTTTTTACTCCATTTAAATAGCTGACATTACATGGACATAATCTTAGACTTATTCCGTATCCATGTCTCTTAGATGCTCAGGAAGAAAACTAAGGTTACCTTGAGAACATGACTCTTGGACAATTACTCAAATGAAGACATTTGTCACTTGAAATTGGCTTTCAAAACCGTATTATTTAAAATGAAGAAAAAGATTGAAAATTTGATGTAGTCATTTACTTTTTTGGTAGAAAACCTCGGATCCCACATTCTGCCAGTACTGTTTTATTGCCAATAAAGGCCTTGTTTGAGTAGCACAGGCTGAAGTGAGGCTCACTTGCAATAAGGACCTGAAAGAATCAGTTGATAGTGAATGGATCTAGATTTGGGTTGTACTGTTTATTCCTCCCTATGGGGTTTTGCTTTTGCACTTTCCATTATCATATTGTTAACATCACCTGAAACCATTAAAATAATAGGGCCTATGGTTGGCAAAAAAAAAAAAAAAAAAAATCATTATCGCTATTTTCGTATCCAGAATCCAAATCTAATGGTCTTAGGTGGGCGTGAGTTCCAGCTATTTAAGCATGTTGATTTCGTGTGTGTGTCTGTGCAGAATGCGGCGGTTGCCATGGCATCTTTGTGCATGATTTCAGTGAAGGTAGTGCTGACTGAATCTATAAAAAGATGAGCACAGAAAAATATGTTTATAAAAAACATTTTCTGATTAAATTGTTAAAGTAGTGATAGTCTGTGTGTTTGTTTTGTTTCAGTCCACATTCCATTATTTAATGTTTCTTAAAATTGTAGATTTTTAGACTGCTGTAAGGTTGATTGAAGCTCTTACTGATGATTTATATCATAATATTCTTAGCTTTTATCCCTGTGCTATGTATCTGAAAAAGAAGTGTAGAATCAAATTTTTAGAAATCAAATGAGACATCTGGCTATCTAAAACAATTCTATGTAATTTCATATGTAAAGCTAATACTTTCCCTACCTGACCCCCCAGTCATGAGTCTGAGTGACAGGCTGAATTATTTTAAGTTTGGTTTTGGAAGTCTGAGGTCTGATTAAGTTCTACGATTACCTATGGGACTTAAGGCAAATCATTCCTCCAATCTGGACCTCTATTTCTTCCACTCTAATACTGAGAGGGTTGGCCAAGGTGATTCTAGGTTGAATGTAATTGTGTGTGTGTAATAATTCAACTGTTAAATGTAATTGTGTGTGTGCATGTACATGTGCGTAAATGTATATAAGCATATATTGTTACATATCAGATTTGCTTAAAGGAAGGGCCCTTTTTTTTTTTTTTTTTTAGAAAGCTAGTAGTTCACACTATATACATTTCAAGAAAACAATTTGTTGAAATTAAGAGAATGGCATTTGGTTTCCCTCTCTATTCACAAATTTGTCACAAAATTTTAGGGTAAAACACTGTAAAAAGAGTCTTGACATTGAAGTCAGACAAAATAAGCTGACATTGAGCTCTGCAACTGCTGAGTTGAGTAGATGAGAGACTTGATTTTGAATTTAGTTAAAAGTTCAATACTAGTTTAGAAATGATGGCACATGGGATGCCTGGGTGGTTCAGCTGGTTAAGTGTCTAACTCTTGATTTTGTCTCGGGTCATAATCTCACAGGTCCTTAGTTTCAGCCCCATGTTGGCTCTATGTTGACAGCATGGAGTCTGCTTGGGATTCTCTCCCCCCCCCACTCTCTTTCAAATTAAATAAATAAGCCTTAAAATTTTAAAATAATAAAGGAATGATGGCACATGCTGCCAACGGTTATCTCTCAAATGAATTGTGCAGACTGAAAAATTTAGGAAGGATTTTTAGAAAAAGAGGTATTCACAATGAGAGGGTTCTTATATACTTGGTGAGCAAGATTAAATAGTTTTTTAATCAAAAGTCCTACTTTCACTGGATGAAGAAGATACTTTTGGTGACACAGAAGTGAGCGGGTCAAAGGTTTATCTGAGCATTTATGTATTAGTTGAAGTAGTGCATATTGTCTTAGATTGGGTTACTGAGAAGCAGACTCCATGATGGAGAATGGTATAGAGAAATTTTATTCGGGCTTTGGGAGAGAGATACCTGTAGGGAAGTAGTAACTAGGGAAGTCAGGATGGGACAAGTTGACCTGCTTGTAGATGCAGCAAAGTTTTTAGCTGAGACCCTACAGGGACTTCTGGAGGTTAGATGATCTTTAAGATTGGTCTCAAAATGAGAATGAGCCTTTACATTGGGTTAGGCCTTTACATTGTTATCAGCTAGTAATTGGCCACAGATCAATATCTGAGGGGTAGTTCCCTGATGCCGAATGCAATGCCTAGTGAGCAGCACGGCAATGAGCCTTCAGCAACTGACACATTTTTTTTAATGTTCTGTTTTTGTTTTTTTTTTTTGAGAGAGAGAGACAGACAGCGTGAGCAGGGGAGGGTCAGAGAGAGAAGAGGACACAGAATCAGAAGCAGTCTCCAGGCTCTGAGCTAGCTATAAGCACAGAGCCCAATGCAGGGCTCGAACCCACAAACGGTGATATCATGACCTGAGCCGAAGTCGGATGCTCAACTGACTGAGCCACCCAGGTGCCCCAGCAACTGATATTTTTAGCAGCAGGGGATGAGTGCACTGGCTCTGAAGGGGGATCCAGAAGGAGCACATAGTGTTCACTATCCTTTTTCAATCCATAGTAAGCAAAGTATACTTTATAAAGTGGTCCCCACACATGAATTTTCTGTTAAAGTAAATTGGTAACCATGTTATCCTAGAGAATCGTATACCATGTTATCATGGCCAGAAGTTCCGTTACGACCTACCAGAAAAGAAGTTTGTGTAACTAAAGTGTTCCACATCTTACGATACCATGTGACTTATTTTGTTATAACACCAAATAAGAATATGTAGAATTAGATTCTATACACCATTCACTGGAAAATGTTAATTTATAAATAAATTACTAGGGTGACTACTGTTTAGTAATATCAGTACCTAGAAAGTATTTTATCATTTCAACCATTCTTCAGAATGCAATATAACACATGCACACACACACATGTTCATGTGTGCATTTATCATTCTTCCTTCCATTCATGACTTGGTTGACCTGGATGGGTAGAAAAAAGACCAAAGTTAACTCTGTATTTAAGTTTAGATTATCTTTACCCCATAAAAACGTATCTATGCACTCATACATTCTTTTGTTTACTCAACCATCTATTTATTCAAAAACCATTTACTTTGTATCTGAATATTTGCTATAGAAGCTAGAATGTGAGCTCCAGTGAAAACAGGACCTTTGTCTACCTTGTTAACCACTCAAGTGTCAAGCACAGTATTTAGTGGCACAAAAATATTTGTTCAATGACTGAATGCCCAGTGGATGTAGGTAGGCACCATGCCAGGTGCTGGGGTACAAAGAAGACACAGATTGTGTTTCCAGAGGCCACAGGGGCTCATCTCTGGCAGAGACCTTCAGAACAATGAAAGATTTAAGGTGAAACTTACTATGTAAATAATTTCAAAAATATTACCTGTGTTAGCTCCAATGATCTCACACAGATAAAATATGCAGTAGGTAATTCCCTTCTTATACATATATAATACTTGAGAACTTGCAGTAATAATCCTTAGTCATTGTTATGATATCATTCTTTAGGGCTGCTAGGATGGGTGATTGTAGGATGGGAAGGAGACAGTGGTGGGTGGTGAGAATTGGCATCAGCTGTAGGAAAGTGGCAAAGTCATTATGTCTAATGCTGATCAACATTCTTTCTAATTCTTTGAACATGGAGAGAATTTAGGGAGAGTGAATTATAAGATTTGGAATCAGGCCTAAACCATAGGTTGATAATGGAATTCTTGCTATGGTTTTTCAGCCCTCTAGCTAGTTCTGGGGCCAAACTGCACTAGCACATTGCCAGCCCAGTGTCTTCTCAAACTGCCAACCTTGTCTCCTCCACTCTTTGGCTCTTCTTGAGGAGATCTCTTCCTGCTCAATTCTGCTAAACTCCTCAAAGCCAACAGGAGCCTGGCTTTGGGTTGTCAGCAGCCGATATGTTTAAAGACAGATGGCTTAGGATTTGAGGGAATGAACACCTGTAATATAGTCAATGCCAGGACGTATTCAAAGTTAAAAATGAGAAGATAGTTGGTGATAGAGCCTGTGTATAAAGAAATGAAGTGAATGGCAATTATATTTGATCTGATCCAGTATTGTCTACATGTTTTTAATGTTCTTTATGTTTATTTTATTTGTTTTGAGAGAAAGACAGAGTGTATGAGTAGGGGGAGGGCAGAGAAAGAGACACACATAGAATCCAAAGCAGGCTCCAAGCTCTGAGCTGTCAGCACAGAGCCAGATCGGGGACTCCAACCATGAACCATGAAATCATGACATCAGCCAAAGTTAGACACTTAACCTACTGAGCCACCCAAGTGCCCCATCTACACATTTTTACAATTTTTTTCTATTTTAATGTTTTTTATTTATTTCTAGGAGAGAGAGAGAGACAGCGTGAGCAGGGGAGGGTCATAGAGAGAGGGAGACACAAAATCAGAAGCAGGCTCCAGGCTCTGAGCTGGCTGTCAGCACAGAGCCCGATGCGGGGCTCGAACCCACGAACCGCGAGGTCATGACCTAAGCGAAAGTCGGACGCTTAACCGACTAAGCCACCCAGGCGCCCCCCCATCTACACGTTTTTAGATGAAAATTCACACACTCTATTAAGAACCTAAAATCCAAGTTGGAGGTCTCTTTGTTATTCCTGCTTTTTACAAGGTCATAACTTCAATTTTCTTCATGCCATTTGATATTATCTCTCCTTCTGTCTGATTCATAAGAATATTCATAGTAAATTTGAATTAGGAAGTAAAAGATCAGCAGGTTCTATGTATTTTGGTTTCATTTTTTTGCTTTTCATACTGCCTCAATATATTGAACACTTTTTTCTGGCTGATAACATTTCTAATTTTTTGTCCTATCTTTTACTATTGTTTCTCTGTTGTTTGTACTTTATTCAATATTAAAGCTATAGCCACAGCCCCATGGTAGCTTCCTTCCCTAAAATAGACTTGGAATTGGACAGCACAGTTGATTACTTCACTTGAAGTCTCAAACCTCCTGACAGAACTTTTGAATCAGTGAATATTGCTCTGAATCTCGTTTCCACATACTTGAATACATTCAAACTTTGGACTCCATATGGGCTCCGCATGAAGTAAATATTCTTCATAATGGAAGTAAGATGATAACTAAAATATAGGTTAGAATTCAAAGAGATATCATTGCCTAGGTACAAAGAAAAACATTTATAAATGTTCTAACCGAACTGTATTCAACACAGCCTACTTGACTCTTGGGGTGAAAATGAACTTTGACTTACGTTTGTTGAAGGCTTCACCACCCTCTGCTTTCTCAGTTCCTCTAGCTGTTGGATAGCTAAATCCAAACAGCTAACACCCTAATCTGCTCTCTTTGAGTCTCCTCTGTAAGCTTCTGTCTTTAAACAAGCTCTAACTTAAAAAAAAATAGCAAAACAAGACTTCTGTGGCCATCAAAAGAATCTAGACACTCAAGTTTTATTCTCGGTATTAGAAAGCCTTTTGCTCCAACAAGTCTGTGGAAATGACAATTGTCAGCAGGATCCTTATTCCTTTGGCTCTGGTTCATTTCCCACTGGAAGGGTAGTTTGGAAAGGAAGTTCCAGATTCCAATCTGCTTTTTCCCTCCAACCCTACCTCTTCCATATATCTTTTTCTGGGTTGTAAGAGAAGGAAAAATGAATAAAACTTATTCAATTTCCCCTTGACTTAAGAACTAAATACCTTCTGATCAGAAAATAGTTTCTTGGCTGACAATGTGGGATTTCTAAATACTTTTCTCAGTGTGTCTTCCTGGATCATAGTACCTTCTTTCGTAATCAATAGCTAATTAAAACGGAGGCTTATTGTTGAAAATTGAGATGATAGATGCCCTGAAGTTTAAGGACATCTTGAAAACTGATTATCAGTTATTTGTTTCCTAAAACAAACACAGTGATTCTCAAAGTATTTTTAACCAGAAGAACAACCTTAAACAGTATTGGAAGATTTTCTCATAGACCCACAAGAATGTACCTTTAAACACATTTGCAAAGGGACAGAGTCGGGGGTAGAGTAAAATCATTACCTGCGATTTAAAAATATCTCAAGGAGTTTTGTCTAATAATGTAATATTGAATAAGTGAAACAAGATGGATAGAAAGACCAAAATCTGTGCTGCTCAGTCTGAAATGGTCCACAGAGAAATGTCAGAGCTTCAGTCCTGCTACTTAGGTCCCTCTGCCAGAGAGGTAGCCCGGACAAACAGCACAGACTCTGCAATCTATTGGCCTTGGTTCAGATACTGACTCTGTTGCTTTTTAGCTGTGTGATCTTAGACAAATTACTCAATCTCTCTATGCCTTTTCTGAAAAGAAAATAAAAGGGGGGATACTCATAGCACCTACCTCATAGGATCATTATGAGCCTATATTTTGTTAATATACATAAGGTACTAAGAACCATGCTTGGTAAGTGCTGGGTGCTCTGTAAGGGCCTCTCTAACTATTATCAGACTTAATTTTAAAAATGTAGCAATAGGGGCACCTGGGTGCCCAGGTGAGCCACCCAACCTTGGTGGCTTAGTTGGTTGAACATCTGACTCTTGATTTTTGTTCAGGTCATGATCTCACAGTGTGTGCGTTCAAGCCCCACCTCGGGGTCTGCATTGAATCACAGAGCCGGCTTGAGATTCTCTCCCTCTCTCTCTCTATCTGCTCCTCCTCTGTTCTCTCTCTCTTGCTCGCTCTCTCTCTTTCTCAAAATAAATAAAAAAACATTAAAAATATTTAAAACTATAACAACAGTTTATCAGGAAATGGGAATGTGTTGTAGTTAAAATCTAGTAAGTCAGCTTTAATTTTTGCCCAATATTAACTATTTTACTTCTGTTAATACTGATGTCTCTCGCCTTGATTTTTTTTCTTGAAATTTAGAATAGAAGCACATTGTGCCTTGCAGTGATAAGCAGAGAAATGTAGCTTTCCCCAGTGTCTGCTTCCTCCTGTTCACATTTTAGATGAGACTTAGTTTAAGCTTAGGCCTCTTGAAGGAGGCCCTGGGCTGTAGCTAAGCTTCTGATTGCTGTTTACAGGGTGACCTCAGGTGGTTCTTAGGCTGTGTGGATTCTAAAAGCATAGGAAGTCCAGATCTGCTTTCACATAAGAGAAGCAAGGAGAGCAAGATCAGAATCACTAGAGCAGTATGCTTTCCCATTCTCTTTCTCTCTCCTTCAATGCCCAATCTTTAAAGCTAGGTCACATGGTTTATATATCGAGGCTTTGTATAAGATTTTAAAAAGAATCAGACACCAAAAGCCATTGAAGATGCCTTGCCCATGGCATGGATTTGGACAAACTAATATAAGCAGACTTTGGTGGCAGTTTTTTTTTTAAATTTTTTTCTTTAATGTTTCATTTATTTCTGAGAGAGAGAGAGAGAGAGAGACAGCTTGAGCAGGGGAGGGTCAGAGAGAGAGAGATACAGAATCTGAAACAGGCTCCAGGCTCTGAGCTGGCTGTCAGCACAGAGCCTGACATGGGGCTTGAACCCACGAACCATGAGATCATGATCTGAGCTGAAGTCGGACACTTAACTGACTGAGCCACCCAGGCGCCCCTGTTTTTTATCTCTTGCTTATGGTGATAATGAGGAAGAGGAGGTGGAAGAAAATAATACCAGTAGCTAGTATTTAATAAGCCCCTACCATTTATTAGACACTATATACTAGATGGTTAAATGTATTGAATGATTTAGTTTTCACAACAATCCTGTGAGGCATTATACTAATTTCATGGGCAAGAAAAATGAAATCGAAGAGGCTAGTAGCTTTCACGGTGTGACAAAACCAGTGGATGTCCACCAGCCTCCAAAACCCAGCCCCCTCCACCTACTAACATCGCTTTATTACTATTAATTACCCACTTACACATTTCTGCTTAGTCAGAGTGCCTTCACAGTCTCTCAAAATCAAGATCCCCATTGTTTCTTTTATGTGTTTTTCTTTACGGCTTGATCATAAATTAAGGTTAATATAAATTGCCTTTGTTGACTCCAACGTATTAGGTTACTTGACATTCTTATTCTAATATATGCTCCTTCAAGATACAGCTACAGAGGAAAAAGACCTTGTAAAGCTCATGCATTTCCAGATGAGTTTATAAATAGAAGCAACATTACCCAGTCTCTTGAAATAGAGAGACATCAGGAGAGAAGGCATTTTCAGGCCTCTCTTGCCTTGACCAGGTCACTTCTTATTGTGTCCTTACTGATCAGTGAAAGCAACTGATACCCCTGTCTTTTGAACATTTAGTGGGTGCTGTTTGGTATAGAAAGAAGCTACAGAATGCTGTTAGCCTCTGCCCATTTATCTCCTTTTAGTAGCTAGATAAAGTCATACTAGCAGGTTGGAAGAAGATAGTGTGATGAATTTAGCCCAGTTTCATTTGATTCAACAAACGTAAGCAAATGATTAGTCAGCCTTTAAGTGTAGAAGACTATAGAGTGCATTTACAACTTTGGGTCATATTTAACTTAACAGCAATGGTAATACAAATTCAGTGCAGTCTTACACTGACTCATATAGTAAAGGGATGTGACCTAATATGTAAGATGTACATTTAAAAATTATCATTAAGTTCCATCTACTTTTTTTAAAAGTCAAAACAAGACATTTTCTCATAGCATTTCCTGGCTTATTCTCCAACTGCAGTCTGCCCAGTATGTGGGCGTTCAGCCCCTTGCACTCTGGGGTTCTTTGTTAGAGATTCATGTGAGACAGAGAACTGAATGTCCAGTTTTCTGACTAGCTCCCTTCTTGACCTCATGCACTATAATTAATGGGACCATGGTAGCAGAAAAATCAAGGGCTTTGAAGGTATTGAATATGGGTTTAACTCCTAATTCATATTTTACTATTTCCTCGTCTCTAAAACACAGATGTAAGAATCTCAACCTTTAGTGATTATTAAAAGTTCAGTGAGATGGGATATGTAATAGCCAAGACTGGTGTCTGATATATATATTCAGTGCTTGATCTAGGTGTGATCTCTCCTTTCCTTACCATTGCCCACTTGTCTGGTACTAAAGAACATCTGAGATTCATAGTCATATGAGAATGCATGTTCCAAAGGTGGAGTCCAAACTTTAAGTTCCATGTCCACTGTTTACTAAGTCTTTCAACCTGGAGCAAGTTTTTTTAATCTCTTTTGAGACCCTGATTTCTTATTTGTAAACTACTGATTTATAATAGCATCTGTTTTTTAGGGTTGTTTTATATGAGATAATGCATATAAAATGTCTACTATATAAGAAGCATTTATACATGTTTGATATTAACGTTACTAATGGAAAAGGTGTCTATTCCAAATGGCCCTACCTTATCATAATAACAAATAATTGCCTCTCATGTGGCAAGTGTAGTTATAAAATTTTCTGTTTGCATTAAATCATACCATTCCCTTAACCTGATGAGGTAGGTATGTTTGTTCATAAACATGCCCATTTTTAAGATAAAAAAAATTGAGGACAAAAGAAAATAGCTTTTCCAAAGGCCCACAGCTAGGGAATGACAGAGCTGAGATTTGAATTCTGGCTGTTGGGTTTCAGAAGGCACATTCTCAGTCATTTGCTATATCTTATCTGTTGCATATGCTATTTTGAAACAGCTCAGGGAGGTATATAGAAATATACCAATGTTTCTCATTTTATAATGAAGAGACTGAGGGTCCAAAAGGTCAGGCTTAGTGGTGAAACTGCTTCTCTCAATCCTTGAAATAAAAGAGCCAAACTTCCTTTAGAGTTCCCAAAAGAACTCTGAAGAATTCCTAACCATCTATCTTCTGTGCATATGGGGAGGAAAGGAAAGGAAATTACCTGAAATCTCGTGTCTTATTTAAAAAATTCACTTTATTTAGCCTTTACTCCATAATGTAACTGTTTGTTTCAATGTAAAAATTATATTTTAAATTTCTTAGTGTTGAGTATAGTGGATGATCCTGGAAGGTGCACCATGTTTTTCCTATGGATTTGGCATCTAAAATTTGGCCTTAAATGTTATGTTATCAGTGTTAAATTCTAGGGAATCTTGGGCATCAGTGGATACTATCTAAATACCAGCTTTTGGGACATTTTTTCATACAATAAAGATGTCACTTAATGTTATACTTGAGAAGAGCCAAGATAAGCAAATTATCCTGGCAGCCATCCTGGTGAAGAAATAGCTCTTGCACTGAACTCTTGAACCCATACATTGATCACTGGGCAGAACAGTAATTAGCACAATTGGAGTCATTGCTCATCCCATTGCTTATGGTGGACTAAAGAAGCTTAGGACTGGTGAGTAAATCCCAAGTCATACACACTCCTTCCCTCACCTTGGCACACCAGCTGTGCCAGATAAGTGGGGGTCTTTGGATGCTGTGATCTTCCTCCCACCTCCTACCTTTACTCATGCTATTCCCTTGCCTTGGACTATCTTTCACAAGTTCAGAATCTAGCTTACATGAATATGGGATTTTCATCCTCCAAATGTTGAATGAATCCAAATGATTCTCACTAAAGGGAATAATGGGGTGATTTAATAATTTGATAAAACAAATGTTTATTGACTATTTGTTGAGTGCCAAACATTGTAAAAGTTACAAAGTAAATAAGAGTTAGAGCCTGTACAATTTAAGTTCAAATTAATAAATAGCTGTTTATTATGTATTATAAGCTAGTGACTTTGTTAGGTGTCAAGAATACAACAATGAGCACGATGTTTTCCATGACTTAGAAAATTTTACAGGTTGTCAAGGGAACCAAACATACAAACAAACCCACCCACATTAAAATATAATAAGATAATATCAGGTAAAGTTGTGATATATCCTGTATGAGGTAGGTGGAGGAAGAGTCTAAAAACTGTATCATAGAGAGATATAAGGGCTGGATCATGAAGGGTTTGCCATGGAAAGTGCTATGGAGGACTTCCCAGGGAGAAAAACAGTATGAGCACCTTGTCATTCAGCAGGGGACCCAGGAAAAGATTTCATACCAAGAATTAGATGTACACAAAGCCATTAGAAAGATGGAAGAACAAAAGTTAAGACTTTTGGGTTTTGATGATGCCTCCATATCTGTATGATCAGCAGGCAATTGCTGATGTATCCTCAAGATTAGACATTGGACTGCAGAGAATGGTACTCAACTGCCATAAATATTCACATCTGTATAACTCCCTTCTGTGGACTTTCCTTGGGTTGCCACCATGCAAGAAGAAAGACTTCTTGTTCCCTTTCCACCTTCCAAGTCTTGCATTTCTATTATATTGGCAGAACTGCCAATGTTCTGTATTCACAACCATACCCACAGAGGAATCTGTAATATATTGTTTTTAGCTTTCCATCCCATTCAATATTGTGTGGGAAGAACATCAGTAGGGGTGGAAATGATGCTAATGCTCAATATATGACATCTCACTCATGCAACATACAAAATCCCTTTATTACACAAGAGGAAGTGTCTTTTGTATATTAAGCACATAGTACAGCAGATACTAGGCTGGGTGATGTGGCCTCTGCCTTCAGGCTGTTTTCTTTGTCAACACAAGAAAAGCTAGCTTGAAAGAACATCGTGCTACCTCCAGGTAGAAATTTAAAAGAAATTTAAAAGGCAATAAGAAACAAAAAAAAACAAAGAAATTGGTGTGGGGGTCTTTTGTAGAATTTACCATTCTGTCTCAACAGCAACAAGGAAAACCCTTCTTCAAGAATCAGAGATTTAAACACATCTGTGGTCATTGAGGCTCTGGGTCTTTAAAAGCAAAAGTATTAGAAAGTGTAATCAATAAGTGCTTTATACAATTTGAACTGAATCCTCTAATTACTTAAAGAGAAATATCCCATTTCATGCCAAGAAGGCTGTTTGGCAGATTGTACTGTTGCAAGTAGTGAGAAAACATAAGTCACCTTGAGAGCTGATTGAATATAATCAATGATTAATAGCAAATTTGTGGCTCTTTTAATGACCATAGCTAAGTCAAATCAAATTGAACCATAAATTCGGGTGCTCTCTGGAATTGGGTCATGTAAAAGTAAGCTTTATGAAGAAGAAAAATCAATTTTGTAATATTACTGTGATCAGTCTCATAATTCACAATTTAGAGTTTTTCATTTGGAGCATTTTGAATACTCCTTTTGCACATTTGCATATGGTTAATTGGGGTAGCAGATTTGTGTAGATAGAGTTAACAGCCATACTTTTTTATTTTTCATTGATTTTATTTCTTCTACATGCACTAACATCAGCATGGGTTCAATCACTTAAAAGTAGTGATGCTTTAATTATCATTTCAGTGAAAGATATAAGGAAGTGGACTAGTTTAGCTCTCAGTACCAAAGCCTCCTTGAAATTAGTTCGTGTCAGGGGTGCCTGGGTGGCTCAGTGGGTCAAGTGTCCAAATCTTGACTTCTTCAGCTCAGGTCATGGTCTCAGGGTTCATGAGTTCAAGTCCTGGATTAGGCTCTGCGTTGGTAGCATAGAGCTTGCTTGGGATCCTGTCTCCTCTCTCTGTCCCTCCCTGACTTGTTCTCTATCTCTCTCTCAAAATAAATAAAAATAAACTTAAAAAAAAAGGAATTAGTTCATGTCAGGTCCTCTCTGGTTCCACCAAGATAAGCTTAGCAAAATTGTAATCATGTTGTGAAAAGTATGCTAATGATGTATTGATCTCAGAACTTATTATAACTGCATGGGCACTATTTCTGAGGCTATGCTGTCAATTTCTATCTGAAGTTCTGGAGAAAACAAAAATGATCCTTTATGGAACCATTAACCAGTTCAGAAAAAAAAATGTTGGGATGGGTAGGTTGGGGGAGAAAAAAATGTGCAGCAAATGCACCCCCAACTGAATGGTTAAATTCCACCAAGAGCAGTTCTAATATTCCTGGTTTCACAACTCCAACCTATACCCTAAAATGTTTTTCTAGAGACTGCCATGAGCACAGGTACCAGAGAAAAAGGCTAGATGATCTGTCAGTTCTCTTCTGGGTTCCGCACCAAGAATCAGAGCTAAGAGTAGAATCAGCAAAAGGATTAAGGCATTGAGAGTAGTCTTGAGAGAAGGAGGTGGGAGACTGAGTATATAAGGGTATCTACATCCCAGTGGCAATCATTCTTCATCTGTCAAGGTAGGGAATGGTATAGAGAAAAACATACTCCCTTTCAGTCAATCATATGTGATACCAATGACTGATATTTGACTGAAGATTTTCTTAAATAAATTGTGGTCTTACAACCACCATATTGAAGCTCATTAAGTAGAGACGGAAGAATTGGGTTTTCAAATATCCTTGAAAGAGCAAGGAAAACTCTTACCATATAGAGAATATAGTCTTCAATTTTCTAAATTAGTAACAGCATCCCCTTCAGATGAGCTGCATGCTCTGGCTTGCCAGGATCCATACTCATTCTATCTGAAAGACACCACCATTCATCCAGTTGCTCAAGCCCCAAGATCTTCCTTGGCATCTTTCTTCTTCTCTCACTCTTCATCTATCACCAATTGTCTAGAGTATGTCTTCAGCATCCATCATGAACTCTATCCTTTGGTTCCACCATTACCACCCTCATCCTAGCCAGTAGACTACATCAGCAGGCTCTGCCCTGGTCTCTCTTCTTGCACCAAAACCAACATTTTAAATGTAAAATCTGATCATGTCCCTCCCTGGTTGAACACCCTTGAAAGGTTTCAATCCTATGTAAAGTAAAATCAAAACCGTTAACACACCTCTAAGCCATAAGATCTTGTCTCACTTACCTCTTACAATGCTAGCTCCTACTATTTTTTTTTTTTTTTTTTATCTCACACTGACCCCTTAGTACTGTTTTGAGCATGTCTGGAATGTGTGTCACTCAGTGTCCTTGTACTTGTTTATCTCTCTTCTTGAATGTTTTTCCCTCGGAAATGTGCTCCTGCATGTCATTCATATCTCTGCTCAAATGTCATTTCCTCAGAGAAGAATTCCTTTGTCTCCTATTTAATATCTTCCACAATAGTAACAATTATTTCTTCACCCCACTTCTAGTAAACCCTTATGGCACATGTATAACTGACTTGGCTCCATATCTCTACTTATTTAGTCCTTTTTCATATCATTTGTAAACTCTATGGGGGTAAGGACTTGACCTTCATTACCTGGAGGGGTACATGGCACACAGTATGTAATAAATGTTTACTGAATAAATATATACATATTAATTTGCACTTAAAATGGAGCCTGTTTCATGACTATATGTTAATTTCCTGTAGAGAGTCAGGTTTCAGAACCGTGTCTTAGATAATACAGCAAGAAAGGCAGTGTATTACATAATCTCCCAGCATAATTTAATTATTCTCGTTGTTCCAATTGTATTGAAAAAGCTCCTCTCTGTTTTGACCTCACCAGGGAGATCTAGAATAACTAGTTTATGTTTCTGAAGACACAGAATATTATCCACACACACAGTCATGCTTAGATGGACTTTGATTTATTTCAAAAATTAAATATTATTGTTTATGCTTGCCAGATTTGCCTTTACTTTTCCAATCTCCAAATAGTAGAGATTCTCTAATTCCAGGCTCAATACTGATATGGTATTAAATCTCCCCTTTGTTTTCAGTTGGAGTAGTACCTTAGGAGTTCATTCTGTTGTAGACAGCTTAAAATAGAGTTGCACGCAAGATCACAGCAGCAATAAACTTGAAAAGGCTTCTAACCATGGCATAAAGGGAAAGGCACAGTTCAGAGGGAAACTGCCGAGAACATAGAAGAGAATTTAACTTCGACAGAGATGTATTTTTAGAAAGTTTTCTATAGCAGGCCTGGGGTATGCGAAAGCATGACAAAATCCATTGCCCCACAGCAAATGTGTCATTCCTGGAGACAGAAGAGAAGGATACTTGCATATGGTGATTTTTAAGGTTCCTAAATATCTTTTCACCATTAGCTTTTTAGAATTTTTTCAGAATCATTTTCACTTTGTGATTAGGCAATAAAGACCAAAGCCAATGTTTTAGTGCAATGCTGGCAGGAGGAAAGAGATGCTGGAAATTAAGCTAGAAGCCCTAGATTTGTGTAGTTTGCTCCACTAGTTGAAGCTACATGACCTGAAGCAAACTATCCAATGTTGTGGATGGAAGTGTGTCTGTTTGCCCCTTCTTCCTGGGCACACAGCCCAGAGTTGTGCCTTATGAATAGCCTGTGACCACTGTTCTCATTGTATTAGTTTGCTGGGGCTCCAGTCCCAAAACACCATAGACTGGGTGGCTTCAACAACAGACATTTATTTCCTTACAATTCTGAAGGGTAGAAGTTCAAGATCAAAGTGCTGACAGGGTTGGTTTCTTAAGATGCCTCTCTCCTTAGCCAGAAGATGCCACCTTCTCCCTCACATCTTCTTCCCTGTATGGTTACCAGTTGTATTGGATTAGGACCCACCCAAATGACTTAATTTTAATTTAAAGTCACATACTGAGGTACTGGAAGTTAGAAGTTCAACATCCGAATTTTGGGGGGTGGGACACCATTCAGTATGGTCACCGGTCAATAGAAGTGATTGTGTACAACTTCCGTCTCATCCACCTAAAAGATGCTTGTATGCATGTATACATGCAGGTACGTGCTTACTGTGATAACTTTCTTTCCTCCTCTTACCTTTTGCTAGAACTTCTATTATTCAGATATTGGGGCACTTAAGCTAGACCTCTATTTTTCTTTATTTTTGCTTGTTTTCTGGAAGAATATATCAACTTTATATTGCAAATCTTTTTTATTTTTTATATATTTTTTAATATTTATTTTTGAGAGAGAAAGAGAGAGCACAAGTAGGGGATGGGCAGGGAGAGGGAGGGAGACAGAATCTGAAGCAGGCTCCAGGCTCTGATCTGTCAGCACAGAGGCCAATGCAGGGTCAAACCTACGAACCATGAGATAATGACCTGAGCCGAAGTCAGACGCTTAACCAACACTTAGGTGCCCCTTACAAATCTTTTTAAATGTTATATATTGAACAGATCATAGCTTAAATTTCCACGTGCTCATTTTGGCCTCTGTTGCTTTTTGTTTTTTTGGATTCTGTTCTTGATTCCTGGTTACAATGCTGTCATTCTTTCTTCAGGGTCTGGTGGGATCCCACATAGCCACATTCATCAAAGTCCCCCCTGGAGGGTGACACCTTGACTGCCAGCATACTCAGAGCTGAGTGGGAGAAAAAGACAAAGGAGTCCAGTGTCCACTGTGCACAAGAGCACACAGTTCTCCCATTTTCACTGTGGTGGCTCCAACTTCCTTTTTTACCTGGTGCCTTCCAGTTCAGAGATCCTTTGTTTTATCATCTCCAAAAAATTAAAACTCCAGATCTTGCTGTGGTAGGGGAGAGAAGACACCTAGGAGGCTACTCTGGGGAAAGAGAGCTGAGGACAATAGGTTCATAAACTCACTTTCAATCTGTTCATTTTTTTTGCATCCCATGATTCACCCCCATATTTAGAGGTAATTGATACTGCCAGTTACTGGACCTTTGGGCTATTTTGTGATTGTTGTGTTTTCTTCCCCTTCTCTTCTCATCCATAGAGACTTAGGTGCTAAACAAGTTTTTCTTTCCTGTTGTTATAGTAGAGTTTCAGGAGAGAGTAGAAGTCAGCGTGCAGTTGCTCCCTGGAATGGAAAACTATGATCCTCCTTCATGGGTAACCTTACCTATACGGGATCATTTCTAGTTTTCCTCAGAGGCTAGACAGTCACTACTTATGTGACTCACTACGTTCATAGTTAGTTTCCTTACATATGATTGGGGATGATCAATACCTATAAATTAGGGTATCTGAGAGACCAAGTGAGGTAAGGTATGTAAAATTCATAGCACAGTGTATGGGACATATCAGGCACTCAACAAGTATCAGCTCCTTCAAATCATTTGGAAAGAGGTCATAAAACAATTTTTAAAAGACAAAGGTTAGTTCCTCTTCCACTCATAACTCTGAGGTCTTCCCTGCCAAAAGTGATAAATTTCTCTCCCTAGGATTATAATGTCCTCCTGCATTCAATTCAGTATTAGACAGGCTTTGTTATTTACACTTGTTTTATACAAATGAAGATTCTTAGTATTGGTAGTGAGGTAAGATTTGGTGAAACATGGGCCCGACCTCAGAGACCTCATAGCTGAAAGCCTGAAAGTAGGTGTTTACTGTTTGGGACAGGCTTCTTTCAATTCCACATGGGTTAGTAGAGATTCTTAGGAAAAACATAGACTCCCTTCTGGGAGACCAGAGGCTGTAAACCTGGCCATGTTGACATGCTTCTGGAGTTTATGCATTTGTTTTCTACTTTCTCTAATTAAATTGGAAAGGTTTTCTTCAGGTGAGGCAGGATTCGGTTTCCTTTCCACTACTGCATATTCTGGGTGGAAGGAATCTGGTTAGACAATGATGGAGGATCCTGAATGTCTTTGCTTCCCATCTTTATACATCTAACAAGAAGCCAAGCTTCAAGATTCAGGTCTGTTCTCCATGAACGTCCCACAGCGCCATCCTGCAGTCTGAAGTGCTCGCTCTGCATAGCTCCTTATTTGTGCTTTTCTGGCACCCTTCGTCTCTTCTTACCTTGATAAAGAGATGCTATCTCTCTTCTACCCCCAGTGGCAGACCCTGGAGCTCCTCTCTGAGAATGAACACGTACATGCAAATATGACAGCAGAGAATATCCTCATGAATCCTGAGGACCTGACCTAGGTAACAGCCGGGTCCTCCCCACTCCGCTCTATGTATGTTTTTAAAAGGATTTTACTTTTAAATAATCTCTACACCCAACATAGGGCTTGAACTTCCAACCCTGAGATCAAGAGTCACGTGCTGTGTCAACTGAGCCAGCCAGGCACCCCTGTCCTGTGTACATTTTATCTCCTTGACAAACTTGAATTCCTCAGAACCGAAAATCGAGTTTATACACATTTACTTGGAAGAGTGTTAACTACTCTTTAATCACAACAGTGAGGTAAGTTAGTTGTGTCATTAAGGTGTTCTGAACTGAATGCAGTAGATGGAATGACTGGGCCTGATTCCCCTCTCCTCATGTGTAATTGCAAGTGTTGTCCATTCGTGCTGTTCCTGGCCTGTCCATCCATGCTGTTCGTGGTAGGTGAAATGTGTTTCCCAAACTTTGACTTCAGGCATAACCCCAGAGATGCTAGTACCATCAGGGTATGGAAGTCTTTTGTGCAGTTGGCTTACCTTCTTGGGCTTCTGAAGACATAAGAAGAATGTGCTGCAGAAAGCTTTCCCCGAACTCCCAGTTTAGTGGCTCCAGCTGACCTGCTAACTCCCAGATATCATGGGTCCAGCTCAGCTGACTGGCAGATATATAAGTGATAAATAAATGTTTGTTGTTATAAGCTTTGCATTTTGTGGTTGTTTGGTATGCACCATTACTGAGAACATCGCAGACTAAGTCTAGTAGACCTTGACAGTGATATATATTTTCAGCTGCTAGTATGACTGATAACATGGATTTATTTTTTTGTAAGGTCTTCATGTTACATGTGATCAAAGTACTGTGTAGTTTCCTGTCATCATTATTGAATGATGGCACTATTGAGTGACTTTCCTATTTAATGTCTCTCTTATTTAATGTCTTTTTCTGCTGATCTCTGACTCCTGTGAGGTCAGCAATTATGTCTGATTTAATTCTTGCTAACCCCAGTGACTATCATGAGATCTAGTACATAGAAAGTGCTCAATTAATATTAATCAAATCGATGAATAAATAGAAAGTCGATGGACAGACTCCCACGATACTTGGAAAAGCTATGTATTCCTCATCAGAAAAAGGAACAGAAATATGCACATGAACTCAGCATGTAATATAAAAGAGCTCATAAGACTTTAAAATCTGTCCAATTCTTGGGCTGAAAGCTTAGAACTCATGGTTAAGATAATGTGGAAACATTTCAGACACCAGAGCCTGAAAAGCCCCTAATTTTTGCTGTGGTATTTTAGGAACAAATGTCTATATACATTGGCAAGACTCAGTAATTTTCCAGGGGACAGGTTATTTGGCCAGATGAGTCACTTTCCCGGTCATGCTGTGTATCCTTCTGTAAGTTATTTCATCTTTTACTCATCAAACAGGCTAAGAGATAGGCCAGAACAAAAGGAAACGGACTCAAAGGTCATTTTTCTAGGACCCAGAGGAGAGATATTATGTGACCAGAGAAAGGTAACAATATATACAAATGGTCATCACTGCTGAAAATGAAATGCATTATATTTAGTGAGTGTGAAGCTGTATCCCTGGAAGAGAATAGAGGATAGTTAACAGTAGGGTGACTCTTTGAGGGCATTTGTATCTACACAGAAAGAGGGCAGAATGTTCTCATCCTTAATTTCCAGGTTGTGTCTCTTTGAAGCAGGCTATTCCCAGTCACGCTGGGAAAAGTAAGGCAGCCCAGCAGGCCGAGATGGGGCTGTTTGTTAGAATTAAGTCCATTTAAATTTGGATGGGAGGAAATTTCATGTGTGGCTCTGTGGAAATGGAGAGGGAACCTTAAACTTGGGTGGGATGGGGCTAGGGGTGAGAATTCCAGTGGAGGATGAATGGACTACAGGCCCCATGAGTTCTTTCTTTTTCAAATCATCTCTTAATTATGCAATTTGTGGTGAGTCATTTATTCTTTCTTTTATGTCTCAGAATGATCAAGTTTGTGGTTTGATTTTTACTTCCATGGTTGGGAGTCGTGATTTCTCCGCTTTTAGACCACTCATTATGACTCTCGGTGACTTGTGTAGGGTCTCTCACAAAAGAGAATAGGGTAGAGACAAAATAGATGCACAAATTGAAACCACAGGGAGACATATGGTCTATTCCTAATGGTATGACTTTGAGCAAGAGACTTCTCCTCTCCAGGAAATGCCTTTCCAATCCCTTGAGATTATAACCTTCAATACTCACTTCCCTTGTTCCTGTTGAGATGATTCTTGTCACCATAGGTGCATGGGAACCGGGCCATCTACTGACTAGCATTGACCGAGACATTCAAACTCATGTAAACTAAGGTGTTAGTAAGCCAAATAAGAAAGAAACAAATGAGAGAGAAATTTCCCCTTTCATTCCAGACACAGAGAGTGAGGAAGTTTATGGAACTGGCTGGTGTTCTGGCTAACTGTAGGCTTAAGTTTGTATTTCATTATGAACAATGGAAATAAAAGCCATATTGAATATAGCATCCTTTTGTACTGGACTCAAATACTAAAAAAACACTCATCCATGTTTTGTTAAGTTTACAAAATGTTAGTATTTCATCACAAGAAAAATTCTCCAAATGTTTTATGTAGTAATGTCTTACTTAACTTCTGCACTTGAGCTAGCAACACAACAAATTACAAATTTCTATCAAATCTATTTTCTTGAAACTGAGAAATATATTGTTTCAGTTAAAAATAATATTTCACGGAAATCTTTTGAAAATTCATCAAGTGCATTTTTGCCCCATTGGGCAGATTATGTTGAATACATGTTAATCTTTCCTTAGTAACCAATCATTATTCTTATGTTCACATTTATCATAATCGACAGGAAGATAGCATGCTTTTCTTCCACCTTTATTGCTGATTATCAGCTCTTTTTCTGCATGTGTAAACTTTTCTATACTTAGTTTCCTATACTTAGGAAAGGGTCATATGAATAAGTTGTTAGGATGACATGTAAATTAAGAGTCAGTAGGATATGAATTAAGATCCAAGGGTCCTGGGGCACCTGGGTGGCTCAGTGGGTTAGGTGTCCGACTTCAGCTCAGGTCATCATCTCACGGTCCGTGGGTTCCAGCCCCGTGTCGGGCTCTGTGCTGACACCCAGCTCAGAGCCTGGTGCCTGTTTCGGATTCTGTATCTCCCTCTCTCTCTGATCCTCCCCTGCTCATGCTGTCTCTCTCCCTCTCTCAGAAATAAATAAAACATTTATTAAAAAAAAAAAAAGATCCAAGGGTCCTGACAATAAGGAACAAGCTTTAGAATGTTTAGTCATTGTCTGTGAGAGCTTTGCTATTTACTTCTTGAATTTTCAAATCACATTCTTGATATGTGAAGTTTACATTGTATGTGCTAAATGTGTTTACACACCTGTGCAAGACATACAGAAAGGTGTGTGTGTGCTTCTGTGTGTATATGTGTAAAGGGTCCAACATCGTATTGTGGAAGAAGCATGGCCATTAATCATCAAACAGACCCTAACAATACTCCACTGATAAATAGCTGTGTGACCTTGGGAAAAATCCCTTGTTCTTTTTGAGACATGGAGTTATAAAAATACCAATTTCTTTTCTTTTCTTCTTTATAAAGATACATGGCTAGTCCTTCTCCCTGTATCTATTGTCAATCTCTTTGCTGCTAGAAATATTGAACTTGTTTCCTGTTATAATTAAAACTGGCAAAGTGATTTCCTTAATTAAGTTATTTTCTACCAGTTTATTTGTTTAAACTACTTCGTCCAAGAACTGTAACTACATGGCATATAGGCCACCAGTTTTTCTTTCATAAATGATAATCACTCTCTTTTCCAGTGAGCCTAGGTGAAGCCTCAGCCCTTCCCACACAGCGCTGGGTTCCACAACCAATCCACCAGTACTGGCACATAGGATGAAACCCAAACCCTTGATTTAGTCACTGGAATGACAATTCCAAGATCATAATAATTTTGACTGGTGTAGAAACAGGTGCATTGAGAAGTAGACAGAAGAGCTTCCCCTAATGTGTTAGTGAGTAGTGACGGGAGAAACCTGAAGATCTGTGTTGGAACAGAAATATGCGATAGCAGAAGGAGCACAGAGAGGGTCTGATGAACATTTCCCATCACTCTGGTCAGCATCCTCTGTCACGATGCCAAGAAAATAAGCTTGCTCAGCCCTGGCACTGGTAACAAGTCTGTCAACTATTCTTAACAGCCCTCAGTCTGAAAGAGTACTGTGTTCATGTTCATCTCATAATTTAGATGCCTTTATTGTGAGTTTTATCATTTCAGAGGGAATATCATCCAGTTTTCAGTCCAGTTGAGTGAACACGTATGTATTAAGCACCTACTCTGTGTGAAGCATGCAAATCACGCCAAGTCTGTGAGGCTGTCCCAGCTCTCACAGTGCTCATAGACAGGTGGAAGTATGTACCTGTGGATGCATGGATGCTATCCACGGTGATAGTTTCCATGAGAGAGGAGAGCACATCCATTCATTGATTCTTCTACCTCTCATCCTCTCCAGAACTCAGTAGGCATGTAGGTAGTCTAATTTCCTAACTAGAGTGAACCCAAAAGTCTAAATCTTAGACATTACCAACCAGTAATGTATGTGTGCTAGCTTAAAACAAATCATCTTCATCAGCATCACCCCCTTTAAAAAGTCAGTCAGCCCCGGAGGCTAAACAGACTCTAGGATCTGCAATGTGCCATTTCAGAAATGAGTTCTGTAGCTCATTCTTTTAGAATAATCTTTAAATTTATTTGGCAAGCCTATTATATCCAGGGAACGAGCTAAGCTCTGGGAGTACAGAGAGAAACAAGATCTATGACTGCCTGAGCTGCTGGGTCTAGGGAGATAACTAACATGTAAATAAGAAATTAGCATAAAATGGAGGCATCAGAAAGCCATGGCATTTGAGTTAAACTGGATGGATGAGCAGACATTCATCAGGTAAAGAAATAAGATAAGGGTATTCTAGAAGGAAGAAATTTAGAGGAAATGGCAAGTCAGTAAGCACCAGGGCAATTTATGAGCAGGCACATGAGTTATCTGTTGTGTTAGCACTTGTAAGGTGAGTGGGGAGCTGGCAGATAGATGGAGGAATGAGTCAAAATGGGATCAAAACTGAGGTTCAGGTCATGAGAAGTGTTGACGTGCACATCAAAAACTTTAAATTTTAACCATCGGTAAGGAAGTTGCTCAGGAAATATAAGTATGGGAATGACATAACACTGATAGCATTTAAGCATATCTTCTATCTTTTCAACAAATCTTCATGAAATTACATTAAGCTGGTGGATCTAATATTATCTCCATTTTACAAGGTACAAAACTGAAACTTAGGAAGGTAAAGTAATTGTTTTATTAAACAAGTAAATGTCAGAACCAGGACATAAACAGTTTTGCTCCTAAGCTCTGAACCTATGGAATGGAAGAATAAAAGACTAGAAACAAGATGTTTTAAGGGGAAATGACAAATTTTCATGCAGGGGATGGAGGCAATTGGCTCCAGGGCAGAGGGGGTGGGTGCAGATGAGATAAAGGCTGTGGTACCGTATGCTTCAAGGATAGATACCCTTCTGTCATTTTAAAAGGCACCAAAAAATCACATACCCATTATTTTACATCACTCCTTTTTAAATTTTAAAGCACTATTACTGATTTGACCATCCATTTGACTATTTGCAAAGAGAACAATCAAGGATAAAAATTCACAACCATCAAGAAAGTTAAAATGAAAACATTGAGTCCAATTCTAAAGCAGAATGATCTGATCAACTTCAGTGTTGCTGGAATCATGCATGATTTGTTGGGTACAGTAATTTTCTCAATCATTTTTTCATTCAACAATCACTTATTGAGGACCTACTTTATCTTAGGTCCAGTGCTCAGTGATGGAGATCTAGCGATTTGATACAATTTAGCAAGAACCAAATGGAGAGTCTTGTGTCTCAGGATGTAAACTCTTGACATTACTTGGAAAATAATAGTAAAGGAGAAGTTATTATTGCAGCGTGTAGGTGTAATGTTTTTGTTAAAATAGTTTAAAAATCCATTCTCTTAATACCTTTCACTCCCATCTCATATTCCAGGCAATGTTATTATAAGAAGAAAGGTCCCCATGATGTATTTTGCACATTTATCAAAGAACAGATTGTAGCAAAAGACTTTGCTTCTGTGACAATAGCTTTGATTAACACCTATCAAAATAGAACCATCATTTGCTCACTTAAGCATTTGTTAAATAACTCAATCTGCTACTGAATTAGAAGCCAGATGCCTCTATCTCTGCACGTGCTGAGAGGGCAGTTGACACCTCCTTCTTCCGCCCCAAGCCGCGAGTGGCCTTTGCCTATAGAATGTCTCAGGCTTGTAAACCAGTCCAGGGTTCTAGGATCCTATAGACTTAAGTGTTTTCTCTAGAGTGGCCTGTGGTATCTCAGTGGTCCATTCCATGCATCAAGTAAAAGATCCTGTAATGGTTACACCCACCAGAATGGTGCCTGTGAAGGGTGATGCCATACTGCGAAGGTAGGCCTTCATCACCCAGGCTGAATCCTATGTCACCTGCAAAGTAGTGTGAAAATCTGGATCAGTAGGTCATATTGATGAAAGAAACCAACTTCACAGAATCTCATTACAAGTGGTGCTCAACACACGACGGGGCCATGACTAGGACACTCCATACTAATATTCATTTTTAGAAGATCTGTAATCATTAATACCTGCTTTCTTATACTTGGGTAAGGTCTGCTTGTCATGTTCATTCCGGGTTTGTTCCCTGAAGCCAAAAAGAATAAATTCATCACCATGACTAAAAGATAGTGCTTGGGGAGCCTGGGTGGCTCAGCACATTAAGCATCTTGCTTTTGATTTTGGCTCAGGTCATGATCTCATGGTTGTTAGTTTGAGCCCCAATCCCCAAGTTGAGCTCCATGCTAGGCATGGAGCCTGCTTTAAAAGGAAAAAAAAAAAAAAAAAGATAGCTCTCTTCTGTGTGATTCAGGTCTTCTTTTTCTTCAATTAAGCAACTAGATTTCCTGTTGTTCTTCAACTAACACCATTTCCAGACCCCCTCATTATCCTGAGCACTTTCTTCTTGACTCACTCCAATTCTTCAGTGTTCCTAGTTAAAATGTGGTACCAAGTACTGAATTTAGCACAGTATCCTAAATGAAATCTGTTCAGGAAAAATTACAAAGCAATATGAATTCCTTACTGTTCTATGAGTAAAATCTAAAATATCCTTTTTGAAAAAATATGACAGCCATATCTACAGTTTCTAATGAGGAATGCTCTTGCCTTACAGCCTTTGCACTTTCTCTTCTCTCAGGAAAGCTTTCCTCAGATATTCATGCGGCTTCCTCCTCACTTAAATCTGTCCATGAGTCACCTCCTCAGCCACCCCCACAGAAGCAGGGTTCCCCCTTCACTCTCTTGCCCCCTGCGTGGCTTTATACTTTTCTTATAGGACTATCATCACTTGATATGTAATTATTTTATGTGTGTATCATCTGCCTCCTTCACAAAATGCGTGCTCCATGAGGCAAGAGAGTATTCTCTGCTGCGTCCCTCTGTATGTGGACTATAGAAGACAGCCAATAAATATTTGTGGACTGAATGAAAATTGTGCATGTGATCAATCTTTCCCATGAAATGCTGTTAGATTAAGTCTTTGCCCATTTTTCATTGGCAATAAGTTGTTTTTCTAATTAAAAAATACCTTATATGTATTGCAAATAATCAGGCAATATAGGTAAGCAAAAAAAAAAAAACCCTACTGAAAATCTCTTGTTTCTACACAGATTTTTAGTATATAATTTTCTAGACTGTCATTCATATGTATAAATATATATATATAACTAAAAAGAGAAGTTTACGTATTTTAACCTGAATTATCTTTACTGTGTATTCCCTTAGCAGAAAATATTCTTAGTAAATAAGACCATATAATATTTTACTATGCAAGTATATCATAATTTAACATAACTTACTTAACTGGTTGTCAGTTATTAGAAATATAGATTATTTCAGGTTTATTGTGGACTTAGTATTGCATCAGACTGTGTTGTAGCCAAACTTATGGAGTACTCATGATTATTTCTTTCATATTAGGATTTGTGCATCACGGAGTATAAAATATCCAATACCACTAATAAGTATTGTAAATAGACACATGTAAACTTTGAATACTCAAGCATTTTTGGTTTTTAGAAGTAGGGAAGAAGACATATGTTTACCACTAGCAAAAGTGTAAACTGACCTAGTATTTCTGTTAGGTAGTATTATACCTACCAAACAAGGAAAACAACATAAGTTATAAGTTCCTTCTTTGTCTGTAAAATTTATTATTTTTCCCTTGACCTAAAGGAAAAATCAAATACATTTTTAAAAAAGTTTTCACCTTCCTTTTCTGTTGAAGTTTTTTTATTTTTGGAATCTTGAGTCTGTACCTGATCTAGGCATCCCTACTCTTCACTTTGTACATCTGGTGAATAAATCTTCTGAGTCTTTGCTTACAATAAATAGATTACAAAGTTTTGAACAAGCCATGTCAAACGCAAAGTAACCTTGTAAACCATTAAGCACTTTGTTAAGGGTTTTAAGACTTTTTTTTTTAAAATGAAGACTGATGTAGAGAAATGAAGTGACTTTTTAGTAGAAAGGTACAGAGAAAAAGAGTTTTTAAAGGAATTTAAAACAAAGCAAAATATAAAGGAAGGCTACACAGGTAACAATTGTCTGTTTCAATGAAGAGAAGTCCCAAGCACAGCTCAGGATTCAAGTGCCCTCACTGACAGTTCTAAATCTCGCCCTTGGCTGCTGAAGGTGCTTCTGTAGGGCAAATGCTGATCCCTATCTCCACTGAGGATAAAAGAAGACACTCAAATTAAAGATCAAGGTTTTGATAAGAAAGAACTCCTTAACAACACAGAACTTCAAGTATTAGAATATTCTGCAAATGAAGATTCTATAATTCTTATGTTTAAGAGATTAAATAAGTTAATGATAGCAGTTCATTACAGTAATAGCTAATTTGTTAATACTTAGCTATTTACTAGTAAAATAGTAATTTGTTATCTCTCACAGTCTATACATCTGGATCAGGCCCACTTATCAGCTTGCTTATGTGTCTGCAAGTAGCCTAGGGGTTTATTGGAAATGGCTAGTTTAGGAGTTTCTATGCTGAGATGATTTTGTTCTGCTCCATGGGATCCCCAACAGGCTATCACAGACTTCTCAAGGAGCAGAAAAGGTTCAAGAGAGGAGCAGAAATATGCAAGCACTTTTTTGACATTCTGTGTGCATCATTTGTTAATGTCCCTTTGTCTACAGCAAGTCACACAGCCTAGCCAATGAGGAAGTAGATTACCACAAGGCAAGGATACAGGAAAATGTAAAAAACAAAAACAAAAATCAAAAACCAGGGGCCATTAATGTTTCAGTCATTCATGTGGGAGTGTCTAGTAAAATCATTGGTTCAAAGGAGGCCCCCAGCATTTATCTCTGAGTTAATAAGACTAATGTCCTTGATGACTTTGACATAGTCACATCGGATGGCAGAATGACTGTTTGAGGTATCATCTGAGCTTATGACTCTATGACCTGGAAATTAGTTTTTCTTATGCCATAAGACTGACAAGATTGGTATCTATGTTTATAGTAGTAATATATTATGGCCCAATTTCAGCATCTTATAATGGACTTTTATCGATAACAGGTGTTCCTACTGGTCTCATTTGAGCTTAAAACCTAGCTTCCAATATGATGTACATTTATTTCTGTGTTTATTTAACTGCATTAGAAGGTTAATAAAGGATATACCTGCCTGAAACTACCATGAAATGTACTCTCTTCAACTTGGCCAAATTGTTACATGTGGGTCTCAACAGTAGGCAACGTCTGCTAAGAATATAGACAATATAAATAAATATAGGATTCCACAGCAGGTATAAGAACACCAAAAGAAGATTTATAAGGAAAGTGTCCGAAAAGCAATGTGTTTGGAAAAGTCAAAGAGATAGTTGTTAACTAAACACATTTTTAAAAATTTCCCAACATGCATGCAAAAACAAACCAGAAGTATTCTTGGAGAGATATGTATGTGTGAGTGGAATAAAGGAGAGACGACTTTCTTCGCTTGCTGGGTTTAGTTAAAGGGTGGGTGAATTTGACTGGATGATACGGTCATTAACTGTATGAACTTTGTGAAACTAGAGCACTGTTGATGGAATGAGGAGACATAAGGGAATTTATCGGGTCCTCTGGGAGGCAAAAAGATTGCTTACACCTGCCTCAGTCTTACAGCTGCCATTATGGCTGTTTGTGCAGTAAAAAGAACTGCCTCCTCTCTCTCTCTCTCTGTCTCTGTCTCTGTCTCTGTCTCTGTCTGTCTGTCCTGGGACATCATAGTAATAATTAAAATATGTCCATTAATTTTTATTTTCTCTGAAAAAGTCCTTTGTAGGAGTCAGGTCACATACTATTATTCCCATTTTACAGATAAGGGAAAGGAGGGTGAGATAAGGACAATTGACTTGCTCCAGGTACACAGGTAGTGGAGGCTCTTCTTAATCCACCTCAAGGCTTTCCTTCCTACAGTTTACTCTTTGTTCCTATGTGGGTTTAGGGTCACAATCATCCCACTCCTTGTGAAGGCAAATGATTGGTGTCCCTGGTCAATTTATCCGAGGGAAGTAGAGGTTTAGGAGAATCAAACAAGAGATCACTGAATACATATATTGAGAAAAGAAAACAAGATCGAGGTAGATAATATTACAGGAATTCAAAACAGGTGACCTGAGAACCAGCTGTTTCTTTGGCAACTTCATTTGATTGGCATAATGATTTGAAGCATAATGTGGCATATGTTCGATTGCAATACAAGCAGATTAGCACCTATGATTTAATACTTATATTTTTATATACTGATGATGCTGGTTTGGCTTCTGCAAATATTTGGTATTGAAACTCTGAATTAAAATTTAAATTAAGAAATTCAATAGTGCACTTTAAAGAGTATGTCAAGAATCTGTATCCTTTTAGGGCACAAGATGTTGACTGGTTCTTGTGACTCTGGTTGGTGACGTGGTCCGTGAGTACGATCCGGCAGTATGGATTGGGAATGGCGGCTGAGTAAGGGAACCCTGGATGTGCACATTGTGGATGAAGCCTACTATGTGAGTCTGCGCAGAACTGCCGCTGCACCAGAGTGAGGTCAGCGTGGCATTTGGCATGCGCTCCCATCTCCCTAGAGGGATTAGAACTGTTGAAACACAATATGTTCCCTGAAAACTGGCTCTAAAAGGAGAAACTGTCATCCTAATTATGTCACAGAAATTGGGGATTGTGTTGATCACCAAAGCCAGTAATGAACACTCAAGGACACATCATGGTGAGTTGAATTTAATCACCATTAAGCCTCAGCTTTAGACATTTGAGATGTCCCTTCACCAGATCCTAAAAAACACTGGGAAAAATATATCCCACTTGACCGAGGGAAAAGGAAAGTCTTTCTAGTACTAACTACGTATGTTTTGCAGACTCTGTTCAATATACTATAGTCTTTGTAGATATTTTACAAAAAATAATAATTGGATTCACGAGGACCGACCAGATTTTTCTTGCCTTGGACCACATTGGATAGCATCCTCTTCTAAATCATGGGTATCTTCTGCCTGTCCTAATCAGTTATTCCCCTCATGGTTCTTCAAATCATTTGGCTAAGAACACTCAGCTTGAAATAAATCCACCCTGATTGTCCCTAAATTTAAGATTCCCATGCTAGTCTAAGAGATTAGGAAAGTGACAGGAAAGGAGAAGGGAAAGAACTTATTCTGCTCCCAATGACAGACAGAGGTAACTCTTAACACAGTACTTACCATGTCTCCAGCGATGTTGGAAGTGGTTCATGTGCATCAACTCCATCAATCCTCAGAGAAAATCTATCCCCAATTTATGACTACTGTCTCCATTTTACAGGAAACTGAGGCAGACAGATGAGGTGATGTATCTAACTGTGCACAGAGAGTAAGTGACAGGCTGGGATTTACACCTGAGCTGTCTCTCCCCGGAGCTTCTGCTCTTGACCTTCATGTTATTCTTTTTTCCTAGGTAAACTGGACAAGTCACCCAGAATTTTTTCTACTTAGTGTCTTTGCTCAGGCTTCTCTCTTCTGGAGTGTCCTTCCTCAGATTCTCTGCCCGTTGAGGTCAAGTTTAATTATTTTCCCCTGTATGAAGCCTTACCTAATCCTTCCTAGCCTCTCTATTCTTTCATCTCCTCTGCCATAACACTTATCCTTTGGTGTTGTCATCTCCCTCCTACAAAGTATAGTCAGCTCCTTGAGGAAGAAGGCTACCATGTCATTTTTTATATTTGTATATCTACAGTGTCTTGGATAATATGTGGTACCTAGTGAAGAGTAGGTATTCTATTGGACATGAATGAATGAAGCTAGTTGGATATGCTTATTAATAAAAGTAGGTTTTATGTTTCCTTTAGCATTATTTATTTTATCTGACATATTTATTAATCTCTGACCTAATAGGAAGTGTTTTTATTGGATACTTATCAGATACTCTGATGACTCTAGACATATGGGTCCCTTTTTATTTTAAAGCTCAGTTGAAATGAAAGAATGGATAACCCTGACTTAGGTAAATTTAGGTAACTTCTTTGATCTTGAGGCTGTTGTTTCTGAATCTTAATTAGCTTCAGTAAATCAGCAGTGGCCTGTGGTAAAATAAATGGTTTGCTGTAGTTCCTTTATGAATCTCACAGAGTATCTGCATTCCCCATATTTCATTAGATGTCATTATTTTACAGTAATTGCTTAATCTGAAATAATGACATGTGCAAATTATATGAGACTCCATCCATTGATGTTTCTCTGAACACTTATGGTGTTAGTCTTCTTTTAATTATTTTCTCTGCACCGGAGTGTTCACTCTTCTCTCTGCTACTGCTCTGGGTATTCATGGCTGAACAAATCAGTTATTAAAAGAAAACATGCGCCTTTTGTGCATTTCCTGAATGTCTTAAAATATCATTATTTGATGAGTGACTTGTAGAAATATTTAACTCATCCTGCTTGACAGATGTCATGTGCTCAACAAGTATAATGAACGTGCTCTCTGCTACTGAGAAGGCTGTGTTTGCAATGGTTTTACTCTGATTTCAGCACTGCCAGGGGTGAGAGGTTTCTGGTTTAATCACAGCCATGTTTTGCCTCAAAAGTATTGAATCGTTTGACCTTGATAACTATCTCCACAGAATACACTTTCAAGGTAGAAAAAGAAAGAAAGATTTGCATCAGGTCGGGGTTAATTGTAGCTGATATTTGCTTAATAATTAGTCTCCTACCATTCTGGCTTATGATATAATAAATGAACTATTTTGGGGAGAAGGAAGGTCAATGTTATATTCCATTTACTGCAATAGGTGAGCTTCCAATTGGGGACTTAACTTGAAGAGGATTTTAATAAAGGAGAGGTGCCTTAAAAAATGTCTAGGTTAACATAGCACATTTAAGGGATTACTTCTGTCAATGGGGTTATTTTATGTTCAGAAAAGGAAACTTTAGACATAGGCTCAGTGACCAAGGGCTTGGTCTTCATATGAATTCTTGTGAATTTTAAAACCTTTTCTATCTGCATTTCCAAAAGCCTCTCAGGCACATGCCTCTCTAAGGGTTACCACAATGCTTAACAGCTAGTACATACTACTGTGCATATCAGACCTTCTAGGAATGGCTTTTTTCTCATACATAGAGCCTGCTGGGTCATCCTTTAGGACAGAGATCCTGCCCTGATGACACTATTTGCAGCTCCTAGTATAATGTCTGGGCCACAGTAGCCCTTAGAAAATAGCTATTGGGGTGGGAGGGTGCTGGGGGGCTCAGTTGGTTGGGCAGCTGACTTTGACTCAGGTCATGATCTCATGGTTCGTGGGTTCGAGCCCCGCATCAGGCTCTTTGCTGACAACTCAGAGCCTGGAGCCTCCTTTGGATTCTGTCTCTCTCTCTCTCTCTCTCTCTCTCTATCTCTCTGCCCCTCCCTAATGCATGCTCGGTCTCTCTCTCATGCTCTTGAAAATGAATAAACATTAAAGGAAGAAAAAGAAAAAAAACAGCTATGAGATTGATTACTTTTTTAATACTTATAATATCGCCACATTAATGGTGACAAAGCAAATTTTATTGACTCATTCTTTTCCACAAAATATAAGAATTCCAGCTCCTTTCAAATTCAAACCCAGTATTTCCTAGGAGTAGCTTGAGGTGTTCCTTATAAGCGTCCTCATCTTATTTTTTTTCTCCACTGTCCCCATGATAACTTAGCTGATGCCCAAGTCAAAGGCATGTTTTTCACTTCTTCTCAAAGCCACAAACATTCCAAATCGTAACATAGGCCTGTTTCTCTGAGGATATTCACAGTGCTGATGGCTGTCTCTTATGCAAGTGGACAGAGTCTCCTTTTGCTCCCCTTTGCCATTTTGGAATTAAAGATAAACCAAACCATATTATTTTTACAAAGTATCCTCATGTCTCACAAAGTTCCCCCACAGAGCAGCTTTTTATTCTTACCTGAAGCCCCTTTCTCCATCCATCTTGGTTATGTGTCCATGGTGCCAGTCTTCATACTAATATCTGGTTTCAACCCCAATTTTCATGTTGCTTTCCTATCCTGACCTCTCCCCAGGGATCAATTAAGGATTTCCCTTTTTATTCAGACAAAAATAGAATTTTATTTCCTTTTTAGCTAATTTTCTACTTTCCATCTTCTTTCATTCAGGCACTCATTTATTTAACACAGTGTTGTTGGATCAAGATTATGTACCAAGCACTATAATAGATTCTGGGGATAAACTGAAGAATAGCACAGATGAAATTCCTATCCCTTTGGAGTTTAAAATTCTCTTCACTTGAAGATGCCCAGATATGCTTTAATCCCACTTAACACTTAACTTGGATTCATGCTAAGTCCTAAAACATGACATATGTTTTTGTCTCTCTTGCTAAAACCTTAATGTCCAGAAAACTTCATCCCAATGTTTTGATTAATTAGGGCAAGGCATAACTTCTGTAATTTGAGGATTTATAAACACATTAGGAAGAGGCAGAGAGTAAGAAGGAGCAAAGCTACTTATAAGGGCCTTCTTTAGTGCAATGGAGACAAGAAGAAGTATATGGGGAGATGAGAAAGACATTATTTGATCATCTGATTAGGAATAATGATATGAAAATTCCCAAATAATATGAGGAAATAGAAATAGTCTTAGTTAGGACCCTAGGAGACAGAGAAGGGGTGGTATGTGGAGAAAAAGAATAACAGAAGGAGCTGGGCCTCAGAGGTCAACTCCAATGTAAAGGCAGCCTCTCCATGGAAGGGTTGATTAAGTCTGTTTAAAATCCTAGAGTTGGCTGAACTATCTTATAAAGAACATACACTTAATGAATGATTTTTTTAAATTGTCAGCCAAGCCCAAATTCTTGAAATATTTTGTTTTTAAAAAACCCACAAAAACAGACACTTGAAAACAAGGTAACCTGTTTGCCAACAGTCCCAGTCAATCATGGAGAGATACCATTTTTCAAGAGTGTCTTGTCAAGAAAACAGTGACTAACTAGCTGAAACCATAAATAGGAAAGATGATCACCCATGAGCTGATGAAGTTCCCCAAGAACCGAGGGTAGGAGACCCAAAAGGAATTTTTTTTCAAAACTCCTGTTATAATTGCTAACATTTTCCTCTTTTGAAGCCTCTCACCCAAGTGGGAAGATGGAAAAATCAATCAGCTAAACTGCAGGAGACAAACCTGAAAGACACCAAAGGTTGAATTTTTCCTATACTTGACTTTTGGAAGCTGCTCAAGTCACTGATCACTCCAAGAAGTAGGCCATGGCCCAGGGCTGTGAACCATCAGTCAAACCTCCTAATGACCATGTCACTGAAGGGAAGCATTACTTGGAACTCAGTGCCAAGAATATTCTTTATGCAAATAAAGTGTATAATCACTTAAAGGAAAGCTCTTAGGATAATATTCATCCCAGAGAAGATATTGTGGGTGCTGCTAAATAAGATACATTAAAACAATACATTTTTCTACAATTTCCTTCAAAGTTTCCCCCCTTTTTTTATTCAGAAGGAAAACAGATGTGGCCATAGAAAGAATACAACACAAATAAATCTTGGGTCCCCACATGGCTCAATGTATAGAATCATGAGAAAGAAACCAGGTTCAACATCCAAACGGTAATAAAAACTTTTCAGCAACTTAGCTGAATGAGATAAGAGGCCAACAGAGTAATTTAAATTTTTCTCCCATTCTTCCTTCAGATTTGCTCTATGGGTCATTTCTTTCTCTGCCTCTACAGGAAAACATAGATTTGTACCATATCTTTTTCATCATCGTTAGTTCTAACCACCATCTCATTTCAGCAATTAAAAATGTCCCATCATCAGTATAATGATTAAGACTCTGATCAGGTAACACATACAGAGCTATTCATCTCCCACCACCTTGCACTGCTTTAGATCTAGAAGTCTAGCTGGGGAAGAGGAATGTGAATGGCTTCTTCTACCATCTTTGATTAGATCTTTGCCTTCTCATTAGCTGGGCTCCTGACCAGACAAGGTACATTTAGGGAGGTAATGGATTAGGAGAGAAGGATCATAGCCCATGTGGCTGGGTGGTCACCATCTGTCACTGGCTTTTCTGCATTTGAAGATTAGGATTGGCTCATTCTCTCAAGACCTGTACTATGCTTCTCAGAATAATAAAAGTTGTATAATAGAAAGTGAGTGTCTGGGATTTTTTCAGGTATTGGTTACATAGCTCTAAAACCCTTGAAATCCCTGAATTCATGAGTGTTTTACATATGCTAACAAGATGACTGTGATTGGGGACCCCCTAGATAGTGTCACAGTGGGTACTGGTCACCAGATAGCCCAAGGCCAATTAACACCTCCCTAGGGAAAGTGGGTAGAGATTAACTCAGTCACCAATGGTCAGTGATCCAGTCAATCATTCCTACTAATGAAACCACCATAAAAAAACACCTAAACAGTAAGGATTCGGAGAACTTTTAGGGCAGTGAACACTTTGAGGTGGTGTAAGGGCATGGAAACTCTGCCCAATTTTCCTTACTTTCTCCAATGCATGTCTTCCATTTGACTATTTCTCAGTTGTATCCTTTATCATAAAAAAGGGTAACAGTGAATAAAGTGTTTCCTGAGTTCTATGAGTCATTGTAGCAAACTCAAACCTGAGAAGGGCTGTGGGGGAACCCCTGAATTTGTAGCCTGCTGGGTAGACATGTGAGCAGCTGGGCACCCCATTTATGGCTGGCATCTGAAGTGGAGACAGTCCTGTGGGACTGAGCCCTTAAACCTGTGGTGTCTGTTAGATCTGCTTCTCAAGCTGTTCTAGAGTCCAGGGCTCACCTGGTTCTCTTCTGTCAGGGTGGACCAGGCTAGCTGTGTGAGCATTCAGAGGCCCAAGCTTTGGCCATCAGTGGGGCTCTTTGCAATGTTTGTATGTCTGCATGGACGGAGCACGGACATGAGGGCTTGGGTGTCCATCTACTTGTTGATGAAGTCCCTCACGGTATAGAATGGAGAAGGAGTGGCACAAGAATGGGACAGGCCATGGATTAGGACATGGCTTCCTCTCCCTTAAAAAGCTGATAGCATGGAACCTGCCGGGATTCTCTCTCCCCTTTTCTGCTCCTCCCCAGCTCACATGCTTATGTACACACACTCTCTTTCTTTTAAAATAAGTAAATAAATTTTTTTTAAAAGCTGTAACTTTTGGGGGTGGGCAAAGTCACGGCCTTATTTTCTTTTGACCATCAGGTATTAGGCTACCTTGAAACATCTCCATCTTTGGCAATATTGAGGTAAAGAAGTACCTTTCTAAGTGACAGTCAACTAAACTTTTCAATTTTCATCTGGTTGTTTGACCATCGTAAGCAATCCCAGAATATAGATATTTATTATTGACACAATTATTTTGCTTTAAATATGACATTCTATAGACATAACTGGATTTAAGTTGTTTTCATGTTAGAAACCTAGCTAATGCAGACTTGTCATTGTTACTTGAGCTCTTTCACATCTTTTAAGCCATCTATTACCCAAGAAATAAGGAAAATATTTTTCAGTCTGCTTGCGTGGATATTTCATAGTATGCAGGGGAAATTTTTCTTATGTTTCAGTATTCTCAATTCCAGTTTTAATGGAATCCTATAACTCAGACTAGATTGAAAATCAAAACACAAGCATATTTTAATCTTGTGCAAATATTATTCAATCTCATGCTACTCTAGAAAAATTATGACATTAAAAAGTGTGTAAGCCTAGCCCACAAATCATCTCCTTTATGAAACTGACTATAATTTCCTCATTTGAAAAAAGTGTCGTTTTTCTAAAACTCTGTGATATGGGCCCAGAACCAAAGTGGATTCTGCACATAGAAGTGAAAGTAAGAGCAGTTCGCATCAGAGAGCTTATGCATAGCAGGCATTACACACGTACAGATATGTTGTTTAGTATAGTGGTGGATGAATGTTATGAAAATAAAAATGACACCACTGATAGATGGTATAATTAACACACTGAGATTTCTGAGGAGATATTTAAGTTTTTAAGCTGACAAGAGTTAGCTGCACTCAGCACGGGGCAGCCAGAAGAGTCAGGGCCACATGCGAAGCCCTGAGGCCTTTTGGAATTTTTCAGGGGAGGTCAGTGTTGCTGACCCATACAGTGAGTGCATGTGGTAGGTTCTCTGGGGTGTATCTTTTTAGAAGGTTCCAGAGGTAAAGCTGTCAAATGCTGTGCTAAGAAACATGAGGGTAGAGAATGGAGTCATCTATTTCTGGAATGCGCCGATTGCGTTTCTTTAACTGAATTGTGTTATAGTTCATACGGCAGGAGTGGGGGCATGCAGGAGCTGATGCAGATCTTCCTGATGCAGATCTTCTAGAATTCAGTGATACCCAGGAATGGTTTTCAGTGCCTGTTGTGTGCCTGATGCTGCTCAAGCACTGACAATAATAATATTAAAATAACAGAACCTAAAAATTCTACGGTTTTGCTGTGTGCCATAATGTTTCTTCATATTTTATGTAGCTTTACTACGTGCCAGAAAACGTTCTTAGTATTAAGTGTGTTAACTATTTTAGTCTTTACATCAAGTTTATGGGATAAAGTATTCTCATTATCCCCATTTTAGAGATGAAGAAAGTGAGGCACAGAGAGATTAAATAATTTCCCTGCGGTTACACTTTAGAAAGTAACAGAGATGGAATTTAGACTCACATCTTGTTTCCAGTGCTGCATTCTTAGCTGTTATGTTGTGTTACAATATGAGTTGTATCAATACTGAGGGGACAGTGAAAGACACCAACAAAGCTACTATAAATAAAAAGAATAAAGTGCCAAATAGGAGTGTCAACAAAAGATGCCATACATTCCGATTTTGGAAAGGTCCAGGGTTGGCAGGAGGCTTTGGGTTGTAGGAGAGGAATCTGGTAATACTTATGGTGTTACAAATTGTAACAAGCCCCTAATAAAAAGGAATTTCAGAAGTGTGCCTATGGAGAACACTTCCTGCCCAGGAAGTATCCTAAATCAAGGTCAGAACCTGTGGTCATGTTCAAACAGCCCCACTATGCTACATGGACAGAGGGCAGGGTTCATGCCTACCCCAAGGTAGGAAGACACTGAGTAGAGGTTTGTTGGAGGATTAACAGGAACCGCATCTTCTTTCCTCATAAATGACTAGGTAATGACAGTGGCACTTCGTTCCTGCCACAGATGACCAACTGATGAGCAAACACACGATTGCACCTGTGTTGAGGCCTGGCCTCAATGACTAACAATATCTTCAGCACCAGGTATGATGATTACCATGATTAGCATTTACACAGATTAATAATCTTTTATTACAAAAGATTCCCTATGTAATATATCATTTTTATGCCTAGGAAGTCACTTATTTGGCCCATACTTTTATGAAAACTATTTTGCTCTTGCTCAAAGTAATATATGTTTACAGTTGAAAAAGTTAAGTGGTACTATTAGGTAGAAGTTGATAATGAAAAACAAGCATCCTCACTTCATTGTTCCTCCTTCTGGTTTCCACCTATGCAGAAATTGTTTTATTTTTTTTTTTAATGTTTATTATTTTTGAGAGAGAGAACACAAGTTGGAGAGAGGCAGAGAGAGAGACGGAAACAGAATCCGAAGCAGGCTCTGGGCTCTGAGCTGTCAGCACAGGGCCCGAGGCAGGGCTCAAACTCAGGAACTGTGAGATCATGACCTGAGCCAAAGTTGGAGGCTTACCCCACTGAGTCACCCAGGTGCCCCAAGAAGCAGTTAGTTTTATTTTTAGCTGTTTCTTCTGGCATTTACTCTCATATGGCTAAGTGATAAGCTTACATTGCCATTTTTTTTAATCTTTCCATTTTAAATATTATCCTTTGGCTTCTTACGAGAGAAGATGAAGTTTTAACCTTTTCTTTTTTTTTACTTCTTTTAACTTTTTATTGATTTTTTTTAGAGAAATAGAGTGTGAGTTGGGGAGGGACAGAAAGAGAGATGGAGACAGAATCTGAAGCAGGCTCCAGGCTCTGAGCTGTCAGCACAGCTCTGTGGGGCTTGAACCCATGAACCATGAGATCAGGACCTGAGCCTAAGTCAGAGGCTCAACAAAGTGAGCCTCCTGAGGCTTTAACTTTTTAATGCCCTCCCTCTTCCTTCCTCTTATACATATACATAACATACCCTCAATTAACACTTCCCTTTCCCCTAGCCTGGCAATACAGTTACATTATAGCTTTTGGTTATATCAATATCTTTGTTTCTTTACTATGAAGTTTAAATGTAATTCACAGTTTTCCTATGTGTTAATTACACCACGGGTCTTATCGTGTATTGTTCCCTCTCGTGCACGTCTGCTTGGAGTAAATAATTGTCTTATTTTTTAAGTACTTAATTTTCTCTGTACTATCGCTAATTAATTCCCAAAGTTTTGAACAAAACTTGAAAGTTGTTATTAATATGTCCAAACTCATCAAGTAGCATATCGTCTTTTCCCAAAAGAAATCATTCCTCAGTGTTTGCTTTTCCACTTTCGAATGGCTGACACGTCAGCCTCCTGCCTCTCGGATCATTCTATCACTTTTATCTGAGAACCCCCTCTCTTCTTGGTTGGTTCCTTTGGTTCCTGAGTCCTATTTTCTGATTCATATCTCTGCTTTGTGGCAGTATATTCTTTGATGGCTCCTTGAGAAGGACTGCAGGAAACATTTTTGAGGTATTGTTTATTAGGCAGGATAGGCTATCATGGTATCTCAGCCTCAGCACTATTGACATTGGAGCCAGATGATTGTTTGTTGAGGGAAGCTGTCATGTTGACTGCAGAATGTTTAAAGTCATCTCTGGGCTTTACTACCTAGATACCATTGCTAACTGTCCCCTGGGAATCATTGTCAACTCCAGTTAAGAACCACTGAGCTCTGTAAACATATTCATCTCCAAATCTGAGTTGCTTAACGAACAAATGTTTGTAGCTTATTCATGGTACATGCGCAGTGTGGGTTGGCACAGTACTCTGTTCTTCATATTAATTTATATAATTATTCAGGAACCCAAGGTGACAAACACACCCTTATCTTTTATTGGCACAATGATTGTATTCTAAGGTCAAAGGAGCTGAGAGAGTGGGAAGCAGGGCAATTTTCACTATCTCAGTTCAAACCTTGTAGATTTACTTCTTCTCATATTCTAAAAATTGGCCAGAATTAGTCACAGATACATTGTTAATTTCAATGACGAAAAGGAAAAATGATCTCTGTCACATCTTATAATTCTGAAAATATCTTTATTTTGCCCTTATCTAATTAATAGTTTGGCTGGGTTTAGAGTTCTCCACAAGAAAACAATTTTGTGGTATAAATACCATTTTACAGATGAAGAAACACCTTCAGAGAGGTGCGGAACTAGTAAATAGTATAATTGGGAATGAACCAACTGCACATCAGAGGCAACGTTATGTGTTCATTGTATGCATCTCATTTTCCTCCTGGGCACATAGATAAACTGCATTTGCCAGCTTTCTTTCACTGGATTTCTCACTGTGACCAAATTTTGGCCAGTAGAATGGGGCAGAAGTGAAGTGTGCCTGGTCCATAAATATATTCCAGGTGCAATTCTCTATTATTCTTTCTTTCCTCCTGGTGAACCCAGAAGCCATGAGTTAAATGGCGGTAGCATCAGATGGAAACAGCGTGAGTGTCTGAATGATGTGATGAAGGAAGAGTCCTGCTCCAACCTCATTGGAGTGATTAAGTAATAAACCTTTTGTATTAAATAATAAACTTCAGCTACTATGGTGTTGAAGTTTGTTATTTTACCAGCTGGCATTTTTTCTCCTAAGGGAGAAATGGATCCTAGAAAGTGCTGCTGTAAGCCACTTGCAAGAGTTCTCTTTGACTTAGTACTCTGGAAGCAAGTGACAAGAAACTCGGGTGAAAAGATGGTGACCATGTTATCAAAAACATTTGATAAAACTATTTCATATAATAATGTGAAAGGTAAGCAATATACCTCATATGCCAGCAGCTCTAGGGAGAGTGATTGAAAAGGAGTGTTAGTCTATAAGTTACTAGAGATGAGAATTTGCCAGTTTGCCAGTAGAAATGAAAAGATATAAAAAGGGTCCAGAAATATGAAACCTTGAAGGTAGGAAAAACCAAACTTTTTCCCATACCACAGAAGACACATTTGAGAAATACTTTGAGCAATTAAATTCCATTAAGATCCACCCTGGGACAAAGAACAGGCTAAGGGTGTGGTCCATTTTAGCCTGATAGCCTCAAAGCAGAAGCCATTCTACCAAGAAGGAGGCAGGGAGTGATAAGTCAAATGAAAGGGATTTGAGATAAAAGAACTTTTGGATTAGAACCCAACAAATTCAATATAGAAGGAAGAAACTCAATAAAAGCCATATGTAACAACTCCACAGCTAACATCATACTCAACTGTAAAAAGCTGATAGCTTTTTCTCTAAGATCAGGAATAAGACAAAGATGCCCACTCTTACCATTTCCATTCAATATAGTACTGAAGGCCCTCGCCAGAGCAATTAGGTAAGAAAAAGAAATAAAAGCATCTAAATCAGAAAGGAGGAATTAAAATTGTCTTTATTTTCAGATGACATGATCTTATATATAGAAGGCCCTAAAGACTACATCCAAAAACCTGTTAGAACTAATAAACAAATTTAGTAGTTTCAGGTTACATTATCAACATATAAAAGTCAGTTGCATTTCTATACACTAACAATGAACGATCCAAAAAAAATTTAAAAAATAATCCCATTTACAATAGCCTCAACACTCAATTACTAATCATCAGGGAAATGCAAATCAAAACCACAATGAGCTACCACCTCACACCTGTTTGAGTGAAAACAAAAAGAAGAAAGAAAACAAGTGTTAGTAAGGATGTGGATATATAGATATACTGAATGCCTCATTTACCATCATGGTGTCCCATACAGCATTACTTTTGTTGTACAGCTTAAGAAATGAAGTACTGGCTCATATCTTGGTATTCACTGCCTTGCCATGTACACAATCACCCAAAAGCAACTAAGCATATTGATTAGTGGAATGGAGTGTTGAAATGATGGATAACACCTTGCATACTTGGGTTGTGTCCAATCCATTGAGATATATTTTTGGAGCTTCTGACTAATTTATGATTCTCCTACATCCAGAATATACATATCTCAAAACTAAAAGGGTAGAAGGAAAATACCTTCTTGTCATTATTATCCCTAATGATCTACTTACAAAGTTGTGCTTCCTACTCTTTCAATGCTTGGATCTGCTGATTTTTAGGTCTTAGTACTTAAAGGAGAAAGTATCTAGCAGGTACACACTCAGGGTTACCTTGACTAGAAATTGTGGAATGTCAGCTAGTCATCTGTGTTCTTCATGCCAGTGAACTGACAGTTAAGGAAGAGAGTTACTTTGTTGTCTGGAGTGATTGATTCTGAATATTAAGGACAAACAAGGTAGCTGTTACATGATAAGGTCCAAAGGAAAATTTTAGAACCCAGGGAATTTTACGGGACCCCTTTTAGTATTTCAATATCTAGATGTCATAGTTAACAGAAGTCTGAAGCAACTCATACAGTCAAGACACTCATGTTTCATTCCTTCAGGAATGAGGATTTAAGTTATTCTGTCAAGTAAAGAACCATTACCAGCTGAGATTTTCACTGAGGGCATAGGGAGCATGGAGCCACGAGTTAGAGAATAGAGGACTATGGTAGCTACGCATTTTCTTTCTCACATGTTTTGCATAAATATTTACCAATTTCTTTCCCCCTCCCCCATTGTGTTAGGGATATTGGTGCTAGTTACCTTATAATGGAGTCTTTTAATTAAAGATGGGTGTTGTAATGGACTTATAAGAAGGATGAACATCATCCAGAGATGGATACAGTTACTAATAAGACTTTGGGTTTCCTTGTTTGGACAGAGGATGAACATGTCATTATTTGTATGAGGAATAATTGGATCATATTCAGCAGAAGAATAATGTAGTCTTATTGTTCTAAAGTTTAAATGCATGAATAAAATTATGTACAGGCCCTGAATATCCAAAAAAGGCAAATAGTGCATATATTGTTGAATCTCTGCACCATTTCTGCCCATTTGGACCCTCCCCCACATGCAGGATCTGGTTTATAGAATAGGTTTGCTGATGATGGGCATGCATCCAAGATTTGGAAGGTGAGAGGGAAAGATAAACCATTATTCTCTGGCAGCAGCTCCTGGCAGACACACAGGCATATAGCAGACATGAAATTTGCAGGGGCTTCCTGGCGGACTCCTGCAGAACACTGGCTTCAGCCTGCAGTCAGTGGAGTCCATTAGGGTCAACTTTCCTCTTCTTTCTGAGTCCCTAAACATCAGCTATAGTTTCTGGACCTTTTACCCTCCAATTCTTCCAAAAGTTTGTAAGCATTTAATTAACTGCCTTACTTCTCTTCCTGCTTAAAATAGCTAGAGTGATTTCTGGTCTCCTGAGCAACAGCTGATAAATACCTGTTTTTTCATTTTTCTCCTCTATACCACTCCACACCTGTTCTGTGTTTAGCCCTGTGGGATGTGATTTAGGAGACCCAGTAGAAGAAAAGGCATAGCTATATCTGGTAACTACTTGCTATATAGCAAAGCACCCCAAATTTAGTGGCATTTAACAACAACAATTTTATTCTGCTCACAGATTCCATGAGACAAGAATTCCAGCATGACACAATACCCTGGCTTGTTTCTGCTACATCACATCATGGCCAATCTGGGAAGATACATAATCTGGAAGGACGTCCACAGGTAGTTACTGAAATCATCTGAAGGCTTATTCATTCATGTGTCTGGCACTTGGGCTGGGAGGACTTGATGTCTATTACTATATAGTATCTATTGTCTGCACTATTGCAGACTAGAGTGTGCATGCGTTTTCTCACCATGTGGCTTGGCTTCCTCACAGTATGGCAGCCTCAGAGCAGTCAGATTTCTTATATGGTGGCTCAGGGCTCCAAGCATGAGACGGCAAACAAAATGGAAGCTGCATCTCCTTTTATGATCCAGCCTCAGAGGTCACATGGGATCACTTCCACTGAACTCCATTAGTCAATTATTGTCAGAAGGCCATCAAGATACAAGGGGAGGCATATAGACTCTGGGCTTGATAGGAAGGGTATCTAAGAATTTAGGAGCCATGTATCAAAACTTTTGTACCATTTGGATGAGAAGTCAGAGCTCCTTTATTGCCGTTGTAATTCCTCCTATTTGGAGTGTTCTCTCATTACCTGAGACTCAACACAAATGCTGACCTGACGCCATGTAGAATAGTAGTCAAGCACCCTGACTATGAAGCCAACATCTCAGTGTGAATCACAGGTCCATCACATATGGGCCTACTGACCACAACACATACTTACTCTATCTGTAATGGACTATCTATATGTGTAAGAAGATGACAATAGTTTCTACTTCAGAAGCTTGGTTTAAGACTTATAGTGCATTGAGCGGTGGCCCCCAACAAAAAGTATTGTCCATTGGGAACTTGTGAATTTAGTCATATTTGGAAATAGGGTCTTTGCAAAGTAAGGAAGTTAAGCATCCTGTGATGAGATCATCCTGTGTTATATGGGCTCTGAATTCAATAAGTGTGATTATTAAGAGATCAGTTGTGCTTCACATAATGAGTGCTATATGAGTGTTACTATTTTTACTTAAATTATCTCCCTTTTCCATCAGTGAGTCCTATGACTTTTATTTCATAGCTCCTATCAATTGCCCCTTTTCTTTTATTTGTTTCCTTGCATATTATCTGCCTTTGTATACTGGAATGTAGACACCTTGATAGGAGAGTCCTTGTCTTTTTCATTGTTGTGCCCTAGTTCTGAGAACATGAAAACAGGTATTTGATGATGACTATTTACTGAATAAATGGATAACCAAATGGATCTGGGAAAAAAAAAAACACAGAAAAAAATAATGCTGAACTACCTGGTCAAATGGATTACAAATGGGAAGTGCACAGTATGATAGAATAGTTAAAAACTTTCATGAAAGAGGTTGAAATTGAGGTATGACTTATGCAGAATGAAAGTTCAATATGGGGAAAGTCTTTTTGAAGGTCAGAAGTATGTCTTATTCACCTTTAAGTTCCTACCCCCCCATATGAGTGTCTGGCACATAAAACACGCTCAAAGATATTTTTTTAATTGAATTTAGGAAAGTGACATTCCAGAAAGTGAACAGTATGAGTACCTTATAGAAGGTTCCATGAGGAATGAATATATAAGTAAAACAGAAACAAACATTCTGAACCCATTTACTTGACTGAGGGTAGAATTGAAAATCCTTTTTGTACTTAATCTCCTACAAGTTGTTTACTACAGATTTCATTTTATCTAGAAGGAGCCTCCCTTCTGGAAATATGCCCACCAGGAAGAGCAGCCTCTAATACAGACTTAAACTTGATGCCTGGTCCAATTTTGTCATTGTGAAGATAGATTACTAGTGTTCCCAGTCTCTGTGTCTGAAGCTAACAGTTCAAGTGGTCTGCTCATCACATCTTCTCTCCATCCTATATGTCTGAACAAATCTACCCTTAAGTGATTGAAACTGTTTTTTTCCTTTTGTTTATCTTTTATCGTTCTTTCTCTTGGCTGCACATATGGTTATTGCTGCACAAGGAGAAGCAAGCCACATACAAACTCTTTCTATTTTTTTTTTGGGGGTGGCTTCAAGCTATTCATTTTTAGAACCTATTTCCTTTTATTAATGGGTGAGTGAATTGCACTGATTTTCCAACTCAATTTCTAAGCATTTTACCACATTCCTAATTTAAATCTTCTTTTATTGTTATGACAGATCAGCAGACCATTTTCCTTTTTTTTTTTTTTTTTTTGGTCTCCGTTGTGCAATGACCTATATGAATAAAACTACTTTAAGAAGATGCCATAACGAGTAATCAGAATTGTAAACATCTTAAATCAACACACACCGTTGAAAGTCACTCTCTAGAAAAGGCAAGCATCTTCCAGAAACCCTATGATAAAAATGAAATAATAAAAAAGAGACATTAGAATAGATAATAAAACATAAATACTTCTGCCTCCCGAGTATTTTTCCCCATTCCATTTTATCTCACATCTATGATAAAATAGTGTTGAATTTTAATAAGAAAAAATTACAGCTAATTTAAATATAGACTCTTTGTCTTCCAATTGCCTGCTTTTGCTTTCCAGTTTCATCATCTGTAAAATGGGGATAGTTTTGGTGACTGTCTCTTGGGTTGGTCCACTGATGTATGATTTTGTGTGTTCTGTTTCATCTCCTTTCTTGATACTCTATTAACATGGGGATATTTATTAAAGGGAAATGCATATACATGGAACTGAAAAACAGAGTTAGTCTAATGATTGGCTATAATTTTTTTTTTTATCATTTCAAAAGGCACTCACTAAGTTTACCTGAATTGAAAAGAGTGAAGTTGGTCTTTATAGAATTCTGTAGAATGGGGCATCCTTGGAGTTGCTTTGCAGAGCATGAAGCATGGGTCCCGCAGAGATGCTGCTTTAGTTCACCCTGTGGGCAGTCTCCATGAAGGGCCATGGCAAATATGCCTGGGCACCTCACGCCTAGGCTGGGTTATAGCGATAACCCCTTTTCAACAGAGCAGTCACATGCAGCACACACCTTTTACAAGCTCTGGGCTTATTTCTCTTGAGGACCTCTCTTCATCGCTCGATGCTTCTATAATTAAGTTAGGTACCGAGAGCGCTGTATTCCTTTTTCTTTTCTACCACTGAGAGAGCACTTAGTTGAGTCCTATGTTGTTTATTTTAGATGCAGGCAGTGGGAAGCAGAAAGCCCAGTGTACTATCATCTCGTCTCAGATTTGATTGGTGGATTCTCCTTTGGATTGAACTGCATCTGTTCAGTGAAATTGTAAATGGCCACTTACCTCTTGGAACTGACTCATTTTTAGTCTGTTTTTTTTACCTATGTCTTCCATAATAGAACAGCAAACAATTCAAGGGCAGGGTTATTTGTTCTCTTTGGCTTCCTCTAGTGTTTCACCTAGCATCTTCCAGCACACACCTACAGTCCTATTTAAATAACAATTATCCCACACTGAGTCAGAGCAAATAATAAAGCTCACTGCAGATTCATTTCAAACCCCAGTGATGGGAAGGTCAAAACCTTGGGGGAAAAAAAACCTAAAACACAAATAACTCCGTCTCTCACAAGCTCCAGTAGCAACTTGTACATGCTAATGGCAGAAATAGTGTCTGAAATATTATTATCACTTCAACTATCAAATTACTCTCTGATGTTAATTTGGAGGCAGATCTGTTATATACCTATAGCAATCATTGTATAGTAATTGAGAAGACTTCACAAAGTAGTAGACCCAATTCCAAACATTTTGTTTAGGTAACATTTAGTTACCTTAACTAACTCATTTAATTTTTACAACCACCCCATGAGATAGAAACTATAATTATGTCTGTTATAAAGATGAGGAAACTGGGATGTGTAGAGTTTAGGAATTTGCCGAAAGTCACATGGCTAAGAATGGGATCAAAGAAATTTGATCATGGGTTGTTTGGCTCAAAACACCCACGGTTTCAGCAGGCAGGCTGTACACACATACCTGCTTGTGAAAATATGAATGTAAGGAACAAGTTTTCAAGTGTCCTCTCAATTTTGGTCCCTAATCATGATACCCATTTTTCTATCCCTGCACCATGTCTAGCATTATGTCCCAAGGGAAAAGGGGAGGGAGTAAGTCTAAGAAGTTATGATATACGGAGCTCTCCTGGCCGTATAGAAGGAAGAAGAGAGAAAGGAAGGTCAACTCCAGTCTCTCTGGGAGATTATGGAGAAATGAAGGAGACAAAGTTGGGAGAAACAGAGTGGGAGAGACTGCTTTTGTGTTCCTAAAACATGGAAAGAACCCTGAAGTTCCCATAGGCTTACCTACAGTTCACACAGAGGCTGCTGAAGGCTTGGCAATAGTCATTACCAAACGGGTGACCTTTAATCAAAGCCAAGACTGCAGGTGGACCACCTGAGTCTGGGTCAAAATAGCATTGATAGTTGCTCTGCAGCACCAATGAGAATGGAATGGAGGCAGCAGCATCAGGGACCCCCGGGACTTGATCAGGCTAAGCAACAGTGAGCAAGAGATACTTGAACTGCAGACTTCAGCTGCAAATGCCCACTGTACGTCTACAGCGAAGATCAGATCATGGACACCTTAGGAGTGCAGCGGGGGACCAGCAAAGCACCAGGGAAACCCCACTATTGCTAATTTTTTTAAAAAATGCTTATTTATTTGTTTATTTATTTGGAGAGAGAGAGAGAGAGAGAGAGTGCATGCACTGGAGGAGTGGAGGAAAGAGCGAGAGAGAAAAGAGAATCCCAAGCAGGCTCCATGCTGTCAGTGGAAAGCCTGATGGGAAACTTGACTTTACAAATTGTGAGATCATGACTTGAGCCAAAATCAAGAGTAGAATGCTTAACTGACTGAGCCACCCAGGTACCCCTGCTAGTTTTTTAGCTGGGAAAATTAGAATGAGATTTTTTTAAGCCTCATAGTAACATGTGACTGCCATCTTGAAGAGAAGTAGCTGGAAGAGGGACCAAACCTGAACAAAATGGAATCATTTTAAAGAGATTGGGTTACTTTGAGAGATGGCTTAAATTATTCCATTATATCCTTATTGAATTAAAGTTTTATCTTCTTCTACTATTGAAGTGAGACTCAAGAGAAAGATTAATGCCATGAAACAAATATCTACCTTTTCTTTATCCTGGTGGTGTGGTATCTTAATTTTCTTCAAAACAAGGAGGGTTCTGCATAAATCTCTCTTTCATGGTATGAGTTTATTCCCTTTAAACTTTTTTTCTAAGGGTGCACATGGGTTTAGAAATTAGTTCCTACTATAGTCTGAAAGGGCTCCAAATATCTTCAACCCTCTTAAAGAATGTTACTAAAACAGTGGCAAAATTTCCTAAAATATTAAGTAAATACTAATTACTTAATTCTAAAATTTTAGAGTTAAACCAGAGTTTGAAATTAATTGATCTTATGGCCAACAGACACATGAAATGATGCTCAGTGTCCCTCATCATCAGGGAAATACAAATTAAAACCACACTGAGATACCTACTCATTCTGGTCAGAATGGCTAGAATGAACAAATCAGGAGACTATAGATACTGGCAAGGATGTGGAGAAATGACACTCTCCTACACTGTTGGTGGGAATGTAAACTGGTGCAGCCCCTCTGGAAAACAGTGTGGAGGTTCCTCAAAAAATTAACAATAGAACTCCCCTAAGACCAAGCAATAGCACTGCTAGGAATTTACCCAAGGGATACAGGAATGCTGATGCATAGGGGCACATGTCCCCCAGTGTTCATAGCAGCACTTTCAACAATAGCCAAATCATGGAAACAGCCTAAATGTCCATCACCTGAGGAATGGATCAAGAATATGTGGTCTCTCTCTCTATATATATACAATGGAATACTACATGGCAATGGGAAAGAATGAAATCTGGCCATATGTAGCAACATGGATGGAACTCGAGGGTGTTATGCTAAGTGAAATAAGTCAGGCAGAGAAGGACCGATACCATATATTTTCACTCATTTGTGGGACAAGAGAAACTTAACAGAGGACCATGGAGGAGGGGAAAGGGAAAAAATAGTCAAGGAGAGGGAGGGAGGCAAACCATAAGGGACTCTTAAATACTGAGAACAAACTGAGGGTTGAATGGGGTGGGGGGGGAGAGGGGAAAATCGATGATGGACATGGAGGAGGGCACTTGTTGGGCTGAGCATTGGGTGTTATATAGAAACCAAGTTGACAATAAACTATAAAAAATAAAATAAAATTAATTGATCCTACTGTTACTTAATATATTACTTTGGTTATTGATTGCTGCAGAAGTTGCCCTAAAACTTAATGGCTTAAGATAACAATGATTTATTTGCTCATAGTTCTGTAATTTGAGCTGCATGGATGGATGCAAATCATGTTATTCTTGCCTGGCCGCAAATGAGGCCTGTGGAAGGAAGGTCTAGTATGGCTTCATTCAATGTCTAGGTACTTGGTGTTGTGTGCTGACTAGACCTTTTTTCTAGGCAGTCTCTCTTTGCTCCATAGCCTAAGAAGAACTCGTTAACATTGTTCAAGGAATGTCCCAAGAGAGGGAAGGGGAAGCTTTCAGGTATCTTGAAGCCTTGGTGTCAGTCAGCACTGCTACAGTTTGATCTCTCCATTCTACTGTCACATCAAGTCAGAAGGCCATTTCAGACTTGAGGCTGGCCAGAGAAACACTCCCACTTCATGGGAAGAGCAACAGAATATTATAGGAATGGTTTTCCAGTCTACCACACGGACCTTCCACCTGTTATGTGCTTTCTTCAAAATTGAGTTCAATATATGGCTTAACCTCCAAAAGATGTTCTTACTATAAACTTTTATATATTCACTTTTGATTTATCTGTAGTATCATATTTATTTTTCTATTATTCTTTATTCCTTGTTCTATTAAAAAAAATCCATATAAGATCATTTTTATTCTACTTGAAGAACTTCCCCAACATTTCCTTTACTGTGGGTCTGCTCTTCATTAGTTCTTTTAGTTCTGTTTATCTGAAAATTCTTATATTTCACCTTATGCTTTTGGAATCTATTATTTGGGCTTGCCAGTTATTTTCTTTAAGTTTTCTAAGTATATGTATCCATCAACTTCTGACATTCATGATTGCTAATGAGAAGACAGATGTCAGTCTTAATTTTGTTGCTTTCAAGGGACTATGTATTAACTGGCTCTGTTGCTTTTACATGTTTCCTTTTACTTTCTCATTTTCAGCAGTTTGGCTCTATGTGTCTAGATATGGGGTTTTTTTTTTTGTAATCACCCTGCTTTAGTCTTTCAGAACTTTTTCTATCTGTAGCATGATAAACTTCATCAGTTTTGGAAGAAAATTTTCAATTTTTCTTGACATAAGTGTTTGTTAACTTAATGTCATAAGTAGAAAAAAAGTATGTCATATAGAGACCTATAATTAAGATGTAAAATCCATAAGAGATTGCCATTCTTATATAAGCAACCAAAACAGAGCAGAGAAGCATAATTTTTTAACTCCTCAGAAATCTTGAAATAATAAAAAGCCTAAGTCAACTAAAATACAGGATATGATTAACCTCTCTTAGCAGAGAAAATGCCCATATGGGGATCAGGAGAAAAAAAAAAATAGTTGAACCTTAGTTAAATATTTAATGACCATAAGTGGCCTGAAATGACAAATTAGAATTTTTGGGACCTCTTATCTCAGAAAAGATGAGGGCCTTTGCACCATCTATTTTCATTGTTCTTCACCGAGTGCTTGGATATAGTTTGTCGACCAGGATATTGAATGTGAAATGGTGCTTCCCCAGTTGTAAGAGGGCCGAGAGGGAGCTACTTTCTTTCCTCTCTCTCTGTGTTAGTTGCATGAAACAAATGACCACAGCGTGGTGCCTTGACACAATCTCTTATAGTTTTGGAGACCAAAAGCCCCAACTGTTTCACTGGGCCAAAAGCATGGTGTCAGCAAGGCCACACTCCCTCCAGAAGCTCTAGAAGGGAAATTTCTTTGCTGTTCCTGCTTCTAGAGCTTCATTCCTTGTGTTTCATGGCTCACGGCCTCCTACCCCATCTTCACAGCCTGGAGTGTAGCATCTTTAAATTTATCTCTCTTTCCACTGAGTTTTCTTCCCCTCACTCCCTTTCTCCACTCCCCACCCCCTACTTTTCCCTCACTTCCTTCCTTCCACAAATAGTGCATGCCTGCCATGTGCTAGGTGATGTACTTGGCTTTCATGTAGAGCTTTGTAATCATACAAGACAAAATATATGTGATCTCATGTGATCATCACAATCTCATTGAGAGACAAATGTGGTCATCATACTTCTAGATAAAGTCACGTTTCTTCTGAATGGTAGGTAAGGGTTTCTAAATTCAGGTGTCAGATTTTACATCCTTTGACTTTTCCATCCATACATGTACCAGCCTTTTCCTCACATGGAAGATTATACCTCAGTTCGACTTGCCTTTATGGTTACAAACATTTATAACTTCCTTCTGGTTGAGGGGCATGTTCCATTCACTTCAGCATTCCTAGATCTAGAATAGCACTTTTGTCATATCGGGAACCGCATAATGTTTGCTAAATTAAAGTAATATTTTCTCTCATTGGTTCCCATTTCTATCATTATTTCATTCTGGAGCACAGGAATATTTCACAGTGAACCTGGAGCTCCTCTTTCCTCTAGATAAATCACAAATCACATCTAGATAGCTAGTCTTACTTCTCTGACCAGTGCACAAAGACAATATTAGAGCAAGTCACTTTCGTCTTTCCACTCCTTCACTTGCTCCTCGTAAAGGGAAGAGGAGGTTTATGTCCAACTGTTAGGTCAGGAGAGCTATTACCTATTGCTTCTGATGTGTTCCTCAGAAGCTAAAATCCATCCTTTGTTTTAAAGTTATATCCAGATTTAATTTATAGCAGTATGACTGAAAGGTAACATGGAGAGGCCAGTGCCACTGAAAGAAGAATTTGTCACTTACATTCCCTGAGGGAAGAACCATGTCACACAGGCCCACAGAGAAAGCATTAGGACAGTCAGAGTGCAGAAGACCTGGCGTGAGGGGAACATCGGCCAGAGCCATTGTTGGGGTTTCTGTGGGAAAGACAAGGCCAGGCAGAGTCCACAGTGTAGGCTTGGCCAGTTTGAATAATTCCAGTGGGCGTTGGGCTATACAATGGTCCCAGTTGCCTGGTATCTGGCTCTGGGATGATTTAGGGCAGGGGAAATGTTGGCTTGGTGAGAGTCAGATAAGGAAGTGGCTATAGATCCAGGATTGATTGGTTTGCAAAGACAGGTGTGCTCCTAGGCAATATATTATCTTTAGTCCTGGGAAGGGCAGTCTTTTCCTGGGTCTGTAGGGCACCAAATGCCCCAGCATCAAGAATATAGAAAATAAGAAAGTATAGTCAATATAACTAGCACTGTGTTGAATGGATGACAAGTGGACAAATACAGAATTTAAGAAAACAAAGGTAGGACATCCTTCCAGCTCCTTCCGGGCATTTTGAAAAAAATTTTTTAAATGTTTTATTTATTTCTGAGAGAGAGAGAGAAAGAGACAGCATGAGCAGGGGAGAGTCAGAGAGAGAAAGGGAGACACAGAATCCGAAACAGGCTCCAGGCTCTGAGCTAGCTGTCAGCACAGCCTGACGCGGAGCTTGAACCCACGAACCGTGAGATCATGACCTGCACCAAAGTCAGACATTTAATCGACTGAGCCACCCAGGTGCCCCATCTTTTTGGGCATTTTGGACAGGCTGGTGCTGAGACACAGCACCTGCTAGGACCCCTGGTCTCCCAACTGTAAGTAAATTAAGAAAATCTTATTTCTGACAAGCCTGGCTGATCCTCTGCTTGCTTAGCGTCAGAGATTTTGTTTGTTTGTTTTATGTTTTTGTGGAGGGAAGTTGTTTTCTACCACTTTCATTTGAGTGGATAAGGCATTATTGGACAATTCCAGAAATGACAGGTAGAAGATGCCACTATTCTCTAATCTAGTCTTTTCTAGAGAGTCAGAAATAGAGCAGATTCTTTGCTTTGTTTGATTTTATATGATATAGTATTGGCCAATACCCTGGGGATGTGGGATGAGAAAATTATAGAATTTGGGCCCTAAACTTGACCCTGCCTCCAAACAGCCTGTTAGCTATTCCCTTGTTCCCTTGTCTCACTCCCATGCATGCCCTTGTTTTCTTTTCTCTCTTTCCTTCTCTCCCTCCTTTCTTTCTCCTCCTTCTTTCTTTCTTTCTTTCTCTCCCTCCTTTCTTTCTTTCTCTCTCCTTCCTTTCTTTCTTTTTCTTTCTTTCTTTCTTTCTTTCTTAGTTTTAGAGAAAGAGAGACTGCAGAGAGGGAAGTGGAGAGAGAGAGAGAGAGAGAGAGAGAGAGAATCTTAAGCAGGCTCCATATTCAGCACCAAGCTTGACATGAGACTCAATCCCATGACCTGGGGATCATGGCCTGTGCCAAATCAAGAGTCAGATGCTTAACTGACTGAGCCACCAAGTGCCCCTTGTTTTCTAGTCTTAATGCCACTATCCTACTTCTGGTATTTATCACATCGCTCCTGAATAATTGAAGTAGTGACTTTATAAAGTCTCTGTCAAGCATATTTACTCCATGATCAGTACAAACTAGCTGTGCCTTTGTGACCTTGATTTCTTCTCACCACCATGTCTGTAACACCCTCTTCATACACAGGACTTTCTAGAAGTTTCTTTGAGAACGAAATCAGAGCCAACTAAATCACATATGCCTTCCCCGTTACTCAGATATTCAGTGAATCCTTTAGTTCACATTCCCCAGTTAATACTATATATTCTATATATGTATACAATTTCATTTAATGCCTGGCTTAAGTCCCTGTGTGCTAGATATATGTTACATTCCATCCTTCTCTATTTTTCAGTTTCAACTGGTTTGTCAATGGAAGGAACCAGTTCTACATGGAAGAGAGGAATGAAAGTGGGGTATGGTTGGTTTTTGGCCCCTGGGTTTCTCCTTGGGACTTTATGTTCTTGTGGCCACAATGCTTACTGAGCAGCCTTCTATAATGGCAGCTCTTATCTCTGAGTTCTGGTATTGTCCCCAACTTGTGTACTTTCAGTCTTGAGGGTGATAGTATATTTCTGGTGCAGTAGCCCAGAATCTTTTCCCTTTAACTGTCTATACTTTTATAAATTGTGCCTTAATTAAATGTGTCATAAATAACCAGTTTGAAGGTGCTTTTTCTTGACAAGATCCTGATGTTCGGTGCATGTCTTAGCATTGGAAATGTAAACTGAACCAAATAAATCCTCCAGGGCCTTGGTCAACACTGTATCATATAAAATCAAATAAAACAAAAGAGTTTATACTTTAATGGGGAATGCTTAAAATAAACAGGATAAATAAACAAAATCCATAGTAATTTAGAAAGCAGTTAAGTGCTAAGAACAAAAAAATTGAAGAATGAATGAGAGTCAGAAACTAGAGTAAGAGGAATGTTGAAATTTCAAAATATTTATATAAGCTTGAATTGAGAATCTTTGAGCAGGAATCTTTATCTGGTTCAGTGCTATACCTTTAGCTGATACAATTGTGCCTGATGCATAGTAGGTGCTCAATAAATATCTGTTGAATGAATGCAAATGCATTCAACCATTCATTCAACTAATACTGATTGAGGGACCACTCTGCTGGGCCCTCAGGATAATATAAAATAACAAAAGTTATTGCCTTTAAGGATTTGACTACTAATATCCTTTCTGTCTAACAATACTGTAATTTCCTCAACACTCACTTCATATTCTGAGCTTCTTTTTATTCTTAGTACTTACCATGGCCCACTACATATAACAAAATAAGCAGCAAAATTAGTCAAGACTCCTACATGCAAGTGTAAGATTTTAACTGATTTTAACGACACCATAGGTTCATGTTATTGACTCATAGAAACAAGTCAGTACAGATTTAGTTCAGGGTCTGGTTTTCAATAAACAATGGACATTGATCTCTTTCCTCCTCCTGGCACCCTTTTCCTCTTTAAGTCAATGCTAGCTTCATTTTCAGCTCTCTTTTGCCCACGGATGGTAGAAACTTGCTTCTGTATGGTCTCAGGCTTACACTCTGCTACTTTGTAAGTGTCTTCAGAGAAAAGTTTCTTTCCTAACACTTCCAGCAAAAGTTCAGTGTACATCTTTCATCGACCCACTGTGGGTCACATGCCTTTCTTTGAATGAATGATTGTAGTCGGAGAGATGGGAATCTCTGACTGTCCATAGCTGGCTCACATATCATCTCTGGATTCAGTAATGAGGTCCAAACCACCTAAATCACTTGACCTTACAGAAAGTCCCAAGGAAAGTTGGATTTGTAGTACTAAAAAGAGGAATAGAGGATGCTGGTCAAACAAAAGCAACAGATGTCCCAGATACTTAACTAAAAAGCTTTATACTTTATATAGTAATATTCTAGTTAAAGCTTCTAATTTGGACTAACTGGGAGGTGGAAATTTTGGCTAAATTTGTAGAAACATTTAAAAGAAGTTTCTGTTTCTTTTAAATGAATTTCATGTAGATATGTAACAGAACAAATTTTCCAAGCTTTGCTTCCATTTCCTTAGGGCTAATTGCTGTAAAGAATACATGGCAAGAGTTTGTAAGAGAAAAGACGCTTCTGAAGTATTTGGGAATGGTTGAAAATGTAGTTCTTTAAGTGGTTTTAAGCACTTTACAACAATTCTTCTTACACTATTAATTTACATGGCCAAATTATCACAGATTCTGACTTAATGAGGTGTTAGTACATATGCAGATGACATTATCTAGTTTGCTTTAAATAATCCTCAAGGCATAGTGTTTCCTCTACCACTGGTAGAGTTGTGCAAATGTGTGCTGTATCTTTCTAGGGCAAAAGCTTGAAAGATTAGTCCATTTATTTATTGAAATCACATGAATCTAGTTTGAATCATAGACTTTTTTACTCAAGACAAAGTAGGTCTTGCTCATTTTAGACCTCTTCCGTTACCTGCAGGATTTCCTTTCTGTCTCTTGGAACTGAGTATCTCTAAGTGTGGCCTCTAATAGTGTCCTTAATGCATAGCCCCTCAATAACTACAAGAGGACAAGAAACCAAATGCAGAAGTTGAGAGTATTTAGAAATTTTTGTAGCAATTAAGTAGTTTTGTAACATCCTAATACCCACTCAGGGGATTCATCTTACTGAACATGGTATAGACCAGTCCGGTGTTTTTGAACTTGTGTCATGAATCACCTTTGTCACAACTGCATTCTAATATAGCACAATAGACCACACTGTGCTATCACAGTGTTGGACCACGTATCATTTGTAATGGATTAAAAATAAAAAAGGAAAGAAAATAAAACTGGTCACTTATGCCAGATAGTTTGAAAAGAACAATTGTGCCAAAAAATTATTTGAAAGCATCAGAAAGCTACAAAGGCAGTAAAGAATTATTCAGCCCAATGTGGAAGAAGATAGCATGATGTAAGACCTCAAATGATCCTAGTCATTTTTGTATGTGGTATCTGGAACCCCCCAAATATTATACAGACATTTGAGGAACAAGACAATGTGACTAATGATCAGAATAAGCATTAGACAATATAAATAGACTTGCTGATAATCCAGATAATGGGTTTATCAGTTATGGAATTTAAAACAGCTATGCTTCAGATATTCCAGAAATAAGATAAAATTGGAAATTTTGTCAGAGAACTGAAACATTTTATATAAGTACCAAATGGAAATTATACAACTAAAAGACGCAACAACTGTATCAAGAATTCAGTGAATGGATTTGTCAGCAGATTGGGCTCAGCTTGGAAAGAAAATGAGTGAAGTAGAAATTAACTCAGAGGAAAACATACAGAATGCAGCAAGGAGAGACAACAGTGTTGGAAAACACACCACACAAAATGTAAAAACACCTGAGATACAGTGAAAATATCTATGTCCATGTCATTGGTGTCTCATCAGAAGAAGGGAGAGATAATGAGGGTGAGTAATATTTGAAGAGAAAATGGGGGAGAATTTTTCCAAATTGACAAAAAGATTTCAAGCCACAGATTCAAGAAGCTCCATGAATCTTAAGCTAGATAAATACAAAGGCACCACACTGAGGTGTATCACCATCAAATTGCTGAAAGCCAAAAACAAACAAACAAAAGAAAATCTTCAAAATATCTAGAAAAAAATAATGTTACCTTCCAAGAGCAAGAGTTTGACTAGGCAGATATCTCAGCAGAAGTAATGTATGAAGAAAGTGAGTGAGACAAAATTTCAAATTCTTAAAAAAATTAACTATCAACCGGTAGTTCTGTACTCAGTGGGGATATTCTTCAAAAATAATAGTGAAGTGAGGGAATTGTCAGACAATCAAAAAATGGGAGAATTTATCACCAGCCTATGACCCCAGAGAATACAAGAAGATTCTGTAGGCAAAAGGAAAATGTTCATGGTTAGAAGCTCAGAGTTACAGGAAGATATGAAAAGAAATATAAAAGTAAACATGTGGACGAGTCTAAATGAATGTTAATGGTATAAACCAATAGAATTTCTTATGGAGTTTGAAATATATAGAGAATTAAAATAGCAACAATCTTGTTTTAACAATTGAGAGGAGGGATAAGTAGATATAAAGGTTGAAAGGTCTTTACATCAAGAAAAAGAAAAACTGTACTCATTTACGTTAAAATCTAAAACAAACAACAGGCTTGTTTAAACAATTGAGAGGAGGGATAAATAGATACAAAAGTTGAAAGGTCTTTGCAGGTCCAGAAAAAGAAAAACTGTACTTATTTACATTAAAATCTGAAAAGTCTGGGACACTGATTCTCAACCAAGAGTGATTTTGTCTTCCAAGGAATATTGGTAATATCTGGACACATTTTTGATTGTTACAATTGAGAGGATATGGCTGGCTGTCAATCGGTAGAAGCCAGAGATGGTGCTAAAATACTACAATGCACAGGAAAGCATCTCTCATCATAGAAGCTTATCTCATCCAAATTGTCAATAGTGCTGATATTGAGAAACACTTATTATGAAAGGATGGAGTCAAAGCATGGCACTCAGGCTAGTGGAGAAAGCAAAAGTGATAAATATAATAAATTCATATGTGGACAAGAAAAAATAGAAAAAAGGAAGAAAGAGCAGGTGGGGCAAATAGAAACTAAATCAGATGATGGAAAATTATTATCAATTCTATCAGTAATTGCATTAAATATAGCTGGGCAGACTCTGGACTTCAAAAATGATTGTATTACTAGATAAAATAAGCAAACCATGTGCCACTTACAATAAATGTATCCAAAATAAAGTTCATAAAGATTTAAAATAAAATGCAAAATGAATGAATAAAATATTTCAGCATTTTCCTATTGCTTCTAGAAGCATTTATGTGTAGAATTTTTTTCTCTTTCTCCTCATCCAGACATTTCATTCAAAGACTTTTTGCACTATGTCAGTTAGTAGTAATTGCAGATTCAATTTTGTGATAGATTACTGTCTTCATATTTCACTAGACCTGAACTTCATGAGGGCAAAGATTAGTTTTGCTTTTTATTTTCCTGATATAAACAGAGCATCTGCCCTGGTCCTCGGCAGGCAGTGCGTATTCTATATATAGAATGACTTAAAAATGTTTGTGGCATTCCTTTATCCCTATAGTTCTCCATCCTTTTATAGGTCTCACATCCTTTTATACTATTAGAAACTACTGAGGGTTCCAAAGAACTCTTTAGTCATATCAACTAATAATTTCCATATTAGATATTAAAACAAAAATTTTAAATACCTTTAATAATTCATTTAAAAATAATGAACCTAATACAGGTTAACATAAATTATGTATTTTATGGAAATAACTATATTGTCAAGAAATTTCTTGAGAATAATAGCATTGTTTAACTCTTTGGAATCTTGTTAGTGTCTGGTTTAGTAGAAGACAGCTGGGTTTTTCCATCTGCTCATGCATTCAATATGTCACATTATGTTTCTTTGGTTAAAGTATATAAAGAAATGTTGATCTTGTGTAGACATTTACCTTTCCAGAAAATGGTAGATATTATTGTTTGATATTACTCTAAAACTTGACAAGTAGTATTTTCTTAAAGGTTAATTACAATATGCAATTGGAAAACATCAATTACATCTTCATACTCTGTTACTTTAAGATTTGTGTATCTCTTTTGTACTTTGAATGGATCTTTTCTCTATGCATTCAATATCTGAAAAACCTTAATTCTTCAAATTATGAAGATCTCTGAAACATTGATACATTTCATTTTACAGTGTAAAACATGCATTCATTAATGTAACAACCAGTTTCATCAGAAAATATTGGGATATGATGAAGACTAAGTACCATGTCAGGTGAGTTTCACAAATTCTGATTTTCATTTGAAAGCTCAAGATATATCATTGGCAACAATCATCAGTTGCCTCCTTAGAAGTAAGAGTCTCATTTCATTCATTTTGAGACAATATCTGCCACCTACTGAGAAGTCTGAATTTTCACAGTTTGTCAGTCATTGTTTTCAAGTAAAAATGTGTTCTGGGTTAAAAAGTAAAAAGCAGCTACTTCAGCTCTCACTCAAATAACCCCACAAGTACTTTTCCTGGAGATAACTGTTTCATTCCGTAGATGGGAGAAATACTTCACGCATATTTCCCATTTTGTCAAATGGAAGGTTAAAAAGACATGTACTGAGGGATCAAGATTTAATAAAATTTAAAAATTTAACTACTTCAGGGACATTCTTAACTGAAACTAGCTATTTTTTTCCTTCCTGTGAGTGTATGGCAGTAAAGAACACAATTACTAGCTATTAGGTAAACTAATAATAAATTTTATTAGAGTTTGGTGATTTGGCATTAATATCTGCAAAGCAGCCAATAGTTTTACTCAGCAATGCTTTTGTATCAGAAAAAATGCCAAGAAAGTGCATAGATGAATGGTTTTCACCTCATGAATTCCCTGCCAGAACCTTGAGGACTGCAGGTGATCTTTGAGCACACTCTGAGAAGCACTGCTTTGTATTGTATGTTGAATGTAACCATCAAACTACCTACTTACCTACATACACTTCTCACTTCCACATTTGGGAATACCTTCCTTTAGAAATGCTCACCTCTGTCTTTTTCAATGTGGTCTTATCCTCTCCAAGGCATATGCATTAGTTGACCCTGAAAATGGATTGGATTACTCCCATTCTGAGTCCTGACACTATTTTGAACATCTTGTGGTATAATTATACATTGTCCCTCCAACATTCTTCTAATTAATTCTTCTAATTATGTCATCACTATTATGCTCTAAGCTTTCTAAATGGGGGCTCTGTGTGCTATTTATCTTTGAAAATTACTTAGTGCCTAGGACAAAGTTCTGCACATATTATATGTCCCACATAAATACTTATTACATCAAAATGAATTAAATGTGATTTTATTAAACCTCATGGAATTATCTCCCAGAATTTAATCTTAAAAACCTACTTTTGCTTTAAGTTAGCTATTTTTATCATGAACCCTAAAAAGTAGAATTAAGACTATTAAACCCAGTGACCCGAGTGGTTTAATGCCATATTTGATGATTTTGCTAGAGACTGAGTGTTCATTTCGTTACTCACTCATTTGTATTCCTTCATTACGTTTAGTTTTTAAAGAAGAATTTATTTAGCTCTTGCTATGTGGTATCCATGACAGATATGATAGAAAACAAGGCATACTGCTTAATCCAAAGGGCTTATATTTATTCAGAAACTGTGTCATGATCATCTATCAAGTGTACTGCCCTCTCTAGTTATTTGCTAGATAGAGTTCCTGCCATCATGAAGTATATAGCATAAATGAAGAGATATGTATGTAAAAAATTAAAATACAGGAGTGCCTGGGTGGCTTAGTCGGTTGAGTGTCTGACTCTTGATTTTGGGTCAGGTCATAATCCCAGAATCATGGGATCAAGCTCCATGTTGGGCTACATGCTGAGTGTGAAACCTGCTTAAGGTTCTCTCTCTCCCTTCTGCTCCTTTCTCCTGCTTGTGCACGCACTCTCTCTCTCTCTCTCTCTAAAATTAAAAAATAAATAAAATATAGGATTTTGGACATTGTCACAGAAATAGGAACAATAAATGGTGGCAGCTCTGAAGAGGGAGCAAGTAATTCTGTCTGGAGATGTGAATGAAAGCATCATCACTGAGGTCACATTTGAACTAGATCTTCATTAAATGAATTGTGGCTGGAGAAGTAGGATACAAGCACAGTTCTTGCAAAACCCAGCGAAAGAAACATGGAGATGTGACCATTTGGTGATTAAAGCCCATAGGGGCAAGATCAGAGGGTATATGAAGGAGAATGTTGGGAGAGGAGGTTGGAATATTGGTTTAGATTATTCCAAGCTTGGAAAGACATCCCAAGGAGTTTGAATTTTATGTACAAGCATTGGAGATCCAATACAAACTTTTAAGAAAGATGGTGATGTGGACACCTCTGCTTCTTTGGTGGCTCAATCTGATGACCGACTGGTAAATAATGAGTAGGTAGATAATGCAGAGAGAAGATTGATTAAAGCAACATGCACAATTTTAAGTCAGAAATGATGAAAACCCCAAAATAATATATTAGCAGCAAAGAGTGAAGAAAAAGAGCCAGATTTAAAAGGCATTTCTGAAACAAACAGAACTGATGTGACTCAGCAATCATTTGGATCATGGGAATGAGGTAGAGGTAGGAGAGGAGGGTGACATCAACATTTGTACATTGAGAAATTAGAAAAATGGAGGTGCTGTCAACCAAGATAAAAATTTCATGAGGTTGAACTGCTTAGCAAGATGGGGAGAGAATTTCCATTTTAGATAGAAGTTAAACTTTAGGGACAAATAGTCCTGGGTCCCCACTCCAGTTTTTCCAAGTATTGTACAGATGGTTCCCAACTATGATGGTTTGATGTACAATTTTTTGATTTTAGGATGGTGTGAAAGCAATATGCATTCAGTAGAAACTTTAGCATGAATTTTGAATTTGGATCTTTTCCCAGGCTAGGGACAGGCAGTACCATAACTCTCTGGTGATGCTGGGCAGTCAAGGCTCCCAATCACCCAACAATCACAAGGGTCAACAATGGACACGCTGATAACCATTCTGTGCCCATGAAACCATTCTAATTTTTACGTTTAGCATAGTATTCGATAAATTATATGAGATATTCAACTCTTTGTTATATGATAGACTTTGTGTTAGATGATTTTGCCCAACTATGAGCAAATGTAAGTGTTCTGAACGTGTTTGAGGTAGGTGAGTCTAACCTATGATGTTTGGTAGATTAGGTGCATTTTTGACTTATAAAATGTTCCTTTTAAAATTTTTTATTTGTTTTTTGAGAGAGAGAGAGAGAGAGAGAGAGAGAGAGAGAGAGAGAGAACAATTAGGGGCGGGGCAGAGAGAAAGGGAGAGAGAGAGAATTCCAAGCTGGCTCTGTGCTGTCAGCACAGAGACCAATGTGGTTCTCCATCTCTCGAAACATGAGATCATGACCTGAGTTGAAGTCAGATGCTTAACTGACTGAGACACCCAGGCGCCCCTTGACTTATGAAATTTTCAACTTACAATGGGTTTACTGGGACATAACCTCATTGTGAGTCAAGGAAGGTCTGGATATGATACTTTTATTTAATCTCTAAAATGGATAAATTCACTGTGCAGTTAAAAAAATTGCCTTTGCCCCAGAAGGGGTCTAGCTTTTGTTCCTGGCTTCTGGGAGGCAATCTTTAAACTTCTGGAATTCCCCAAGTAATAGAATGTCTTTGTTATTCGTGATGGACCCCTCAGAGCACACCTGATAGTTTACACTAAGGAAATGACTCTTGGTGGACCCCTTGGACCACAGGGTATACCAATCAATCAGGCACACGTAACAAACTCCTAATAGAAAAAAGAAAAGAAAAGAAAAGAAAAGGAACACAGAACCTCAGGTGATCTTCTCAGATGGTTAATACTCTGCTCATATTATCACCTATGAGTGACAGAGGGTAAAGTAGGTTGAGGACAGCTTCTGTTGAGAAGCTTCACATGTAACCCTTCTATACTCTAACTTATGTATCCTTCCTTTGGTTTGTTCTAATTTGTATCCTTTCTCTGTAATAAACCATATCTCTGAGTATAATCACTTTCTATGAGTTCTGTGAGGCTTTTTAGTGAATCATGAAAACAGGTTGATTTGGGAAGGCTCTTGAATTTGTAGTTGGTATCAGAAGTGAGCCTGGTCTTATCTGAATTCCCCCCTCTAACTTTGTGGTTGGATCCCGATTCATCACATTTGAGTTAAAAGCCTTGGGCACAATCTGGTAGTCTAGAGAGCTACACCCTCAACCTCACAATTGCCTTAACTCGAGGTACTCACAGACTTATTGTAAAATTTATTTTACAAAATTTTGTACAAACTACATAGCCGAAATGGTGTGTGGCAGTGGGGATATAGTAGTGAAAATATATGTAGACTCTGACCTTATGAAACATCAAACCCATGAATGATTGAGGACAAGTGTGTGCAAGGAATCAAATGTTGGTGCCCTCCCCCCAAACTCATATGTTGAAATCCTAATTCCCAATGTGATCATAGTAGAAGAGGTGGAGTCTTTAGGGGGTAATTAGGTAATAATGGTGGAGCTGTCATGAAAGGGATTAGGATCCTTAAGTCTCTCAGACTTTTCCTGCCATGTGAGGACACACATGGCCATCTTCTGCAGCCCAGAAGAGAGTCCTCCCCAAAACTCAAACATGCTACTAGATCTTAGACTTCTAGCTTCCAGAACTGTGAGGGGAAAAAATGCTGTTGTTTATAAGCTACCCAATCAATGACAATTTGTTGTAGCAGCCGTCTGTGTTTGGATGTAAATATGGGTGTCATCAACATCAAGATGGTATTTGAATTCATGAATACAGATGAGGTCATATAGAAAAGGATTTTAGACAGAGTCCTTGACTCAAGAAACTAAAGGTCTCTTTTAGCTCAAAGCAAAACAAATGATCCTAGAATGGAAGAGGCAGCTTTTTCTATCTTTGCTTTTTGCCTGTAATTGAGAACACTGAAACATGTGATCTGAAGTCATCAAAATAATAATTTATTCCCAAGTGAATAGGTAAAGGAAACCCAAAATTGATGCTTTCTTAAAATGTTTGTGGGAAACATAGGAAAAACACATATATAGAAAGAGAGCTTTCCATGATAAGTTGATAGGGAGTTTCATGATATTTTTACTGGTAGGCCACACATCACTAGATTATAACATGTTGCAGTTACAAATACACCTTTGGCCCCAGTGATCTTCTGGAAAGAACAAACTCATTTTTAACATTTGAAATGGGCATGTTAGCAGGAACAAAATTTCTGAATGTCAAATAAGCATTTCTGCTTTGAAAGTAGTTTAGCATCTATTTCTGATCACTTTATAAATGTCAAGCACAAAAATAAAAGAAATTATCATATATTTCATACCCAAAGACAGTGCAATAAAAAGTAAGCCTGGAGAAAGAAAGTCATGGCCAAAAATTCAGGTGAAATTGATTTTTGCAGGTGACTTCATTACTATTGTTAACTGTGTGGTTTCCTAGCACCTATATTCCAAAAGCTTCCAGTAAGCTTGTAGAGTTCATATGCTATGGACAGAGGAAGCAAGATTTTATTTCTCAAGATGATAAAACACATGAAAATAGGTAATTGACTAAGCAACTGAAGTGTGGTATTGTCCTTCTCTCCTTGTCTTCATTTATTCCTTATTATTAAGTACTGCTTCGGCTCAGTTTAACGAGTAGCCTAGAATATAAAAACACTCTTGGATTGTATCTTAAGAACAAAACAAAACACCTTTTGAAAATGTATTCTTTTTCTTTTTTTTTTTAGAAAATCAATTGCTGGAGTAGAACAATACTGGGAAAAACTTATGATTCATCAGACAAAACACCACTATCTTTCTAGTATTAGAAAAAGAAATGATAGCATATATTTTTGAAAAGAAAACTCTGTGGAATGCAGATTAACCTCATTTTCAGCAAACTGAAGCATTGCATATGCTAATAAAGACAAAACACTTAGCATTTCCCATTGTTTTCAATGGTATCAGTCAGTTCTAGACATTTTAATGAACACAGGAAGAGCATGCAGTGAAATGGAGATTTCTGCATTGTTTTGTACCTTTCACTATTCTCCACTACAGAAGTTGTCTTTGTGGGGTTTTCTCTGCTGTGTAAAACTATATATCTCAATGCACTGATTGGTTGTATTGAAACTGGATGATTAAAAAGTAGACAAATATGGTAAATACACAAGATATTATTATATTACTGTATTTGATCAGGAAACATTTGTAACAGAGCAGTGTATTAAATTCTACATGAGGACAACAGTTCGACAATGGGAACCTTAAGTAGCACAGGATCAGATCCTCACTGAGGCGTGAGCTCCTCTGGCCTGCCTATTCTGATTTCAGGGCCATAGCAAAGACCTAGGATTCAAAATTGCTCAAAAAACAGTTGCTTCAGGGGCGCCTGGGTGGCTCAGTCGGTTGAGCGTCGGACTTCGGCTCAGGTTGTGGTCTCACGGTTCATGGGTTTGAGCCCCACATCGGGCTCTCTGCTGACAGCTAGCTCAGAGCCTGGAGCCTGTTTCGGATTATGTGTCTCCCTCTCTCCCTGACCCTCCCCTGCTCACACTGTCTCCCTCTTTCTCAGAAATAAATAAAACATTAAAAAATTAAAAAAAAACAAAACCCCCCGGTGTTTCAGCTCAAACAGTTTGAGTTTGTTACATTGCTGCGTCACATCTAATAGAATTGCTTTTAGTTTTTATTTAAGATATTATAGAGAATATCAGAGGCTTGTGCATTTGTTCACATTTTAAAATTTTTATTTAAACAATATTGTTTTCAAGGTTTTTTTTTATTATAAGCTTTTAATCTTTCTGTCTTTTTACACATACACACACACACGCTCCCAGAACGATGTGTATTTATATGCTTCTGTGTTCCCATTTGATGTTATTTACAAAGGTATTTCAATAATCACTGATGACCAAACTTAAAATATTATCAAAGCTGATTTTTAAAAAATTTAAGGGGCATCTAGGTGGCTCAGTCAGTTAAGCATCTGTCTGACTCTTGATTTTTGGCTCAGGTCATGATCTCATGTTCATGAGATGGACTCCCATTTTGGGCTCATGGAGCCAGCGTAAGATTCTCCTTCGGCCCCTCCCCCTAAATAAATAAAAAAACCAAATAAGTAAATAAATAAAAATTAAGAAATTTCAGAAGCAATGCTGATATAATAAACCATTGCTTTTTTACTTTTGATTAACTAGATTTTATCAAAAAGAGAATACATACACATGGAAAAATTGAGGAAGAGAAGAAAAGATAAAGAATGAGAAGGAGATATCCATTTTCCCCCCAGAACCCTCAGGTCTGTCTGCTTCCCAGAGGCTATCTAACTGTCAAAAGTTAATTGTGCCTCCAGAAATAGTCTGTGCATATAAAAACATATAATATATGCAATGCCTTTTTGAAGTTTGAAATAATTTTAGATATTTACTGAAAAGTTGCAAAAATAGTACAGAATGTTCATGCATATCTTTTACAAATTTTCTCTCATGCTGACAACTTGTGGGAAAATGGTACAACTATTACAACCAACAAATTAACAGCAGGTCAATAATAATAAATAAATGATTTATTTAAATGTCAGCGATCCCCTGCCCCCAGTGTCTTTTTTTCTGTTCTAGGATACAATACAGGTCCCCATAATACTTCTAGTGGTTGTATCTCCTTACTATTCTCTAATCTGGGACAGTTCCTCAGTCTTGTCTTTTATTACTTACTTTTGATGAGAACTGGTCAGTTATTTTAGAGAATGTCTCTCAATTTGAGTTCATCTAGTGTTTCTCATGATTAGATTGTATTTACAAGAATAGTATGTCTGTTTCATATCAGCAGTACATGATATGAATATATCTTAATACTGATGTTAAAGTTATAAAAACTTAATACGGGTTTTAGTAAATTACACACATCTCTTGGGCCCACAAATGAATGGCAAAATAATCTTCAACAAAGCAGGAAAGAATGTCCAATGGAAAAATAGTTCAGAGTGACTGGGTGGCTCAGTTAGTTAAGCGTCTCTTTCTTGACTTTCGCTCAGGTCCTGATCTCATAGTTGATTCCTTAGATCAAGCCTCATGTGGGACTCTATGCTGATATCACAGAGCCTGCTTGGGATTCTCTCCCCCCCCCCAAATAAATAAACACTTAAAAAATAGACAGTCCCATCTGCAAATGGTGCTAGAAAAACTGGGCAGTGACATGCAAAAGAATGAACCTGGACCACTTTCTTAAACCATACACAAAAATAAACTCAAAATGGATGAAAGACCTAAGTGTGAGACAGGAAGACATCAAAATCCTGCAGAAGAAAACAGGCAGCAACCTCTCTGACCTTGACCACAGCAACTTCTTACTAGACATGTCTCTGGAGGCAAGGGAAACAAAGCAAAAATGGACTATTGGGACCTCATCTTGGATATTTTTTTAACTTAGCATTTTATTTTAGCATACCATGTCTTTGTGTCTATGTAGTATTCAATTGCACTATAGGCCATAATTTATTTAACTGGTCTACTATTGTTGAATATTCAAGTTACTTCTGGTCTTTTAAATTGAATTAAATTAAATTAACTTTTTAAAATAAGCTTTCCACCCAAGATGAGGCTTGAACCACAACCCCAAGATCAAGAGTCACATGCTCCACTGACTGAGCCAGCCAGGCACCCCCGATCTTTTTAATTTTGAATAACAATGCTAGAAAAGACATTATTTTAAAAGTATTTGTGCATGTCTGTATTTATACATGTAGGGGAAATTCCCAGAATTGGAATTGCTGGGTTAAACCTGACGTGCATATTAATTTTGATTATATTGACAAATGTCTTCATAATTTACATAACCCTCCTTAGCCACATTGCAGGGGGGCTTATTTTCTCACGTTCTGGCTAACACTTTTTAATCTTTGCTAATATGATAAGAGAAAAGTGCCACTTTATTCTTGTTTTAATTTACATTTCTTTTATGATGTGTATCTGTTAGTAAACTATTACAGTTTTATATGAAATAAGTCAAAGATAAATACCAGGTGATTACACTCAAATGTGGAACTTAAGAAACAAACAAACAAGAAAAACAGTCTTAACTATAGAGAGCAAACTGATGGTTACCAGAGGGGAGGTGAGTGGCAGATGGGAAAATTGGTAAAGGGGATTAAGGGTACACTTAGCATGATCAACACTGAGTAACGTATGCGGGTGTTGAATTACTGTATTTTACCCTGAAAAGTAATATAACATTGTATGTTAATTATACTAGAATTAAAAAATAAAAGTAAAAAATTACATTTTTTGTATACTCTTTACTCTTATCCCTTGACTGTTTTGCTACTGAGTCTTTAGCCTTTTTTGTATTAATAGGATTCTTTAAATAATAAACCAATTAACCCAGTGTCATTTAGGGCAAAGGTTTTCCTCTGTATTTTATTTGGATTTTGACTCCCTCTGTATCCCTCTCCTGTGATAGGTTACTGATTCTCATAATGGCTGTTGGACAACCTGTTTCTCAATGTCAAAGATCTCCTGAAACCATCCTATAAAACTCTCTGTAGTCATAATATGATATAATTCCTTCCTTTTATGTTAATGAATGTTTCTTTTTTAAAACCCACCACTGAGTTAAAATGTGTAAGATGATTTAAATGTGTTTTTTGACTTATTTGCTTGTTTTGCTTTAAGTCTGAGCACTCACACTACCAAAGATTCAGCAAAAAGGTAACAGGTTTTATCTGTCAAAACCATTCACCATTACACTCACATACATTTTTGGTCAATGTATTTACTACTGTAATTGACTCTAGTATCAAAACACTTATTCTTCAACCTGTGCTATGGAGTAAAATGGAACAGTGACTGCTTACCTGCATATGCGTGTATCTGTATCTGTATTTTTAAATATGTAGATATTTATGTATTTATGTTTATATTTTAAAAAATACAGATGTCATAAGCTGACAATTGCAGTCTCTTGGACATCAGATGTTCTCAACCTGGATAAGACCAATAATTTTCTCTTGGAAAATATATACTTTAAAAAACTGGACTGTTGGCAGTGTTCTCCAAAGTAAAAGTGATTATTGCTCCAAAAGGATTAATCCAAAAGGAATAAGGAAGTATTTTTGCTATCTTGTTTTGTTTGTTTTATTTTGAGCCATATAACCTTTCCATATCCTATACTGCTAAGGGCTTATTTATTTTTGACATAATAGGTGCCAGATATAGCTATGCTCAGTTTCTGAATTTGAGGCCAGGAAACATTTGGTTACTGAAAAGAGAGATCTGTTGGAACTGGCTGAATCCTGGAGTAGAGTCATGAAATTCAATGTTGGAGAGCGTCTACATGACCTGGGACTGTCCAGCCCTCCCTCGTCATCAGCCTGTATGGCCACCCTCACACCTGGACCCCTTGGCACACTGCTAACAGTTCAGCCTGGTCCCAGGCTCTGGGAGAAACTCTGAGTTTAGACAGGAAAATGTTCCATAGCTCTGAGTCAGTGTTTCTTACTTTAGCTGCTGATGGGGGGTAGGGGGGCTGGAATTTGGTATTGGTGCTCAGGAGGGCAGAGGCTGCAGTTTATTATTATGTGCAACTCAGATGGTAGTTGGCACTTCTCAGGCCCCTCAGAAATTTGGTTAAATTTGTTTTCAATTATACACAGATGTATGTGGCCTGAAAGGGGACACAATTTCCCAACACTTCCTAGCATTTCTCATAGTTCACAGCTTCGTGCTTCTCTCTGTTCTGTACTGCTGGTTCTGTTCTTTGTGCAGAGAGCACACATAGGGAAAGTCCGTTTCCTTCCCTTGTTCCCAAAGAAAGCCACACAAGCATTCCGTGACTGTTTTGTATATGGGAAGAGGAGGTCATGTAAAGAGATGCTCTCACAACAATCCTATACATTTTATATATTCCAAATTTTCATTTTAGAAATGAGAACCTTGGGCCCAAAGAGGTTAAGTAAACTGACTAAGGTCATAAGACTAAAAAAAGTGTCAGAGTCAGTATTAAACCCAGATCCTTCTGAGTATCTTATGCACTCTATTCCTAATATCTGCTTCTTTCCAATCATCATGTTTCACCTTAATGGGATTGAGTAGATATGCATGGATGGATAAATGTGTAAAATTAGTTTTGAATGAAAAGAATATAAATACATAAATGCAATGAGAATATGGTTTATTTTTGCAAGCAACACCAAAGTCGACTTTTAACCTTAATGGAAATCTAAAGGACATCATTTTTTAACTATTAATATACAGCTCCCTAGGCATCTACAGCAGCGGTAATACGTTATGTCTTACAAATGAAAGGGAAAACGATAAAGATAAACTGGATCACCAAAGAGGCATATGTTTGAGTATTTTATCAGGCCTAGCTCACTTAATTTATGAAAGCTCATAATATCCCTGGTTTAGATAAACGTTGTGCCCATTAAATAGCAGAATGAAACATGCCTGCAAGTATAAAGCCTCATGGGGCATCCTGACTTATAGTCAGTATAGATAGTGTACATTGACTTAAACATCTTTCCATGTTAAAATATTTAGAAATTTCATCAGTTTGAATACTGTGTGTAATTTTCCAACGTTTCTGTCCTTACATAACTTTTGTCTTTGATGGAGTGTTTTTTTTCTAGCGTTCCCAAGAAAGTGAAATATTTAAACGCTGTAGATTGATTAATATTATAAAGAAATGTAATTTATGTAGAAATGCACCAGCAAATGATTCTTGTGCTCATCCTTGCATAAACAATGTACTTGTTCTGTTATGGGATTTTCCTTTTCTAAATAGAAGTCTCCCTGGGCAAACGACAGCTGTTTCTATAGGATGGTAATTAATGTTTTTTTTCTCCATTAAAAAGGAATGCTTTGCATACTTAAAAAAAAAAAAAGATTAGTACAAGGATTCTTGTTATTTCCTAATTTTAAACCAGCTTTACTGAAACATGTTAGATATAGATGAGATAATTATACAGTCCAGGAATATCCTGCAGAAAAATGTGTGGTTCTCAAGCTGTAGTTTCCAACCTTAGCATGCATCAGAATCACCTAGAAGGATTGTTTAAATATTCAACTTCTAATTTATTAGGTATAGGGTTAGGCCTGATATTTTTCACTTTTAGCAATCTCTCAAGTGATTCTGATGTTGTTGATCCAGGAACCACACTTTGAGGAACACTGCTCAAAATTAATGAAACTATTTTTCAAATAAAGATATCACATTTTAGACATCCAAGTGAACATCTTTAAAACTTTATACTTCTTTAAATTTTATTTTATTTGTTTTGAAAGAGAGAAAGAGAGAATGCCTACATGCATGCTTACAGGTTGGAGAGGGGCAGAGAGGGGGAGAGAGAGAATCCCAGGCAGGCTCAACACTGTCAGTGTAGAGCCCCCATGCAGGGCTCGAACTCATGGACAATGAGGTCATGACCTGAGCCAAAGCTGGGTGCTTAACTGAGCCACCCAGGAGCCCCTAAAACTTTATATATCTTCTAGTAATGATGCCATACTCAAAATCTCTGGAAAATTTCTCACTTGGCTTTGCTTTGAGGGTCAGTTCATGAACCAGACAAGAAAACTATTTCCCTTATTTGAAAGTCACGCACTGGCCCCTGACTTTTCCTCTTGCTTCTCATGTTTCTAAGAAGGAAGAAGCCCTATTGAAAAACAAATTTCTGATCTTTCTACTCATACTGTCCTTCACTCTTTTGCAAGGGCAGCTCCAGTTATTGCTCACCTCTCCATTCTAGTATCTTAGCTTGAACCTGGTTGGATAAGTCTTTAATCAGGGAAGAATAAGGCCCCTTTTAGACTCAGGAAGCCCTCTAAAATCCCCCCTTCACACTGATGAAGCTGATGTCTTGGTCTCCACTTAGTTGTAGCACTCTGGAGTGGAGATAGTATGAATGACTGAATTTTGACCTGAAACCTTGAACCTTGAACCTGGCATTTCACAAGTTTTCAATGGCATTTTAATGGTAAACCGAGGAACCAAACTTCGGCTTTGTTTTTAATTTCTCTTCTCTGTGTCCTGCATCATGGACTTCTCTATTTTGAGTGGACAGTATTCATGTGGGTGCATATGTTCAACTCATAAATTACTTATTGAAGTCCTATCAATCCTAAGGTACTATTCCAGATTCTTCAAAAAATTACAAAAGCGAATTTAACACAGTATATCTGAAGCACTTATGTTAGTTCATGGAAGAGAATAAAAAGAAAAACAATGCTAAGAAGTGGTGCTATTGGTGGCCTGAGCAAAGAAATCTGAAGTACAGGAGGTGTGAGACCATAGGCAATTGATAAGCTAAAGAAAAGTTTGCTGTAGGAAGCAGTATTTGATAAGAGCACTGTTAGACGGTAAGTCATTGAAAGGAAGGGAGCTAGTGGGATTTGTAATGTCCAAAGGAACTTGTATAAGAAAAAAAGGTAGATGGGATACCTGGGTGCCTCAGTCGGTTAAACATCTTTGGCTCAAGTCATGATCTCATGGTTTGTGATGAGTTTGAGCCCGCGGGCATCGGGCTTGCTGTCAGCACAGAGCCCTATGTTTAGGATCCCCCGTTCCCCTCTCTCTCTGCCCCTCCCCTACTTGTTCTCTCTCTCTCTCAAAATAAATAAATAAATAAACTTTTTTTAAAAAAGTAAAAAAAAGGTAGAAACACAAGAGGGAAAGATTTTAGGAGAATAATTTATGTACACCCAAAAGTGAGAAAGTCTGGAGAAGAATGGGTGAATGGTAGACACGGAGATTCTCCATCTACAGTCTACCACATGCCCAGCTGTGAGGAATTTGGCCAAAAAAAATAGCCTTCAGCTGTCATTGCCTTTAAGGGCTGGCCCATTGTAGAGAATGACCTTGCCAAAGCCACACTCATACCCTATGGGGATACAAATGCAAAGTCTTTTAAGTTTAATGGGGAACACTCGATTGGTGGCAAAGATTCTCTTTCAAGTTTTCTGCTAAGATGGCCAAAGTTTTGTTAGGCTGGCATTCACTTGACTTCTTCCCCTGCCCCATCCTTCAGGATACAGCTCTTGATTTCTAATAAATGTCTGTGAATTGATACTTATATTGTAGAGAATCTGGAATTCCAGAGTGAGGCAGATATTCCTCCCTCATTCTACAGACAATCAGGAATGACTCAAGTCTATCTGAAGTCAAGTGATATGCCTAGAGATGTATTTTAAGAAAACAGATTCAGCAAGAGTGCATGGAGAAGAGAGTAAAGGAGAATAAACTGGAAGAGAGACAAGTGAAAAATTTTGCTATAAACAAAGAGAGTGTACTGAAGTCCTGGAATCAGTCATCAAGGAAAAATGGAGTTGAATGTGAGTTATGGTGAAAAAGAATAATATGAAGAACTCAGAAATTGATAGGATATGAGAGTTGAGGAGTGAGGGAGAGGAGAATTCAGGTTTTCTCTAAAATTCTGAACTTGAGCGCCTGTGAACACTGTAGGGCTATTGACAAAAATAAGGAAGTCAAGTAAAGTAGTGTTTGTAGAAAGAAAGATAATCTATTTGTCCATTCTGGTATGTTTCTGTAACTCACCTTTCTGCATATGGGAATAAATTAGGTCATATTAATAGACACAACCAGAATTGCAGCACCAGCTCCCATGTCTTCTCCAATTATTTCCAGACATCCACAAGATCATGTGTTCACTAACAGGTTTTTCATGTTCTAGTGCTCTGGCCCTCCAAAGAGAAACAAACCCCCTATCTAATATGCTGAATTCCAGAGCTCTGAATGCGCAAATCCACCCAACGGTGCTGAATTTGTGGTTTTCAAGCATTATGAAGCATACAGTTCAGTAGTGTCCCTCACAGGGTTGTGCAAACATCATCACTACTTCCAAAAATGTGGAGTTTTTAAACCAATTAACTAATTAATTAATTAATTTTAATACACCTTATTTTTTCAAGCAGTTTTACATTCACAACAAAACTGAATAGGCAGTATAGAAAGTTCCCACACCTTTTCTTCCCCAGCACATACATGGTCTCCTCTACCATCAAAATCCTATACCAGAGTGGTGCAACTGTTACAATCTATAAATCAATATAGACACCTCATTATCACCCAAAGTCCTTAGTTTAAGTTTCACTCTTGGTGTCTGGTCTATGAGCTCTGACAAATGTTTAATAATATGTATCCACCATTTATGGTATCATACAGAGTACTTTCACTGTAAAGACCCTCTGCCTTCCATCTATTTATCCCTCCCTTCTTCACATGCTCCTGGCAACCACTGGTGTATTTACTCTTTCCATAGTTTTGCCTTTTCCAGGAAATTATATAGTCTGTCACATAGGATGTAACCTTTTCAGATGGGTTCTTTTCACTGAGAAATATGTAGTTAGGTTCTTCTATGTCTTTTGTGTCTTATAGCTCGTACCTTTTTAGCACTAATATGCCATTGCATGAATGTTTTGCAGTTCATTTTGTTTACGTTTATATATTTACTTTGAGAGAGTGAGCTGGGGAGAGGCAGAGAGAGGGAGAGAGAATCCTAAACAGGCTCCACACTGCCAGCGCAGAGCCTGACACAGGGCTCAAACCCACTAACCATGAGATCATGGCTTGAGCCAGAGTCCAGTGTCAGATGGTCAACCAATTGAGCCACCTAGGCAGCCTGTACTGCAGTTCATTTTTCCATCCACCTACTGAAGGACTTTGTGATTGTTTCCAAGTGTTGGCAGTTATAAATAAAACCTCTATAAACATCCATCTATAGGTTTTTCTGTGGACATGTTTTCAACTCATTTGGATAAATGCCAAGGAGTACAATTGCTGGATCATATAGTATGTTTAGTTTTGTAAGAAATTGGTAAACTGCCTTCCAAAATGGTTGTACCATGTTGCATTCCTCCCAGCAATAAATAAGAACTCCCGGAGCTCCACAGCTTTGGCAGCACTTGATGTTGTCAGTGTTTGGGATTTTAGCTATTCGAATAGGTATAGTTGTTATAATTTACAGTGGTCTGATGATATATGATGTTGAACATCTTTTCCTGTGCTTATTTGCCATCTATATGTTTTCTTTGTTGAGATGCCTGTGTTTAGATCTTTTGCCCACGTTTTAATAAAGTTTATTTTCTTACTCTGAAGTCTTAAGAGTTCTTTGTATATTTGGCTAGCAGATTCTTATCACATATGTGTTTCACAAATATTTCTCCTAGTCCTCTAGGCTTGGGACATGCAGTGTCTTCTTTACCCATAAAGAGAGAATCTGTAATTATTAACCAAAACTCCCTAGCCCCTGGTGAATTCCAATCTACTTTCTGCTTCTGTTAATTTTCCTATTCTAGGTGTTTCATATAAATGGATTCATGTAACATGTCCCCCTTTGTGTCTGGTTTATTTAATCTATGATAATTTCTCAAGCATGTGTTATAACATCATTTCTTTTCAAGGCTAATATTCTGTTGTGTGTACATATGTCATTTTGTTACCTGTTTGTCTTTAGATGGACACTTAGGTTGCTCCTACCTTTTGACTCTTGGGAACAATGCTGCGATGAATGTGTAAGTTTCTGCTTGAGTCCCTCTTTTTAATTCTTTTGATAGTGTAATTAGGGGTGAAATTGCTGAGTCATGATAATTCTATGTTTAGCTTTTTAAGGAACTGCCAAACTGTTTTCCACAGGAGCTGCATCATTTTCTGGATTCTTTTGTGTCTATCCCTTTGAGGGTGGCCTAATGCCCACCCTCCTTCTACTCTGCTGCCTGTCAGTGTGGGCCCTGAAGGAGCATGCCAAAGCCATGCACCTGAGTCTCCCTCTTTCCTCCACATGTCCCAGACCTAGTTCACAAAAAAGTTGGGGAGCAGTAGCCTATTTTGAAAATCCATCATTTTTGAACTGGTAGGCATTTTGATGCTGCTATTTGAAACTAAGGTAGCTTTAATTTTACATTTCGGATTTTAACTTTTTAGTTGACATTTTATATTCACTTGAGATATTTATCATCTGCCTGCCATGGCACACATTCTATAGCAATGAGGAAAAACAAATCAGTGAACAAATGGAACAAATCCTATAATTGAGCTTACAGTCCAGTATAAGAGACAGAAAATAAACATAACTTTTAAAAACAAGACAAGTTAGGTTGAGATTAGCGTCATATTAAAAAGTGATGTGGGGGCGCCTGGGTGGCTCAGTCAGTTAGGAGTCTGACTTTGGCTCAGGTCATGATCTTGCAGTTCATGAGTGTCAGCCCCATGTCAGGCTTTGTGCTGACGGCTCAGAGCCTGGAGCCTGCTTCAGATTCTGTGTCTCCCTCTCTCTCTACCCCTTCTCTGGCTCACACTCTGTCTCTCTTTCCCTCTCAAAAATAAATAAACATTTTTAAAAAGTGATGTGATAGAGAGTTCCTTCATAAGACACTCTGGTGGATAGGATGGCTGATGGACACCTGTCTGAAGTGACTCTGGAAAGGTGACTGGAAGGGTGGAGGAAGTCAAGTATGTGAAGAAAAGGTGGTGAGTGTCATTCTGAGGCTTATGTTCCTTATGGAACAGCAAAAGCAGAGTATTTAAGATAGGAAAGATCTTGGCATGTTTAAAGTACATAAAGAGCCATGGAGAGAATCACAGTGAATAAGTAAAGAGGCACAAGAAGGGACAGAAATGCAGGCAGGACTCCATGGAGCACTGAGAGTTCAAGACCGGGAAGCAGTGTGGAATTCATTCTGGGGGCAATGAGCAGGTTCAAACAGCATAGGAACCTGATAAAATCCATGCGATGTGTGTTCTCAGTACTGATTCTTCTGCCGCTGTATTCAGGATTCTAGTCGTGCCCATGGTGTTCACACTGCCCTGAACCTTCACAAGAGAATCCCATCAGGTTCAATGTGGTTCTTCTCTCTCCTTTTCCTTGAAGAATTGGAAGGGTGTTTTAGAATGGTGTTCTGGTATACCGTTTAAGAACATTGAAACATCATGGTCTTAGTGTTCATTGTATTCTCTCCCCAAAAGACACCTTCTACAACTCCAAGACACTAGAACCAAATAGAACCAATCAGATCACCTTGAACATTAATTTGGAATTGGGATCCAGGGCTTGTAGCCAAGTGGCTGCAAGTATGAAGCTAAAGTCATTGTGGCAGCCTTAGGTGGTTCATATGTATACCAATTCAGAGAATGAGACAGACACACACACACACAATGAAGAAGATAAAGAAGAAGGGGGAGGAGGGGGTGAGTAGAGGAAAGGAGGAGGAGAAGGAAAGAGGAGGAGGAGGAAGAGAAAGAACAAGGAGGGGAAGAGGGAGGGAGGTGGCAGAGGATGGTGGAGGGGGGGAGAAAGGAAAGAGGAAAGAGGAAGAATGAAATGGGTAGAGCAAAGCAGATATGAAGATTAATAAAGGAGACACTGGGCCCTTGGTCTAGACTCTCATGTGACCGTCTCCACTTTTCCCTAAAGTCTTGCTCTTCTTTCCATGGGACATCTCTCTCTCTCTCTCTCTCTTTTTTAATAATTTTTCTCTGTTCATTTTTAAAAAATTTTTTATGTTTTTTATTTATTTCTGAGAGAGAGAGAGAGAGAGAGAGAGAGAGAGAGAAATAGCGTGAGCAGGTCAGAGAGAGAGGGAGACACAGAATCTGAAACAGGCTCCAGGCTCTGAGCTGGCTGTCAGCACAGAGCCCAACGCTGGGCTCGAACCCACAAACCGTGAGATCATGACCTGAGCCAAAGTCAGACGCTTAACCAAGTGAGCCACCCAGCGCCCCTCCATGGGATATCTCTTTAGCTAACCAATAAATTCTTCAGTTTTGCTTTAACCAATGTAGTAGGTGTTTTTACTTACTACCTTAATGGGAAAGAAGCCAAGGGGAAAGCATGATTGGAGTAAAATAGCTGGGGGCAATTTACTAGGAACATCTTTAGAACATTTTTATGCATAAAATTTAGGGCTTAGTACACTTAGAATAAGGGAAAGGAAATGGAAAGGAATGTCAGATAGCATCAGTAGGTCCCCATATTTATGATGATGTCCTGCTCAATTTCACAGTCTGCTTGAACTCTGCTTTCTCTGAACATAAATTAGAAAACAAAAGGGAATGGAAAACAAGGTCTTGTCCCTGGCATGCCTTGCATGCCCACAAATACTGACTTTTAGTGGTAACTGGAGAGTTTACTCACCCTTCCTATGCACATCTGCTATGAAACCAAATTGCCACCTGGTGTTCAGATTACTGCTTTGTGCTCATATCTGGAACTTGACACAACTTTCATTTTCAGTTTAGAGTTTGAAATAGCATGATTTATCTCTTTGGGGGAAAGGTAGAGTTCGAAAACTCCCGTGTGGATTGTAGATTTTGCTTCTCTGGTGAAAGTCCCACCATATTCCATGAGCGATGTAAACTGTTCTATCATGTGAACATGTGTACATGTATGTTTTCATTCTGTTTTCATACTTAGTGCCAGAAAAGAGGTCATTGACCCCAATTCTTGGACATGCAACACCATTGTCTCACCGTCATCATGTGAATAACCACACCATAGAATATTACTGATATTTTATATGATCTGGAAGCAACTTTAATGACAAATGTATACTGTGCAAATACAAAGGAAAACTGATTTATTGAGCCATTAGGTCTCTTCAGGGCACATTCGTCCCAGTTGCCCAATAACTTTCGTTTTAGGGAGTTTTATAGTGGACAGGAGGGTTGGAGGAGTGTTAGGTATGGCATACTGTTTTTACCATTTAAAAAGTAGTCATGTAAGGTTATACCAACATCAAAAGAAGTTCAAAAAGAAATAAGACTGATATTAATTTCAATACTTTAACATATTCTTATCATTTTCTGTGTTCTCTGACAGTACACAGTGATAAATTTAAACTGGTAATCATATAGTAAGGTTTTAAAGTTTTTAAAGTGAATTTTATACAGCAAATTCTTCTCACCACTAATATATATATATATACAGTTCTTTTTATGTACATACACTTTTAATTAAAGTAAGAAATGCGCAAAGATCCAGCTCAACTTTACACAAAGTAAACATCCACATGACCTGCACCCAGATCAAGGATCATAGTATCACCAGAATTCCAGATTCGACCCTACTGTCCATTCCAGGCACCAGGCACAACCCTGGTAAACCTCAGCTCTGGCTTCTACCTCCTCTGATTAATTTAGCCTGTGTTTGAACTTTGTATGACTGGAAGCATATAGCACTTATCATATCCTTTCACTCAATATTGGTTTTTTAAAAATGTCTTTTAAAATTCATTTCTGAGAGAGAGAGTGAGCGGGGGGGGGGGGGGGGGTCAGAGAGAGACACACACACAGAATCCAAAACAGGCTCCAGCCTCTGAGCTAGCTGTCGGCACAGAGCCTGACATGGAGCTCGAACCCACGAACCGTGAGATCATGACCTAAGCCAAAGGCAGACGCTTAACTGACTGAGCCACCCAGGCGCCCCTCAGTATTGTTTCTATAAAGTTCATCCATAGGATTGCATCTACCTGGAGTGGTCATTTTCATTGTTGTATAGTATTTCATTTCATTTCATTTCATTATAAAGAGAGAATGTGTGGAGGAGGAGGAGAGGGGCAAGAGGAGAGAGAGAGAAAAAATCCCAAGCAGGCTCCACACTTAATGTGGAGCCTAACACAGGGCTCAATCCCACGACCATGAAATCATGACCTGAGTGGCAATCAAGAGTCAGATGCCCAACCGACTGAGCCACCCAGGCATCCCTACTATTTCATTTAAAAATAAACTATAATTTATTTATCCATTTAATATTATCACTTGGGCCTATTATTAGCAATGCTGCTATGAACATTCTTGCACATTGTGTGGGAAAATATGATTATATTTTGTGTATATACACTCAGGTATGGTTACTTCTAGATGAACTGTGACTGATAGAAAAATAATGAGATGGTGCAAGATACTCCCAAATTTAATGCTTTTTGCAGTACGCACTTAAAGGTTAATTGAATGGATGGACATATAAACAAAACAAATGAGTAGTTTTATTCTTTTTTTAATGTTTTTTGAGAGAGAGAGAGAGAGCAGGGGAGAGGCAGAGAGAGACACACACACAGAATCTGAAGCAGGCTTAGGTTCTGAGGCATCAGCACAGAGCCCCATGTGGGGCTTGAATTCATGAACCATGAGATCATGACCTGAGCCAAAGTCAGATGCTTAACCAACTGAGCCACTCAGGTGCCCCTGAAAATGGGTAGTTTTAAAGGCAATGATGTGTTTAAACATTAGCATTTATCTACTTAAATATGTAACTTTGAAAGCTCTCAACTAATTATAGTTCTTAAAATTGGGTTATTTTATCATAAATCCTTTGCTACTTTCTTTTACTCCTTCGAATGCTAAATTGAGAACTGGACATGAAGAAGAATATGATAATACTGGATTTTATTCTGCTCAGGTAACTTTAACACCTCATGCCACACTGCATAAACCTATCCCTAAACAAAAATTAGATGATGTACAACACGATGTTGTGCAGAACCACAAGATCTCTGCTGACAAAGCTGGCATCTACATTTGCAGAGAAACCCATCGAATGATGCCATTTGGACAAACCCTCCATGGCCACCTGCACTCTGCACCCTCATCAGCATTTGTCACACAATTTCACTGCTTTTGACTTTGCAGGCGGAGTTTTGATTTTAGTATCAGCCCATGAAACAGTGTTTGTACATCTGTCCCTTTGGAAAGGTTTCACCAGCAGACTAAATCCCTTAAAGCTGGCAGGAAGGGACTGCTGGCTTTCCATGGACTGTGTATGGATAGCTGACTGAGGGATCCAGATTGGAAAATTGGCTCCTATCTTTTTGTGATGTGTCATTTTGTAAATGGCTCAAAGCGAAGCAAAAAAAGATCATAGGTTCTGCCCTTTTCCTCTTCTGTTTCTTCTGCCATGCTCTTCAAGCAAGCAAAATATGCTGAAAGCCATGTAACATATGCTCGTTTCTGCAACTTGTAATGTGCAGAATTAGAGCTCCCTCAAGAACTGTGTCTTTCTCTTAAGTCTAATCAGCACATAGACTGATGGCTGCCATCTTGTCCTATGCGCTCAGGCTAAGCCTATTCAGTGGCCTCCCCTCAGGTGTTTACATGCGCTCAAAGTATCTGGGAGACCACCGCAGAGCAGGACAGAAGAGCTGGGGTATGAAGTCTAATTAATGCCTTTGGAGGCCAGACAGGTGCTACAAAGGGTGAAGCTTTGTAAATGAGTTAAAGGGAGGGACAGGGGCTGTTTCCAGTGGAGAGTGTATGCTTCCCCGAAAACATGCAAATACATTTTTTCTTTCTTTTTTAAAAATTTTTTGATGTTTTATTTTTGACACAGAGAGAGAGAGAGAGAGAGAGAGAGCAAGCAGGTGAGGGGCAGAGAGAGAGGGAGACACAGAATCCAAAGTAGGCTCCAGGCTCTAAGCTGTCAGCACAGAGATGGATGCAGGGCTCGAACACACAAATGGTGAGATCATGACCTAAGCCGAAGTCCAACACTTAACTGACTGAGCCCCCCAGGCACCTTGCAAATACATTTTTAAAAACTCTGAGGTTACTTGGTTTCTACATACACATGTCTCCGTCTACATACACTTTGCACACACACGTACACAGGTAAATACCACATACACTGTTTCTCACTCATGTATAAACCTGTTTCCTCCAAAACTGCCGGGTTCAGACGGGTAAAATAGTTTGCTGCTGGGCTGTATTTCCTGGGTCCTGTTTTATCAGTCCTATTTAGGCCATCAAAGGATGATGAAGATTTAGCTTAGTGTTGTTTGATGGACAGGGATTTTTAGTCAATGTGTGTATGTGTGAAATTATTCCATCACACACACACACTCACACACTCACCTACACACCCAAGGATAACTGATTTGAGAGAATCCATTTCAGCAGAGATGGTGACAATTTTGTGAAACACTAGACTTGAAACGGGGAAAAAGTACTAAATTAAGGAGCAAAAGGCATGTAAATAGATGAGAAACAGAAGTTTGCAGGAAGCCCTGATTTGTTTAAATCCTATTTTGTTGATTACTTAAATCACAAGTAAAGAATATGCACTATCTAATATGCATAGTGATAATGATGATAAATTTCATGATTTAAGGGGAAATAACCAAGTAATCCAAGTTTCATTATAAACATTGGGATTGTTCTAGGAAGACACGTGGAGTTTTATGATGATTTAATGATGATGGTCCTTGGTTTTCTTCCTAATCTATCTCCATGCATGTACCTGCGGCAGGCACACATTCCCTGCTTCCTCCACTCCCACCCCCACCCCCAATCTGCAAGCACTTTCTTTCTTTCTTTTTGTTTTAATAAAACTGCTGCAGTTGGAGAAATAGGGAAAAGAGGTAGATTTTAGAGAAGAGTGTGAAATATTTCAGAGTGTTAGAATATCCCGGGCCTGACATCAATCTTTTGACTGTTGATACATCTTATTTCATTATAAAGATTGCATTTGAAAAAAATCTCATACTCCACTAACAGTGATTGTAATGTGTTTAACGGGTATCTTTTAATACGCATGTATTTTTGTTGAGTGTTGTATACAGGTATATTAAATTTACAATACGGTGTAGGTTTCATACTGTATCTTCCTTTTTTCCAGTATACACTAAGTGTTTAAGATCAATCTATATTGTCAAGTTGATAACAAGTTCGTACCTTCTGTTTACTGAATAATTCTCTGTGATGCACAACACCACTCTTGTCTTTCCTCTTTTCCCATGATGGACATTCAGTTTGCCTCCAAACTTTTACCAACTCAAATAATGCTTTGGACCAATCTTTATGGAGTGTGTAAGAAGTTTCCTGGGATTTACAACCCGGACTGGTATACTATGGTACTTAAAAATATACAAATGTAATATGCAAATACGTATAAAATGTATGCATTTACATATGTAAATATATCATTATATTTATATATTACATGTGTGAATATAGTCAGGTAGTGTTGGATTTCTTTCCAGAATTTTTTGCCCCAGTTGTCTTCACTCTAATTAGCAGTTCATAAGATAAGGGTCCATATCCCTGTGAACACTCATATCCCTATGAAAGGCAATATCTGACTTTCTAATGATTGCCAACTTAAAAACTTTGATGTGATATCTTATTGGTGTCTTTTTTAGCGTTTTCTGATTGCCAATAATTTTGAATGTGTTTTGAAACTCTTATGATCATGTTGGGTTACTTCTTCTGTAAACTGCATGTCTGTTTCCTTTGTCCATTTTCTGTGAGCCTTCTCCAGCTGATTGTAGGAATCTCCTGCTCATTCCACATATTGACACTTTGGTTTAAGGCATTGTGTATATCATCTTCTTTCCTATCACCCATTAACTCCTTTGCAAAATTCCTGAATTTCTAAAAAATCAGAGTGACATCCTCTTGCCTCAAAGACTGTGTTTTTAAAGTGTTGTTGAGAATCTCTTTAACCCATAACATGCTGGAGAAGGGACAGTCTCTATCTGAGCCTTAACAGAGACCTGGAGATGTTCTCAGAAATGGCTTGATGGAAACAAACTCACAGCCATTTCTTAAGTCCATGTAGAAACCTCACAAAAAAATATATCCCTTCTCCTCCTTGGTGGTAAAATAAGTGTAAATATAGGAACAACAGCCAAAAAGTCATTTCCCTTTGTGAGTGAACTATTAAGCGGTTGTACATTAGAATTCCTGTTGAGCTGTGGCTCTCCCTATCACAGGAGCCACCTGAGCTCTACTGGCACCCACCACTCCCATTCATTGAGAAGAACCCTTCCAAGAAATGAAGATGCTTCTATTAACTGTGTTCTCTAGGAAATATCAAAAACTGAAAGACAAAGCTAAGTGTATTTGTATTTGGTCATCGTTATTATGGCTATACTGTTCATTTTATATTCATAGATCTTGGCATATATAATAATGCAAAAGAGAATGAAATATTAGAATGTTCTATTTCTAAATGAAGACTGGGAAAACATAAGCTCATGCTGTTGTTTCTAAAATTTGAGACTATCTTTAGCTGATTTTTCTGAAGACTAAAATAGCATTACTATCCTAAGGCCTGCATGAAATGACTCCCTCAGTTAAGTTCCCATTTGGCATTGAGTATCTTAAGTTGGCTAAGGAAAGATATTATGCCCCATGAAAGGCTATACTTGATTAGTGAGACAAAGACCAGCAAGATATATAACTGAATGAAAAATACAGTAATGTAGGTTTAAGGGAGTTATTGTTGCCGATAAGATGTTTAAATATACCGAAGTTGCTTCTGCCATAAATATTTTACTGTTTCATCTCCTAGAGATTATTTCTCACTCATGTATTACTGTGAAGGTTTTTGCAAGCCTTTTAGCTTGTAAAACTTGAGCTTTTTTCCCTCAGATTCATTTTCCTACTCGTAGACATCCACATTTTATACTAGTTTCCTTTTGACTGAGCATGTTACAGGAAGTTACCCTAATCTACTGCCTGTCAGGGATACTGAATTACGTAGCTCTATAACTTTGTCTTCCTTATAAGTTACTTATATGGCATATCTTTTCAAAAGTGTCAAAAACACTGAGAGTAATATTTTTCATTGCATTTCCTAATATCTATCATGGATTAGAATGTTAAAATATAAATCTATAACTATCAGTTCTACTCAAAATAATTTGGCGATTTAAGAAATTCCGGATATAGGTTTGAATCCATAAGTAATTTTTATTCTAAATAGTTTAACATTTTTATCATTGATCTAAAAGTATGGTTGGCCTGTTAATAGAAAAAAATAAACGCTTAGAAACTGGACTCTGTTTCTCCTGAAAAATTAGTATATTCAAGGTCCAGAAACACTTGCTAAGATGGTATCAAAATAAGATACTGTGTTTTATCACAATTAATCCTAATCACCCGAGCTAATAAACTATCATGCATTTTATTTTTTTATTTTTTAATGTTTATTTTTGAGAGAGAGACAGAGTGTGAGTGGGGGAGGGTCAGAGAGAGAGGGAGACACAGAATCCAAACAAGGCCCTAGGCTCTGAGCTGTCTGTCAACACAGAGACCCATGCCAGGTTTGAACTCATGAGCCGTGAGGTTATGACCTGAGCCAAAGTTGGATGCTTAACCAGCTGAGCCACCCATACGCCCCTTATCATGCATTTTAAAATACTATATATACCAGACTCTTACTAGACCAAATTGAAGATCCTTTCTTAACCAATACACAATGAAATTACTTAGTCAAATGTTATAGACTTCTAGACTTATTCTGTGCCATTCAAGTGCTTTATTCCTTTCTTTTCTCTTGTTCTCTTTTTCTTCTCTCTCTCTCTCTCTTTTTTTTTTTTTTGTGCAAAAAGATGATTCCATTAAAGCATGGGGATAGGACCTATGGTCAGAAAGAGCTGCCCCAGGATTGTGATAAGTGACTGATTATATACTTGGGACATGGGAGAGGTAAAGTCAAGGGGAAGTTTCTAAAGGGACCGTACAATGTTTTCAGTGCCTCATCGGCATAACCACCATGAAACTCCCTTCCTAATTCTCGAAATCTTAGTTTTTCCCTGAAAGACTGCAGAGTGAATTTGTTCAATAATGTTCTCTTGCTTGGCAAATACCTTTTATTTTAAAGCTCTAGAGGTCTTTGTTTTATTCCTTGATACTTCTAAGTTAAGGTATTTTTGTAATAATATAACACAGAAAAAGCAATAGAATGATCTAAAAACTTTTATTTTGGTCATCATTGAATATTTTAATTCTTTTTCCAGTGTTTTCAACCATAGTTTTTATCCACATGTTAATGGCAGTTGGCACTGGAGAATCTTCAGTTCTTGTGTACGCTGCCATCTTGCTCAACTTCTCTGCCTCTTTTCACAGGAAACTTCTCTGTGATGAAATTCAGCAGCTCGGATAATATACTGGCACCACTGGCAATGAGGAATCTATTATGTTGTGCCCTTACAGTACCACTAAGTAATTATAAGCAGTCAGTCAATGAGATTATAAAACTGGTCAGAATAAGAAAGAGAAAGTATGCAAAATGATACTACAAGGGATCATAGTTATGGAATGCTGACTACTGACTCATCATGCTGACTGTGGGAAGTTTCCTGAAATCAGTTCTTCTAATAATCCTAGGAGGTAGCCATCATCATGACCTGCATTTTAAAGATGAGGAGCCTGAGAATCATGAAGCTAAAGACTAAATCTCTATTCTGAATGATTTCATGAACCAATTAGACAGGGAGAAAGCCCTCATCAAATGGCTACATTTACCTTGATAAAGTCCCAATGACTCTCTTTTGCTTCTCCTTTGCCTCCAGAGACGTGTCTAGTAAGAAGTTGTTACAGCCAATGTCAAAGAGGTTGCTGGCTGTGTTCTCCTCTAGGATTTTGATGGTTTCCTGTTTTGCCTTTAGGTCTTTCATCCATTTTGAATGTATTTTTGTGTATGGTGCACAAAAGTGGTCCACTTTCATTCTTCTGCCCATTGCTATCTAGTTTTCCCAACACCATTTGCTGAGGACACTCTTTTTTCCACTGGGTAGTCTTTCCTGCTTTGTTGAAGATTATTTGACCATATAGTGAATGGCTACATTTAAAGGTGAATGTTTTGTGGAGCTTGATTGAGGACAGGGATGGCTCATTCCTGATGATGGATTACACAGGCTTTCACCTAGTAACACATCCAATCTGCCACCCAAAGCTTAGACTGATAAAATAGTATGACAGAGTCCTTGAGAAAGCCTAACCAATGAAGATGGGCAGAATGAATTATGGTCTATATATGTTATAGAATATTTTAGTGCTGTTAAAATAATAATAAAGTTATACCAGTGGACTTGAATAAGCCTCTATGACTGGTATTGTTAAGTGAGAAAGGTAAGATGAAAACTAGTGTTTATAATGTATCATATTTATAAAGCACTTAGAAACATCTCCCTGTACATATGTATTTGTGTGTGTTTGTGCGTGTGTGTGTGTATCTGTGTGTGTGTAGATAAGTAAGAAAATTATAAACCAGGTGCTAACCTGAGTTACCTTAGCATGATGGTATGGTGGTCATGGTAGAGAATGTAGTTGGAAGAGGAAATAAAATGAAAAATAAGAGAACATTAGATACTAATAAACAAAAGTACTCCAGCATGTGCCCCACTTTTGTAAAGTAATATATATAGTCGCTATGGGCTGGATTGTGTCTTCTAATAAGGATGTTGGAGTCCTAACCCTCTGTACCTGAGAATGTGAGCTTATTTGGGGATAGAGTCTTTACCCATCAAGTTAAAGTAAGGGATAATCAAGTTAAAGTGAAGCCGTTTGGGTAGACCCTAATCCAATATGACAGGTGTTATAAGAAGTAGAAAATTGGGGCACAGAATGGACGATATGAGAAGACACAGGGAGAAGTCAGCCCTCTACAGACTGAGGACCGCCCAAGGCAGACATCAGCTATGAGAGAGGCCTGCTTCAGGTCCTGCCCTCAGAGCTTGTAGAAGCATCCAGCACTGCCAATACCCTGCTTTCAGACTGCTAGCCTCCAGAGCCACAACACAAAGTTCTGTTATTTAAGCCACTCAGTTTATGACATGTTTTTACAGCAGCCTTAGGAACCGAATACAAGGGCATCTCCATTCATAAAGACATTAGGGGAGAAAAAGATAAAGTTTAACTACTTCCATTTGTAGGGATCTTTAGGATACATGGTCAAGTGAAAAAAACAGTATTAGAAAAAAGAAACAGTATTAGGAAAAAATAAACAATATTAGGAAAATGTGGGTGGAATGCTTGTATTGAAATGGAATAATTAGTAGACAGGAGTTGAAATACCAGCTTTACTACTTATCTGTGCAAACTTGGGGAAGTTAACATCAGTTTTGTTATCCATTCAATGAGGCTAATGATGCCCACATATTAAGGGTGCGTGGGGAATAAATGGCCAAATGATGCATGCAGAGTTTTGATGCCTTCTTTTCTGCTCAGGACCTTGACATTTGCTCTCTCCTATGTCTGAAAGGTTCTTGACATAGCTGACTTTTCATCACCTCAGAAAGCGTCCCCTGAGCATTCATTTTCCCCTTTATTTTCTCTATCACACAGCACCTAGTTTACCTAACTCATATCTTTTCCCAACCTCAAGTTATTTCTTTGGTTTCTAATTTATTTTCTATTTCTCCTCCAGTCCACTTGCTCTGTGAAGGCAAGGATTATTTGTGTTCTGTTCACCACAGACTCTCCAGTGCCGAAGATATTTGTCAGGCACAGAAAGACAATCAAGAAATATTGTTGAATGAATGTCTGAATAGACAAAAGTGCTCTGTACAGTATTTACCACATACTAACTACAGAGCAAGTATTGGCTATTTTTTCTTATTATTATAGGTTTACTATAATCTACACATTGGGAAAGAGAGGAGGATTTCTTCATTCTCCACCATCCCTATTCACCCCAGACGTGGGAAGCATACATTTCCCTGACTCAGAGAAGAGATCTGATCGGAGCCCTGTTTTAATTTCACAGAATCTGTCCAAAACTACTATTAAGGACTACTTAGGCAGGCAAATAGCTCACCAACAGCCTGCAGATGTCCCTTAACATAATGGAGGCCTTATTTGGCCTCCACATCAGTGACCTTATTTGGCCCAGGTAGTTGTCAAAGGAATAATTATTTTTAAATATAAAATAGGAACCACTGCTCTTTATCCAGAAATGTAGCAACATCCCATCTGGAGAATAATATGGCAGTTGCTGAGAAACAGCATATAGAAATAATAATTTTTGGACAGAATGTAGCATAAAATCCAACAAAAATGAATGGATCTAGGTAAGCAAATTATAGTGATCCAAAGGCAATTTATTTGGATTGCTAATCAACTTGTTAGAAAAGGTGGCTTGAAAATTATTACCGGCAAAATGGTGGTGGGGCCTGTGACTTCAGAGCACTCGGTATTAATTAGGCTGTGTTCACACTGATTTTTCTTCCTCCTGTAATTAATATCCGGGACGCATGGCAACTAGGCACATATACCTATGTAACATGTCCCTTTGATACTCCTTGAAGGGTTCAAAATATGTCAAATTAAAAAAAAGATTAATGTTTATTTATTTATTTTATTTATTTTTGAGAGGGAGAGAGAGAGAGACAGCGTGAGCAGCGGAGGGTCAGAGAGAGAAGGAGATACAGAATCTGAAACAGGCTCCATGCTCTGAGCTAGCTGTCAGCACAGAGCCCGACGTCGGGTTTGAACCCACGAACCGTGAGATCATGACCTGAGCTGGAGTCGGACGCTTAACCAACTGAGCCACGCAGGCACCCCAATGTTTGTTTATTTTTGAGAGATAGAGAGAGATGAAGCATGAGACAGGAAGAAGGTGTGGGGCTGAGGGAAGAAGCCCGAGGGAAGAAGGTGTGGGATTCGTGGTTTGTAAAGGTGCAACACTGGGCAGAGTGGCCTTTACCAGAGCCATGCACAGGTCAGCTTCAATACCTGAACACATCCTTGGATTTTCTAACACCTTCCATGGGCACTAGGGCGGGTACTTATGATGAATCCAAACTGAAACATCATGTGAATATTTTCGCATATAAGTCCTTTTCCACACAATTAAATATTAATTTATGCATCATTCAAACGTAGAAGTAGATGTTAAAACTGATTAGATGATTTACTGATTTGGTGGGGCAAAGGCATCTGCCAAATTGGCCTTGTATTCTAAATTTCATTTTAAAAATACACTTTATGGGGATTTTTGTCATAATTGAACTAGAATTTGCCAAATTGCATTCCACGCTTGTTGGTTTGCAAATTGGCGCAGATACACAGAAGCCAAGGAGAGACAGAAGAAAGAGGCAGACCACTCCAGGTGGGCAGGTGGTGGGTTTAATAAAGGAACTTACATATGAGGCTTGTCTTAGACAACCATAAGGTGAGTAGATCTCCACACTCACCCGCCAGGATCTTAGAAGTTTATGTAGTGGCCTTAACTGGGCCACTGTGCAGATGGTCTCAGCAACACCAATTCTCTCAAGGCTGCATCCTTGAAACAGCTCCTAGTGTGGGCACAGTGAGCAGAACATACATTCCAAAGATGGAGGAGAGCACGAAGAGCTTCCTATGGCCCAGGCCCAGCTACCGGTCAACCAATGGTCACGTTGTGACCTCCTTTAACAATGCTACACAAATGACTTTCAAGATATTAGTAGATATTTCTCAAAAAAAAAAGGAAAAAGGATATGATATTCCATGTTCCTCAGAATTTCTGATCTCCCCATCAGATCATGTGACAAAGGGTACCTTTAAACTAGAGTTAGGAGCACCTGGCTGGCTCAGTTGGTAGAGCTTGTGACTCTTGATCTTGGGGTTGTGAGTTTGAGCCCCAAGTTGGGTATAGAGATTATTTACAATAAAAATTAGAGTTAGAACTTCTATACTATGTTACTATCCTAATTTGTTTATTCCCTAGAAAAATACATTTTACATGAAGTTCCTGGGTGTATGACCCAGGGTTCTGATTACTTTTACTGGTCAAAATACTTTTACAGTGTTTTACAAATACTAAATTCATATATTAAATATATTCTAGGCATAATACTTCACTACATATTATATCAAATTTTTCTTTTTTATTATCTTCCAATTTGCTTAGTACTGTTAATCCTTGGCATAATTTTAACACCAACTATAATAATATTATGGCAGTATATTATACTTTTTACTGCTTATTACATTTAAGATATAATAATATTTAATAGTTCTTTCTGTTTGTGCTTTTTAAACATAATTATCTAATTCCTTAATATAGACTTTTTATGTGAATAATTTAAAACTTTTACACACACACATACATACTCTCATTATGAATTAGCAGAACATTTAAGTCACTAAGATGCTAAAGGGGAAATACTACCCTTAATAAAACAAAATACACCAACAAAGTTTTAGGAAAAAAACAAACAAATTTGTTCATGTTCTTCTGAATCTCAGTTTAGCCAACAGACAGCTGAATGCTTCTAAAGTTAAACAAATTCCTCAGGAAACAATAAAAAAGAAGTGCTTTGGAAATTTAAATAATGACTTTTATATCATTATGGTGTTTGTTTATCTATCTATCTATCTATCTATCATCTATCTATCTAATCTATCTATCATCTATCTATCTATCTACCTACCTATCTATCATCTATCTATCTATCTATTTAATCAAGGTGGTAAATTAAAATACCAACATGGAAGCCACACTTTGCTGATGGTATGAAAGTGGTTTTGCTCTTTCCTTGGAGGAAAGGTATTATATAAGTGCTCCCAAACAAATGGGTTTCATATTCTATACTTTCCATTTTCCGTGAACATTGTAAACACATTGGGGTCCACTTAAAATGCTGTTTTGGTGGTTTATGCAGCTGGACCATCTTTAAGGGGAAACCATCCTTTTGAAAGAAAATTTTTTAAGTTTATTTATTTTGAAAGAGAGCAAAAGAGCACAAGCAAGGGAGAGGCAGAGAGAAGGAATCTCTAACAGGCCCCATGCTGTCAGCACAGGGCCTGATGCAGGTCTTGAACCCACCAACTGTAAGTCATGACCTGAGCCAAAGTCAAGAGTTGGACACTTAACCAACTGAGCCACCAGGGGGCCTTGTGAACCATCTTGAATTGACGATCTTTTGGTATAAAATTATTTTTGAATGGGTCTCAAGATGGATTTGTTATTAAATTATTAAATCATAGTTTGATAAGACTGAAAAGTTTCCTAGGAGGTGGGAGTTTTCATTGTAAAGCTGAGAAAGTCCTAGAAAATGAGTTGGTCATCTTACTTTCAACTGAATACACCCTGGGGGATTTGAGTAAAGTCATGCTCTAGGACTAGTTGAATCAGTCCTGGCTTCAGATTAAGTTGGGCAACAAGAGCCTTTATTATCTTTAAGGGAAAAAAATTGTTACTCCTAGTTGCCATAACTTATATCATTTTCCCATTTTTCTCTGGGAAAATTCCAATTCTCAGGTTCTCAACATAGCATATCAAGTACCTTACCATCTGGCCCATAACTTCTTCTCCGTCCTTCCCTACCTCACACCCTCCTCCATCCCTCACTCCTTACCATACTCCAAACCTGCTGAACTTTAAGGCATTCTCCTTCAAGTCTTGAGACCTGGCTCTTTCATCCAGGCTCCTTCTTTTGCTCTGTCTCATGCTTCCCTCCATTCAGCATACTCTTTTTGTAAGATAGCTCAAATATCATTGCCTCTGAGCAACTGTTTTCATCCTCCTCAGGAAAAGCTATCTCCTCATCCTTTAAGCTCAATGAAGGTTCTGTTTATATCTCGATAATATAATTGATCACTTAGTATTCCAAATATATTTAATTTGAAAATATCTTCTCTACTAGATATCTCTCAAAAACAGTGATATGACTTATTTTTATCTCCAATGCCTAATCTCTTGCCTGGTGCACAATAAAATTTGTCAAGTAAACATCTTAGATTAATATATTTATTATTTTTTTAAACAAATGAGAAAACTGAAGCTCAGAGAAATCAAATGATTTTCCCTTTATTGATAGCTAGGAAGTGAGTAAGGCAGGGTCCAACTCTAAAGACCATGCATTTATTACCACTTCTATTGTATACATTGATTGCCAACAGCACACACTCTCAGCTCCCAGTGGAGAACTCCTGAAAGCAGCAGGAGGAATATTTATCAAGAGAATGAGAAAGGAAGTTCATTGCCTTTTGAGGCAATGATCTGGACGACAATAGAATTCCTCCAAGGAATAATGGTCCATTTGGATTAGAATGATTTTGTACTAAAAAGAGTCCTTTTTTCCTGTCTTGCATATTTCAGGTAAATTTAGACCAGTCTTATTGATTTAGGTCAGCTTGCTATCCCTTTGATTCCATTAACCAGTATATTTCTCAAACAAATCTTAGCATAAACTAAGATCTTGTTTGTAATATCTTTTGTGCATATAAGAGGGAAACAGCTCTTCTGATAAATCAGACTATTCAATTAACATCAATTTAAATTAAACTCCATGGTTTGTCACTACTTATAAGGTTCTGTTTGATAACATACTCTACTTTCTTCAATCAATTTGATCTTCAATAATTAAGGTGAAATATCAAAGGTTATCGATGTGTAGAATTACATGTACCTCAAGCCAATTTTAAGAGCTAATAATTTGTGTGAAATGTAGATAATTTCAAGAAATATAGTCAATTTTTTAACTATTGAATTAAAATAAAAAGTCTGGTGATGAATTTTCACTGCTTTTAATGAAACATCAATGTTTCTTGTTTTGAGGGGATTTATTCTGTGTGCCTGGAACAAATTTCCAGACTTTTTAGGTGCTTTGTTTCTCTCGCAATTAGAATAAGTACTTAAGTTGTCATGGAAATACTCCCCTCTATAAAAATTCTTAAAACAGAGGCTTTCTTGATTTGTCTCTCTTTGCAGAGAAGGCAATTACTACTGCTACCTTTTTCCTCCTTTCTTTGTGATTTTGTATATTTCCCCAGTACCTTCCAATTCAGATCGTTTTGTAGCAGTTTCATGGTGCTTGATCTCTAGATGAAAATGCCTCTTCATTCATGAGAAACAGTAATAACATTCAGATGGTGTTCTAAGCTTTCAGTAGTTGACAACAGTCATTGAAAAGGTGCAGATGTGTAGCTGAGGTATTGTTACCTTGGCTGCTTTTAATGTAATTCAATCTCAGAATATTCTAGTAGTTACTTGGTTATAGGCTTTTGTGCTCTCTGAGGTAAGTGATGGCTGGTCTCAGCAGCCACACACCTAGTTGACACATCTAGGCCAGAACCCTAATCTCATTCATCTAGGTGAGATTTGACACTTACTGTATGGCAGGTCAGTTGATAAATATGTCGACCCTTGAATATCAGTTTGAACTGCGTAGCTCTGCTTGTACTTGGATTTTTTACAGTACAGTACAGTAAATGTATTTTCTCTTCCTTATGATTTTCTTAATAACATTTTCTTTTGTCTAGCTTACTTTGATGTAAGAATACAGTATATAATATATATAACATGCAGAATATGTATTAATGGACTGTTCATATTATTGGTAAGGTTTCTGGTCACTAGTAGAATATTAATAGTTAAGGTTTTGAGGAATCAAAAGTCACATGAAGATTTTTTTGACTGCACAGGGGTCAGTGCTCCTAACCCCCATGTTGTTCAAAGGTCAGCTCTAGATCACCTGTGAATTTCTCAGGACAGGCACGGTTAAAACAAGACAACAGGCCCGAACTGGAGTACCTTATGCAAAGCCCCATGTCACCAAATTGAAACTTAATTACAATTTTGGTCTCTCCCAGAAATGGAAAGTGACCTTGTCATAACCAGTCTATTTTTTTGCCTGATATACTTCCCTGTTCTCTTTCCCTTCTGCCTATAAAACTCTTTAAATTTATACAGCTCCTTGAAGCTCCTCCCTACCTGCTAGATGGGATGTTGCCTGATTTATAAACTGTTGAATAAAGTCAGTAAGATCTTTAACATTTAGTGAAGTTGATTTTTGCTTTTTAACAGCACTTAATAATTATTTGTTCAATGGATAGAAACATTAAATAGGTTCTGATCCTTTATTTTGGGGGTGGGGGTGGGGGTGGGGAGTGGAGTTGAGGTTGGTGAGGCATTGATCTTATAGAACTGGTGGTTTAGTAAAAAGAGAATGGAAATGTAGCCCATTATTTTTCCTCTATCATTTAGTTATATATTTACTGAGCATCTGCAAAATATACATAATGTGCTTGGTGCTGAAAATTCAATGGTGACATCATGGTGTGCAGCAATAGCTCAGCATAGTGCTTACAGGTACAAGATTTGGAGCTAGCTTAGTTTGAAATCTAGACATTTTCATTCATTAACTTTGTGGCCTCAGTTTTCAATTTCCTCTTTGGTAAAACTGGTTGCACCTACTTCATAGGGTTGCTATGGAGATAGAATGATGCCATAATTCTAAATATTTCTGAACAGTGCCTGTAACATAATAAACACTATGTTTGTAAAATATAAATGAAATAAGGCAAAATATTGACCAAGAGAGATATAGTGTCTACACTCATGGAATTTATGATCTTGCCAATAATTCTTCATTGGTTAATACCATTCCAGGGGTACAATATAAGCACCAAATAAAACATGTCCCCAAGGGCAGCTTTTGATAGAGTAAATCAGAGAAGAACAAGGGAAAATTCAACAGAAGAGAGAGTTCACCAGCGCTGAGATGCTCTCCAGTTAAGCACCCATGCAATTTCCCCCTGTCTTCCCCAAGCCTCTTCAAGAGAAGGAAATACAAGTATATTATGATGAGTGCAGAAAAATATATGTATAAATCACAGAAGTGACCTGGCAGGTACAGACACATCTCATTCAATGTAATAGATGTCTTTGTAGATACTCTGAGGGTCTTTGAATCAAATTATATTTGTTTAAAGGAACCTATGGTAAATCCATTTATAGGGGACTAGCCATTAGCTAATTTATTTAATTTTTATATTTATTTAGTTTTTGGCTTTTGCATTGGATTTTAAATTCACATTTTATGTACTAGTTTTTCCTGAAGTTTAGATTACCTTATAATTGGATTTTTTAAAAACTTTCTGAGATCAGGTACTCTGTTTATTCTTCCAATATGAGCACTTGGCCTATGAAGGCATTCACAACTATTTGTTCAAATGAATAAATGACTATGCCATCATCTAAAAATAAGAAATGTTTCATAAAAATATGAAATGTTTCAAAAAATATGAAATATTAATTTTTAGGTAGTGTTATTAAGCAGTCAATTTATCTTCAAATTTACAATGACTAAAATAAGTAAATGTTCTAGAAAAAATTCTAAGATAGAGAATATTTTAAAAACTAATTGAACATGAATGTATCATCACTAAGTTATGTAAGGAGATGAGTCTAGGCAGGAAAGGCTTAAGAGTTTAAGCTATCCCTGATTTTATTGCCTTCTTTCCTTCTTGGGCTGCTAATTTCTTTCATTTCATAGTACCACTTGGCTACTTAGTATTCTAGAATTAATACAAGGGCACAGCACGTGGATCTATATTCCCTTCCTATTAAAATAAGACCCTAAGAGAAAGTTTGAGTCCCCATGGAGAGAAAGACTAAAGCCCCACACATTGTTGGGGTCCCTGTAGAGACTCTGAAATGGAATGTAGTTTTCAATCCAACAAGAGTATTCAACTCTACTCACTACTGTCATATATTTCCCAATTGAACTCTCTTTCCTAAGTTTCACATGGCCATTGAAAACTTCTTCAGATTATTGGAAACGTTTTCTTACCACTATACATTCCCCAGCTCCTGACATACCTAAGTCAATAGAAGAGTTCATCCCAGGGGAAAAAGTAGTAGCCTTCATACAGAAATCCTCTGAAATTCTTGCTGCCAAAACTCACTGCATGGACACCCATACTTCTCATCCCCTCTGCTACAATTGTGACCTTTTTCTTAAAAGAAATCTTTGTAATAGCACTATGGATTATATCTTGGTCTGCTTCCTTAAGAAAATTTCTACAGTGATAATTCCTTTCTCTTCCTTATATTTAACTATCTTCAACTTATTCTTCTATACTGGTTTCTTCTTAACAACATTCAAAATTCCTACCACTCAATTTCTTCTTAGCCACTAAAGGGCAATGATTTTGGACTCCATGCCTACTTTAGCTATAATTCCTTTATTCACTGTCAACATAGCCAAGAGCCTTTGAAGAGTTATGTATTTGGTCTCTTCTTTTTCTTTATCTTCTTCTCAATTGAAGGTAACTGATTTTGCTCCCACCACTCTAGTAAGATGTTTTTCCAAAGACAGCAATGGTGACCTTGTCACAGATCCAGTGGAAAAATTTCAGTTGTTATCTTGCTTGATTTCCATGCAGCATGTGACATTGTTGACCTCTCCTGAGACATCGTGGCCTTGTTTTTCCTTACTTTTCACTCTTTGATTTCCTTCTACTTTTCTTCTATTCTCTGTCTCCTTTCTCTTCAATACTCTCTAAATGTTAATGTTTGTCTGTCTGTGCCCTTGGCTTTTATTCATTAATGGTAAATACTGACTCTCTTCTGTATGCCAGGCACTGTCTAGCACCTGCTTCCCTTCGTACTCTGGACAGTGTCCCTACTAATGCCATCCATTTCCATCACTTAAATTATCAACTGTGCCGAGTGTTTCCAGATGTAGCAATAATAATATAAGACATAATAAAAAAATTATTCATTGTTTATCTGAAGTCCAAATTTAATTGGGCATCATATATTTTATCTGGCAGCCCTAACTATATCAGAAGTCACAAACTCAAATGCCTTCAGGAGCCAGTTAGTTAATAAAAAGTATAAGAAAAATAATGGTAGGGATTATGGCCAATTAAAGAGCACATGCCCATTCAGAAGACCTTCAAATTCAAGTTCATTTATGCATCTGGAAGCAAACAAGTCAGGTCTACAAGGGCCATATCTCATATAACACTGTATGTTTGAAACTTTTGAAGTCTATGTGCTAATGATTCCTTCCATTCCTGTGAATACAAGTGTTTTCTAGATATCACCACTTGGATATTCTTCTGGTAACTCAAGATGTACAAAATTAAAGCCTCTATGAAATAGCCAGAGTTATCACTCTATAATACGGATTGGATCATGCCACTTTCCTATTTAAATCTTTAACCTATTTTTTATTACTTTCAACATACAATACAAACTCTTGGATAGGGTTTACAAGGAGTTTTATGTGTCCTTAGATTAGAGCCCTTACTGTCATCTTTTGTCATTATCATCCTCATCCCTACCACTCAATGCTTAAATCCTAAGCAAACAACTCCACTAAACATCAACAGACCATTTTCTCCCTGGTTTCTGAGTCTCTGCTGGTGCCCTTCTTTTGGCTTGGAATCCTTCTCTTTGTGAGGATCCACTCTACCTACCTCTGTTGTCATGTGACTTGCTTTGGTGAATGAGATATGAACAGAAGGGACATATGTAAATTATAGAAAGAACTATTAAGGAAAGTACATGCTTTGCCATACCTGATTTTCTCTATCTCTGTGGTTGTAAAAGCATGTGTTTTTTTGGGTCCACAGGACACAGGAAAGGTAAACCATGCTTCTTTGGGTTAGTGCCTGTACCAGGCCAGTTCCTGATTGAGTGTACTGCACATCAGAGATGCTTGGTACAAAATTTTAATTATAGTCACAGATGTCACCCCAAACAACCAGAAAAAAAGAAAAAAGTTTTACATCTCTCCATATTTTTTAAATATAACAGACTTTTTTATCAGCTGAGTAGACATGTGGGTCAGCTTATGTATTGGTAAAGAGATTTATTTTTTTGAGCACAAACAGTATTTAGTAAAGATAACAGTTTTATGTGAACCAAAGAAAAAGAAAGTGCACACATTAGGAACCAAAGAAATATTGATTTATTTGCTTTCCTGTGTTATTGTTACAAAGGAAAAAATATTTGCATATAATGGGACATTCTGTTAATGAAAAGGTGTGCCTTAGAGTAAACTGGATGAATTCTCATGCCAAATTGAGAGAATTTCATTCACTATGGTTAAGTCCTTCCCATACCTGTTTATCTAAAACATGTGATGCTATTGACTAAGTTACAGTGCTTGACTCATTTATTATCATGCTTTCTTGAGTTTCCACAATGTGCTGAGAAATTTTTTATGAGGACCCCCACAATAAGGTGATGCAGGCTAAAGAGTATTGTTCAATGTCTTTTGAAACTCTGATCTACAAACACAGCTGATCAGAGACTTGACTGGGAAGTTATTTACATGCAGGGATGCTCCAGTCCCACGCTAGTTCTTCTGAAGTCTTGGAGTTGGGAACCACTTATTTAAAGTTTTTCTCCAGAGGAGCAGATGATAAGCTTGGGGGCACTGATATCTCAAGAAAAGATACAGTTTTCATTATTAAGCAACTTTTATTGTCTTTGAGGAAAAATAATCTATCAGTTAAAGAATTAAAATAAAAATATGTGAAGAATTAAAGCAATGGATAGTCATTCTTTCAACTGAGAAAAAAGTGTTCAAATTTGGTAAAAAGTCTGAGATGAGAAGCAGAATAAAGATTTGTGATGTAATGAAGAGATTAATTTCATCATAGAAATGGAGTTTGACATAGTAACAGGAAAAGATTATTTGAATTACTTAAAAATTAACAAATTTTTATTTTATTTAAATTTTTTTAACGTTTTCTTTTTTAAAAATTTTTTAACGTTTTATTTATTTCTGAGAGAGAGAGACAACGTGAGCAGGGGAGGGTCAGAGAGAGAGGGAGACACAGAATCTGAAACAGGCTCCAGGCTCTGAGCTGGCTGTCAGCATGGAGCCCAACATGGGACTTGAACCCACTAACTGTGAGATCATGACCTGCGCCGAAGTTGGATGCTCAACCAACTGAGCCACCTAGGCTCCCCCAAATTAACACATTCTTAATGACAATCTATTGGGTGTTGGGACCCCAGTGTGAGACATAGGGGACCTCAAGATGAGAGAGTGTACTTTAGCAGTAAATTGACTACATAGGAACCAGACAGACATGAGTTCAAATCCCAGCCCTGGATTGCAAGAGGCATGATTGAGTGAACAATGTAACCGCTGTAGCACTTAGATTTTCAGTCTATTTAATGGATATAATTTCTCTCTAATAGTATTAGTGGTACAAAATATATAGTACAGTACCTGACTCATTGGCAAGCTGCATTTTTAGTTAGGATGCAATCTTGAAATAGTCACATGAAGAAGATGTATGTAATATAGAAGTGATCTTAGCATAAAATAATAAGCCCTATTGTATGCTGTATCAGAATAAATTGGAGATAAATGATGAGATGAGGAACGCCTGTGTCACTCACAGGGGAAATGGCACCCAAGTGAGATATGCAACATCGGGTATACTTGGAATTTGTGGTGAGCAGAATAATGGCCACCCAGACCTTCCTCCCTAGATTCTGTAAATATGTTATTTTGTACGGTAAAAGAGAATTATGATTGTAGACAGACTTAAGGTTGTTAATCACTGACATGAAAATAGGAAGATTGTGCAGGATTATCTTGGAGACCCCAATGTAATCACAAGAAGACTTAAACACACAAGGATGTAGAAGAGTCAGTGTCAGAGTGATACAGTGTGGAAAAGATTCCACCAGACATTGCTGGCACTGGAAGGAAGGAGGCTGCCATGAGCCAAGGAAACCAGGAGGCATCTAGAAGCTGGAAAAGGCAAGAAAATGAATTCTTCCCTAGAGCCTTCAGAAAGGAAGGCTGCACCGCCAACACCTTGATTTTAGCCCCATGAAGCTTATTTCATACTTAGGACTCCAGAACTGCAAGGTGATACAATCACAAGTGGGTAAGCCACAGATTTATGGTGATCTGTGTTGGCAGCAGTAGTAAGTCAATACAGAACTAAAGAACTGGTCCTGAGTGGGGCTCTTTAGCCCTATGAGCACATGGGGTTGTGAGCAAGTGTGGCTGGTGGAACTGTGGCATTTCTGTATGTGTGGAGTACAAGGGCGAGTACGTGAGTGTCAGGATGTGATCCAAAAGCTAGGGCAGGGAAGAGATTATGGAAGGATGGACACTCCTTCGGAAGAAGGTGGGCTTTATCCTGAAGGCACCAAGAAATCCTTGAAGAGATGAACGATGAATGAATAAGATGACAACCCACAAATGAAAAGAAACTCTTGAGAGTGAAGAAATTTAAGTTACTTCACTTAATGTACCAAAAATAGATCATTATTTCTTTTGGAGATGTGATCTGAATCATAAACTCACCCTATTTCTTAATTCTAAGTTTTATTTTCTACTGTTTTCTGGAGTATGTACTCCAATGTTCATTTGCATTATTTTGATACTTTTGCTCCCTTATTTATGTGCCTTGAAGGAAGCACAGATAGATCCAGATACAAAGCAAAGGCATTTTGATTTTCTCTTTAATTCCCCCTTTGATGATCAGCTGTCATCCCTAAAAGTGGAATCTGCAAGCCAGCTACCCTGTGTGTAGTGCCAGAATACTCCAGAAAACTCACCTCACAGGCTGACGGCACCATCAGTTATCTTTTTTCTTGAAGGAGAGCAGTGTGCATTGTGGTGTAGAAGAAAAGATGACCCCAGAAACAAAAGAATTATTCATCCTTTCACTCAATAGATTTTTGTTGAGGTGCTATTTTGTGCTAGCCCATGAATCTCCTTTCAGGCTAGATCCTCAAGCCTGGCACTGGGTATCTACTGGTGAAAAAGTCAAACGTGACTCTAGTTCTCTGGGAGACTCTGTGTGTGTGTGTGTGTGTGTGTTGGAAGATGGATATTAAATAAGCAAATACTTGCAAATAATATATATTTACAGTTCACGGCAAATGCTGGGAAAGAAAGGAAGAGGAGACTTTGAGAGAGTGAGAGGAATAGGAAGATGGAGATGTGTCCTTTATCCTGGGCACTTAGGAATTTTCTGAGGAAGTGATATTTGCAGAGAAACCTGAGGATCGGAAGGAAGAACTCAGAAATAGAGAGCAGAACTTTCCCAACAGAAGGAATATTGTGTGGAACATCCTGATATTCAAAAGAAGGTCCTTGAGCTTGAATAAGTCAGGGACCATGGGCAGAGACCTTGAGGAGGCCAGGATGGTCAAGTGCCCACAGTCTCCTATAGTCTTGACTACAACTGGAACTCAATGGGGCAATCGTGGTCAAGGTGTTCAAAATTTCTGGACTTCTGGTACTTTGTAAAAGGAATTGATTAAACTTGATGTTCTCTAATACCCTAAATCAAAAGCAAAAGAATGATTTATCGATTCCATTGTCACATAAAGAATAAAATGATAAAGGGAATGTCTGTATAGATTATTGAAAAAGCCTCAGTTTTTAGCAAATATTTATTGAGGACTTAATTTATGCAGTGTGCCGGGAGGATCATGAGCAGTAAAATGCATCAGCATCTGTTCTCTGGGCGAGGCTGTTACTTCTGTTGTGCTCTTGTGGCTCCGTAGGCTGGTCAGTAGGAAGAATCTCCAAATACTACCACCCACAGACCACTTTTAAAGGATCACTGAGAAGCTCAGTGCAGCTTCTGAATATCTCAAACCTACCCTAAGACCTGAAGATGCTGATTCTGACTTCTTAAGCCTGCTGCCCACCAGCTAGATATGATCCCCTTGGTCATGTCACACTTGCGAGAGCATGGGGCGGGTTTTGCTAGACATCCTTGGACACTCTGGTGTTTAACTTCCCTCACCAAATCTTGTTTTCAGAGCGGAGAAGGTGAAGAGCTGGGAGGACCCGGTCAGTGTGGACTTAAGGCACTCGGTAAATTTCCTGCAGTGTCTCCTGTGGGTAGAGGATTTAAAATAACTAGATATAGCAGAGGATGATTTCTGGAGAAAACCATGTGATTCTCTCCAACACCTAAACACATCCCAGAAAAAGAGAATCTGGATGGTGGGTGGAGAGACTGCTGACTGAAATGCCTAGAGAGTGTGTGTTCCTTGACATAAAGAGGGAGAATTTAGCTTGAGATTATTCAGACAGGAATGTCAGGATCTAAAGTTAATCTTTGACATTCCAGTTTGTCTTGCCCCATTTCCATCCCCGTCTTCATGTGGCAGGAGGGAATGCATCCGGCTGCCTCTGTTGGCTAACTTCTGCTTGAAGCAACCTTGGCAATGGAACCTTGGTTCTTGCTGTTCATTGTTAAACGATTGCCACGTATGGGGAAATTAAGAATAGCATTTCTGTAGCAGCCCTCACTTGTGTTCTTATCATCAAGCTAAAGAAAGCTCTTGTTAAATGGATATGAGGTGACTTAGGCGAAGTACGGCCCTCTGGAGCTAATGTCTAAACTCTTAGTTCTTATTTGCTTTTCTTTTGCCGTTACAGTTTTATTTGCTGAAATGTTAACTTTCTTGGTATAATTTCTTAATTACAAATAAATATGCTTCTGGGGAGGAAAACAGTATTGTGAGTGAAATTAAAAGTAAATATATTAGATGTATTAGAGCAAATGAATGTTAATGAAGTCAATTTCTTTAATACTATATGTATAGACTCTGTGTGCATATATATTTATATTAATATTTAATATATATTTATATATTGTGAATATATAATGTTTATACATAACACCGAGGTTGCTTTATTTTTAATAAGAGCTAGGACTAAAAAATTACAAAGACTTCATCTCAGTCTTTTAAAGTTGTAACTAGATTTTAGATTTTGACCTCTCAGAATTTGATCACCCTGATTGATAACTGTTAATCCAATTTACTTTTTGATGACATTTTCCTAGGTTTTAAAAACTAGCTGCCACAACCCAAATGAACTTATCCACAATAAGTGCAGAACCAAGGAAGGAGAGAGAAAAGCCAGGATGAGGCAAGCTTGTGTCTCAGCAAACAGGGCTTCTTCAGTCCCCAAGGAAGTTGTCAGAAGATCCACATGATCACATCTTATGGGACACAGGGAAGCCTGGCCTTAAGTTGGACACACCAGCAAGGGATTTTAAAATGGACTGATACACAATGACAGACAAAGAGTAAGATTTGATAAATCATAGTCTGGGTATTAATTGTTCATTCTTTCTCTTTTTCCAGGTAGTCCTGAGATGGGACTGCCTCCCAAAAAATACGGTGGTATTTAACCCGGAGGATAATTTGATCTTTTTGTGTACTTTTGTGAGAGTTCTATTGATTACTCCTTCATCTGAGAGGTAGGCGGAAATGTGGGAAGCATGTTAGAATTTGCAGCTAGCTTTTTCTTTGGTGCATCATGGGGTCACGAAGCCTAGTGGGATGAGGATTGACCTTCCCCAACAGATAATGCAAACATTTTTTCATTATCATCCAGTTACAGAAAACACCGAGAACATAGTTGTGCTTCAGAAGAAAAAGCATTTTCTTTCCCTGAGGAACAGGGTTCTAACATTTCTGCTGCTCATAATTTGAGCCAGGTGTGATCAGAACCTTCCTGATCATCCGTCAAATTTCAATGTTAGAGACAAAAGGACAATAAGGGCAGAGATATAAGGTATATCCTGGATTGGGGCCTGGGAGGAAGGGACTGTGGAAGGAGAATTTTAATAATCAGGGTCCTGGAAAGTGGTCTGAAGGCAGGGCTGCCTACCTGTGTGTATCAGGTGGATCGAGAGGGTTTGCTGTGGGCATTGCTTATGATTCAAGGCCATATTCACCTTCAGGACTTTATCCATCTTGTGAATGCGACCTTTTACTTACTGTCTGCATCTAAACCAACGGAGCAGCCCCTCAGGAAAGGGAGGGACCATCAAGGGGTACACAGAGAGGGCAGTCGGCAGTAAGAGCAAGGGGGACCCTCAAACTTGGTGGGGTGTTGGGGAGAGATCTGCACTTAGAGGTTGAACTGAGCATGCCTCAGCACGAGCAGTGGGGTTTGGACACCTCTGATAAGGCATCTTTCTCTTCCCCAAATAGCTCCAAATCAGCTTTCCACAAACCCCCTTCTTGCTACACACACAAGTAGTATGTTGATCAGACTCCATAATACTCCAGGTAAAGCTTGCAAAGTGTAGTACTTTTAGTGTGTGAAAATAGCGAAGTGTTCTTGTCTGTGCGTCATGCCTTTGGGAGTAGCAGAAAGGATAACCCAGACCCAGCAGAGAACTATTAGTCCTTTTATTCAACAGATTTTATATTAAGTGCCTGTTTCTCCCTAGGCACTGAGGCTGGCATCAGATATCCATTTGTCTGAAAACCAAATGTGATTCCAGTCTTCTCGGAGACTCCAGGTGTGTGTGTGTGTGTGTGTGTGTGTGTGTGTGTGTGTGTGTGTTGGGAGATGGTCATTAAATACCTGCAAAATATTTACAATTTTAATAAATCCTGAGTAGGAAAAGAATAAAATGCTTTGAGACAAAAGGCAGTGGGGTACAAGGGAGGGTGTAGCTGCCTAACTTTCCACTGGGCAGTCAGGAGATTTGCATTCACACAGCATCTTTTCCTGTTAGAATATTCACATTGTGCTTGTTGGCTCTATTATGATTTTATGCCCTGTTGTTCATTACTTAAAAATGACCTTTAATCCTAAGCATGGTTTGCACTCATTTCTAACAATCTAAAACCATTGCATTTGCATTGGCTACCAAAAACAAGGATTATGTTTTACTCTTACCATCTGCTTAGCTATTGATCCTTGATGATGTGCCATTTGTTAAATTTCCATTAATTAAAAAAATAATGTTTTCCTGCTCACCTAGCATCACAAATGGCCTTATCAGCATTATCCTTTTGATGAAACTTACTGTAAGCCCCATGGGTCTTTAATTCATTGGACAGGTGGATCATTCTAAATTGTTCTAAGATCTAACATATAAAGATATGCAAATTACTAAGGTCTTTTTCATACACCGTCACATTTAAACCTCATTTCATTGCAGAGAAGACTTGCTACCCCCATCTTACAGATGAGAAAGCTAATGGTCAAAGAAGTTAAATATCAACTGAAAGTGAGACAAATATCTCTGGCAAATGTAAAAACCTAGCTCGCCCAACCCTAGGGTCAGTGATGGCTTACCTTTGGCTCCACTTTCTCTGCTTTCCATGCAGGTTTATTTTAAAGACCCATTAACTTTCACACTTTGATTATTCTCTTTTTGGACTCATTTCTCTTTACTAGCTTAGCTGGTAATTCCAGATTATTAACTGCCAAGTGGAGCCAGTTGCATTGATAAGATACTTCATCTCTCTTTACCTCACTGTTTTCTTCTGTAAAATGGGCATTCGGCAGCACCTTCCTCATGTAAACATTAAATGAGATAATTCATATATATCACATATGATATGATATATTTAAGATGTTTTCAAACGCTCTGCTGCATAATAAGTGTTCAGCAAGGGCTAGTCCAGTTTTTAATCTTGGTCTTTCAATATTAGAAAGCCAAACATGGCTTTGCAATGTCTAAATAGTATAAAAAACACTGATATTCAAGTAAAAATCCTCCATATTTTGGGTTATCTCTTATTCAGTACAGATCCCTTACCCTTTCAATGGCATCAAAATGCCCAATCCTAAAAGCATATGAACTGGATAAAAAGGAGCTGAGTCACAGGATCTTTACATCTGAAAAACCTCTGGATTCCACTTACCAAAGTCTAAACTCTTCTTTGGAAAGTTCCCTCAGTCCCTGGTTTACCTTCAGAATGATTCTGAATAGTTCAGATAGAGACTGGTTTGGACTGTTGAACTGGCCCCATCATCAAATGCTGGTTTCAGTAAGTGCCCTGGCTTGGAAGTCATAGGCAAGGGACACTACCTACCACCCAGCCCCCACTTTTCCAGAAAAGAAGGGATAAGACATCAGTACCGTTTCTTTTTCCTCAACTTGTCTTCAGCTTCTGACCCTTTTATTATTTATTAAAACATCTCTCCAAGTAAAGCCAGTGGATGCTTGAATTGCTATGGCTTGGAAATGCCAGCCAAAATGGTAAAGGCAAGGTCAGAACAATTGATTAAAAGGAGATATTTGAATTAGCAGATATCATTTATGACATTCCTACCCTCTTTTGACCTGGGAACTCAATGGAGACTGTATGTGCAGTACAGAGGAAACAAGCGAGGTCTGTGAATTTGGTGATTTCTGACTCTGCATGTTGGCTTTGCCAATGATGAGACTTGTGATCTCAGGGCACTGCTCTAAAGGTGGGTATCCCCACTTCTTAAAAGGAAATCTGCTACCTTGTATGTAGTTGTTAAACATAATAAAAAGTGTCAATTGCAGAAGTCGGCATATGTGAGGTGCTCAAAAATGATACCTCTTATTATTATCTGGAAATACCAAGTATACATAGCTATATTCTGCAAAATAAACAATGCTAATATTCAAAGACCAATCTTAAATATGTGAACAGAGTTGCTTGTTAATCTTTATAAGAAGGTTGATCATGATCTCTTTGCCCCTAACTATAATGGATAAGTTATTTTAGGCCTCTGTGTACTTGACATCTTATTACCTCTTGTTACTGTAGCCACTGTCTCCCTGGAAAATTCTCTTTTCTTGGTTACCATGGCACAAGGCTGGCCAGAATTATGACAAAATGCATTTGAAAACTGGCTCTGATCCTGTGCTTCAATAGACAAACTACTGTGATTATCTTCTACAGGAGGAACTATGGGGTAGGGTGAGATGGAATTAGAAAATGCCCCTCCCCTAGCCTGCGCCTTGTGATTTTGCAGGACTCTTTCAGTTCATGTATGATCAGTGGATACAATAACCACTGTTTAGTAGTGTACTTTTGTGTGTGTGTGTGATTGTGCATAACAACTCAGACATTTATTTTCCCCATCTACCTCATAATGACATGACTCTACATTTATTATGAACTTCTATATTTCAAGAATGGATTTTTGGACCTCATTCAACATGTTGAGCCAGGGTTTAACAGTATTTGTACTGTGCAAAATCTTCCATCATTTTGCATAGAGAAGGTGTACAAGATTAGTAGCAAGGGCTCTCCAGCCAGATTGCTCAAATTTGAATGCTGGCTCTAATCACTATCACTGTGTGCCTTAATTTCCTCATCTGTAAAATGGATGTAATCACAGTATTATCTCATAGGATTGCTGTGGGAATTAAATTTGTAGCGTAAAATGTTTTAAAACTGTTCCCAGTAAAGAACAAATGCCTAATGAATGCTATGTGTTAATAATAGTCTTCCACATATGCTCCCTGGACACTCTCTTCCATTTATAGATGACCTTTATATCCAGTCCTTCTGGGATTCCAGGCTCATTCCCATCTCACAGTTGGATATATTCATTTGGATGTAGTTCTATGGATGTCTCAAACTCAACACATGCAAATCAAAAGACATCTTTTCTTTCCCTGAAATGCCTTTACTTTGTGACCTCCCTAGTTCAAGTCATGGTACCATCATCCAAGCAGCATGTAAGCCAAAACCTGGGTGTTATCATGACCCCTTCATCACCGCATTTACTAGTTAATATGTCCAGTCTTCTAAATATCTTTACAGTGTGCCTTTTTTTCATCCCCACTGCCTCTCTCTTAGTTTAGTCCATCTTAATTTACTGTTTGAGCACTTCAAGACCTTTGAACATGACTTCCCTGCGTGTGATGTTACTTGATTCTGATCCTCACTCTTCATAGCTGCCATAGTGAGAAATCTTCAGCAAGAATCTGAACATATTAATTCCTGGATTGAAACTTTCAAGGAGCTGCTAATGTCTGATTAAAGCCTAAACCCTTGGTTTTAAGATATTTACATAAATGGCCAAAGTTCACCTCTCCTGCCATAGAACTTGACCCCCAATACCCCAGCCTAGGCAACTACTCACAGTTCTCTGGATGTTCTATTGCGTGTCTTAATCTTTGCATATGTGGTCTCTTTTTGAGGGCATATTCCTGTCCTTTCTTCCTTTTAAGTAGTTAATTCATCCTTGTCCATTAGGATTTGGGTCTGAAGTTATTTCTTCTGTGAAAGCTTCCCTAATACCCAAGATCAAGTTTGGGGCTCTTCCTAAATCTTCCTACAGCACATGTATCAGCTCTGTGTGGCACTTGTACGATAGTGTAGTGGACACGCTGATTGGCTATGGAGCCAGACTGCCTGATTGGAACCCTGGCCCTTTCTGTGGCTTGATGAGCTTGGATCACTTAAACCCTCTGTAGCTCCCAGAGATATTAATAGTACCTCCCTAGAGTAGGTTGAGAAATTGGTCGCAAATTCTTCCTCTCCCTGTATAGAGTCTTTTGTAATTCAACTTTATAATTTACTCTGTCAAAGGTAGATTCTTTCTCCTTCCCTTGAATCTGTGCTGGCCTTGCAAATTGCTTGAGCTAACAAGACAGTAGCAAATGGGTACCAAGCAGAGGCTTGAAAAGTGTTGTGCAGTGTCCCCTGCTTTCTGTTGATGCTCTTAACAACTCTGCAACTGTCACTGAATGAAGAAGTCTGAGCCAGTCTGCTGGATGATAAGGGAGATGGTCCCTTGCTGGATGATCCTCCTGTCCCTACTACTGCAACTACATGACATATGAGATCATTGTGTCGCTGCCAGCTGGCTACAGATGCATGGCAATGCCCAGCTGAGCATGCGTTGGGCCACAGGACTGTGGCTAGCCAAATGATCATTATGGTAAACTGCTAAGTTTGGGATGCAATTATATATGCTCTTATGGGGCCATGAGGATTGGATAAGTTAGCACTAATGTACAAAGCATACAGTCAGTGCTATCTAAGCATTCAGACTTCTTACTACAGCAGCTTACTTACCTGGATGGATTCACTGCTAGACTGCAGTTCTTTGAAGGCAGGAATTCTGGTTTTCCTTCATTACATCCTCTGTATATCATACAGTGCCTTTCTTGATACATGTTGAATGATGAATACACATTCCTGAGATCTAGTTGCTAAGCACAGGTCTTGCTTATACATGAAGAAATCAACGTTCATATGTAATGTAATATGTCCATTCACTTGTGCATCTCCACCAACCTGATCACTCTACACTATTTTATTATGCCAAACTTTTATCTACTAAGAACATTGGATTTGATAATATCAAAATTAATTCACTACCAACATTTTCCCAGTATAATCCTGTGGCTACGTACACAGTCATGCTATCTGACTTATTCAAGTATTCTTTTTCCTAAGAGGGAGAAAAAGATGTTTCAAATAATTTATGTGTTTCGTTTTACCAAACTTTGGTTACATATGAATGAATGGAAGAGAACATTTCGATAGGTGTTCTAATCACTGTGGATAAAATTTAGATATTTGCCAAAACTCAATAAGGGAAATAAAAATGACTTGTCACATCAGACTACTTTGTTATTCAACAATCTTGCCACCAGATGATCTTATGTCTTTACCCCCACATCCTCCACCCATGTCCCAAATTCTCATTGACAACTGAGTCTGCTTCCATGACTAAGGATGTACCTTTCATTGGATTTCTCCAAACTCTCCCCAAATCTAAAATTGCACGTTCTATGGGCACTCACCATCCGAACATAATTAGATTTTCATTCTTTGCTACCATTTGCTATCATCACCCATCTGAAAGATTCTGGACTTCAGAAGACCTACTGGCTGAGACTTTGAAGGTCTGTCTCTTTTCCTCTCTTTTGTCCATTTGTTGACAGGTTAACTAACACCTGAACTTGAACATCAAATGCTTCATCTATTTTGACAAGCGCGTATGTGGCAGTTTCACTATTCAGTTCTGACAGATTGTCAGCCTAGTTTTGAATTATCCAGGCTCAGAACTGTGACAATTTTTTTTACCTTAATGTGAAAAAAAGCTTCCTGTTTTCCCCTACAACCTTTCTAATTTACATAAAGAACTTTAATTTTATGAACACATTTTAAAACAAAATGAGTTTAACATATTTCCCCAAAATGTTAATTTATTGAACAATCTTAGATATACTAAGTTAAATAACTTCCTTGTCAGCAACATAAGACAGTACTTTATGTATACACTCATAAACAAAGGAATGCAAATTTATCCCATTTTTTTTTAAAGAAATTTATCTATTTGAATCAAACATTTGAAGAAAAGTGATTTAGAATGAAATTTAGTTTTCGGCTCTGCCCAACTTTTGATTAAAATGAACACACTAGAAACACAATTCAGTTACAAAAAAGTAACTTTTGGACAGTTTCATTCAACTTGGTGTAATAGATAAACTAGCAAGTTCTTATTCCCCAAGGACGCATTTTTAGTGTAAGTGCTTTACAGACAGCAATTAAAGAAAACACAAGGATAAAAGGTATAAAGTGGCTTGGAATTTAACAAACTGCTTGCCCAATTAGAATATACAGTTCAAGTATAGAACCTGGAGATATGAAATGTAGGTAAAGCCTTTTCAGAATTAACTTCATGAATGACACTGTAAGTTCCAGAACCCTCTGGTTAAACTAAATCTCTCTTCTGAAGCAAATCCCTTAATCATGCCTCCTGCCACAGAGAGAATGGAGCCAGTGGATTTCCTGAAGTCCACAAGTCTGGGGAGATGTGCCTAAATGATATACTAACTTTACATTTATAATACGGACTTATCCTGCATGACGAAGTCGCAAGGCAAATCTGAATTTTGGCGCTTAGAGAACTGCAGTTCGTCTGGAAGCTGTCCAGCTTACATAAACTTGGCAAGGCTTACAGCACCAAGTGCTAAAAGATGTCAGATGACTAAAGTTTGTGTCCTGGCTGCATCCCATGCTCCTTGTGAAAATTCGAGTAAGTCTCTTCCTTTCCATTGGCTTGAGTTTCTTCATCTGCAAAATGGGGATGATGAAATCTGACTTGCCTACTTTGCAGAGTTGTAAAGACCAGATCAGCTAGGGAATATAGAAGTCCTACAGGAATGTCAGAATTAGCCTTCCTGCCCTAAAAAGTGTACCTCATTTTTTTCTTACCAAGGCATGTTTTTAATATTTCTTTGAATGTAAGATCTCAGAGTAGGTTATTTTCCTTGATTGTTATAATACTGAGAGATCAAGAATTAGAAAGAAATTTGCAGGTGTAGTCAGATGATTAAGGTTGAGGATGTTTGCTGCTTGAAACCTAATTAGGCAGTAAACAACTCCATCCTTGTGAGCAAGGACTGGCAAAAGTAAAATAGAGTTGCCTCGATGGTGGGAGTGGGGGATGCAGTAAATTGGTTGTGATTTTAACACTAGCCTCCTCTCATGCCCAATGACCTCCAGTTGCCTCAAAGCGGCCCAAGTAAACTACAGTAGTGTCTTATGGAGGACAGCGTCTTACACTTTAATCTGCACACCTGGAACCACTTGAGCATGTTTTAAAATGAGGATACTGGTTCAGGAGGTCTGGGGCAGGACTGAATTTCTAAATTTCTGATGAGCTCCCAGTTGATGCAGATGCTGCTGGATGGCAGACCATAAACATACTTCTGATGTAGGCAGGTGATTTGAGTGTGGTCTTCAGGTGTGCATTCGCCAGCTTGGGCTGCCATAACAACACAACACAGACTGCGCGGCTTCACAGTGGAAATTTGTGTTCTCACAGTTCTGGAGGCTTACAAGTTCAAGATCAAGTTTCCAGCAGGATTTGATTTCTGGTGAGAGCTCTTTCTTACTGGCTTGTAAATGGTTGCTTTGTTCTTATCTGGCCTTTCTTCTGAGTGCTCTCTCTCTCTTCTTCTTATAAGGCCATCAATGCTATCTAAATTATGGACTTTAGTTGATGATAATACTACATTGGTCTGTCAGTAGTAGCAAAGGTACCATCTCATTGTAAGATGTTAAAATAGGGGAAACTGGTTGGCAGGGGGGAGGGGGAGAGAGGAAATGGAAAAAGGGAATGGAGGAACTCTGTAAACCTAAAACTGCTGTAAAATATAGAATCTAGTAATTAAACAAAAATTATATTCCAAGATCTCTGTTCCAAACTCAGTGAATAGATCATGGAGGCTGGAGTATGGATGCTTCCAAACTAACCCTTTAGGTGATTCTTATGTGTGATAAGGTTTGAGAACCATCAGGTAGAAACTTACAGCTCCAGTCTTATTATCAAATGGATGGGGTTTCACATCTCAACAGCATCTCTTCACAGCTGGCTGATCTTGATCTCGAGCTCTCTCAGTCTCAGTCTTATGTTAAAGTCAGGGCAAAAATAGCTCACATAGCTTCTCTGGGTGATATCATGTGATATCATGACGTCTAGAGTCTTGAACACAGAACATGTATAGTTAACACTTCAATAAATATTTACTAAGAGAAATTTTGCTATTATTGTTATTTTTATTGGGGCTTTCAGAAAAGACCAGGCAATAACATAGGCAATAAAAGATCAGGACAATAATAAAAGTAATCCTAGATGCTTCCACAACATTTCAAGGTTTATATATAGCTTTCACTTTCATTACCTGACTTGATCCTGACAATGACCTTGTGAAGCAGAAATTCCCCTTTTAACAGATGAGGAACTGAAGCTTAGAAATGATCAGTGATTTTTCTGAAGGACACAGAGCTGGGAAATGTCAGAGCCCAGAGCATCTAAATCCTAGTTCGTGGTGGTGGTACGGTGTAGTAATTAAGTTTGAGGGCTCTTGAATCAGACTGGTGGGTTCAAATCCCAGAGGTACTAGTTACTACTGGTGTAAAATTGGTAAACCAGTTCACTTCTCTGAGTCATAGTTTCTCCACTAGTTAAATAAGAAAAATGACTGTGCTTACTCTGCAGTGTTTTGCAAAGCTTAAATGAAATGATGTTCATAAAATTTGAGATTACAGGCTGGCACATAGTGAGTTTACTATTTTCTGCATTTAAAAAAATATGTTTCTTTGAGAGAACAACTTGCATCCATGTTCCATGAAGAGTAGCCTTAGTTTAGTTACGGGAAATATGGGAATCTTTGTGTGTACGTCTTGGGGGGCTGGGGTAGGGTAGGGGCTGGGATTGCTATAGCTTCTAGGGAGGAGCTAAGGGCTGGCATCACATGATATGGAATATGAATCTCTTCTCTATAACCATGTGGGACATCTGAGGTGCCAATAAGGAGACAGTACAAGCAAGACAGTCATTCTGGCCCTTTAGTCCCAAATATTAGAGATGACAGTAAAAGCAGGAAACAGAAAGATGACATTCCCTGTGATACTTGGCAATGACGGAGGATTTCTGTAAGGGGGTTCTGGAAACAAACTTCATGGTAGCCAAGTTCCCACACAAACATTTCAGAAACAATATATTACAAACTTGCTGAGCACAGTGTCCACTTTACCTGATTTTGTTGCCTTTTTAATTTTTTTAAACAACTAGTCCAGGGATAGACACTTGGTAGGATGAAAACAGACAGATGCTTGTTGGAAAAGACTTGAGAAGAGAGTTGGCCCAACAAAATGTTCTGTGTATTTTGTAGATGGAAGACGAGTTGTATATTACTTCCCACATTACGAAGGAAGGTTTGGTAGACCTGTCCTAGAAAATGTAGTGCTGCCTTTTTTTTTTCCTCCTTTGAGTCATCATAACTAAATATAATGGTGACTGCTAAGTATCACGATGTTGATAATAATGATGGTAGCTCTTCCTGACTTCTTCTTCTGTGCCAGGAACCATTCTAACCACTTTACATATGTTGCTTCATTTAATCAATCCCAACAGTTAACTGACGTAGACAGTATTTTTTACATTTCAGAGATAAGAAAGGCAGGTTAAGTTATGAGGTCTTGGACGCACAGCCAGTAACAGTTAGAACTGGGATTCCCACCCAGGGTTCTGGACCCCAATCAATACACAAAGGTTATGTTAGATGTCACGATAAAAAAATGATGGAACTTAGAACTGGGTAGGTGTTAGTGATCATCTAACAGTAGAAGTTGTCAGAGTGTTTTCTGGAAAGAGTTGCCATTGAATTAGAGATTCTTGTGTGCCAGGCACAGCCCTAAGCCCTTTGTGTCTATCAGTTACCTTAAATCTTCACAAGAAACCAGTAAAATATGAACCCTCATTATCCCATTGTTGCAGCTGATTTGCAACAAGCCACAAAATTGGTAAATAGTCGAACTAAGATTTGAACCCCAGTGTTGGCAGTGTTAGCATCAATCCCCTTAACCATGAATGGAAAGAAAAGTGAGAGGCCTCACCAGAGACACAGCGAGGCACTTGTGGGATTGTGGGTGGGGAAAGGGCAAGAAAATGTCATTGGAGACCTTGGAGCAAGGGTCAGGATTTCAGCTGGTGACCATGTGTGTCTGGGGGTGCGGGGTGGTGTCCAGGGAGACTGGATGGCTTTGCAAGCATTTAGAAATGGCTTCAAGCCAAGTCATGGCCAGATGATGAGCATTTGAGAGTGGGAGGGAATTTGGATTCATTTTGCCCAAAGAACTGGTCAACCTGACCTCTCTTCTCAAAAGAGGCTTCATGCACTTGATCTTGGCAACACAGAAGTCAGCATTTTTTTTTTCCTTTCAAGTAGTAACCATGGCCACGAGTAGTTTCTTGGTTTGTCTTCATCTTCCCAAACATTCCCAGCAGGCCTTGATTTGCTTAAGAGAGCAGATGACCTGCTTGATGAATGCCCATGGGGGTGGTGAGGGATCCCTCCAGTACTGCGGCCTGAGGGCTCTCAAATGAAACCTCCCCGTGGAAGCTTGACCCAAATGCCTCCCAATTATCTTCCACCCCATCGCCCCGACCCCACCCCTAAGGTTATAGTCTTCATCTAGGCCGTGCCCTACACCTTGGTGTGCGGAGCCAGCTCTCACCAACAGCTAGCCAAGTCGCATGACTGGTTCTAGCTTCAACTGGGAAAGTTTCCTGACCAGGAGATCTAGGAGTTCCTGGCGCTGTGCCTGCTTCTGGAGAAGGGCATCTCGTTGCGCCTCCCTGCTGGTGTCCTTCGCTCTCCGCCTAACTTTGTGCCCCATCTCCAGTCTAGCTGTCGAAGTTGAACGCCTGGGGAATCCACCTGCGCGTTCTTCGCCAGGCACCGCGCGTGGCACAAAGGGGTCCCGGAGGCGCCTCTCCGAACCCGTCGTCCCCTCTAGTCTCAGGTCTGGCTGCTGGGTCCCTGGAACCGCCGCGCCAGGGCCCCCCGCCCCACCTGACTAGGCAGCAGGTGGCAGGGGCGGCGCCGGAGCGCGCGAGGGGAGGGGGCACCCGGCTCTCCGGCTCGCCGGCGCGCGGCCAACGGCGCCGGCTCCCAGGCCGCCCGCGCGCCCCCGCCGCCCCGCGCCGCGCAGCGCCCCCGGCGCCCCCCGCCGGCCTCCGGCGCACCTGCAGCCCGCTCCGCGCGCCCTGCCCGCCGCCGCCGCCGCCGCCGCCGCCGCCTCGCGCTCCCAGCGCCGCGGACGCCCCGGGCCGAGCGGCGAGTGCGCTCCGGTGGCAGACCCGCGGACACGCGCCCCTGGGCCGCCGACTCTCGAGTCCCGCTCCTGCACCCTGCGTCCCCGAAGATGAACGTGAGGAGGGTGGAAAGCATCTCGGCTCAGCTGGAGGAGGCGAGCTCTACAGGCGGTAGGATGCATCAAGCATGCGAGCGGGCGCCCCTCTTCCCCCCCTTCCCTCGCAAGCTGAGACCGGGGCCCCTTCCTGGGCTGGGGACGCTTGTTGCCTTTGTTGCATGAGAGACAGCCACGCAGGCGGGACTGGGAAGGGGAGGTGGGAGCGGCGGGGATGGGGGTGCCAGGGAGACGGGGTGCACGCGAGGTCCAGGTTGGGAAGAAGAGCTGTTTGAAGTGCGTGTGAAACTCGCCGGTGGCGGGGTCCCCTGCGATCCTGTGCCTACTTTTGCCTTCTCTGAAAATTTCCGATGTTGTTTATGCATCTGCCAGATGCCTGCAGACCGCACACACTTCCTTCCCCTAACACCTGGGGATGAAAGAGCTGAAACAGTGCTGATCCTCTCCCTCCACTTTTCCTTTATGCTCCCAAACAATTCTTCATTAAAACTCTATTTTTGTTCGCGGGTAACATACAGGCGGAATGTTTCTCGGGTCAGATTCTTCAGGAGGAACGTGCGCCTTGTTTTATTGCCAGCCTCAGTTTAGTGTGTTCAGAGAAAATGGTCTTCGGTGACACCTGGAAATAATTTATATACGGTACAGCCTTGGAAAGGTACCGGGCACCCTTGTGCAAGGTGCTTGGCTTTCAGAGTACCCCGTGTTCTGCGAAAGTAAGGAAGCGAGTTTAGTGGGATCCATCGTGACACGGGGACTGAGACCTCCCCGACCCCAGGCATTTTTGGTTGAATCGGTTTGTTTTTAGGTGGCTTCGATGTCTACAGTTTCTAGAGGAGCCATGAATAGAATGAAGGTGGCTGCAGGAAGCCTGAGACTGAAAAAGAGCTGGACATTTCCCAGATGATACAAGATGAGGGGTCGCACGTAAGGTTATAGCATAGTTTGGATTTAGAGGATGAAAAACTTGGGCTTGAGCTTGCAAGGGAAGAGGTAATTCCACATTCTACTTGTTTGTATCCAGGGAAATAGAATCCCTTCAGACGGCTTGCGCCTGGCACTCCAATTGGGACCCTGAGAACGGACGTTTTCCCTTTCTTGCCTTCCGTCTAGTAGTTAAGGTCATTGTAACTGGGAGGACACTAGTCTTACTTGAGCGTGAAATTTCAAAGAGGAAAAAGTCTTTGTCTTTTATAGGCTGGGGAAAAAGGATATGACCATCACTTTAAAGTCTCAACTTTGACCTGTCCTGATGTTTAGTTCCTGTTTCCCTTATGGTGATAGTTCACTCGTTATGAACCAAGAATGTCCAGGCTCTCTTTTTTTCAGGGATACCGATAGTCATTAAGAAATTGGATTGTTTTCCAGAATGACATTTTAAGTGGAGAGGGCTAAGTAAATTGTTAAGTTTATAGGGTCTCTGTCTTTGCAGAGACCTAAGCATAGGGTGGAGACTCAGCTGTCCTTTTAAGAACTGTATTCACGCACAAGACAGCGGTGGGAACTTGAAGACAGATCAGAAAGAGAGAGTCTGGGAAACTGGGTGGCTTGCATTATTCGGCACCTCAGTGATAAGAGCTTTTTGACTGGGCCTCGTCTTTAATTGGCCAGCTGGAGACTGGATCAGCGTGTCTAGTCTAGTCACAGTGCCACAGGTGGCCGTAATCTCTGTTTGTTAGATAAAATGGAAACAAAGATGAGATCACATCTGGGGAGTATGATACATTAGAAAAAAAGATACTATCTTTAAAATCAGCATGTGTTCATTGTTCATTTGGAGAATAGGAAGGTGTTGATTTGTATCTTGGTTAAGGTGAGACCAAAAGTGAAGAGTTTTCTGGCTTGAATTGATTTGACACCTGTTTCTTGAATTGTATTCACGCGTTTTTAGTGAATTATATGAGGAGAATAAAGAGCTTGAAACATCTTTTTGTTCTTGTTATTACCGTTTCAAGGTTACTATTTGAGACTTGATCCCTTGAATGTGTAGTCTGTATTATTTCCACCAAATATATACTTAAGTACTTTGGTTATTTGTGCTCAGATATAGGATGATTTTTATTAATCCCGGGATAAGAAAAGGTTGCCATTTTTAAAGGTTTGAACTCTACCTTCAGTTCTTTTAAAAACAATAACTTGTGATCTCTTGTCTTCTTTCAAATAAGTGAGAAATTTGCATAACTTCTGATGTGACCATGATGGTTTTCCCTTGAATAGATGCCTCTTGGATAGAGGGTCATAAAATGATTTAATTAGAATTTAAACAGAGTTTAACTGGAGGATTAGACTGATAGGAATGTATGAAGATGAGAGGGAAATGAGGAATTAGAGAAGAGCGTGTGTGTATTTTACAACTTGATTCTAGGGCCAGAATACTATGAAAAACAGTTTTGCTGAGAGACGAAGGAGAAAACCACTTGAAAGAAATGTAAGAAGGATGGGAGCAGGGTTGAATTGGGTTGTTAAAACTTTATAGTCCTAGAGTTAAAAACGTTTATTCCCTGCTCTCTTTTAGCAGGTAATGCATTTAATATGCTAACTGATGACCACTTCTGAGTTCCTGTAGCTGAAATGCTGCTACTCGTGCTACAGAGGACAGAGGAAGGACTCCTTGTAAATAAGTACATACTTAGAAAAGGTTTCTTACAAACTGTAGTGCTCATTTTAGCCTGCCTCTCATCAGCTTCCACATTAAATCAAAAGCCTGCCCAGAATACAGTTTTCATGAAATTGTCTATCCTTATTATGTAGCTCTCTGGCTATGAAATCAAACATAGTCTGGCTACCAGTAGAGAGACAGACAGAGATGATCATTCAGGAGTATATTTGAAAGCGAATCAGAGATAAGGTCAGTTATAAAAAAAACCTTTAAGATTATTCATCAGTGTCCTCAATTTGTGCCATCTAACTTAAAGATGGCATATGTTGTATGATGGAGTCCTCAGCTAAAAGTGGGGAGGGAAGTGCATGTACATTTCGAACGTTGTTAGGTCATCCAGAGGACATGACCGTGGCTACTATTTGATCACCAGCTGGACCTGGGCAGTTGAAGGCTCTTTACTCCCTCCCTGCACTTGGAATGTGTGTTCTGCCTGCCATTCCTATAGCAGTAGCTGTTTTCAAGGACATAGCCTTGAGAGAGAAAGGTGTTGTCGAGGCCATCTGGATGGTGTACGTGACTGAGCCCTCGCAAGGCTTCTCTATAAACTTTTAAGTTTCTAGCTGGTGCTGGTGGAGATCTACTGGTCTTGCAGCCCTCAAGGCAAACCTCCTATGTAAGTTCCCTGGTTTATTGCATCCAGCACCTTCCAATCTGGAGTGGTCTGCCTCTTTCTTCCATCTCCCTGTCCTCCATGTATGGGAGCCAGTTGCAGATTTCATCCAGGGAAGGTCCTGATTTTTGCAAACCAGCAGTATTGGAGCGAAAATCTCTGTGATGGTGTATTGTTGTTTGGTGGTTGTATGATGGCTCCAGCTAAAGTTGTGTGTTATCAAGGATAAAGCAAACCCAGATTAGTGGTTCCACACAGTTAATAGTGAAAGTCTGTGTATTCTGAATAGCCCAGGAAAAGCTCTTTATTACGCGACATTATTCTGTTTTCTTCATGTCCTTAAATCTAAGAAGATACTAAACAAATGACGTGGAGTGTTAAAATTTAACACCCCCTCCCCTTTATTGCACCTTTTTTTCCTGACCAATGCTTATGCAGAGTTTCATAAAATGAGACTATGGATGGTTTGGAAATTAATGAGCCATTTAATATAAAATGTATGTGCATGATTCCTGCAGAATTGTATACTACATAGTGGTTGAATCTTTTGAAGACATATTTCTGGGCTTAAAGTATATGGTCTTTCTTTCTTTCTTTCTTTCTTTCTTTCTTTCTTTCTTTCTTTTTATCTTTCTTGTCCTTTTATTTTCCTTGTCCTCACTGGTTTTCTAGAACATGTGGATAATATTGCTTTTCAATATTTCATAGCAGAGTGTGCTTGTTTACTTAATAGCCTCCCTTCTTATTTCAAGCAGACTAAAGTGAGAGAGAGAGAGTGAGAGAGAGAGGGAGGAGGGATGGAATAAGGATGGGAGCATGAATGTATATTTTGTTCAGTGGGCTCTTAGCATCCTTAAAAGTGTTTTAAGGTTATATAAGTACACCTGTCACTACATATTTATTCACTCTTGGGCATTGAATCACTTTATTAAAAAACTGTTCATTTGATTAAAGGGCCTGATGGTCTTAATTTAAATCACCCCAAACTCACTGTGAGGCTTCATCCTATTTATCAACACTCCTTAAAAACCATGAACTTCATGAAAGCAGAGCTGTTATGTTCTGTGCACTCTGTATACCCAGCATCTAGCACGAAGCCTGATGTGTTACATTTACTCAGCAACAGATATTTCTTGAATGAAGTCTCCCTTGGATTTGGTGACTGTGTTGTTCTGGTTCCTCCTACTTCTCTCAGATCTCTTTTTCTGACTCTCTTTGTTTCTTTGTCCATTTTGTGCAACTTTCAACACACTTCTGTCTCACTTTTATTCTCCCCATATATACTCTGCTGAATCACACTGTGGTGTTGGTACCAAACTCTCCTTAATCTATGGCTCTGGCCTGATCCCTTTCCAGCGCATTTCCATGCTCTGCTAGTCAGATCTATCAACAAATTTCACCAGCACCTCAAAGTCAGTATTTCAGAAAACACCTGTCCTCTCTTCAAAGAACAATTTATTTTCCAAATTTTGCTAATGGTAGCGTCATTTTTTGAAGCCTATAGTCAAAAAAGAACAACAAAGCATTGACTTGTCTATGGTACTTAATCATTTCCTCCCCTTCTTTTCCATGTGAAATCAGTCACCCAGCTCTACTGATTCTATTCTGGCTTTATGTCTAGCTCCGTCTCTAGTTCCCATCGTACACACAAGGTTATGTGCTTATCATTTCCCAGACCATCTTGGTTGATTCCTATTTGCGCTAAGTGCCTCCCCACTCAAAGCCAACCACTTTTACTAAAACCTGACTTGAGTCAGACCATTCATCCATGCAAAACCCTTTGATGCCTTCCCATTACTTACAGAACTAAAACTACTTTTCTTAGCTTGATAGTCCCGGCTCCCACAGTACACTGACAGTCTTCCATTCCAGCACTAGCTTCCATGACTCCATACTTTGACTTTGACCTGCTAAATCAGACAGATCGCTAGTCCCCAAACACATCTCAAGTTGTACCTACTGCTTAGAATGAACTTTCTGCCCAAACATTGCCCACTGAACGTTGTTAGATGTTTAACATTGAACACAGCCTTCTAGACTTATTGCAAATGCCGTGTCTCCCTTGTGCAGCCTTACTGGATTTCTACCTGCCTCTTCCCCCAAAGAATTCTACTTTGAATTTTCTCAGGTCATTTTTCTTTTACTTTGACCTATATCTGAATGACCAGACAGAATAAGCTATGCATATTTGTCTCCTTTGCAACTATTAAATGGTAACTCCTTAATGGTGAGCATTCTACACGAATTGTGCATTTTTGTATGCCTAGTAAGTACTGGCACAATGATTCCCAAAAAAAGTTGCTTAAGACCTAGTTATTGGATTTAAACTGTGTTGCCCAGTGGTAGGTCCAGTAAATACACCAAATTATAATTACCATTTGATTGCTTGTTAAGCCGTCTACTGGAAGTGACATTGCTTTTGGGTTCTCTGTCTTTTCCATTCCTTGGGCCAGGTCTGTATGGATAGTTATAGAGTACTAAAAGTACCTCTCTGAAATGTGCGTGCTCTTGCATCCATAATGCATTGCTATAAGAGTTTGTGTTTCTGAAGAAGGGCTTAATAAGTCCTCAGTGATTTCTGTGTATTTAGAGCAATAGTCAGTGTTGTCTTTGGATGTTGTTGCTGTAACTCTTTTATCCTTCATACCTACCACCTCTAGGATTAGTAGTCTGAGGGGGCCCCCAGTGAGTAGTTATCACCTCTTTTGGTTTCCCTACAAATAAGAGTTAAGATGATGAATCATGAGGGGCGCCTGGGTGGCTTAGTCGGTTGGGCATCCGACTTTCGCTTAGGTCATGATCTCGCAGTTCGTGGGTTCGAGCCCTGCGTCGGGCTCTGTGTTGACAGTCAGCTCAGAGCCTGGAGCCTGTTTCAGTCTGTGACTCCCTCTCTCTCTGACCCTCCCCTGCTCACGCTGTCTCTCTCTCTCCTAGAAATAAATAAAACATTAAAAAAAAAAAGATGATGAATCATGATTATGATGGTCCATAGTCTGAGTTCACGTTCTAGAGAGCAGCCCTTCCTAATGCGTCCCGGTCCCAGAGGCTGAATGGCTATACCATACATCTACCAACATTATTATCCTTTTGGTCATTGTCCTCCTCAGGTGGTAAATCTTTTCATTATTGCAGTGACTGTAGAAAGGATTGGAAAAACAAAACAGAAATATCATTCAATGTATCCATATCCATTTCCTTGGGTGCATTTTCTTTCATATCAGATTTCACAGAGAGAATCAGGTTGCATTGGATATGGCTCCTGTGGCAGGGCTGAGAAGAGATGGGGTTCAGCTCTTTTCCTCTCCCCTCTGTGGATGTCTCCCTCTCTTTGCTCAGTCAGTGCACTGTGGGCAGCTTTAGACGTGTGTAGTATATACACATGGCATTAGGAATTCTGACAAAAAGAGAGTCTCACAGTTTAATCACAGAAGTTCTCCACACGCTCTGACAATTGAAGGAATATCTGAATGGAGATACAAATATAGAATTTGCCATATTGTGCAATTGGCCTTCATGCTCATGTTATGGGCTGAATTTTTCCTTCTAAACAAACACAGCCAGTGTGGTTGAATGGTTCTCCCATTGGAAATGCCCTTTTGGATATATTTAACTACCCTTTGGATATATTATTGACCTTTTAGAAACTTCTCTTCCCCCAATTACTTATTTAGGTAAAAACAAGTAGTCAACCCGTTTTACAACAACAGTCTGTAATGTTTTGGTTTCCTGAAATTTGGATTGGCTTAGGGAAAGGTCCCTTCGTATACTCAGGCAGAATTTGCTCATGAATAGTGAATAAAAAGTCTTTAGGGAATTAGAACTGGCATGTTTTTATAGGTCTTTAAAAAGGTTTGGGAGGAAAAATAGACTTTCATCTTTAGACGTCAATAGTTAATATTTTAAAGGATCTTTTGAGCAAAGTAGTATATTCAAAAATGACATTATCTGCAGCCCGAATGGGAATCAGAATCAGACTTGACTGATACAGCAACTACCACAGTATTTATGACTGTGCACCCTCTCTCACATCTTCATCGTAATACTGTCTGTGCATTGTCTTACGGATGCTGGGGTATCCCCCGGAAAGCCCTCCAATATGCTTATTATTTTTTAATAAGAGAACACAGGGCTTGCAAATGCCTTCATGAGTTTAATAATAAAATTGAGTGAAAAGAACACATGTAAATATTAAGCTGATCGACTTGTCAGAATGGGTATTTTGCCAGGGGTTTTATTTTGGGTTGTAACTTTTTGTACGTTAATGAATTTCCATTAGAATACCATCAGAAACTACTTACCAAAAAATGGTCTTTCCAAACCATTTATCCATGTTTTGTATATGGTACCTGCTCCAGAGAAGTGTTTCATGAATGAAAGTGTCTTCGATTGTGGTCATACGTAAAGGTGGAAATAAACTCTTGTACTCCAGCATCTCATCCCTGTGGAAGAGGATTCTCAGGTCTTGTTGTTTCTGCAGAAAATTTGAAACAAAACAACATGATCATATAGAACTAACAGACATTTCAGAAATAACCCTGCAAAGCCAGTCCTGAAACAAATTTAATTTGGAGAGTGGCCTAATTAAAAGAAATTTTAATTTAATTTAGAAAGGTAAGAGCATGTAAAATAGCCATTGAGTATAATGTCACTGTTCCTCTTTCTCCATTTATAAAATGCTGGTAATCATTCCCACTCCTAGGCTACAGGAATAGCTTCTGTAATGATGACATGAGTTTAATTCAGCAAATATTTACGAAGAAACTTCTTGGTGCAGGGATTAATGAGATGTGGGGTTGGCCTTCAGAAAGGTTACTGTTTATTCAAGAGATATTTACTGAGTATGTACCAGATGTATATAGTTGAGTAGGGGAGAAAAGAAATGACTAAACATATGTACATTAAAATATTCATTGCTATAACAGAAGTAAGGATGAAGTGAGGTGGGTGTTGAAAAACGAGATTACATCCAGTTGGCATAGATGCCATTCCTTCCATGTGGATACAGTGAAGTTTAACAGTGATCTTGAACTTGACCTTTCTTTCTCTGGGGTCTTAAGGAATAAAGCTATTAAAGGAATTGGGCTCAAACTTCTGTATTTGTTATGTTGCCCAGCTTCTTCCTATCTTCTGTTTTCCATCTGTAATATGGGTTTATCTGTCAACCACTTACAGACATGATATCTAACCCATTTTAAGGATTTTTAAAAGATGTGATGCTGGAAGTCTGTGAAAAGGTGCACTTTTGGTTATAATACAAATACGATTTTGAAGATTGGCGACTACAAAATGAGTAATACCTTGTGTTTAGAGATAGTCATGAAAGAATTGAAAATGCCCAGCTCTCTGACTGCCAGTTTAAATAATGTTCTGGTAACGGCAGAGGCATTTCAAATTAGTGTAAAATGTTTCAAATCGAGTATCACTCTAAGTTTTAAATTTAATTATGTAACATCAATCATTTATCATAAGCCTATTGTACCTGACCTAATATTGTGAGCACTTGTGAAAATCTGATTCTGCTAAGCTTTTCTCCCATTTTGTCCGGCGATTCTTAAATCGCTCTTTCCATACTCTCCCCAAACTCCCTTTAATTGGAAGCCACATCTCTTCCCGCCGAGATGTGCAGTATTATTGCAATCTGTTCCGCATTCCCTCTCCTCTCAAGGTCCGATCTCATCATTGTTTCCTGCTGAAGCTGTGATCAGAGGGTTAATGCAGGCTCTGAAACACAGGTGCATTACATTAATTTGAAGGTGGTGAGGAGGGGAACCTTGGAGAGTGAGTATAATACCATGAGCGCTCAGAACCAGGCATTGAGAAACACGGCAAAAGCTGGACCCTGAGAATCCAGCGGCATACAGGGGCACGGAATGAGGGAATTCTACCATGTCTTCATAGAATAAACTCCATTTTTGATGGAGGTATTGCTAGATACTTTTAAAAAAATGCAAAACATCTAAACTGCAAAGCTGGCAAGTACTACTAACCCTTTTGGTGCGATTTAAGTACCAGATTTGCAGCTGAACCCTATAAAACCTTCCTAGTTAAAGTTGTGGATGTAGATTCCAAGTGAAAATTAGTCATTAAAATAACTTTCAAAATTGTTCAGCTCACAAGGAGACATACCGACAGTGCAGAAACTACAAACACTAACCGGGGAAGATTGAACTACGGATGTAATTTGTTAGAAACATTGCAACTTAAAACACAGTTATGTTTATTTTTGGATCCCTGAGCATGAGATTGTGGCTTTTCATAAATATATTAGGACTGAATTTCAGATCTCAAGCGGTGACAGTTATAACTTCAGTCTTAATGCAATTTGTTTTGGTAGTTTTATAAATAGTTTTGAGGATGTTATTCAACAATCATCCATCTAAAACATGTTTATCAATTACCTACTGTAGGAGAACACTGCTGGTAAATATTCCAGAATATCAAAAGGCATATTAGCTGTGGAAGGTATAGGAATTAAGCATTTAAATCCTATCTTCTGTCTCCACCCCCAGAATTCTACTTGACCTGAACTGTGTATTGATTGGGTAGAGCATGTTAGCTTCTCTCATTGTCAAAGGCACTTACTAAATACCTTCACAGGACCCCAGCGTATGTCCTTGATGGAGGATATTGGCAGGTCCTTGTCTATGAAATACTAAACTGAAGGAGCACAGAGTGGACCTTCCATAATTACATCATTTGTTATTAAGTGATACTGGTTTCAGAGTCACATAAAATACAAAACAAGCATTACACAGGAAAACAGCATTAACCCATAGCCTGGGTAATATTACTACTCCCTCTATCAGTAAGGGATTCTCCAATGTGAGCCTATTTATTCTTTTGTAAAACATATACTAGACATCTATTATTTGTCCAGTATTGTTCTAAGTACTAGAAACGTATATTAACATCTCTTGTGTATCAAGTGTCATTCAAAGTGCTAGAATACAGAAATGAAAACATCCCATGGGAAATGAGGAGCCCAAGAGCCCGACATGTAGGATGGTAATTGCATGTGGAAAGCCCTGTGATAGCATCCAGCATTGAGTGCTTTGGAAGCTTTGGAAACACAGATATGAGTCACTCATGCAGGCTGAGAAGGATCAAAGAATGCTCCCTAGCCTGGATGGGATGGAAGGATAAGAACAAGTTTTCTAGGGAAAGGCAGCAAGTTTTGAGTGGGGGAGAGCTCTGATTCTAAGGCTGGTCTTAAGACAACATGTGCTACAGTCAGGGAACCAGGAGAAGCTCTGTGGGTTGCAGTTAAGCTGGGAGAAAGAAGGGAACAGGGAAATGGGGGACTTGGAGGACGAGGCAGGGTCAGAACATGAGAGCAGTGGGGACTACTGATAAATTGCAGTCAAGAGCCATAGCGTGATCTTGCTCGCACATTGGGAAGATAACTGCAGCGGTTGACAAATGGCCAGAAGTGGGTGAAACAACTGTAGAAGTGGGCAGCCAAGCATCCTGGCTAAGGTGGGATTGCAGCTGAGGCATATTGAACGTGGTAAAGCTTCAGTGTGCTATGGTGGAGAATGGAGGGTTCATGTGAATTAAATAAAGGACAAGACCAGCAGAAACTGGTGACAGTGGGAATTGGTGTTGGGAGGGAAGGAGGAGCATGGGAGAGGTGGATTTCTGGGTTGGGTAGCTGGTGGGCAGCATATATTTACCAAGATGGGAGATACAGGGAAGGTTTTGTTTGAAAGGAAGTGAGATCAGTTTGGGGACTATGAAATTTAAGGCCATCTCTAAGGTTGACTTCCTCCTTTAAAAATGGAGATGACCAGTAGTTACTGGGCTTTCTGGTTCTGGAACATGAGAGTGAGATGGGATTCTGCAGACAGTGTGGAGCCAGTTGAATTTAGTGAGGCGCGACAGAATGAGGAACATTAATTTTGCATGGCTGTGTAGGGTGCATCATCGACAAGGATGTCACTAGAAGGCTGTTGCATTAGTCCAAGAAAGAGAAAATATTTGCATGAAGTTAAAGGCAGTAGGAATGGAAGAGTGGGGGGGGGGGGCGGGGTTGGGAAGGAGAAAGATGGGGATGGGTACCTCGTGGTGCCATGAGAAGCAAGGAACACAGGAGAAAAACCAGTTTTGGAGGGAAGATAGCATGTTCATTTTTAGAAATATTGATTTCAACTGGGAAAGAATCCAGGCCAACTGTCCCAAAAGCAGTTGGAAATGTGGCGTTCAAGTTTAATTGATTTCAGAGAAGCACACATTTATTGAGCCTCTAGTTCTGTGATGGGTATTAGGAACAGAGATACGAGTGAGGCGTGGCCCTACACCCAAGAAGCTGGCCAGCAGACTCAACTAGGGACTCACATGTGGGAGTCCATTGCAGAGAGCAAAGGAAATTGAAGATGTGACCCTGAACAGGGGGCAGAGTACCATGAAGAACAAGGGTGAGAGATGGATGTAAAACCAGGGAAATGTGTCCTAGCTGGAGAAGCAATGGGAGAGGAGAGTGTCATGGAGGTCAGTGCCTGGCACATAGATGGTCCACACTTGCCAGTGAGTGGGGAATATAAGAATTTCAGAAAGCCACGGCTAGTTTACAGAGTAAACTGCTATAGAACATTGATGGTGGGTGAAGAATGGGATCTCAGAATAAGATTCTGGAGTCAGAACTAGGATTCGGATGCTGCATCTGTTCCTGTGTGACCTTAGGAAGCCATATGGCCTCTCTGTAACTTAGTTTCTTTATATGTGCCTGGAATATTCTTGCCTCATATACTCCACTGGCTTTCTTCTTCACTTATTCAGATCTCCACTAAAATATCACTTCTCTGATGACTTCATCTAATATAACAGCTCACCTGTGTCTCCCTAGTGCCTTATCTTATTTTACTTTCATTCATAGCTTTTATATAATCCTTCAAAGAAAACAATGTATGTAGTAGGCTACTGTACTAGAATATTGTTTATATATACTATTTGTGTGTGTATCTACATTTTGCAGGTATTTAGTTTTTACTGTTTTCCCTATTAAAATTCACTGAAATGTGTGTTGAGTGGTAAATCAATGAAGAGAACTCACTTTGACAGAGTGACTAAGGATGAACTGAACTAATGTGTGTAAAGGGCTCAGTGCAGTGCCTGACCAAATAGTTAGAACCTGGTAAATACGGGTTGAGGTCATTTATATCATTATTTTGGCTTGAGAAAAAGTTCTTCTAATCTTGAAGATGGGATGTCAGGTGGGTGGTGAGACCAGGAACACACGGGAGGTTCTGGAGGGAGTGGGTCATAAAGATGGAGCACTTGCTCTCCGGAAGGGACGATCTTGTTCTCCGATGCGGGAGGCAGGGGAGGCCACCCTGGCGTGATCTGCTGGGGAAGACCCTACAGAGGGGCTGTGCTGTGACCAGGGCATTGGATGACCACTGGGGCTTAGGTTGCAATGGAACATTTCGTGGGTGGCAGGAAGGGATTTGTGGGGACAGCAGTTTGGAGTAGATGGTTGTCTGAGAAGTGCCGAGGCGGAGAAACGAGATTAGGGAGAGTCTCAGAAATGTGGCTTTGATTCAGCGGGTAAGAATTCAAGATTTTGCAGAAAGATGGCACAATAAAAGTGACACCCAAGGAAGGTTTGTCTTGCCTTGCTGTACAGGAAAGATTGAGGGAGGGGGAGTGTTCAGGTAGAAAGGTCAGTTGAGGAAACCTTGCTCTAGACTTTAGTAGGGTTGGCCAATTTTGTAGGGGTATTGGCAGGGAAGAAAATGATTCTGACAGATTTTTGGGGCATTCTGGAAGATATTTATAACTGATTGAATGGGAGCATGAAGTTAGGTAGGAGATCAGAGAAGGAAAAGCAGAATAAAGCATGTGCTCCTAAGAAGGCTGTATACTCAAATTTTGGTGACTGAGTTAAGGCCTTTGATTATGGTGCTAGGAAGTTATTATCCAGAAGACAGAAGAAGGAAAGTGTGTGTGTGAGTAGTGGTGGGGGGGGGTAAAAGGTTCAACTTATTTGGGGTTCTGGAGGGATATCCTGGTAAGAGGAATACCAGATACTTTTAAATATCCTTTTTATTGATAAGTACATTCTAGCTCAAAGGTGTTAAGGAACTTGCCCAAAGTTACACAGGTAGTGATCAGGATAGTTGAGATATTAACTAAGGCAATATTAACTGATACACAGCCTGTACTCTGTACTTTTCTCTCTCTTGTCTGAGCAGGGCCCTCTGGGCCAACCTGATATGGTCCTAGGAGGGCTGGGTTCAGCTCAGCAGACTGTTCCTACTATCCAGTTAGATGGTAAATGGGGTAAAGGACATATGACCTGAAAAATTTCCCTTTGGATTTCTTGATCCTATTCAAGATAAAGATCCAAAGCCCGTGCCCAGTCCTAGGGATCGTGTATGGGAAGAGGGAGCCTTGATAGCTGACCTTGTGGCTTGGGAAAAAGAACCATTGGTACTTGAGGAGTTTGAATGTCGGTAAAAGTAACCTGCAGGGCCTCTCTGAGCCTGAGCTGAAGGGCTGGTGGAAGTGACTCCTGTAGGCAAGCTAGCTCCAGGTAAGGGTCTAGGGAAGATGGGGATTGAAAGTGCACTGCACAGGGGAGCCTTTGTTGAAGGATATATATTATTGCAAAGACACAATTTTGATTCAGAGCATTCACCTTGCCTCACTGCCTTCCCTCCCTTCCTCCACTGCTTGGTCCTGCATCCACATCTCCAGCCCAGTCTGGGGACACAGGGCACAGGCAGTCTTGCTGAGACTAACCAACTGAGAATATGTAACATTACGGCAAGCAGTGAACTCCAGCCATCCTCCTTCCTGCCAGAATAGGTCATGCATCCTTTTAATACTGTTCCTTAATGAATGCAGTTTTAATTAATTGTTTAATGTCTGCCAAACTAGAGTAAGGAGGCTGTGCACAATTTCAGGACCCATAGGGACACTCAAATATTTGTTGACCAATGGATAATGAAATGTCTTTAAATTTACAAATGAAACAGACAAATATTGTTAGAACTATTAGGTAAGCCTCATAATTCTGCTATCAGGGAATGCCATAAGCACGTGCTTAGGGAATGCAAAGAAATTCTCATTCTCTGGGTCTCAGGGTACATTTCATTCAACTTCACTCCAGTCAACACATTTATGGAGCGTGCATTATAAATCAAACAGTGTTCTGGGTGCTTGGGGGATATAAGTACCTCCTCTGCCCTCACAGATGGCTAGCAAGTAGGAAAGACCTTCAACAGTACATTAGCAGCATGCTAACAATGAGTAAAGGGTACTATAGGGACATATGGGGAAACATTGAATATATTTTAGGAGTCATAAAATAACTCCTTAAAAAAGTAGAAATTAAGTTGACATCTGAATGACACCTAGAGAGAGACAGAAGCAGGAGTCAAGAATATTCTCGAAGACCTGATGAAAGTCTGAAAATAGAAAAGGGCAAAAGATAAGGCTGAAGAGGCAGATAGGGCCAGATGGTTGAGAATCTGAGGTTTTGATTAAGGATTTGAACTTTATCCCACGGCAATGAGAAGCAATTGGAGGTTTTAAACAAGGGAACAAGTTAACCAAATAGCCACATCACATCTCGCCATGGTCGTTGCACTCAGCAAAAAGCACAGGGCAGTTGCCCGAATGACCAGTAAACCGTTGATCATGACCTTTGCACTGCTTGCTCTTGTGGGATCTGGAATTATTTTCTTCTCTACTTTTTCTTTTTTTCATTTACCTTTTCTTCTCTGCATTGCCTAACTTTACAAATCGGACTTTGGTCTGTTATTTAGAACTCCTTGCTATCCTTTGGATGTCTAGAACTTGGCAGTCTCCGATGTGTTTTGCCTTGTATCCCCATCTGTAAAATATTTGTAGCATGTACCCCCACTTTTATAGATTTAATCATAAATTATACACGTACTTTAGAAGTGTGTGTCCTAATTATTAGTAAAGCTTTACTTCTTTCTTCAATAATAAGCATGCTAGAAAGTAATATGAAACACAAAAGGTTTGATCCCCATGACCTCTTATGCAGGCATTTCTATGCGTCTATGCGACTAGCACAAGTAGGAAAGTCTAACATACTAGATTCTAGAGCCTAGAACAAAGCAGTGCGTGGCAAAGAACTGTCTGCGATGTGCGCTGTGCAGTTTTATCAACAGTTAACTTCTATATAGTTGTGTGTTCACTTCCTGAAATATCGAGTGTTAAATGATGCTACCTTGCTGTGCTATTGTTCACTCTTCATCTTTCCTCATTGTCCTAGGCCATTTGCATCTGTCCTCATCCCAACTTAGGATTCTTTGTGTTGTTCATTCTCTGTCTTGATTGGTCTCTGGCATATTCGTTCTGTGTTCTGAGCTTCTCACTATTTCATCCATGATAGCTCTATTAATTCCGAAGAAACCTCAGTCTCTGTCTACAAATACTCAAATACCTGAGCCAATGCCCAATAAATTTACAAAGGTGTGCAGTGTTGGTGCCTGGCACTGACATAGGGGCATTCTCTTCCTCAACCACAGAAAGCTCATCTGTTGATATTCATATTTCATGAGTGCACACAGTGTGGGCCTGATGCCTGCTGATTTGTGGGGAACCTGTGTCGACATTGTCTACCTTATTGTGATGTGTAGTCACGTACCCTCTTGTGGAAAGGTTCCTGCCAGGCTCCATGAGAAGAAATAGTTTTATCAAAAAAGACTGAGGCTTAAGTATTTAAAAAATCCTATAGTTTGTGCATATTTGAGTGCCTGGTGCTTGTGGAATTGCAGTGGAATGAAGGATGAGATCGGCTTGAGGTGACGAGCTAGGATGACACACAAAAGCCACGGTGGTAAATATGTGTTACATTCTGATTTCATGATGGCGTTACTGATGAGTTAAACAAACCTCTCCAGGGGCGCCTAGGTGGCCCAGTCAGTTGAGTGTCCCAACTTTGGCTCAGGTCATAATCTTGTGGTTCATGAGTTCATGCTCTATGTTGGGTTCACTGCCGTCAGTGCAGAGCCTGCTTCAGATCCTCTGTCCCCTTCTCTCTGCCCGTCCCTTCTTGTGCTCTCTGAAGAAAAAAAAAAATAAAAATAAAGATTTTAAACAAACCTCTTCAAGTCACACTTTAATTTTATAGATGGCAACCCAGTCCTCTGGAATTTAGACTCCATGAATATAGATGTTGTCTTGTTCACTGTGTATTCTGCATACCTTGAACAGAGCCTTCTGATAGGATTCTCAAATATTTGGTGAATGAATAAGCCATCACAAAAACCTGTCTCCTCCTTGCTGTCTGCTGGGAGAGAGAAGCATGTCTATCTCAGACTAGCATGATTTAAGTGCTAAAATAGAGGCACAAAGTCCTGGGAAAGTGAAGTTGCTGGAATAGCTACCTGCCTAGTGAAATTAAGGAACCCTTAAGGAAAAGAGCATCTCAATGAGATCTTAAAGTATGTCGAGGATTCCAAGGTTGTAGAAACAGTCTGTGCCAAGGCTCAGATTTATGTGAAAACTCAAGCCACATTCAGTGAATAGTGAGAAAGTCCACGTGGACTGCATATTGGCAGCGTGGGGAGATGTATCCACAAGTAAGCCTGGAAGGGTAGATGGTGGTAGATTGTTTCGGACACTTGCATTTATGATTGAAGAGATTAAATTAAAATCTGCAGGCAGTGGGGAGCTACCGAAGGATGTTGAGCGAGGGAATGGCAATTATTTGTGTTTCAGAAGGAAACAATGGAGGTAGTTCCATAGAAGTCAAGGGGACTACTTGGAAAAGTAGTGCAGATGATGTGGCATGAGAGATCCGATTTAAGCAGTGTGACCGGCTTAGGGGATGTGTTAAGCTTAAGACATGGATGGCAGTTATCATCAACAAGTCACTAAGCATGAGAATGAGGCAGGAAACATAGTGCTTGAGAAAAGGTCCATGTGTCTAGCTGTACCCTTCAGTGAGAATCTGTGAGGCTGCTTCAGGACCTAACTGAGGTTGAGGTACTGGTGAGGAATGTAGGAAAAAGCTGGCTGGCAGCTGAAGGTGTGTATCAAGATCTCGGGAGGAACTAGAATACAAATTTAGAAGCCAGTGCATTTCAGGTAAAACCATGAGAACAGGGGAGGTCACTTAGGGAGAGAACAGAGCTCAGAATGGAGTCTTAGGAGGCACACTAACGTTAAACAGCTGCACCAGCGAGAAGGCACCAAATGAAGGGGTCAGAGGTGGAACATATGGGAAGGTAAAGGAATGACAGCCAAGAGTAGTACTGTGGATGCCAAGGGAGGGAAACTTTCCCAGTACTTGGTCGATTATCTTAAGTGCTTTGCATGGTTAAATAAAATGAGAACTGAAATGATTTGGCAATTAGGAGGTTGGAGCGATTTCATGGGGCTGAAGCCAGACTGCAATGGATTGGGTGTGAGTGAGGAAACGGAAGCAACTCTTGTACGAAGTTGAGTTGTGAAGGAAAAGGGGTAGATAGGGCCGTTGCTGGAAGGAGTGACCACTGGCAGATTTCATTTTGTCAGACAGAAGACACTGGGCATGGACCTCGGGGAGTGGAGTGCGATGGTCTGAAAACGCCAGAGAGAATCGTTTTCTGTTTATCACCATTGTGTTTGGATATACCATATAAAACACTTCCTGGGCTGCAATGCAATTGTCTATTTAAATTTGAACTACTTATAAAAATATGGAAGAGCATAGAGAATAATAAGCCCCAGAGAATTTTCTACCCCAAATTGATAGTTGATAATTTTACAAAATATTTGCTTCCAACCTTCTTTACGTAAAAGCAATAAAATGTTAACAAGAGGGTTGGCCTCTGTTTTGCCATCTTCTATGCTCCCTTTCATCTCTTCTCCCCTGCTTACAGCCACTACTATGAATTTAGGATGTATCCTTCAGTTCACTCTAACATGCTCCTGTCTGCACAGGTGGATACGCATGAACAGTATGTCTTGTGTTTTATGCGTGCCGTGGTCCATTCAACCAACCACAACAAAGTGCCCCGGACGGGGTCACCCGTAAACCACAGGACCTTATTGCTCACACTTCTGGAGGCAGGAAGTCCAAGATCAGAGGGCCAGCATGTTTTTGTTTGTTTGTTTCTTTCTTTCTTTTCTTTTTTCTTTTCAATACTTATTTACTTTGAGAGACAGAGTGCGAGCGGGGGAGGGGCAGAGAGTGAGGGAGACACAGAACCTGAAGCAGGCTCCAGGCTCTGAGCTGTCAGCACAAAGCCTCATGCAGGGCTCAAACCCACGAACCGTGAGGTCATGACCTGAGCTGAAGTTGGACACTCAACCGACTGAGCCACCCAGGCGCCCCAACCAGCACATTAGGTGAGGGCGGGCCTCTCACCTGAATCACCGACTCTCACTGTGTGCTCACCGGGGGAAGGGGCTGGGGACCTCTCTGGGGTGTCTTCTATAAAAGCATTCATCCCACTCATGAGGACTCCATTCTCATGACCTAATCACCTCTCAAGGACCCCACTTTCTAGAACCATCACGTTTGGGGGATAGAATTTCAACATATTAATTTTGGGGGACACAGATTTCAGACCGTAGCAATGTGTACATTTTGAAATTTATACAAATGGCATATCTTAAGATTTTTTCACTTAATACTATGTCTTGGAGATCTAGCTGTTTTGATATAGGTCATTCTTCCAAAGTGCTGAATATTTTTTGTGCAATATTTGATTGCTGTGTTAGTTTCTCCTCAGAGACTGAGTAGTCCTTGCCCAGGGATGGTTGGTTGTTCACATTTGTATCATCGATGCACAGATATTAATTGACTAAATGAATAAGTAGGCAGGTATACAGGTTGCACTTGGGAAGATGTATGGGAAGGGTAATGAGGCTCTTCTATGAAACAGCAGGGAACAAGTTAGGTTTTGGGGAAACTTTACACTCAATGTGATCACAGGCTGTGAAACAGAATGTCATTTTTGGAGAAGAAGGTGGGGATAAGGGTTTGAGCAGCATGCTATAGATTTATAACTTTTAATTAGGGAGAAGATTATCCCAAACAGTTAATTATTTCTTTAAGAGTTACACACTTTTAGACTCTCTTCATTTTGGGTTTATGAATGACCAGAACTAGAAAACACTACTGAGTTTCTGAAATACTGATTTTTTTTGCCCAAATCCTCCTTTCCTAATTTATATGTTCCTTTAGCATTGGGTGGAAATGGTTTGTTCTTTAACTACATAGTATTTCATGATTTAAATCAGTCTTAAGGTTTTGGAAAGCATTCACCTACATGTCCCTTGGACTCTTACTAAAGATATTTTTTATGCTGGATGTGATGAAGTAAGCTGTTTTATGTAGTTTAATCTATTTTGTATCTTAATAATCCACCATAGTGTATATGCAAGGCCATTATTAAGTTTCACAGTCTGTGTCTGAATATTGTGAGGCCTTCCAGAAGTGTCCAAGGGCTCCAAAGCGTGTTTCAGGGAATTAGGTCTTTCTAAGCCAACCTGACTATATAATTCATCACTGATCCAAACCACAGGTTTATTCTCAAGAATCAAAGGGAAAAGCAAACTTTAATATAGTTCAACTAATATATATTGGATGTCTACTCTGGACTAGGCATTCTTCCAGGTGCTGAGTGGGCGAGTGGAAAAGAATCCAAAAATGAAGATCATATTCTTGCTCTATTCGTTATACTTGCAACCTACATGGGCAGACTGGTTAGAGAGGGCCTAATGATGCTTTGGCCCCAGTAGGTATGAGGGCTGTGTTTTAGAGTGTACGTGTATAACTGTGTTAGAGCCTCACACCCATAATCCTGTGCATAAGTAGAATTATCCCTGTCCTGCAGACACAGGGATTGAAGCTGCCAAAGGCTAAGCAACCTGCTCCAGGTAACAGAGACGTCAGAGCATGTGACAGATTTCAGCCTCTGTCTACCCACCTCCAAAGCCCGTGTTCTTTCTACTCCTCACATCTATTTCGCAAATTTATATAGATGACTAATAGGTCTACTGTGTTAATTAGAAACAAGACCCTTTGAGTTGAATATGAAACATAGGAAATTGGTGATGTGTAACCCCTTCTCTTGCTACAGAATTACAAACACGCTGTCTTCAAATCTTGGTGGGACGTCCCAGCTCTACGGTGGGACTTGCAGCAGTCGTCTCCAGGAGCTCCTGCTTTTGCTTTCTTCCTAATACCTAGACCTCTTCTCTGTTCTAGTGCTTCCATCCGATCCCTTCTTTTTCAGAGTTACTGAGTAATATGCCTCTTCTCAGGGATGTTTAGGTGGAGAGGTGGACTGTGCTGCTAATGGCCCCTCAAGGCACATATGCTTTAATCCCCGGAACCCGCGGCTGTGAGACCTTCCATGACAAAGAGGATTTTGCTGATGTGACCATGTTAAGGACCTTGACATGGGAAGATTTTCTGGGAATATCAAGTGGGCCCAATACAATCACTGGAGTCCTTAAAGATGGAGATCCTTTCCTGGTGCTTGTTGCAAAAAGGTGTTGCTAAGGAAGAATGGTTGCTTTGAAGATGGAAGAAGGGGGCTGTGGGCTGTGGGTAGCCTCTAGAAGCCAGAAAAGGCAAATGAGATCTTCCATAGCGCCTCCAGAAAGGACTCTAGGTCGATCAACACCTTTGTCCAATGTCCTACTTCTGACCCAGCAGACTGTAAGATAATAACTTTGTGTTGTTTTAAGCCACAAGTGGGTGATCATTTGTTAAAGCAGCAATAGATAGTGAATATACTTGTTCATGTGGTTATCTTATGATTTCACTAATATCCTATAATAATATAAAGAGCATACTTAGAGAAGGAGCCTTGCCAAAGATACATGTTTTTGTAAAGCTTTTCAGCATAGGCTCTTAGTCAGTAGACTCTAGTAGGCTAGTGCACACAGTTTTGGTTAGATAGAAGCATGCTCAACCCTGGCCTTGAACATAAAGTTCTAGCAATACGTATTGTTTGATTTATCCTTCCTGAGTCTCACATTGTTGTTATTAAGAAGTTTAGGATTCGTAACTATAAAGTGCTTATGCTGGTACACATTGGTTGTATAACAAATGGTCATAGTGACCATGAAGATGTTCTCTAAAGTGTTAAATTCCTATTGATTATTTGAATAGCAAAACTGCCTACTTTATTGGAATTGACAACTGGGCTCCTGGGCAAAGGTATAATTTGTCTCCTATAAAAGCTAAACTCCTGTCCTCCAAGAAATAGAGAACTCCCTTTTAATGGGAGGGAGGCTTGTCACATAGTCACTCTCAAACCTTGGAGTGAGGCTGCCTAGGTTTGAATCTTAGTTCCATCACTTATTATTTGTGACTTTATTATCCTCACCTGTTAAATTGGTTAATGATAATAATGTGGATCTTCTGGAAGTATTGTATAAGTTAGAATTACATGAGGTAATGCATGTAAGCTTTTAGCCATAACAATTACCCAGTATGTATTGGCTGTATATCTATATCTATCTATCTATCTATCTATCTATCTATCTATCTATCTATCTATCTATCTATCTATCCATCTATCTATCTCCAAGCAGAAAGATCTCAAAGAACTTAAGTAGTCTCTTTATTTAATCAAATGTGATGAATAACTGATATAAATCTTTTCTAACATATTAATTCTTTGGTTGACCATGTATCATTTGGTTTCTTCACTATCCTAGGGTTTGGTGGTAATAAAACCCTTTTTAAAGATTAGGAAATTGAGTATTCATGAGCTGAAGTGATTTGCCTAAGATTACAGTAAGCAAAAATGGGCTCTAACCTGGGTCTTCTAGATCTAGTGTCTCTGTGCTTATTATTCCAACAAACATCTTGAGCATAAACTATGTGCCAAAGCACTGTGCAATTTGCTGGGATGCAACAGTCACTAAAATAGTCTCTCTTTTTATTATGGCACCTTTAATTTTTTTTAATGTTTATTTATCTTTGATGGAGACAGAGCATGAGCGGGAGAGAGGCAGAGAGAGAGGGAGACACAGAATCCGAAGCAGGCTCCAGACTCTGAGCTGTCAGCACAGAGCCTGACGCGGGGCTCGAACTCATAGTGAGATCATGACCTGAGCCAAAGTTGGATGATTAACCTACTGAGCCACCCAAGTGTTACTATAGCACCTTTAAACATAGCAGGCCTCTGGATATTAAAATAAATTCTTTTCTTTCTTTTTCTTTTCCTTTTTTAAAAAATTTTTAATGTTTATTTATTTTTGAGAGAGAGTCAGAGATACAGCATGAGTGGGAGAAGGGTGGGGAGAAAGGAGGACACAGAATCTGCAGCAGGCTCCAGGCTCTGAGCTGTCAGCACAGAGCCCAAGGCAGGGCTCGAACTCACTGATGGTGCGATCATGACCTGAGCCGAAGTCGGATGTTCAACCGACTGAGCTGCCCAGGGACCCCTTAAAATAAATTATTTTTATGAGTATTACCAAAGAAAGTTCATGATGGTCGTTTAGAGACCTTCTCAGGGATCCTAAACCTTTCTAGAGACATTTCTGAAGAAATAACATTTAATTGGAAGAAGTAAGAAGTTGGCTGTAGAAGATGGAAAAAAAGAACTCCATGCACTGGGAATCCCATGAGCCCTTCCCCTGAAGGCTGGAAATGAAATGCCATCTTTGAGGAGTTGAAAGAAATCCCATATGGCCAGAGTAGAGTGATTGAAAGGGAGAGGGGTGGGAGATGATGCAAGAAAAAGGCATCCTAAAGACCATTGACCACCATCATAAGGACTCATGACATTTGCATAAGAGGCAGCCAAAGTTACCAATGGGGAGCATGATCAGATTCATATTTGAAAATATAACTGGTGCAGGGGGAGAGGAACTAGATTAAAGAGGAGTGATGGAGAGAAGAGCAGAGGTGAGGGAGTAGAGAGAAGACCCTCATCCAGGATACTGAAGAACTCTTTCTGTTGTGAGTGTAGAGGAAATTGTGTGAAATCACAACTGATCTACCCCAGTCAACACTGACCTTTATGAAATTGATACAGAGCATGACACACTGCTTCCTTCGGACAAGAGGAAAAACCATTTTTGTTTGTTTTTAAGCCAAAGACTTCATCCAGATACTGCTTGGCTGACTTGTTCAGAAACTCATTAATAAATAGAAATTGTCCTCCTTGTCTACAAAAATTATTTGTAGCTAGATAGCTATTTATTCAGAGGAACTTCTTCTTTTTTTTTCCTTAGCAAAATCTGATTTATCTTGGAGTACATTTGTATCTACCGATCTCTTAGTATGTGACATACTGACACCTTAGGTTGTTGGTCTAACATAGAAGCATCTGCATTGCCCTGGTGGATGTCCTGATAATCAGTTATACCTACTCCTGGACCACTCCTGTGCTGCGCTGGGAATAAGTGATTCCTTGCAGGCAAAATGCTGGAGTTGTAGGACCGGTCAGTTCCTTTGGCAGTACTGTTGTTAGCTATGAGTATGGGTGAGACAAGGAATGGAAGACTGAACCACTGTATTAAAAACTTCAATAATCTAGTTAGGAAGTCGCTAAAATCTGGATAAACGAAAGGTTAAATAGCAATTTCAGGAGGTATCGTTAAATCTTCAAATAGCCAGCAAAGGCAGTGAATGCAGTAAATAATCCAAGAAGCATGAGCTTGCAGTGGCTGGTGGCTGAAGAGGAAGGTTTCATGGAAGAGACAGGCCTCTTGAGTTTGAGAATTGCAGAATTTGGATAACAGAAGCCGGAGGGAATGGTATTTCAAGTAGATGGGTGGGTTGAGAAGGTGGGATGGAGTAAGGCATATTTGAGGGCCAGTGAGCAGGCCATTCCATTGGTTGAGGATTAGTAGAAAATTCTTTGTATAAGAGAGTAATGCAAAGTCATGGCCCATGGGCTGTGGGTGGTGGTGGAGACTGGCAGAGAGGAGTGTGGCAGCTGTGAGAGGGAGGGGAACTTGACAGAGCATCTATTTCATTACAGTCCTACTTGATCTTCACCTTAAATAATGCTAAAATAGAATTGCATGTGATTGAATCACATAAGGCATTTGGAAGTAGTGTCCTTGAATTTAGTTAAAACTTGACTTTCAGGTTGTAAAAACATTATACCAAAAAAAAAAAAAAAAAAAAGCCCCTTCTGCCATCATTGTCGTTTGGGAGTGTCATTATATAGGATTGAGAAATGCAACCAATGCAGTATTTTCCTCTTTTCATTTATAGAACTCAACTACTGAATCATTGGTATGTAGCAAATGTCATCTTCTGATGACAAAAACAAAACTGATTTTGTTTGTCTCCACTCCTGACCCCTTTTGCACAGGGCAACATTAGTGGATTTCTTGGTAGTTTGATTGACCTCAATTTATATTATACTTATTCATTTCCATGTCATTCTCTACCACTACATGATGAATCTGCTGTATCATTTTTCTTTGCATAGCAAAATTCTTGGCACGGTAAATATTTCTTGATTGAATGAAAGGAGAATTGACTCAAATATTTCCTGATCATCTTAAAACCATGAAGCATATAACAGAAAACCCCTATTTACTTATTATTTATTTAAACATTTTTGAATGTTTTTATTTTTTAAAGAGATGGACAGAGTGCAAGCGGGGGAGGGGCAGAGAGAGAGAGAGACACAGAACCTGAAGCAGGCACCAGTCTCTGAGCTGTCAGCACAGAGCCTGATGCAGGGCTCAGAATTCACGGACCACGAGATCATGACCTGAGCTGAAGTCAGATGCTTAACTGACTGAGCCACCCAGGCACCCCCCAGATAACCCCTTTTTAAAGGCAAAGGAGGAGTTTCCCTAGTGCCTAGGAACCCAAAAAACTTCACCAGTTCAAATATTTATTGACCATCTATGGAGTTTGTAGGAAATAGGGACACAGCAGTTAGAGAGTCAGGGAGAGTCTCTGATCTCAAAGAACATAGATGCTTTTGGAGGAGGACAGGTGATAAATGGACAAGAAAATATCAGCTAGCAATACTTGCTGTGAGGAAAGAAAAGCAGGAAGATGAAATGAGAATATGGCCTTTTTGGCCAGAGAAGACTTCTCTGAAGAGATGTGATATGATTAGAGGCCTGGATGATAAGAAATTGTCATTTGTGTGACTATCTAGGGGAAGAGCTTTCCACACAGGAGACACAGCTTCAGCAAAGACCCCAAAACAAAATAAGCTGGGGTTTTACAAAGGTCAGAAAGAAGAACAGGGAGGTCAGAGTGGATGGAGTAAAGTGGGGAGATTTGAGATGAGTCAGAGAAGTAGATCAGGCTGAAGACCTTGGAGGCTAGAAGAAGGTGTTTGGATTTGGCTCTAAATGTGATAGGACACTGGCATGAGGGTTTTATGCAGAGAAGTGATAGGATATAATTTACATTAAAAAAAGAGCACTCTAGCCAATTTTTGGGAAATGCGTGATGGAATGGAAGGAATGGAAGCAGCGATAAGAGTTGTGAGGTTATTGTCATATCCCAGGCAGGAGATGTATTGAGTTTGGAATGTCAGTGGAGAGAAGTAGATGGATTTAAAACATACCAGGCAGATGGGGTTGACCAGATGTGCTAATGAGTTGGATGTGAGGAATAGACATGAAGTGAGGATGACTTCTAGGCATTTGGCTTTAGCTCCTGCATGTGTGGTGGTGTCATTTTCTGACATGGGGAAAACTGAGGATGGGGAAATTGGGAAGGGATTGAAAAATGAGGAGTTCAGTTTTGAATATAACCATGGTAGTTACATTGTGTCCTAGACATCCCAGTGGAGATTTCAGGTAGGCAGTTGGCAGATGTTAGGGCTGAAGATATAAACGGTTGAGTCTTATGCATTTTATGTAAAATTGGGATCGAATGAAATCATTCATGGCAAGATCATGGATAGGATTTGAAGACTCTATCCTGGGACTTCTTAATGTTTAGAGGTAGGCCAAGGAAGAGCACAGCATACATCAAAAGTAATAGGTCAGAGATGGAGGATACACATAAGTAGAGTGTGATGTCACAGATGCCAAGAAGAGGGAGTGTTCAGATGAGTCAGTGCTGCTGAGAATTTGAATTAGAGAAGTAACAAGTCATCTGTTGAATAAAAGAATGAATAAAAATAAGTATAGTATTCAAAAGAATAAATGAAGTAACATCAAAGAGGCTCAACATGCAATACTAGAATGTCTTCTAAAAGTAGCCTTAAAATTGGAAGTCCACTGATAGAAGACAATACTTATCAGAATATAAACTCTAAGTTTATAAGACTGGGGGAAGCAAAAAGATTAACATAATGGGGTAGAATTAGCCTTTAGGAAGGTTCATTTAAGTGAACTATAGAAAAAGTATAGTAAAGTTCTTGGCAGATTTACAAATGTAATTTTCTGTTGACGTCTCAGTATAATTACAATCCACTGATAATTGTTCAGCAAATACTCAATTGTATTTAGAACCATTATTGTGTTTTGTCTGTTTTGGATGGTTTTGGATATTTGTATACTCACTAATAGCTCTATATACTACACAAATTGAGAGTCAATTAAAAAAATACTTTGTTGAAGTAACCATTTCAAGAAGGATAGGTAATCTTCAAAGAAATTACGATTCAGTGATAATTTATCTTCATCACTTCCTTCTACTCCTCATAGGGGTCCTTCTTCCACATCCTATACACAGTATATGGTCAATTTGTGATTTCGACATGTTTTGAACTATAACAGAAATCTCAACTATAGCATCAATTATAAGGTTGATTTGTTTTCATAACAAGAAATAGGGCCCCAGACTTTACCCTCCTGTTCTTCAGTCCCTAGCATGTAAGTATTTATCCTTACATTCCTTGGTACATGGTTACTAAATGACTTCCACATTTTTCCAAATAGAAAGAAACAAAATTTTTACTTCTGTCAAAGTATAAAACTCCCCTGTCTCCACTGAACTCACTCCTTAGGTCTCATTTGGCTAACTGAAATCGCAAGAATGATTGGGATGATTGCCTAAGGGCTACAGATAGGAATGCCATGGTTTATCTAGATAAACTGATCATGATTCATTCTAGGAGCCAGGAATATTGCCGTTTTAATTTTTTTAGTGTTTATTTGTATAAAGAGAGAGCATGAACAGAGGAGGGGTGGGGGGGGGAGAGAATTACAAGCTACCTCCACACTGTCAGCACAGAGGCTGACATGGGGGCTCAGTCTCATGAGCCATGAGCTCAAGACCTGAGCCAAAATCAAGGGTCGGATGTTTAACCAACTGAGCCACCCGAGTGCCCCAGGAATATTGTCATTTAATACTTAATTCTAGTTCTGTTAGCAAGAAAGAAAAGAAGGGGGAATGGCTGTTGGGTAGTCTATAATAGGGACTTCCATGCTTCACCCATTTGGCAATTCCCAGGCATATATTAAAGTAGCTCAACCTATGTGGAATGTTTTTACCCTCTCCTTGGAAGTTACCACCCCAAGTTTCATGAGTTTATTCATTCATTTGTTAATCTGAGATCTCTGGGTGACTGATGGTCAGTCACCTCAAATCATATCTGAATGTAGATTTTTATAATTGAGCAACATAGTTAAAAGTTAACAGGTCCCTAATATCCTGAATATAGTTGTGAACCACAGTTGGACTCCCACTTAGAAAGGAGAGAGTGGGAAGAACATAGAAGTCTACAGTCTACAGAACGCACATCTTGCTGGACAAGAGTGGAACTACTGAGACAAAAATCTCTGCTGTGACAGTAGACTGTTGTGTAGCCAGCCATTAGACAGTCTTGGTGATCTGCTGTCTGGGAGGATCTTTTATGTCCAAATTTCCCTTTTTAAGATGTTGTTTGTATTTCTTCATGGTCAACAACTGAGTAGATTATAGGTAGGGTTGCCCTTCATGTGACTGCATAGATGTAATGGCACAGGTCCCAGGTAGGGAAGTTGCAAAACCACAGGATTGGCTTAGAGATGGCTGGCTAGCTTTTAGGTTTCCTTGGCAATGCTTTTCCCTTGGATACTTAGTAGGCTTCCAGTCTATTTTATTTTCCTGAACATTTCATGCTCTAATTACATAGGAAGTTATCTTGCTTGGACATGGTCTGAAAGCTAACGGTTCCTATTGTTGAGCTTAATGACTTCTATTCCCAAGAAAGTGAAACTTGTTTTAAATGAGAAGTGCTGCTATTCCTTCTGTCTTTGCTGATGGAGATCCACATGAAGTGCATGAGAAAGGAGTGGTTCCCAAATCTTTCAATCTTACCTCCTGCTAAGCTCCAGTTTCCCTTAATCACTAGATTTAGCATGAGGTATAAAAGTGTACTTTGTTCATCCAGCAACACTCCAAATTATGGGACTCACGCACTCAAAGTGCTTCCTTTATCCTAGGTGTATTTTCTTGATTTTTACTTTTTCTATGCTGATGTAGGTTCATTTCTCTTGTAGGACATTTCCGAAGGCAGCAAGATGTGGCCAACATACTTATTTTTTCCTAACACTACCACCTCAGTGAGCTTAAAGTCTGTAAGCCAAGGTAAATTGGGTGACAGTTTGGCCAAATATTTTGCCCCCATCTGATAAGAGTGTTGAATGTCGTAGCCTGGACCCCTTGGGTCTCCCCTGTTCTTAAACCAACTAAATTCATTCAGCTAATCCAAATGTTAGTATCTCTAAGAACCAAATTCTTTATGTTAGAGGTATTTTCACCTGCAAGGAATAGTGTCTGCTATATCTGTCTGGTAATAGAATTTGAGGTCATTTCTAGGTGAGTTTTATAGGTGACTATAAAGAGAAGCTATCTTCTTTTCGCCAGTTGCACCATTCTCCTTGTAATTGCAACCTCATTTTATTTTATTTTATTTTATTTTTTTTTTGCAACCTCATTTTATTTGAGGATCTGTCTCTCTCTCATTGGATGTAGTGTTCTTAAAACTGTCACTCAAGATACTTCATCCCTGGAAAAAGGTGGCATCTGACCTAAGTTATTCCAATAGACGTTGCACCTACGGAAAAGGAGTTTAGACCAGAGTGACACATCAAAGTCTGTGTGTTAAAGAAGTGCACATTTGAATCCTAGCTCTATAGCTTACGAACTCTATGGGATTGGTCGAATTTTTAACTTCACTAAAGGTTGATTTTCTCATATGAAAATGGGAGTGATACTGGTTTGGGGCGTGTGTATGTGTCTGTGCCTGTTTTACCTAAATAAGTACTATACACAAAGTACCAACAAGTCATCGTTATTATTACTATGAATGGCCTGATCACACTAGCATGCACGTAGAGGAGGGGCCTCAGGGGAGCAAGCCTGAAGGAAAGAAGCCATATGAAACGTCTCTTGCATCCATGTAGTTGAGAAATATCAAAGGCCTGATTGATAGCAGAAAGAGGGAGAGGAGATGACATAAGAACAATTTAGGTTGCAGGGAAGAGAATCTACAGTATTCAATTGACTGTTTTGACTCAGAAGATGAAACGGAGGGAAGAGCTTTGATATTGACAACAAGAAAGAAAATCCTGATTCCTGATTGGTCCCAATTCTGCTGAAGACAGAACTCTGGCCAAGACAAGCTGGGTAACAAGTAGGTCATTTGGGTGGTTATTTGTGGAGTCTCAAAGCCCAGCTTTTCCCTAGCATAGCATTTCCTTTGATTTCTAACACTGTGATCAATGCTAACTACCGCTAAAGGTGGTAGTTTTTTGAAAATAATAGACTAAATATGTCATAAATGAATTTTTACTTTTACAGGTAGAATAGGATGTTGATGACCAATACACAGATGATGTAAAATATTGATTGTTTCTGTTAAAAACAAAAACAAAAACCTGTAATGGCTTGGGGAAACACATGTTCATTGAGAATCTCCACAGAATGAACCCACACCCTAAATTGGATAAGTACAGGCTGCCAAGTAAATAAAACCAATGATTCTAGGGAAAAACAGTCTGAGATTGCTTAAAACAGTGGGTTTTTTTTCCTTTTCTTCAAACATTTTCCTCCAGTATTGATGCTATTACATAGAAGGTAATTGAAAAACAAAAACTAGGCTGTAGCATTTTTTCCTAAGCTATAACTTTCATCACTAAATAAGAGATACAGGAGATTTTTATTGGTTCAACTGAAGCCCCACAGGACAGCACTGGGAAGAAGCACATATTTCAGAATTAGACATAAGTGGTATATAGATACTGATGTTTTTACTCTTAAATCCATCCCAAAACACAGAAACAGCACTCTTCTTATTATGTTGGCCCTATGACGGTGGAAGGGTATTTAACCCAAACATATGGAAGCAATGCTTCAGGACACAGTGAGTCACACTGAATCATCTGGTAACGGGAAGCTGAGTAGCTGGGAATCGGCTGTATAGAGCGGCGGGGCTGGGGTGTGCAATTTGATGGGAGAGCTTCTCTGCAAGGGGACAGACAGCAGCAGGCCTTTTGCACCAGCACAACAAAATGCAACTGTAGTTGTTTCTAGAGGACCACGGGAAAGACATCGTTAATAATTAATGGTGGAGAACACCATTAGCAAGTCTAGGAAAATAAAGAACATAATGCAGGAGTGCCAAATGGTAGCCTTTGAAATTCAGTTTCTCATATTAACAAGCTAGAATTTAGACAAATCAGAGAGAAAGAAGGTCTATAAGTTTTAAGTCCCCAGCCCCTTTCACAGTGCCTGGCACATAGTAAGTACTCGATAAATGTTTGTGGAATTGAAATCAATGTGTTTTTGTTACGTGCGTAAAAGTTTATACCTTTTTCCAAAAATGGGTAGGAAGGTGGTTTTCAGCTATAAGAGGAAAATCAATGAAAACAATAAACAGTAAACAAGAAGGCTGAGAGTCAGAAGGACTTCCTGGATTTAAATTCTGGCTCCTTAACTGTATACTCTGAGCAGGTAATATCTCCTCTTTGTAAGTATTGCCAAATAGGTGTAATAATGCTTCCCTACCAGGATTGCTAAAAAGATTGGATGAGATACGTATGCAAAGTATCTTGTACAAAGTCTGATTCTCACTAAAAGTTAGTTCCTTTTCCTTATATGTTTCAATTGTGTGTCCCCTGTCATTATCTTTACTGGATTAGTCTAAAGCAGGAGTCAGCAACCTCTCTGGCCAATTTCGGCCTGCTTTTCTGAATAAAATGTTATGTTATGTATGTACATAATTCATAAATGTATGTTTATGTATTGATTTGGAAATGCTGCCTTCACATGACAAGGACAGAGGTGAGCAGTTGTAACAGTGTCCTTACGACTTGCCAGACCTAAAATATGTACTCTCTAGCCCTTAACAGGAAAATTTTGCTCATCCCTAGTTTAAAGCCAACATTTTAATAGATGTCAAGATTAAACTGGGCTTATTTTCTTTCTTTTCTTTTGGATATTGTTTTTAAATGTGTATCTTATATCTCCCAAAGCAAGACCCTTTTATTTTTGGCAACTTTACCACTAAGCTTTAAGCTCTGTATGGTTCCTCCCTCCCTTCCTTTCTCCCTTTCTTCTTTCCAACAGATAAGGTATTGAGTGCTCTCAAGGGGCTGGGGTCAAAGTGCTGAACAAAGGAAGTGAAGCCACTGCTGTCCTGGAGCTCAGCAGGGACCCTGCCCATATGTATAAATAACACATCAACAGAAGTGTGGATAAACAAACCTCTGAGAAAATTAACACACAAATGTTTTAAAGGAAATGATTTTAGAGACACAAGTGTGATGAATACGTGGAATCAAGGTGGGCTGGAGGAAGGTCAGGGGAGCCCTCTGTCGATGACCTATGAACAGAGACTGGAGGAATAAATGAAGGGACAGCCCAGCTAAGACGGAGGGCAAGAACAGTCCAGGCACAGGGTGCAGTGGGGGCAGAGACCCGGACCTGAGAAGGATCCTGGCACATTCAAAGGCTTAAAGAAAGTTGGCGGTGCCATAGTGTGTGGGTACTTATAAAGGTGAGGTCAGAGAGCGTAAAAGGGGCACATTTCAAAGAATTTTGCACATGGTGATGGAGCCTACTGAGCTGTTCTCCCCTATCCCTGTGCACACATCTAGGCAGTGACCAAGCTCTGTCCCTATACCCCTGATATCTGCCAGGTCCATGCTGCTTACCAACCACCTTCACAGCCATCCACTGTCTGGCTCCTGGATCCTAATGGAGCACCCTGGCTGGCCTCTGTCCCAGCCATCCTCTGCAGTGCTGAGGGTGTGACAGTTGTAGTTCATCCCCTGCTTAAAACCCCTCCCATGACTTGGATTAAGTTCCAGATGGTTAGCTTTGCACAGGCTTCTGCTTCATGCTCTGGCCTCTGCTGGCTCTGGTCTTGTCTGAAACTCTCAGGTTCTGGTTCCATAAACCTTTCCCTGCATCCACTTACCTCCATTCCCCCACCCATCTCTCTCCCCCTACTAATAGTATTTGGCCAATTTCTACTCACTTTTCAGTTTTCGCTCAAGTGTTTTCTCTTCCGAGAAGCCTCTCATCCACATTGATGACCATTCTCATCCCTCACTCTGCCTTGATTGTCTTTGTAGCTCTTATTGCTATGTGACCTGTTATGTTTCTCTCATAACTTTTGTTAGCTCTCATCTCTCTTACTAGAACGAGGACTCTCTGATAACAAGGCCTTTGCTTTCTTTACTGCTGCATCTCTGGCATGGTACTTCGTGTAATAAATACCTCTGTAGTTTTTTGCTCAATGAGTGAATAGTCTAAGCCACCACCATCATCCTGGACTACTGCATACCCCCCACTCCTGTCTTCTCCAGTCTATTTCCTACGTGATATTCAGAGGAGAATTAAAAATATACATAAAAGATATGTGAGATGGTCCACAGCCTGAAAGAAGTCAGTATTTTTTATTGAAATGGAGGGTCTATGTGTTATGTCATCATGTAATAATATATAATATATACAACATGGTATCATGTACACATTTCTTTTCAAAATCATCTTTGCGATGGTCTATCTGAATACCTCTCTACTTCATCATCTTCCATTCTCTGCTTTCTCTGCTAAGCTCTTGTCACACAGCCCATGTGACTTGGCTGTGCCAGGCTTCTTTCAGCCTCAGGATTTTTTGCACACGTAGCTCCTTTGGCCTGTGCGTGGCTGGTCTTGCCATGGCCGGCTCGTTCCATGCTTCTAGCGTCAGCTTTATCGCCACTTTCTTAGCTCCCCTTTCTGTGATGCCCTGTTCCCCCCGGTATGTTCTAGTCTTTCATTTTCTTTATTTCATTCACAGTTCTCCTGTTTGATTTTAAAAACTGTGTTTACTTGCTTGCTTATTGTCTGTTTCCCACAACCAGATTATACACTCCAGGAGCATGTGGACAAACACCAGAACTGATTTCTTCACTGTGGCATAGCCGGTGCTTGGCCCAGTGACTGGTATAGGGCGTGTGCTCAAATATTTGCTGAATGAATGAATGAATGAATGAATGATTGAATGAATGAATGGAATTGCTCACACACTACTGTAAACAACAGTGAGATTCTCCGTTACCCCAATGACATAGTAAACATGAGGACTGCAGGGACAATAACATAACCACTTTATTGTCTCCAGTGCCCATAACAATATTTAGCACATAGTAGGGTGATAAACATTCAGTATGATCATAAAAACGTGACCATGTTGAAAAGCCAGCCGTGTGTGTGATGAGCAATAAGAGAACATTGCAACTCTACTTCCAGCACAGATCGGTGGCTAGATGGAGAAATGAAAAAGAAATGTCACCACTCTGTTTCTATGCAGTCAAGGAGAGCTTGGTGGGTGAATTGGTGCTTTGCAGAGGTTGTGGCGTTATGAGAGGAAAGCATGCCCCTGCAGATGGAAAGAGAGTCTTTAGAAGAGCAAGACTTAAAGAGAGAGTATTTCTGTCAAACGGGCAGTGACAGTGAAGAGTCGTGGTCTGTTCTGAAGGGGACCCGCAGGCTGTGACTGAATTGGGAACCATGAAAATGCTAATAACGGCTGAATTAAAAGATGGAACCCAGCCTTTGGTTCCAAGGGAGACTGGTGTTGCTTATGATATTAGGGGTCTGGAAGGTACAGATGTGCTACAAATCCCGGACCCAAGATGTGTGTCTGTGTGGGTATGTGTGTTTGCAGACGCACCATTAGTGGCTTTCAAAACTTAGGAAGACTTTTAGAAAGCCCGTCACAAAAAGTCAACTAGGCACATCTCAGGTTTGAAGGTATAAAATATATCCATTCGCTATTACGTTAAAGCTCAGGTGATTGGTTTTTTTTGTTTGTTTGTTTGTTTTTGTTTTTTTAGATTATACTAGTCACTTTGTTTTTTATTTTATTTTATTTTATTTATTTTTAAAATATAATTTATCATCAAATTGGCTAACATATAGTGTATAAAGGGTGTTCTTGGTTTGTGGGGTACTTACACACAACACCTAGTGCTCATTCCAACAAGTGCCCTCCTCGATGCCCACCACCCATTTTACCCTCTCCCTCAACCCCCGATCAACCCTCAGTTTGTTCTTTGTACTTAAGAGTCCCTTATGGTTTGCCTCCCTCCCTCTCTGTAACTATTTTTCCACCCTTCCCTTCCCCCATGGTCTTCTATTAAGTTTCTCAAGATCCACATATGAAAACTTAGGTGATTTCATTCCATGGGTAGAGATGTTAGAAAGTACTGGTCAGTTAAAATGAGACAATATAATAACTACCTTTCTTGTTCTCCTTTAAGCCATGGAAACTTTTTGCAGATTGTATAAATAGATGCCACCCTACGTACAGAAAACTAGCATCTTGTCTAATTGACAAGTGCATGAGCATTTGCAGAAGATGTTAGGGGTTGGCTGTCTTTTTATAAGTCTGCCTTATTTTAAATCTTAATTTAAAAGGCAACAATGTCTTAGCAGAGACTGTATTTTGAGATAGTTTTTAAATGAAGCCTTTTCAACGTGAAGTTACCAACATTGATTTAAAAAAATATATCAGTTCTTTGTTCAGACTGTCAGCTCATTGAATGCACTAAGAAAACTCTAAGTTGTCAACAAATAATAGGTTTATTTTCATGTTTATTTTGAATAGCTTTTTAATAAAATGGATAGCAGATTTCAGCTAGGCTTTAATTAAGGCATTTGATTGGTTGAACGAGGGTAAATCATAGCAAATGAAGGGCTTTTGCTCTTCAAAGACACTAATCACTTACGAAATGAGCTTTAAAAAAAGTTCAAATCTACATGTAATAATAGTTCATATGATTTTTTTAATCTTCTGAGGGAAAGTAAATTAAACACAGAAGCTGTAAAGCAACTGGCCAAATAATCAAGTTCCATTTGCTCTTAACCCGGAGCGAGCTAGATTGAGCGTAATGAAAAGCCTCCCTTACATAATTTGGTTCCTTATGGCTTTGATTTTTCCCAAATTGCAGCTCTGCTGAAGAGCAGGCATCTGTAAATGTCATGCTTAATCATGGTTGTTTTTAGAAATAAAATCTGTAATTTCAGAATGAATTTTGGGGAATCTCTGGGGCTTCACAAACTGCTTCTAAATAAGACACATTTAATTCTATGATGAGACCAGGAGACTTGATTTGTAGAAGTGTCTAGTCTGCCTGGGCTTATTTTTAGATGATCTTAAAGAGATCCAGATTTTCACGAGAAATCATCGAAGCCGCTTGAAGTAAAAACACACTCACGGATGTTGCTTGTGTGTGTTTTTTCTTCAAAAGTTCTTTTCTCAGTTTTAGTTTGATGATAAGTTGATGTCATTTAGACCCTAGAGGCAGTGTAACTGAATGGATGTTGAGTACGCAAGCTGTCTGCTCTGCTGGTCAGAAGGGAAGACTGGACCTGAGTCTCACCTTCCTCTCCTCCTCCTGGGCAGGGTGGGTCATTGAGTGCTGTACTCAAAGGGAACATTGTGCTTCCTCAGAAGTTCCCCAGAGTTCTCTGGGCTCTGTCCCTTCCACTTGCCCCCAGCCCTGGGTCTTCAGAGCAGAGTTATCTTCATTTCTTTATTTCCCAAATACTGATGAGTATGTGCTTTGGGCCAGACATTGTCAGAGGGCTTGGGGATACAAAAAGGTTAACCCTGCAGATGGCTATTATAGAGAAAAAGTTCAGGACAAGAGTAAATACAAAGCAAATTAAGAAACAGCACAGTTTCAGCCTGGGATGAGGACTGGACAGACAATAGCTGGATTGGAGGGGGTTGGGATTGACTTCTGGCAAGTTTTCAGGTCGAGTTTCTCTCAGGAGATGATGTTCATCCAAGGCCAGAAAGATGGGAGGGAGCCGGTCAAGTGAAGACCTGGGGAAGAAAATTGTAGGCAAAAGGAGAAGTTTGGCCTGGCTTTGGAACTCAGAGAAATTCATCTGGGGGCAGGTGAGTGAGAGGCGGGGTAATACAAGGTTCCAGAAGGTTAAGTATAATCAGTGCCTTTGAGGGCTTAGCAAGGACTTTGGAGCTTATTCTAAATTTAATGAGAAACCATGTCTATAGTCTCTCATAAAGCACCTTAATGGTATTTCTTTTCATTTTCTTTCAACAAATAACTACTGAGCATTTACCATGCATTACACAGAATTCTGCCCTCAGGCAGTTTACCCTCCAGGTGGGAGACGGACAGCAGTCTAATAACACATAAATTCGAGTTTATGTGGACTAAAACCCAAGAAAACCCATCCCATAGTAAACAAATTTGGCAATACCTCAGAATCTGGTGTAGCACAGCTTTGACTACAGGGCTTCGCTCGGCCTCCGTGTTCCTTTCTTGGACGGAAGCTCCTGAGGACGTGACCACCTTATGACTACTGGAAACCCCCAGTTCAGTCTGTTGGATATGTGCACCTTTCACTGTTTGTTTATTTTTTACATGCTGTGACTGCAGACAGAAACTGAAAATCAGTATGATATTTTGGACTGACTTCATACGAACATGACCCCACATTTTATAGGATTGAGTGTTGAACCTCATTTATTACATAATACTGGAGATTGACCACTGGAAGGATAGGCATGTTGACCAGGAAGCCGTGATCTTGTTGGGGAGCTCAGGGCACAGGTCCTTAAATGAGGTGACACCTGAACTGAGACCAGAAGGGAGGGTAAGCATTAGCTAGGTCCAGACAGGAGGGAAGAGTGTTCCAGGCAGAGGGATCAGCATGTGGGGAGCCCTGTGGCAAGAGGGAATGAAAAAAGGCAGCTGAGTCTTGGGGGGGAAGGTGGGAAGGCTGGCCTAGAGCCTACTTTATAGAGCTGCTAGAAAATCACCCCAGGCACACATGAGTGTTTTGTGCAGGCTTTCACATGTTCTGAAGAAAAGAGGCATTAAAGTAATAGAATTGCCAACCTTGCCTGGGTATCTTTTTATTTCCTAGTATGAGGAGAGACTTTTGGAGCAAGGAAGAGCCACAGAGAGTGTAATTCAGCTACCTGTTTAATGGGCAAGAGAACTTTTGCACTAGAGTTGAAATGGTACCTAACGTCACACTCAGTTAACCCAGTGTTTTCCCAGTTCTCCAAACATACGCTGGATGCGATTTAAAGCACATTTATATTTTAGAAAGCTTCATTTTCTTTCTTATTATTTTCTATTTCATTGTTTCTATCATGGCAGACTCCCTCCGTTATTTCTATTTTGAGTATGAGGTTGGGGAGTTACATGGAAAAATACTGTTATTGTCTGAGAAGAGCTCTACAGTAAAGAGGAAATGTTCACTGAATCCACATGAAATTAGCAACGATTAAAAGCCTGTTTCTGTCAGGTTTTGGTGAGGATTGGTGAAATAGGAACACTCAAACACTACCGTTTACACTATAAGCTATTATATCCCCTTCGAAAGTGATTTGGCTCCAGAGTGTACAGCTGAAGACACCCGTGCTCAGCGTCCCAGGAAGATCTGTTCCTGAGTAACAGCCCTGGAGCTGCTCTTGGATAGTGTGCAGGAGATGCGTTTAAGATACCTCATGGCGGTTCTGCTTGTCATGATGGGAAGTGACAAGCAGCTTCAGTGTCCACCAGCAAGGAAGTGGATCCAGACAGTGGAACATGGAGATACTGGAAGGAACTAGAACTTCGTGTCCCAAAGTGGGTAAATCTTAAAATATTATGTTGATTGAGGTAAAAGTGCAAGTTTTAGAAGGACATGGAAAATATATCCTTATGTAGTATGTAAAAATGTGTTGTAAACAAGACTGTGTTATTGTTTTTGGATAATTGCATTACTGATCAATGTAAAAAATGGCGCATGGGTTTGTTCTATGTCACATTTAGTCACTCTCAGGGAAAAGTATGGATATGGCTTTTATAATTTGTGTAATATTTTTTAATTTTAAGTTGGGAGGTAGATATATACATATTTTTATTTGGGTGTGCCTGAGTATGCACACATATATAGAATTTTATGTACATAAAATAAAAATAGGTAAGAACATTGTTAAAATATATATGTAGTATTTTTCTATTACTTTTCAAAAGTAATAGAACAGTAGTCTTGTCTGCTTCAGCTGCTGTAACAAACATACCATGGACCAGCTGATTTACACAATAAACACTTCCTACAGTTCTGGAGGCTGTAAGTTCAAGATCAAGTTGTTGGTGGACTTGGTTGTTCTAGTTTGGGGGCTGTGGGGCTACTCATGGCATCTGCTGGGTAGAGGCCAATCATGGTGCTACAAACCTAGAAGACACAGGACAGCCCCTACAACAAACACTGATCTGAACCAAATGTGTGTAGTGCTAAGACTGAGCAACTTTATTGTCACCCAGTGAAATAAGCTGTGTCCCTATATAATTGATGAGGACACAGGCTTAGAAAGTTTGTGTTGCCTGTTCAAGAAAATTCAGTCTGATTACTATTTTGATTCTTAGTTGTTATAGTGGGTTGCTTGCCTAGGTCTGGATATTTGTGTCCCCCACAAAATTCACATGTTGAAATCCTAATGTCCAATGTGATGGTGCTATAAGGAGGGGCCTTTGGGAAGTGATCAGGTCATGAGAATGCAGCCCCATGAATGGGATTAGTGCTCCCTCCCACCGTGAGAGGACACAGTGAAAAGGCTCTTTCTAGAAACGAGGAAGAGGGCCATCACATGATCATGCTGATGCCCTGACCTTGCACTTTCAGCCTTCAGAAGTGTGAACTTCTGTTGTTTATAGGCCACCTTGTCTGTGGTATTTTATTATAGACCCCTGAATAGACTAAGACGTACAACTTAAAAGATATTTGCTGAGACATAGGTTCAGTGAGCCAGTTTTTGAAAATGTATGCCAATTGACTTCTAAGGAAAGCAAAATAAATGTTAATGGAGTATCTAATTCATATTAAGCCTCGTATTGGATCCTGTTCTATACATCATGAGTGGTTCCTTTGCAGTATCCCTGTGTCCATTTTCCAGAATAGAAAACTGAGGTCCAGAAATGGTTTACCAACTTATTCAAGTGCATAGTTGTAAGTGGAATAAGAATTTGAATCTAGATATGTCTGATTCTAGAACCCAGCTGCTTGTTAAGGCACAAGTCTGTTCTCTTGTCGAGAGCTGAAGCTAGAGAGAGGATTGAGTAATTTTTTATTACTCTTCATTCTTAGTGCAGAATCCTTATGACAGGATTGTTTTAAGCAGTATACAAGATGTCTGACATTGTGGACCATTCTTGGTCTTCTCTGTTTCTAGCCCCACACATTGTAATTCCTTAAGGCACAAGATAGCAGTGACAGCAAAGCAAAGTTTAGACAAAACTCATTCTCTGTTTTAAGTGAGTGACTTTAAGCAGTCACATTTATTTGAACAAACTGCAGAATGTGTTTTGAAGATAGGAGACAATAAAATTGTTTAATTGTTCAAATGGAAATAAAATGTCATTGTTTGAAATATATTGTGAAAGAATGAGACTTCTGAAATTTATGATAATGAGTAAAACTATTGGGGCATAGACATTAGGGTGATATGGAATTCATATTACTCGAAAGGGAAGCGTTTACATAACTTCCTAATGGGTCTGCCATTTATGATTCAATAGTTCTTCTCCCATTTGAAAAATAAATTGCATATTTCATTATGGCCTATTATCTTTCTCTCTGTTGATTTGGTAAGATTTCTGTAACTTACTCTATATTAAAATAAGAATAATAAACGAGTTTAATAATGTCCGCAAGGCTCTTAACACTTATTTTTTTCCCTTCTCATGGCACTATTTTTAAAAAGTATCTTCAGTCTTCCTAAACTAATTCTAAATACCCATTTCTGTTTGAGCTTTGAAAAACCAATTAATATTGAAGTTGCAAAATACAGTCCCTTTCTGTACTAATTTTATTGGTAATGCAATTCATGCAGCAATGAAAGCATTTTTTCCCATGCGATTAGTAGTATTTTATTACTTTTTGCTTGAGATGGTCTTGAATTGAAGTTGTGTTTTTTTTATTTCCAGACTTAGTATATCTAAAGGTGAGGGATGTGTTCCTTCTATGACCTGCATTACCTATATCAGAACAATTCTGTCTTGAGAAGTAGATGACTTGGGAAGGGCTAAAGAAATGACGATCAGTCTGTCCACGGTTCTATAAGGTTGAAACATACTTTACATGTTATAGACATAATTATAGATTAGAGATGGTATATTTAATTTACTTCTTTCCTCCCTGAAGGATATTATCAATTGTTAGGACCAGTAGCTATGTGATAGAGTATACCCTGAAAGAAAAATTGTCAATCTGGTTTACATGGTCACCAGGTACTGCCATTTTGCTTAGCCATTTGACGTGATGGGTAGCAGTCTAGTTGGTACTCCTCACTCCAATTCCTGGTATTTGGGGCATACCAAGGATGTACTGAGCAGTGATGTTATGGTTTCCATGTGAAATCACTTCTTTGTGTCCTTCCCATGCAAGAGAACATCTAGTGACCTCCCAAATGTGGCTGAATTCGCAGTAATCTTACTTCTATTAAGTCTCTTCCAATCTAACCTTCCTCAAATCCTTCTAAGCTTCAACTATATTAATCTGTGTCCTGGTCTCCAGATAGCTCTCTACTTGATAACTTTGTTCCTACTGACCTTTCTAACTTCATCTTACATTATTTTCCTATTTGTTCACTTTATTACAGCCAACTGGTCTCTGAGGGCTTCACTCACTACCGGACTTTCTTACTGGCCTCTTACTTGCCATTTCCTTGGTCTGAAATCTCTTCCTTTCACTCTTTGTCAGGCTCTGTGTCTTCCGGGATTCAACTGGAATGTTACCTTTCTAGAGAGGCTTTCTGTGCATACACAGGGTTCCTTATCCTTCTCTCAGACCCTGCTCTTTTATATTATAACATATTTGAAAATCTGGAATATGGTATTTTTACTTTGTCTCCTTGTTTTATTGGGCTTTATTAAACTATAAGGGCCATGAGGGCAAAACTTTGTCTATTTACGTCATTTATATACACCCAACATTACTCTGTTCATAACTAGCTCTGCAAAGTATTTGTAAAATAAGTAAATGGCTGGTGGATGGTGTCCTCTGTATGACAGGAGGAAATCCCCTGTATTCCTGAAGGCTCAGCCCCAGATCTTAAATGATACCACCTGAGCTGCTGTCATTTCTTCTAGTTCCTTCCTTATTTCCTTAAAATATTCAGAGTCCTCATCCTACTCCTTTTTAAAAAAATGTTTATTTTGAGAGCGAGTATGTGTGCATGCATGCACAAGAGAGACAGAGAGAGAGAGGGAGAGAAAGAATCCCTAGCAGACTCTGCAATGTCAGTGCAGAGCCCAACATGGGGCTCAATCTCATAATCTGTCATGACCTGAGTTTAAATCAGGAGTCAGATGCTTGACCAACTGAGCCACCCAGGTGCCCCCTCATCCCACTCCTTCATGTAAGCTCCAGTGAAAGCACATACTTTTCAAGCATTTGAGAGCTTCAAGTAGTATATCTGGTGACTTAGCAATGACCCAATACAAATTGGAATGTCACTCAAAAGCCTGTTATAATAGCAGTTCTATCAGATTTATAAAGTATCTATGGTTAGTTCCATGACACTTTTTGATGTGTGTCCTTAGGTAGATCACTGAGCTCTAGGAAGGGAAGTGGGAAGAGGAGGACTTGTTTTAGAAATAGAAACTTCCAGAATTTGTCAACCCACATTCTTTAATTTGTGTTTTTCATCTGCTCTCTGTTTGAGTCTTCAAATGGCTCGTTTTAGGAAAACAATTTTGTTGAAGAAATATTGGATCAAGTGTGCGAGATTAAATCATGAGTATCACTAGATTTCATTTTACCAGTTCCAACTACTAGTAATAAACACATTTATCATCATTTTGATAATAAAGGCAATTTGTTCATTTTCCAAATTTGAACACTATTGAGTATGTAGAAGAGAATGAAAAATCACCCATCACATCAGCCCCCATGTACCTCTGAGAGCATGAACTTTATCTTGCTTAGCACTCTTTCTCTGGAATTTAGTGTGATGTGGGCACATGACAAGTACACAGTAAATATTGAATAAAGAACCTGTACATTGCCCATGTCAACAATTTGATATATACCTCTTTATGTATGTGAATGTCTATAATTAAGAACAGTGGCCTCCCTAAGGTGTTGGCATCAGGAGGTGGTGCATAGTCTGTGGAGAGTTTAATAATAATAATAATAATACCAAGTAAAAATGGGTCTGCATTTTGTTGTCACCATGTGGTAATTCTAAACAGTGGCAGTGATAAAATAGTCCCCTTCTAGCCAAAGTCACTTCCACATCCTCACCTGATACCCCAAATGTAAAGAGCATACATTATGTTAAACTTCATCTCAAGCATTTCCTTTCTTTTTCTTTTCTTTTCTTTTCTTTTCTTTTCTTTTCTTTTCTTTTCTTTTCTTTTCTTTTCTTTTCTTTTCTTCTTTTCTTTTCTCCTTTTTTTTTTTTTTTTTTTTTTTTTTTTTTTTTCTTTTCGCCATTCCTCCTCGATCTTTTCTCTTAACTTTTTCATTTTCCCTCTTGCTTTGCATGTTAGTTGAATTAGCAATAACCAAGGTCCAGCAGGCTCCATTCTCAATGGGGAGCCTGATATGGGGCTTGATCCCACAACCCTGGAAACATGACCTGCACCAAAATCAAGAGTCAGAGACTTAACCAACTGAGCCACCCAGGCACCCCATCATCCCAAGGATTTTAAGTAACACTTTGTCATAGCACTTTCCTGGTAAATACTTTTATATATTGTGGTGAAAGCATTTGGCAGTATATTTTACTAACTTTGAAAGTATTCCTGATCTTTCAATCTCTCTTTTGGGATTCTACTGTAAAAGTAGCATGAAATGCAGATGAAAATTTATGGGAAATGATGTTCATCCCAACATTATTTATAGAAAAAGTGTAGACATAACTTACATGTTGAAGACTGGAGAAATAAGCTACTTAATCATGGTAGTGATATGGACTTATCCTCATAAGGTGGACCCTTATGCAGACATTAAAATGACATTTATACAGGCTTTTAAAGTGATGTATGGAAAACCTAGTATTTTTTTTTGAATGGATCTAAGTATGAAGCATCTACTAACTGATCAGAAGTATATGCAAGGGGAGCCCCCTAAAACAGAAACATGGCAGGAAAAAATGTATATTTTCACTGAGAAGAGTAATACTGGAATACTAGAAAGGTACAGATTTTTGCTAGCATATCAGTTTTTTTCAGTATTTCTGGGAACTAAACACAGCATCAGAAATAAAAACTTAACATGCAGTTATTATAAGTAGAGTACATAGAAAGTATAGGTATAGAGAAATTTTAAGAATGACTTATACATAATGCAGTTAATGAAATAAATGTGCAAAATTCTAATTCTCAGTCTTGATGGCTCTCGTGATTCTGATCAAAAAACTCTGGCAGTTTCAGTGCAAGGCATCAAGTCTACTCTGACTTTGTGGGTAAGTACTGCTTTCTCCCTTACCAGGCAAGAACACCTCTACCTTGGCTAACGTGAAGGTGAAGGTGATGGTTACTCATCCAGGACATGAATCAGGCAGCCAAGCAGCTCAACCATTTGTAGTAGGTTCACATCAGCCTTATTAGGACGCTGTGGTTATCTGTTCACATTCGTGCTTTTTTCTTTCTTTCTTTCTTTTTAGATGCCTCAACTTTTCCAGTTATTTTTCACTCGCATATATTTCCATGACCCAATGGCAAATTTCCTTGGTGTGAACTTTTGGAATCCACATTTTCAGAAATGAAAAGAATTACTGGTACTTTTTCACATTTGGAATATCAGTTTCATTTTTTTTCCCCTATCACTCAACAAAGCTGTTGCTATTAGGGGTGCCTGGGTGGCTTAGCCAGTGGAGCATCCGACTTCAGCTCAGGTCATGACCTCACGGTTCATGAGTTCGAGTCCTGTGTCAGGCTCTGTGTTGACAGCTTGGAGCCTGGAGCCTGCTTTGGATTCTGTCTCGCTCGCTCTCTTCCTCGCCCCATTCATACTCTGTCTGTTTCTCAAAAATAAACAAACATTAAAAAACAGTAAAGCTGTTGCTATTAGAAAAAACAACTGAAGAATTCATGATTAAATATTGATTTAATACCTGTGTTGTGGTTTATGGGGCAAAATAATGATGAAATATATGTTCCTGGCCTCAGAAGAATTCTAAGTGTTTTAGCTTGATTACTGGAAGTCCTACAGATTTTCCATTCTAACGGGTTTTCAACAGTTTCTCTCTTGTGCTTTTTTTCCTTTTCTTTTTTTTTCTTGGTTTATAATTTTCTTGCCCTCCAAACTCTAAAAGACAGAAAATGTGTCTTTTTCACTTTCCTATTTCACACTGCTGTGTGTTGCCTAGAACTTATTTATAAATGAGTTAACACTGAATTATGACTAGGATAAAGTTTTAAACTTCTTTGTGTTATATAAATCTTTTACTCTTTGAGGATTTTTACAGCAGAGGGGAAAAATACTTTGACACTTGGGCTAGGAGAAAGTGAAGTTGAAGATCTCATGGCCAATTAAGTTGGAATGTAAATTAGAACCTTGCTTTTAAAGGTAGGCTATCCTTTTGCTGTCTTATCAAAATTCCTGAAATACTAGAATGTTGGCAAAAGGGAAAAATAACCTTTTCTCATTCCTCAAATGCTTATTTTTATAGCCAATGCCTTTATTGTCATTTTGAGGATTGTAAATAGACTTTTAAGAAACAAAATATGGCTGAAAGGTGTATTATTCCATTACCTTAAAAGTAAAGCATATATTGAAATAATCTTTTACCTAGAGCTTCACATGAACTATCACACAAAATAGTCTGGAGAGTTAAATACAAGGAGAGAAAGAGGCAGAGTCCAATCTGTATACTCTAGCCAAGGTATAAATAAGTATTGGCGTGTCATTCCCAAGATTAAAAAATTTCAGTGACTCTCCATTATTTTATGAATCAAGCCCAAAATATTTAACATGGTCATGAGGCCCTGTATTATACATCCCCAACTGGTCTCACTCACATTAACCTCTGCCACTCTCTATGAGTTCCAGCCCACTAGATCATCTTTTATATTCCAGAATGGGCCATGTTACCTCTTACCCCAAGTTTACTACAAACACAAGTTCTTTTCCTGGAGCTTCCCACCCCATCCCTGGCCAGCACCTTATGTGTACCTATACTTGTTCTTATCTGGTTCACCAGAATGTATGGGGAATGTATAACACCTCACACTGTTTCTTCATTTATGTATCACAATTGTGAGAAAATCATTTGGTTAATAGAGTTAAATGCCTTTCCTCTCCCTGAGAATGTCAACTCTAGGAGAATAGTCATATCTTTCTGGATCATATTTTAATCTTCAGTTTTATTTAAAAAATAATGTTTTTATTTATTTCTGAGAGAGAGAGAGACAGCATAAGCAGGGCAGGGTCAGAGAGAGAGGGAGACACAGAATCTGAAGCAGATTCCAGGCTCTGGGTTAGCTGTCAGCACAGAGCCTGACGCAGAGCTCGAACCCACAAACTGTGAGATTATGACCTGAGCCAAAGTAAGATGCTCAACCGACTGAGCCACCCAGGCGCCCCTAATCTTCAGTTTTTAAGTGCCAGCAAATAGTAAATCCTCATATGTAGAATGGAGGAAATTGGAGACTCTGGGAAAGTCATAAGGAGGACATGAGACAGACTGCTGAAAGGTCTTAGTGTAGATTACAGCAAATGGATTTTTTTTAAGTTTATTTATTTTGAGAGAGAGAGAGAGACGGACAGACAGACAGTGTGAGTGGGAGAGGTGCAGAGAGAGAAGGAGAGAGAGCATCCCAAGCAGGCTCTGCAGTGTCAGCACAGAGCCTGATGTGGGGCTTGAACTCACAAACTGTGAGGTCATGATCTGAGCTGATACCAAGAGTTGGATGCTAAACCAACTGAGCCACTCATGTACCCTGCAGATGGACTTGTTTTAAGACATCTGGAGCCCTGGATTGTTGGTGGAGTTGGCAAAGCTTCCCCAGGACACACTGGACGGTCTTCTCTCTACCTATTCACCGCTTCAGTAGGGATGCCTGGGTGATTCAGAGAGGACACCATAGAATTTATAGTAAGCAAAGTTAAAGCACTTTGATACAGAGATGGGAGATATTGATCAATCCATCTTAGCTTTATTGAACATCACTGGATGGCCACCTTATGGAGGAGTACAGGGGACAGGTCTGTTCCCATTCTGATCTGAAGGCAGATGTTATAGGCCATCCTAAAGCCTTTTGTTTGTGACAAGTATAGTTTGGTCATATTCCTGTTATCATGATTCTCACTCTCTGACTCACACTAGCCTAATGAATTGCAAAAGATATTAATAACAATTAACATTTGAGCACTTTTGTTATGCTGGGCCCTATTCTAAGTATCTTAAATGTAGGAACTTATTCAATTCTCAGAGTGATCCTATGAAATAGGATTATTGTCATTCTTAATCCCACAACATTAGAGTGGTTGCCCTGGTTACACAGCTAATAAATGGTGGAGCTGAGGTTTGAATTTAGAAAGTGTAACTCTTAGCGGCTCATACCTTCACCCCTGTGCTGTGCTGAGGAAATGGTTCTAAAGGCAACCTGTTGTCCATAACACTGTGAAATCTGGATTCCAACAGCCATTTTGAGTTTTCTCCTCTCTCCTTATCACATATCAGGAGAAACAGAAATGGTGAAATCAGATGTCCCTATTTGACTGAAAGTGTCCTCCTCTTCTGGATCTTTGCTCAATCAAATTAATTGTTCACCAAAACAGAGGGAAAAAATCAGAGGTGTGGAGGAGGACTAGTCAGGTCAACAGGATATCCATACCAAAGTCCTTCCAGTAAATTCTTCAACCCACTCATTTTCTAGATTAGATTTGGGGAAAAAGGTAGTGGTCTTACAGTGGAAAACAACAGGACAATGTCAGAGACAGAGGAGAGAAGACGTAAGAAAACATGGCTTCGAAAACAGGGCACAGTGAGAGACCGCTGCAGAAATAAGTCATGGAGGAAAGCAGGGTAGGGGACCTTTGGTGGCTTTAAGGAGCAACAGGGAAGAGGTTGAGTCCTAAAGGATCAAGACATTTAACTCTGCAAGTTCTCTGTACTAAATTGTCAAAGGATTTCAACCGTACAGTGTGAGAAGAAAAAGATAAAATTTTCTTTAAAAATTAAAAACAAACAAAAAACCACCACCTTGGTTGGCAGAGCTCATACCTTCACAATGTCAAATAACAGGGCACTACCAAACTTTTATTTAAATTATTTATAAGTGATAAAATAACACTAATCAGAGCATGAATTTTTAATGTTTGCTGTTGAATATTCTATAATTCTTTGCATTATGTCTTTGATGATGTGGTCTGCTGAAGATGGAAAATTCCATATGATCCTGATATTATTCAGTTACTTCCTTGAAATTTCTGTTTTTCTTCACAAAGTCTTACTTACAAATGATATACCTATTATTTTGGTGGTACTTCATTTGAGATAGCTGGGAATTGATGAGCTATACCTAATTAAATGTAAGCAAGTTTCTAAGAAAATTTAAGCAAGTTTCTACAACATTGCATTAATAGTGGCTTTTCGTTGTTTTTATTTATTTTTTAATGTTTTATTTACTTCTGAGAGAGAGAGAGGAAGGGAGGGAGGGAGACAGTGTGAGCAGGGGGGACGGTCAGCGAGAGAGGGAGATACAGATTGTGAAGCAGGCTCCAGGCTCTGAGCTAGCTGTCAGCCCAGAGCCCGATGCGGGGCCCGAACCCACAAACCATGAGATCATGACCTTAGCCGAAGTCGGACGTTCAACAGACTGAGCCACCCAAGAGCCCCTCATTGTTTTTATTTTTATATTCAAATTGTCATCTAGTTGACAACTCTTCCAGACCTACATATGGTAAAAGTGTAGGATGCTACTAGAATAGATTCCTTTCAGGCTATGAATAATGTTAACCAGGATCCTAAAACAGGAAATAAAGGCAACCCTTAACAGGCACACAGCAGCATAGAAAATTCAATTCAGATGTAACCTGCTACAGCACTATATGTTTGCCAATAAAAGTCTCACGCAAATATAGCTTTATAGATTCAAGGAAGAGTTGTTAGTTTTAACTGCATTTAACAACCAGGCCACATAAAATCTATGGTCTTATCTTTGGCTATAGAATATGATCTACTCTCCAAATGACTAATCTGTTAAATTCAGCAATTATTTATTCAATACCTACTGTTGGAACGTGTAACTCACAACATGCAAATGTTGGATTGCCTTGCTATGAGCGCTTTCTTGTGTGTAATGAATTTATCTAAGGAGAAAATTAGAAATGAGGGAATGAGAAAAGAAGCGATTTGAATGTCATAAGAATTCAGAGAAAAACTTCAGACTGTTCTGATTTTATGCATTTTACTTAGTGGTGGGAATTGATGTACTTCTTTAAGTCTCGCAATTTTATAAGTCTAAAGAGCCTCGATGTTGAAACAACATACTATTAAAAAAAAAAAAAAGCATGTCAAATGAAATGTTACTGAAAACTGTTCCGACATCTGGTGTTCGTTTCATAAGTGGAGGAAAAACAAAACCGAAGCATAAATTGGATCATGATTCCTGGCATGGGTATGCCGTGGCATATATTTAGACTTTGGATATTACTATGAAGATGTTCTGCTGTTGTAATTCATTTGTGAGTTTTGCACAAATAAAAAAATATTTTTTCCTCCGGGTGTCTGGTTTAATATGAGATACCTTTTTGCTCAAAAGTGCCCTTGCTCACCCTCCAGGTGTTGTTATTTCAACTGCATTAGACTTTCTGAACATCCTTTGGGTCTGGGAAATTTGTGACTGGTCAGATGTAGATGCATGGCACAGATCCCAGAAATGAGCCTGAAACGGCATACTGACTTTTGAAATAAGGAGGTGTTTTCTCAATCAGTGGTCTTCGACTGCGGCAGGATCATGTGTGGACTTCCTGCCCTGCCCCCACCCCCACCCCCTGACCTGGGGAATCAAAAGGTCCTGGAATGAAGGACCCGGGCATCTATTTAGTTTTCATCGTTCTTCTCCTTAGGTGACTCTCACTCACAGCTAGGTTTGCAAACCATCAGTCTAAATAATTAACAGTTGTACATAACTTTATAATTTATTAAGTGGGTCACAATTTTTAAACCATTTTATAGGCAAAGAACTCATGATTTAAGAGAAGTTAAATGTTTACCTAGGATTATTCTTTTTCTTTTTACTGTTAGGGACCTGACTTTTTTTATTTTTTTAAGTTTAATTTTTGTTTGTTTATTTATTTATTTTGAGAGAGAGAGAGAGTGAGAGCAGAAGGAGGGCCAGAGAGAGAGGAGAGAGGGAATCCCAGCAGGCTCTGTGCAGGCTCTGACTATTAGTGCAAAGCCAGATGTGGGGCTCAAACTCACCAACCTTGAGATCAACACATGAGCTCCAATCAAGTCAGAGGCTTAACCAGCTGAACCACCCAGGTGCCCCAGGGACCTGACTTTAAATCTAGACTTCTGATGCAGAGACACTGGCTTTTCCCCCTTCTTTTGGCCAGTTTTTTTTTTTTCTTTTTTGGATATGATATACATACAGAAAATAATGGCTCTGTCATTCTGAATGGCCCAGTGAATTTTTACAAACTGAATATATCCATGTACCAGTCCCACAAATGACCTCCTGTGGGTCCCATCCAGTCACTGACTGCCCTGCCCCCATGAGAGTAATCACTATCCTGACTTATACCTGCATTGCTTAGATTCATCTGCTTGCTTTGTATTTAGATAAATAGAATTATGCAATATGAACTCTTTTCTGTATGACTTCTTTCAATGATCATTATGTCTGTGAAATCCATCCATGTTGTTTTGTGCAGCAATAATTAATTTTCCCTCATTACTTATTATATTTCCTTGTGTGAATATATGACAATTATTAACCATTCTAGGACTGATGAAAACTTCCATAGGTCCAGGTTTTATCCATTGCCAACAGCATCTCTCTCAACATTCTAGTGCATGTCTTTGGTGAACATGCACATATGTCTACTGGGTATATTTCTTCTAAAATCCTGAACTTGTCAAATTATAATTTTGAAGCTGTAAGTTGGCAGACATCACCTCTAGATCTCCCTTCCCAACCTTTCTCTTCTTTATTATAATTCTTACTACCCCTCCCAACTTTATTAATCAAAACCTCCTTGAAAAAAGAAAAAGCAAATTAACTTACTCCAACATATATCATGTCAAATAATGCCTAATTTATTCCAAGGGACAGTAGCTTGATTTAAAGGGACAACTTTCTGGAATTTTAGGGCATAAGGGAATTCTAGGCAGAGCTAAGCAAAGGGTTTTCTCTTATTTTGGCATGGAGTTTTGTTTTGAGCCCCCCTGGGACATAATATTATGAGGAAATACAAAGTAATTAATGCAGAAGCATTGGCTACTGACTGAGTAAGACCATGTATACTTAGACAGAGCCCCTCTAGATCCAGGCCCCACTCTACCAAGTCACACTGGTCAGAGAGTATGTCATCCTGCTCAGAGACCATGTTCATATGGCTTCAGTTGTATTAGCATCCATACTTCTGGTGTTTGATTGCCCCGAGTCCTTACCAGTGGATCCTAAGGCTGCTGTACACCTTTACTATGGATTCTCTTGCATGGAACCTAGATCCTTAGCTTTAAGTTTCATTGATACCGTAAGTCATATTAATATGATAATCATAAGTTATAATATTTCCTGGTGTCTCTAAGGAGCTGGGGGTGGGGTGAGGGGTGGGAACTGTAATTGATTAATGACAAGTGCATGGGTTTCCCAACAGGGAAAACTAGGCCTCAGTTTTCTGGAGTATACAGTTGGAATAGTAACATTCACATTTGATTAAATAATATAATAGGTATTATGAGTCTCAAGCAAGTATGAGCCTAATAAAAGTTGCCGGTACTGAATAAGTGGAATCATTAGTTACTGCTAGAGGCTAAGGACTATATCTTATTTATTCTTATAGTAGTTATATGGTAGGAAGGCACTGGTAAATTTTTTAAAACGTTTTTATTTTAATTCCAGTGAGTTAACATACAATGTTATAGTAGTGGCAGTGGTAAATTTTTTAGTGGTTTTGTGATACCTAAGTCCTGCTGGCTGGTGAGTAACATTCTCATGAAAGAGGAAGTTGCTTGTCTTCTGGATCGTCCTCTTTGCCTTGCTGGATGAATCCTGAATGATTAACAAAACTACAATATCAATCTCTAAACTCTCCAGATCTGTTCCCTGTAGGAAGAACATTCCCTGGTGACAACATCACAGCGATGGGATTCAGGGAGGGTTAGGCTGTATTTGCATGAGAGTCAGAGTGTATTTTAGAAGTATAGAAAAATGATGTTGAGGATGTAATCATTAGGAGCAGAAATTATTTAAATTCAGATTTGTCCAAATCCTCAGGTTTACCTCTGGTCAAGCATGGTAATAAACCCAGCTGAACTATTTTAATTGCTTTTCACCTCCAAGTCTGGGCTTCAGTGTTAGGTATTAATTTTCTTCTGAGTGGTATGAAGGGTCACATATAGAAAATGGATGTAGGCCTTCATTTAGAAAGCGTCAGAGTGAATACAAATACCACAGCAATTCTGTCACCCGAAGCACCGATAATTCTACCATGAATTCCACCACCAATTCCAGTGTTACCGCCAATTCCATCACCAACACCACCAGCCATTCCAAAATGAATATTCAGACTGACACTAAACTTCAAAAAACATGCTACGCTCTCAGAGCCCACACAAACAAAACATGGTTCATGAGTTTACCGAGGATGTAGTTTAGTGGAGGAAAATATATCATAAAGTTGGCATTATTCAATCCTACCTGGCCTACATGGACCCAGGTGTCTTTCATCTTGAGACACGTACTCTGCCCCTCACATATTTTTATTTTTATTTTATTTATATTTTCAGCCACACTAGCTTATTCCAGGTACCAGTGGTTTTTTTGTTTTTGCTTTTGTTTTTGTTTTAATGCTTAAAGATGTTTGCATATGTTGATCCCTCTGCCCAGAGTGGTTTGTCTCTGATCCTTAGACTTTGAAACCCTTCTTATGTTTAAGGTCTTAGTTTAAATGTCCCTTCCCAAGAGAAATCTCGTCTGGCTTCTCCTCTACATTAGGACAGTAGGGATAACTGATCTTACTTTTCCTGCTTGATCAGTATTTGAGGAAACGAGTGTTGAGTGCCTCGCATGAGGGTTGTAGATAGCTATTATTATTTGTATAAGAATAAAACTGCACCGGTGATCCACTGGGCTGAAAATGAAAAATCTCACTGGATAAAGCCTGGGAGACCAGAAGGACCCACAAGAGAGAAGTTTCAGGTCAGAGTTTAGGAGGCAGAGCCTTGGAGCAGTTATAGGAGCCACAGACAGTGAGGCTCTAGACCATTTGGAGACTAGAACTCGAGCCCATTAGAAGGTGTTGGATAGGTATAATAGTATGGTGAGTACAGTGGAACAGAGCATACAAAATATGAAAGTAGCAAAGGGAAAAGTATATAATTAACTGGCATAACTGTAACTGAAGGTAAAAACAGTCATTATTGATGAGAGTGTCCTGCCCTTTCACATAGTCCTTGTGTATCTTTCTGATTTCCTTTTATCTTCTGTTCCTCCTTGGTCTCACAGGCTTTGGGTACAAAGTTATTATGGAAATATGGACTTAAAGTTTTCTCCCATCTTTATTGCAACTAATTCCTATGAGTCTAGGCAAGGGGAGTCAGGATTTAGTCAACAGTTCTATTTTTGTTGTTGTTTTGTTAAAAGATAAAAATTATCCAACGCACTTTGCATAAAGTTCCACAGACAATATTCCTAAGTAATTATTCTGGCCCAGTTTCTTCCCTCTTGTCTTTAACTTATTCTGCGTATGAGTCAGAGCATTAAACTCATCTTCAATTTAGCCTTATTCACAGTCAGTTTGGTGTAGTGGCATTAGGAGCAAAGATCATGGAGCCAGACGGTTTAGCTTTGAATCCCAGCCCCAGGTCATGCTGTGGTTGAGAACTTGGGTAAGTCACTTAATTTCTCTCTACCTTATTTCCATGATCACCACTCTGCAAAGTGGTGATAATAATCATACCTAATAGTACATAAGCCACAGAGTTGTTAGGACAATCAAGTACCATAAGGAACACAGGCCAGTGAGAGCAGTAGTTGGCACATGTTAAGGACTGTTGAAATACGAGCTGTCATGATTGAACAGCTAATAACACAACACTGGGGGTGGGGGGGGAGTTAACGGTTTTTGTACTTGTCCAGAGTATACAAAAGTAATTGCAAAGACTGTTCTATAAGCTCAGGAAATATGCTGCAGAATCAACTGGTTTTTGAGCATCAGCTATGTTTTCTTTACGGTTTAGAATATAGCAAAGGTGGTTTCAGCCTCTTTTAAGCTTTTCTATTATATAACCTCATCTATAATAATAACCATGTTAGTTAAGGAAATCATTATTCAAAGGACTGAATCATCTACATGCAAATGAATTTAGCATAATTTACTTAAGCATGGTAATCACTAAAAAGAGAATATTCATTTTTTTCATAAGTCTGTGTCTGTAACAATGTAGCTAAGTAAATGGGGGGAGGGGCCTATCCACCATTTAAAAATCTCTCTCTGGCATTTTTATAAAGTGAAATTTTCTGTCCCCAGCAATTATCATCTACTCTTAACATAGCATTTGCTATGTATTTTATCTCTAGAGTCAGTATTTTTTACACAGGAAAGCCAGATTTTCTTTCTTTCTTTTTGTTTTTTTTTTTGAAAATGTTTTACTTTGGCTTTGTCCTGAAGATAACAGTTATGTTAGTAGCTTGTTACCTGGGACATCTTTGATTAAGATTGGGGCTTTCAGCTTATTTTCCTTACTGTGTGACTTCAGTTTTTTAAATGTCTTTGATTGTTTTTTGAGAGAGAGAAAGAGGGAGGGAGAAAAATGTGTGCACTAGTGGGGTTAGGGCAGAGGGAGAGAGAAAGTATTAAGCCCTTATGGGGCTTGATCCCACAACTCTGGAATCATGACTTAGTCAGACATTTAGCCAGCTGAGCCACTGAGGCACTCAGTCTTCAGCTGTTCTGCTTATGCATCACCACACAATAATCACTTGACCACACACTCTATAAAGCAGAAACATTAGGGGCACCTGGGTGGCTCAGTCAGTTAAGTGCCCAACTTTGGCTCAGGTCATGATCTCGTGGTTTAGGAGTTTGAGCCCCACATCGGGCTCTGTGCTGACAGCTTAGAGCCTGGAGCTGCTTCAAATTCTGTGTCTTCCTTTCTCTCTGCTCTTTCCCTGCTTATACTCTGTCTCTCTCTGTCTGTCTTGTCTCTCTTTCTCAAAAATAAACATTAAAAAAATAAAGCAAAAACACTTATTATACATTTATCTTACTTTCCTAACATAATGAACATTGTAAATATGAAACAAATAAAAATAAAAAGGTTAATAGGAAATAGTGAAATGTGTCACCCCTTTCCGTGTCCTAATTGTCTGGCACAGGTGGGGAGTACATTTACTTTACTTTTGTATCATCGATAGTCCAGGAAGTCTTTAGAAGCATTTGAAGTTTCTAAATATCACATGTCCTGATAAGACACAAAAGTCATGATGAGGGGTGCCTGGGTGGCTCAGTTGGTTAAGTGTCCACCTTTGGTTCGAGCCCCGTGTCGGGTTCTGTGCTGACAGCTCAGAGCCTGGAGCCTGTTTCAGATTCTGTGTCTCCCTCTCTCTCTGCTCCCCCCACCCCATGCTCTGTCTCTCTCTGTCTCAAAAATAAATAAAATAGCAAAAAAATTTAAAAAATTTAAAAAAATCATGATGAAATTTTTCCTTGTGGAAAACCTTTGCATTCACTGATCCAGCACTCACAGTTTTGATCTAAGCTTTCGTTAGCCTCTGTCTCCAACACCCATAGGGGTTGGTTAAGTCTCTGACTCTGGCAGCCCACCCATGGCTTACTTTCTTTGTAAGAATACAGTAGGATTAAGTGTTGAAGAGGCCACTTTAAGTACATTTTAGTAACTGAGGAGTCTTCTCTGATATTAGAGAAATTGAAGGACCTTTTGGAAAGCAGGGACTTTTGAGAAAATGGGATGTTCTGTGAAAAACGTTGTGTGGTGAACAAATGATTTCTGAAGATCTCCTTTTTGTTTGTCTTTCTGGCATCTTTAGAGCTTAACTTCAGTGAAATGGAAGATTTTACTGCGTTCACCAACATATAGCTTTTCACAGACGCGATTATCAGGTTCTCCACATCAAACGTGGACAGTTGGAAATCAGTGTTAGTAGAATTTCCAAGCTATTTCTCAACACACTGTTTTTAAAACTGCCTGAATGTTAATCCTTTCTAATTAATACAAGATTAGGTGTACTTGAAAACTGCTTACTTTTATAAGAGACAAATCTGAATCCATTGGCATCATGCACATGAAAAAGAGATTCTAGATTGTTGTGAAAATGAGTAATGAAAATGGAAAACTGCAGGCTTATAAGGAGGCATGGGCTGATGGATCTTTTAAGGGGTGATGATTGTTTGAACTTCAGTGCCTGGACAAAGACACTGGATCATTAAGATGTCCATTAGTAGCACGCGGATGGACGCAGACATATTTAAAATATAATATTCTTAGTACTTTACACAAACTAGCAATCTTTTTTTTATTGGAAGGAAATGTTTCCTCCCCTTAATTATTCCATCTGAATATCCAGTCCTGACATTTAAAGCAAAGCACGTTCAAATTTCCTTTGAAATTTAAAGTTTGTGCTAAATTAGGGTTGTTTGGTGGGAAGTGAGTTTTGCATTTGTTAAGGAGATTTGGTTATAAAAGTTTGATTGACTCAAGAGTCTTTAAGTGGGTGAATAGAGCCAGTGGCAAGAAAATGAGAAATAGAAGTTGGTGGGAAGGTGATTCATTGCCATTTCCTATAGTTCCTGGGCTGCAGGACAAAGAACTGTGGATCAGGGGTCAAGAAATGAAGCTGTGGCTATTTCTTTTAGGATTCTGCTAGAACAATAAAGCACAGTGCTAACCTGTGCTAAAGATGGTGTCTATATTTTTCTTTGTGAGAGAATGGTGCTCAGTTCCACACAAAATAGTGGCTTCTCTTCCTGCAATAGACAATAGCTGCTCAGTAAATGAATATTAAAGGGAGTTAGGGAGGACTTTTATAAAACAAGGTAGATTGTTCTACATATTTCTTCCTCCAGATCCTGGTTCCCCTTCTCTCTTCCTTTTATACTTATTTATCAAACCCAGGTTATGTACGAGGAATTATGTAAGGTGCGGGGGCTGCCTACTGAACATTGCAGAATTGGGTCTCTCTCTTGGAGTGTACATGATCGTGACAAGTACCACCAAAGACCCAACGCAGGAGAAAGGTGGAAAATAACAGGAGTGGTTGGGAGGATGTGGTTCTGTGGTCAGCAGAGCATCTCTGAGACAGGTCCGTGAGTGATGGGCTGGAGCAGGAATCACGGAGGACTTGATGGAATAGGGATCTGGAAAAAAGCATTAGTGTTGGCTGTGGTGATGACATTAGCTTTCAGATCTGGAGGAGGAGGGGTATGCCTGGAAATAATGAGAAATCCAACAGGCATTTCTTTTCCCTTGGTTGTTACTCCAAACAAATTTAAAGACAGTGGTTTAAGGCCTGGCCCTAGGTTACCTGCTCCTGTTCCCCTGTTGGGTGGCTTTCTGATTCGGCCATCATGATCTTTCTATCCACCTTGCCACCAGGCCAACCTGGTGTCCACATTCACCATGCACTTACTCATTCAGTCAACAGGGATTTTTCTAAGATTTACCAAGGCCAAATATTGTGTGGGGCCCTAGGAAAACAGGAGACCTAAAGATAGACAAGGCTGAGGTGGGGGGAAAGGAGAAAAAGGCAGATGATAAAGCAGCAAAGTGTGAGTCAATGGAAAGTGCCATGCAGAGATTTCCAACAGAGGAATAGGATAGAGGATTGGTGGGGAGAGGGTCACTTCAAATGACGTCTCCAAGTGAGAAGAGCCTGCCAGAAGTCAAGGGCCTGAAGTACACTGGCCCTTGGATTAGTTCCAGTGTAGCCCTTGAGACACCCTGACTCCAGGTTATTCCTACAGGCAGTTTCTCATATTCTATTCCTTGTGAGACAGGCAACATAGAAAGTCTCAGAAATTCAAGACTTGCTGAAAACGACAACGATGTAATTTATTGAGCGTATAGCATTGGCCAGTATGAGCTGGGTACTTTTACATGAATGACTTTCTTAATGCTCACAACGTACAGAGTAGATATTATCTTTGTCTCAACTCACAAAGGAGGCTGCGCAGTCCTCGGAAAGGACTGGGAGGTCATAGAGCTCACGAGGCTCCAGGTTCAAGCGCTGGCAGACTGGCCGTAAACCCTAGCCAATCCTGGGAACCGTTTCCACTGTGGTTAGTGTACAGGTACATTTTGTTAGCCAGAAGGAAAGAATGCAGACCTGTCTCCCCACATACTTCTGTCTGAAGCTTCAAAATGCATCTTTGCTTCTAGAGTGAAAATAGAAACCCTTCGTTCTTTTGATGTTGATGAGTGTGGTAGGTATGCTGTTTGCACATTTGGATATGTGAAGAACGTCTTATACAGACAATGATTAATAGTTGGGAAGGGAGGTGAATATGTCGAGATGTAGGTTTCACAAAATTTCTGATCTTTTAGATTGCGTGTGGAAGTGATACAACCTACTTTTGATTCTGTTGTGTGTGAAAGAAGAGTGAAGCGTTGTCTTTTCTCTCTCCCGCCCTCCTTCCCCCTCTCTGTCTCTCTCTCTTTCTTCCCGTGTATTTGCTTGTTCAGAATATCAAAATCTAGAACCCCAGTTGGTCACCCTGTGGGAGAATTATTAAAAAATCAATGATGTGTGTTCCCTTTTGAGGTTTCTATAGGTAATGGGCCAGACTGGCGGAACTGACCTTGCCCCTGACTGTGGGGCAGGAAGATACAGGCCAGGGAGGTCTGCAGCCTTACTTTCCTGCTCTGGCAGTGCTGTTTCCAAGGCCGAGGGGCATTGTAGCATTTAGAACTAAGCTCTAAAGCACAACCTTTCTGTGACTGCTATTCACCACCATCTCCTTTTGAAATGGAGTATTATGTTGCACAGTAGCTTGTCCTCAAGAACCGGCCAGCACGCTACCAGCAAATGAAAGCACAGATGCTTTACCTGTGGAAGAAATGACCTGTTATTGTTATGGGTCTTATTGTCATCCTAAAATATACCTCCCTGCATCTCCCACAGATAGGCTATATCCTTTCATGCCACAAATAGCAAGTAGAATGAGGGGCTCTCAGCTTGCCAGAAGTCTACAAAGCAGGCTTAGTTTGTCATTTGCCCATTTTTTAGTTCCTTCTGCTCTGTTCCCAGCAAATGGTGATGTGACCCACCCTGGCATGTCTCTAACCATCGAACTATTTAATTCCTCGGTAGCTTATTCCAAACAAAGGTACTTCTTCTGCTTAGCCATTAAGTTGGTTATCTGTCTATCCTGCATTCACCTCCTTCCTTGATCAGTCAGCTGGAAGGTTGTCTAATGAGGTATTGAGTGCATACTCTGTGGCAGGAAGTTTGTTAGCCAGGGACACAAAGACAAAGACATCATGGAATGATCTGTGCCCTATTTTCCTTACACTTATAATCCAAAAAAGGATACAAAATATAGATGGTTGATGGCATTGTAGAATGACACTTGTTATAATGAAAGTACGTGCCGAGTTAATTAGGATTGTTTGCCAGAGTGGTGGACAGAAAAAGGTGAGTTCTCTGCTTTAGATCGAATGGAATATAGGAACAGTAGCCCCTTACACACAGCTTGTGTACCTGGGATTTTAGAAAACGTGTTAAAAACCTCTGGCAGGCTAGTCTAGCCCCCTTCACCTTTACAGATGTTTTATGGTTTTGTCGCTTCAAAGTCCTTCTCTTTGATGTCCACTCGGTGGCCTTCAAATGCTATTCCTTGAAACTAGATAATTTAGAAGAGAAGGTGTGTGATGCATCTGTTTTCATTTTATTTCAAGTTTCTTTTTTAAAATATTTTAATGTTTATTTTTGAGAGGCGGGGAGAGAGAGGGAGGGAGGGAGAGGGCACAAGTGGGGAAAGGGTGGCAGAGAGAGAGGGAGACACAGAATCTGAAACAGGCTCCAGGCTCTGAGCTGTCAGCATAGAACCCGACACGGGGCTCAAACTCACGAACTGTGAGATTATGACCTGAGCAGAAGTGGGAAGCCTAACCGAATGAGTCACCCAGGTGCCCCTATTTCCAGTTTCTAAATAACTACATTAAACAAATTTCGGGGAAAACATCAAGTACTAAAAAGTTTTATCAAGTGTTTTAATTCTCATCTTTATCAACGGGAGGTGGCGTCTCAGAACATGTGTAGCCTCTGCCCGCCCCTGGTGCGAAGTCCTCAAGACCCTTATTTAGGAGGACGTCCCCCGAGGAGGCTTCCTGTTGCAGTTTTGCTTGTGAGCTCCCCAGGTATGGAAGCAAAGGTGAAAGCTTCCCGAAGTCCACACTAGACCAAAAGCCCTCTGCTCTCTTCCTCCAGAAGCCAGGGACACAGCGATCTGAAAGGGACTGCTCTAGGCTGCCTTTTGGCGCAATTTCTCAGTTTCTATTTTAATTCTGCCTGCTCTCCTACGTGCTTCCCTTTCTTCCTCTGCAGGCTTTTCCTCTGCACATCTACTGTGTCTCCACATCCTGATTCTACAAGCTCCTCTCCTCCTCTCCTCCGTGGAATGAGCACACATTCTTTAACTTCTAAACCTTCCCCTAAAACATTAAAGCCCAAATAAGTCCCAAGACAGAATCGCTGAAGCTCTGTGTGTTTTTGTGAAGCCACTGCTTTCCCTGTCTACTGCTCTTTTATATCTTCTTGAGTGGCTACTCCAAGCCATACCTTCTGGATTTGAGTGCTGTGACATTAAGCAAATTAACTACTCTCTCTGAACCTCTATTTTCTCACTCACCAAGGCAAGACAGTAATACCCACTAAATGGGCAGTTGTGCATTAAATAAGCTGATATTGTTTATGTACTTAGTACAATGCTTCCCCCTTGATGTCTATTAATTGTACAATAATTCTGAAAAGAGAAGTTAACATATCAGATATGTACTCATATGTACTTAATAGTTTTTATACGAACAAGGACACTTAACCGTGAAAATAGTAGATGTAATTTTTTTGTAACATATGTAAATCTATTACATTCAAACTGGGTCAGTGGGAATTTGTGTCCATTCTTTTCCATGAGTGTGCAGACCTGTGGGCAGGGCCTCATCCATGCTTTGCAGGTTCCTGGGATGTGGGATTGTGGCCAGTGAAGTGGCAGGTTCCGAGATCTGTATGAGCATTATTTGTTTTATATGAAGCGTAGGAAGCGGCAGGAAACGTCAAGTTGGCCTCATCAAAGGTTTTAAAGCTGAATGGTGATGTTCTCTGAAAACTGTCACAAGCGGTGGGCCATCTGAAACTCGCCTAAAAACAATGTTTAGGAGATTTAAGATATATAAATCTTGAAGTATAAAGAAACCTTGAAATATAAAGAGTAAAGAAATCTTGAAATATAAAGCTTAAATTTGTACTTCTGTTCAGACAGCTTGCACAAATGCAAATATTGTGCTGCTTTGTAACTTTACATATTAGACACTGATCTGAAGATTTAATACTATTTCTAGCACAAGGGTCAGAAGCCCTTGTAAACCCAAAGACGGTGACCTAGTTATAATAGGATATTTTCCTAAATAGATTTGAGGCCATGTTTTAATTCTTCATTATTATTTTGTTAATTGAAAATAATATTCCTTTTGGTTGAAGTATCATCCCCCTTTCATTGCCCTCCTGTTCCTTTCCTGAACCTGACCTGCAATTGAATATGTTTGTACTAAAAACAAAAATGATTGGCTGCTTTATATTGGCTCAGTTCCAACAGTACTTTTATTCTTTTGCATTAATTTGATATGATAGGTTAACTTCTTTTTGAATAATGTCTTTGGTGAAAAACAAATGGCTAATATATTTGCAAGACAAATACTAGTCAAAAGAGGGCAGCAAGGTTTCTCTTAAGTGAAATAAAGGAATTTCTTTCAGAAGAAAACTAGGGAATTAAGAACTGTGATACTTTCGAAGTTCCATAATACACAATGGTGTTTAAAAAGTTAACCACTTTCCTGAAAGAAGGTACAGTTTAACAATTTAACATCAGAAAACTTCCCACAAAGAAGCAGGTATCCTTGGAAAAAGAAGAAGTGGGAAACTACTCGAGAGTAAGGGTTTTATCCTTCTTTTTTGCCACTTCTGGCTTACTTTGGTCTTTTGTAAATCCATTTAAGGAGTAGGAGGTTAAAACTATAGAGTCATTGTGAAGTTGTACATGTGGACAGACTCCCTGAACTTCACCATATCACAAAGCTCAAGATTATGGAGACAAAAAACACATGTGAGTTTGGATTCCAGCATGTCTGTTTCCTGAGTAACCTAGGCCATTGCCCAATAGCATCATTAACAGAGCTCCTACCATAGTGGAATAAGCATGTACATATCCATATAGGAAGTTCTTAATGTTGGCTTATCCCTCCTCCCCACACCCCCAGAAATAGACAGGGAAACATTTTGTTGAGAAAACTTAAGTCAACTATAGAACAGTAGCCAAACTACAGGCATGATTCATAAATGCTAGAAATGTTCAACCTCAATAGGTTTTTAAGATGGAGTCATAAGTATAACTAGATGCTGACTTTCCCATTTTCAAATTAACCATGGTTAAGAATAAGAACCAATATTGGAGATACTGGTGTTCTTTCATTGAGTGTAAGATGCAAATTTGGGAATCCAGAGTAAGTGGGCTGCATGGAGCATCTTAAAATTCCATTCTTTTTGCATTACTAATTCTGTTAATTTGCTTACAGAGATATTTGTGTTGTCTCACAAAACTTTGTAAACAGAGATTTCCATTAGGCTGTTTTTAAATGCTTTATTTTATTATTTTGCTTAATTTAATTTAATTAATCTTATTTTACTTATCTTTTTTGGAGAGAGCACAAGTGGAGGAGGGGGCAGAGGGAGAAAGAGAGAGAGGGAGAATTTTAAGCAGGCTCCACGCTCACTGCAGAGCCTGACACAGAGCTTGATCCCATGACCCTGGGATCATGACCCAAGTGGAAATCAAGAGTGGGACGTTTGACCAACTGAGCCACCCAGGCACCCTTCCATTAGCCTGTTTTTAAATAATAGAAAAATATTATACAATGAAACATTTTGTGGCCATGAAGCACAATGATTTAAGAGAACGCTTAATAACATGAGAAGTCTCTTGAGGCCATATCCCTTGCAGAAAAAGCAAGACAGCAATGCCTAGAGTAGGATCTAAATTATGCCCTCCCCAAAAGAATATGCATTGTCAAAGGCAAGACAAAAGACTCAGATGGCAACACTGATGGTCTTTGAATGGTGGAGTTAGAGATGATTTCTATTTTCTTCATCTGTACTATTCTGTGTTTTCCAAATCCTTTGCAATGTACATGGAATATTGAAATATTCAGGGAAAAAATTAAGGAAGAGATGAAGTCAATCCACTGAGTTGAAGAAAACTGTTCAAGAAACCTAAGTGCAGGGAGAACCTTTCATTCTGCAGCCAAGCTGCCCTGAAGGCCAAGGACATGATGGTCCCATCAGCTCCTGGTCCTGGCAGGCAGCTCACAGGATGGGGCCCTCTGGCAGGGCGAGTCTGCTGAGGGATATGGAGGCGTAGGGCCGACAAACATTTCTAACAAATGGCGTTTGCTTAGTTTTACCATGATTCCTCTGGGCTGCAAACTAAACTCAGAGTTCCGTTATGCTCAGAAACTGTTGTGCTTTACAACTAAGATCTGGGATCTTTAGACTTCTCTACTCCTTGGAGATGTGCAGTTTTTTTAAAAGTTTATTTATTTATTTATTTTTGGTAATCTCTGCATCCAATGTGGGGCTCGAACTCCTGACCCTGAGATTAAGGGTCCTGTGCTCTTCAGACTGAGCCACGCAGTCACCTGAGATGTACAACTTTTTATTTTTTTATTATTTTTTCTAAATTTGTTTTAATGTTTTATTTATTTCTGAGAGAGAGAGAGAGAGAGAGAGAGAGAGACAGCGTGAGCAGGGGAGGGTCAGAGAGAAAGGGAGACACAGAATCTGAAACAGGCTCCAGGCTCTGAGCTGGCTGTCAGCACAGAGCCCGATGCGGGGCTCAAACCCACAAACTGTGAGATCATGACCTGAGCTGAAGTTGGACACTTAACCGACTGAGCCACCCAGGCATCCCAGATGTACAATTTTTTAAAAAGTGGAGAGTCATAGCATGGCACAGGCTCCTATTTTCTTTTTGCAATACCAAGTATATTGGGAGTAAGAAAGAAAAAAACTACCATCTATAATCATAACGATTTTGTAAAAGAAAGAGCTCTACTGTAAAATGCAGGCAGTACATCATAATCTGAGAATGATGCAGTATTTTGATTGGACACATTATGCCCTGTGAAGACCTCATTATATTTTTCTTTTAATTTTTATCAGAGATACATGCAAACATCTTAGTGGACCAACATGGTCTGGAGATTCCCACTTAGGGAACCACTAACTCATATTAGGCTAACTTCCCTATAGTCTCCTCCCATCACTCAAATGATGATCACCGTCCCTTTGGTAGAAATGAGAGCACTGAGGTCAAGGTGGTTTAAGAGGAGTACTGGGCCAGTCTGACCAGATTTTATTGTGCTTTCTGCAAAGTCTCCTGTTTGTGTTCATAGTGTCCAGAACAAAAAGAAAACCAAATAATTGACTTAAATAGAGATTGTTTAAGGAATGACCTAAGGTTTAAAATAGTAATTTAATTAAATGGTAACTTTGTTAAATGTTAAAGACATTGCTCATTGTCATCTTAGGTATTGCTAGGGTTAGCTGTGAGAGACCAGGAGCCTGAATCTACAAGAAAGGTCTGTGCTTCTGAAAGAGGGTACATGGTAGATGAAAAGATGCAAACCAATGGTGGGGAATGATTCAAGCTTAGTTACTATGGGCAGAAGTTTCACAAACTGTTCTGTATACAGAGAGCTTTGAGCAGGGAACATAGTGACCTTCTAGACAGAGACACAAGCTTCCATGGCCCTCATATCCCATCTTAGAGCCTCTGAGAGGCTCTGACCCTCACTCTGTCAGGAAGTCTCTCTCTTGATGCTCTCCTACCATGTTCTAACTCTTCTAGTCTGATTCTTTGCCTGTAACCCCCAGAACATTCCTCAGTGTCTACTCTGAGATTGACTGACTGGGAGATACATTTGTAGACCTTTCATCTCTTCGCTGGGCTAAGATTTCCTGCCTAAGAGCTATTCTTTGAAAAGGAAAAGAGGATGGAATAGAACCAGGGTCACAGAGCTTCTGGTGACCCAGTGGGAATGGTGATTTGTATTAAAAATGTTCTACTTTAGGCCAACAACCCCAAAAGTTCTTGTTTTTGACAGTTGAACTTTAGTTCACTCTGACGTTGAAACGTGGGGAAATTAGGAGAATAAACCTGAGACATAAAGCTCTAGGGTCCTAGGAAACATTAAAAGGTAATCTGAAATAGATTAAAGTTTTAAACCAAATAAACTCATTTGAGCAAAAGTGGATTTGAATTGGGCAATATCCCGTCTAGAAAGGAGCTCCAAGGAGCTGTATGAAATGAAAGACTTTTGTGCAAAGATGGGAGGAGGATCAAGGGAATTAGTTACACTAGACCACAAAGCCGGTTGGTTGTGGCAAGGCCACTTTCCTTTCAGGAGACAGCGGGGGTCTTTCAGGCAGATTATGTAACTAGTGTTGAGCAGGTGATTCCTGCTTCACTGGTATGAGATTCCATTTCTGTGAGAGAGCTGACACAGAGGGTGTCAGACACAGAGGGTAAGTCTCATTTTGGTGACTTGGGACCAAGCATAAGCCACACCATTTTGGACATGTTTTTTGCTTTCTTTTCTTTTCTTTTCTTTTCTTTTCTTTTCTTTTCTTTTCTTTTCTTTTCTTTTCTTTTCTTTTTTCTTCTTTCTTTTCTCTCTCTCTTTCTTTCTTTCTTTCTTTCTTTCTTTCTTTCTTTCTTTCTTTCTTCTTTTTTTTAAACAATAGCCATCAGATCCTGGTAGGAAGTAACTTTTGCATTTCCCCTCTGTTATCAGTCCCTCTGATATATTCTGGGCTGATCCTGTGACTGATCTTGGTGCTTTGTTACACATTGAATTAGAATGGTAACTTTGCATTTGCTTTTAATGGAATTCCTTTTCAGTGTGCTGATTTTGATCCTAGTCAATGTGTTTTTGCTGACCATTAATGGTTTTGATTCAAAGCTTGCAATGGAGTGGTGTCAGAGGTTGACTGGCCATGAACAGATGGGCTGGTCTGCACATGGCCTACTCCATTACTACAAATTTGGGATTGCGCTCGTGCATGCTAAGGAATCCAGATTCAGGCTCCCAGGAGACAGAAGATATTTGCTTTTATCATGAATATCAAATAAATGAGTAGTCCTACCATTTTTTCCTTTGAACTTTCACTCACTTTTTATGATGAAATATACATTAGAAAAATTAAAAGCGGCTCCATGCTGTCAATCACTTAAAAATCCAGTACATTCTTTTTTCAAAGACTTTCATGAGACAGTCTGCTTGAAATCTATTTTAACTTATTTTTTAAAAATAGCATTTTATTTTATTCTGTGGAGCAAGGGTATATTTGGCTCTAAAAGTAATTCTGCTTGAACAGTTCTTACTTTCTCTCCACTTGGTTTTGGAGAAAGGAAGGCTTTTCTTCCTTCCGCTATTTCTGGTTACTGCATTTCCTCTTTTAAAGCTCTGCCATGTCAGAATTGCTTCACTTGGATCCCCCACTAGGGTTCAGGGGTTCAGTAAACCTACATAAGAATAAAAATGACACCTAGATTTTACTAACTTCCAGCTAACTGCAACTTAGCAAGTCCTTCCATTATGGATATAAGCAAGAAACCACAGAAATTGTGTGCAACTCCATTACTATAGATAAATCATAATCATAATATCACATTGTCATTTTTGCATATTTCTTAATAGTTCTGGTAGTTATTGGACACATTTCTACATATTGATAGCTGATTTTTTTTACAGTGAAGTATATTTCTGTGTCACAGAATTATTCTTGTAATGTTTTGATAGCTTTCCCCAATATAATTAGTTCCCTTTATAATGCTATGTATTTTATGTATTTATACCTGGTGTTCTGAGAAAGGGGTCCATATGCTTCATAAAATTGCAAAAGGAGTCCACAATTCAGAAACTATTAAGAATTTAAAAAAATTTTCTTTTTCCACATAAACCATAGTTTGAATGTCCTTTGCTTATCCCGAAATGCTCCCTAAATCAACAAGCTTGTATTTTCTTTCCAAATCCTCTGATCTAATATTACATGTGAAATAAAAGCATTTTTAGTGCCAGTTAGAAAAGTGAATCAGACATTAAATTAGCATTTACTATAATGAAATCAGACCTGTGTAATTACCAGTGTGCAATTACACTCATCTGAAAATTTGCTATGTTTCCCTTTTCAGCATCAAATAATCAAAACTCTTATTCAGCTGTGAATGATAAGATGTTTTTTTCTCCACATTCTGAATACAAGCATTGATTTTCTATGACAAAAAGTCTCTGTAACAAGTTAATTGATTAAAATATTTATTAGGTGCTTACAATACACTAGACACTGTGCAAATAATATCCACTGTTATTGGTATATGAATGTTTAATTCAACATACAAATAGAGAGTAAGTACTAAATGCAACATGCCTAAATAACCATAGACTATTTTAAGGTTGAAAAACCTGTGAGAAAATAGACAAAGAAAAAAAAAATCACACACAGAAACAACTATTTTTGCATATTTGTTTTTCTTGAGTTGAATTCCCGAATTACATCCTGACTTGCTGTTGGCTCTTGGTGATTCAGTACCTAATGGAGAGGCAGCTCTGTTTGCAGTGATTGGTTAATCAGAGCAGGAGTCTCCCATTTCCCTTGTGAGGGTGGATGTCAAATCACAATAAAGGACCTGAACTCAGGTGTCAGATGGAGTCAAGTCTGCATCCTGGCTCTACAGCTTCCTAGTTGTGTGACCTTTTTAAAGATGCATCTTAGTCTAGATTCCATTTCTTGAAAATAAGAATAAGATAGTCTGGTTTGCAAGGTAGTGGTGGGAATTGAGAGTTATATGGAGATCGCCTGCCACAGTTGTCTGCCACATAGTGAGTTTTTAACAAACTCTTAATTGTGATTTGTTGTCAAAACTCTGCTCAATATGCTCTCTTCCTAGCAATAAGGATTCAAGAATTATGTCAAATCATTAACTCAATTTAAATCTTACAATGTTTCTTGTCTTGGGGAAATATAATTAAGTTCAAGAAAAAAAATACACAGACACACACACACACACACACACACACACACACACGTCAAATGGAAAATACCAAAGAGCGGTAAAAACAAATGCTAAATGTCGTGGTATTTATTTATACCAGTTAGAACCCTGGCACAAAACAGAACACAGTTAAATGAAAAGACCATTTACAAATACGGGGTAAGGCTGCCACAGAATGGTGCCTCACTGAAAGAGGAGCATAACATGAAGAGCCATTACTGCCCCATGACACTCGGACAGGAAGCTGTTTCCAGAACCTGGAGTGAGAAGGCTGTGGCTGCCATTGTGGGAGACTGCCTCCTGGTAGGAGTTATAGCCTTGTCTAGAGCACAGCTCTTCCCTTTCCTTGCTTCGAGGGAGGAAGCCCAGGAAACCTATGTCCAAACCTCTGACCCCACCCAACCAAAAAGCTGCCAGAAGTCAGAGAGTTCAGGAACCAGGTAAAGCAGTTTACAGTCAGCCCTGGGGGAACAGGATAGTGAAGGATAGGGGTTGGATCTGAACAGTCCCACAGAGATTAGTCAGCAAAATGCTGTAAGAAACATTTAGGAATTCAGAGGAGAGTACCATAGGATTTGCACAGTCACAAGAAGCAGACAGTGAAAGCTGGCACCTGTAAATAATTTCTGCTTTAGACACACACCTAAATGCATTTGAATTAAGTGTGACATAACCATTCGACTATAACAATTCTACCAAACTATATGGTTGAAAGTCCCCCTCCCCCCCCAAAATAATGGTGTCATTTCTTCTTGTGGCTGAACTCCCTACTCCTGGTGAACGTAATACAGCTTCACAAAAGCCCAGGATTTTTTTTTTTTTTTTTTGCCTTGTAAATGATCAGGAAATGTAGGGAGTTTAGCAAGCAAATTACCTTGTGTGAACAGACTGAACTCATGCATAAGGAGGTAGAAATTTCAACTAATTGACTATAGTTCTCAGCCTTGTTTTTCTCCCTCTCCTTAAATGGCCAGGTAATCTGCTCAAAGATAAAAGCTCTCTCTTGCCCTGGAGCCTGCTCAAAACCTCTCACTCAGCTGTCATTGATTACTCCTACAAGACCTATTCATTCGAAACTTTCTATTGATCTGTTTACAGAATTCACTTCAGGACTTCTTTTTGTGACAGGGATGCATCAACAAGGGACTCCTTTGGGTCTTATTTATAATTTTGTGGTTGGTAAGGCTGTTTGTATGTTGGAAGAGATTGTCCCAAATGCCTGTGCTTACTACTGTGTGCAGTAGAATAATTCAGGCTTTCGGCAGCCATTCAGTAGTGAATCCTTCATTCACCAGACATTTTTTCAGTGACTGTTTTGTGCTGGGCACTGTGTTATTCACGATGCATTATCTAGCTCTAAGAGAGAGCTGCTGCTTTTAATTCTAAAGGACTGATAATACTGTCTTTGCATTGGTCTCGAGATGGATTCCCAGGCCTTGCTTAGGCTCAGTCAGCAGAGCCTTGTGACAGGAATGGACATGAGGCAGTGGTACTTTCAGCTCCCCTTGTTGGCCATTGCGTCTTTCAGATGTAGTACCACTTCTTTTTGATGACAGGAAGCCTTTGTAGGAATAGACAGGTTCACTTCAAGTATGTATTACCTCCTACCCGGAAGGCTCTCAAAATCCTTGTTGAATAAATTAATGTAAGTGTTTAAGCACTCAGAGAGATTAGCCTTTTTGAGGATAAGATGTGATTTTCTCTTCCTCCTACTTTTATCATACTTTGCACAGTGGCGGTGAAAAGTCACGTGTAAAATGGTGGATACCTTTATGCGCCTCACATTTCCGGAGATTGTCACTAATGATATCTGTAAATCTGTTTGTGAATGTTGAAGCTAATGGAGCATATTTGAAGTCACAAATGACTGAGATTCCAGCTCCGGACTACTTCCATGTGGAACGTGAGATAACAATTGTAAAGTGAAGAATAGGTTACATTTACTGGATGTGTTCTGGCTACATAGAAAAAGTTGATGATACATTTCCCCTCAGTCAGAAGTAATGAAACTTTACAACTTCCGGAACAACTTTTACAATGCTTAAAAGATCTTTCTCAGAATGATTATCTTCTCAGGAGTGCCCATCTGCGTGAAATGACGTAAATTGTTAGGTGTGATGATTGTTTGCACATTCTGGGAGACAAAGATAGAGATAGCGGAGAAATTGCAGTAATTGAATCCATTATTTGTTCCTTCTTAAGGTAACTTCTATCAAATGGTTTCTGAATTTCTCTTTCTGGCTTGCATCCTTCTTTAAGGGTCCTAAGCACAAAAGCATCTCTTTTGCTTCACTCGTCTTTCTTATTCTGTACCTTAACCTAGATGAAGGACATGTAGAGTCCTATCTCCAATAGTAGAGACACCTGCTGATTCTCTTTATTCTGTGTGTCATTTCTGCCTTCAGGGAGGATAATAAAAATATTTATCAGGACACACAGGGAGCAATCTGATGGAAGAGATGCTGGCCCACAGTGCTGGAGGAGGGGTTCAGAAACCCTGAGCAGGAATGCCAGGCATTTACCTTTAGGTACTGAATTATGGGAAGGTCCCAGGGGAAAGAATATAGTAGGTGGGCTAGATTTTATTCTTGGTGTCTAGGAAGTGGCTACAAGGCAGTTCAGAAATACTTTATTTTTTTAACGTTTATATATTTTTGAGAGACAAAGCATGAGTGGGGGAGGAAAAGAGAGAGAGGAAGACACAGAATCTAAAGCAGGTTCCAGGCTCTGAGCTGTTAGCACACAGGAGCTACGTGTCTGAGAACACGTAGTAGGTACATGGTAGGCCTAGAATGTGTATCCAGATCTGGCTGACAACAAAGTCCACATATTTACGATGACAGTGAATCCAGAGCATTTTATCTTTAAAATTCAAACACCTGGTTACATTAACTAAACAAGAAGGCCATTAGACTGAGCCTATCTAATGTAAGCAAACTCAAGTCTTCATGTCTCAGGTTACAAAATCAAAACTTAAGGACAACCGATCACTAACAACCAACTAGGTTTTAAACTATAGGCAGTAAATAATTTCCTTGTTTTGCTTCTGCCTTTTTCCATGAAAGCCTCTCCCCTCAGTGGGTGTTCCTAACCACGGACATTTTGGCACTGCCTGATTTGAATCCTTTTGCACAAAGTCTGAGAATTTTTAGTAAGTTTCAATTTCTCTTCCAACAACCTTTAGGATGGCTTCTTCTCTCTGGAATAGTTCCTGTTGCCTTAAACCATGTATGGTGTGTGTGTGTGTGTGTTGTGTGTTATATGTCTATCTATGTCTATATCTATATATCTATAGATAGATCTAAATACACTATAGGCATTTGAATTGATATTTCCTGCCCTACAAGAAAAACATAATTTATTCATGGAAAGAAGTATTCTTTTATTTGTGAGATACCTTAAAGAGTCCCCAGATGATACAAAGGTAAACTCCAAAAGGTAAACTCCCAAAGGGAGAGGATTAAGGAGCTGAATTATTTTGCATAATAAAGTGAACAGTTAATTTGGATTGACCTCTGGCAGTTTGAGTAGTCTGGGCCTCTGGAATTTGACAGGAAATCCAGGATTGGGAGGGTCTTTGGAAGGATAATGGCCCCAGGCTGCAGGCTGAGGTATACCGAGGGGAATGGGTAAGGAGAGAGAAAACCTCTGGGAGACTTGAACAGGCCAGATAATAGAATTTAGATTGGTATGTGTGTGTGTGTGTGTGTGTGTGTGTGTGCTGGATTCCTCCTCCCAGTGTCCTTCCCATCTCCCAGGGACTGCTGGGGGCTGATGCACTGTGGAGAACAGAGGGGCCCTCCCCCTGGCATGTGGGCTGGGCTAAGCGTCACAGGAAGGAAAGGATGGGCAGAGTCACTGCAGATCTAGCTGGGAGACAAAAACGGGTTCGATGTAACAAGAAAATGTAGGCTACCTCCCACTGCAATGCTTAGAAGTCACAGCAATAACGCTGGATTTCCCCAAGCAAATGGAGACTGGAGTCATGTTGCTTGGACATTAAAGAAAACTGTGACCCCAGAAGACTGGAATACATGGGGTCACTTGTTTTATAGGGTTTTTCGTGATTTAAGGAAGAGAAGAATTGCTTCTCCTCAGATAGCTTTTGGAACTACTCGTTCTCCCTGTGAGAACATTTTAACAAATACTCCTTTTGCTCGTCATCATGTTTTATAAACACCTTTTGCTGTCCACCCGTTGTATAAACGTATGGGCAAGTAACAAGAGGGTCCAGTTGGCTCCGGTCATTTTTCTTCACGGCACTGTGTCCTGGAGCTGTGATATAAGATCATTTCATGCTTTATACCACTCCGCTTTGGCAGATATTTTCCAAACTAAGCTCTTGAGCAGGTGTTTCAAGATGGAGTCCCATTATTCCTCAATCAGCAGCCTGTTACCTGTTCTTTTAAGGATCTCAGCACATTTGTGCTTTCTTGAGGGCATAGAACTAAATTCAGTCCTAAGGACCAGCACTTCATTGGGGGACCCATGAGCCAGACACTGTTCCAAGTGCCTTGGTGTTAACCATCAAATCTCTAACCCTACAGTCTTTGTTTCGATTTTGCTGCTAAAGAAACTGAGGGGTGTACAAGTGATTTCTTTTGACTGAGATGTCATAGCAGTGGTCGGTAGCAGAGCTAGGGCATAAACTCAGGTGATCAGATTCCACTCCAAGTCTATACAGCCTCTTGGTAAAATGAACTTGGGTTAATGGAAATGGTACAGTTTTCATAGCCTCAGTTCTTGTGTTCTGGCCTTAAACTTTTAAGAAAGAACCTTTGCTGCTTTGTTAGATGGTTGTTAGGAACGAATGCATTCAAATGGCGCCAACTGAAATTGGTGAATACACAGGGCAGTATTATCTACAGGAATTCACAGGCCAGAAAGGCTCATTCCTACCCCCCACCCCCCACCATGATTATCCCCAGAACAATTCAAGACTTCTAGGTAGGAAAACTGTTTTGGCTAGATGCAAGATCCTCATGCTTTCATGAAGAGTGAAAGATGATTTAAAAACTAAGGTAATAGGCAAAAATATAAGAAGCTGCACTTACTAGAGAGAATGACCTGAAAGGGTTTTTGAGGATCATTGAAACACTTGCAAATTTGTATCATCATTGTAAATAGGTACAAGTATGCTTTTCTTTTCTTCATTGGCTGTGAAGAAAGCATGGCTGTAAAAAGTTACGAACGGTGATCTGGGGCCCCAAAAACCAAGAGCACACGTTAGCCAATTTGACAATAAATTATATTTTTTTAAAAAAGAGTGACCTAGTTAAGAAAACTGATTTTAGAATGACAGTGTCATGAAATGTGAGTCATTCCTGGAACTGTGGTTTCTGCTGTTGAGGGAATCCTCACTTATTCAGGTTGATTTGGTGAGAGCCATTTTTCACTGTGGGAGTTCGAGGCCGGGTTGTGGCTTGTGCTAAGGGACCGTCCAGCACCTTTGCTTTCTTGGTCTCAAGCAATCTCAGCTACATCAGCATCATTGCCTGGATTGGCCAGCCTTGACCTTGTCAGTGGCAAGGTCTTCTGTGAACAATGGAAGAATAGTGTGGGTCTGCTGTAAGAATTATGTCACCCTAATGTGTGCATTTTGGATTCTAGAGACAAAGAACATAATGGTAGGGAATTTGCAAATTAGGTCTGATTCTAGTGATTTATATCAATAATTTGAGATCAAATGTAGTTTGCCTGCTCTCTCCAACCTCTCATTCTTGGCAAAACTTTTTTTTTTTTTTAATAAAAGATGAGACCCGTGCCTACTTCCACGGTGGATGGGTTACTTAAATGTGCCCTTTCCTCAATTTGTGGCACTAAATTCATAATGTTCAATTCAACAATTTATTGCATCTCTATTGTTCGCAATATATCATGACAGACTGTGATTTACAGTTTCTAGCATAATCTAGTGAGAAAGAAAGACACACACTTACATAATTCTTTTACAAGTTAGCACTATAATAAAGGTGAAAGCAATGTAATAAAGGATTCCAGGCTGAGCCAAAGATAGAGGTGGAATTAGATTGGAAGTTTTGCTCTTTCTGAAACAGAAATATAGTTTGACCTGTATTTCCGGATAATGGACATTTGTAGCAACTGTTGCACATGGGTAGAGGCAGCATATTCTAGACCTTCTTTTTCTTTTCTATTTCTCTGAGCCCTTCTTTTAGGTATCCTGTAGGTATTAAGCATTCTTAGTCTTTAGTTCTGAACCCATAAATTGGAGGACGTTAATAGCTTTGGCTTCCCACGGCCACAATGCCTTCATCTGGGGACCTCTGTGTTTAACATGGAAGCAGCAGTTCCTCACCGATATTATCGCAGAGAACAAACTTCTCTCTGGTAGTAGAACTGCTTCCTGCTTCTGCCCCTGAATAAACACGCAGCAGCTGGTTTGACCTTAGTCCCCCTTAGGGAATTAGGGAGAAAGCAATTTTACGTAACAAATTTCAATTAGTGGTGCTAATGGAGAAGACTTGCTGTGAATTGCCTGAATCCAGAGATGATTTGCAAACAGTCTCAGTTCATGATATTTGTACCAATTTCAATTTAAGCTGCTGATTAACGCTATGTGTTTATACATGTAGAAAAGCAAATTATTTCAATTACCAAGCCTCAGGAATGCAACTCTGCAAGCTTTATTTAAAACCACAATGCAGCTGTGGCAGTCATGTCAGAAGCAATTGTAGTTTCATGTCATTTGTATTTGGGTGTGAGATTTATTTTTTATTAAGTTTGTCGAAGTCACTTTATAGAGAGATGTGGTTTTTTGCTAATTTGTGATTAAAGCCTTTTTAGTAGTTTTGAAAATGTGTTATTTCTGAGGTTCCTGGGTGGGTCAGTGGTAAAGCATCCGACTCTTGATTTCAGCTCAGGTCATGATCTTGTGGTTCATTAGTTCCAGCCCTGCCCTGGGCTCTGGGCTGGGGGTGCGGATCCTGCTTGGAATTCTCTCTCTCTCCCTCCCTCTCTGCCCTTCCTCTGTTGTGCCCGATTTGCGAGTCCCCAGAGACCACCAAGGAGCTGACACCGATGCAAGTACAAAAGGGTCTTTATCACAAGCTCGAGCCAGGGCTCACCCGCCTACTGGTGTCGTGGCAGCTGGGTGAAGCCCCGAACAATAGTGAGCAGGGTTTTTAAGGGGTAAGGGACGGGGGTGTTTCAGTGTACACGTTGTACGTATAGCATCATCACATAAGCAACAATAAAAATTGTACAGAACCCATGGTAACAGATTTAACAATTAAGTATCTGTAAAGTGTTCATTACTTTTGGTGGGACCCAATCATGACTTTTGAGAATCCTTTGAAAATGACCAATTATGAGGTGAGTTCAAAGGGCCCACGTGGGGTTCAGGCAAGCGGTGAGAAATTGGCTAGTTTGTAAAAAATAACTATCTACAGTTCCCAACAATGACTCAGACCACAGGAATGTTTTTTGATTAGCTGATCTGAGGGCGGTCCGAGGATGGCTTTAGCCTTGAGCAGTCTGAGGAACTGGGGTTACGTGCAGCCCAAGGTTGCTCTTAACGGAGGCCTTAATTTCAGGCTCTTCACCTCGCTTGTGTTTTGCTCTCTCTCTCAAAAATAAATAAGTAAACTTAAAACATAGTGTTACTTATCTATGTTGATGTAAAATTTGGAAATCAATACATGCAGTTATGAGTTTGAGGTTGATCTCTTTTTCATTGGGCCTTTCTTTCCTCTTCTCTCCTTTCTTCTCTTCCCGCTCCTTCCTACTTCCCTTCCTCTTTCCCTTCATTTTTAAATCTTTCATGTTTTTTTAGTTTTTAAATTTTTCTTTATTTATTTTTGAGAGAGAGTGCGCTAGCATGCAAGTATGAGTGGGGGAGGGGCAGAGAGAGAGGGAGACAGAACCTGAAGCAGGCTCCAGGCTCTGAGCTGTCAGCACAAACCGTGAGCTGACTCACCAATCGTGAGATCACGACCAGAGCAGAAGTCACCCAGGTGCCCCCCTTCCTTTGTTTTTGTTGATGATGGAAGTGATCAGGAGTAGTGAGTGACTGGGCCTCAGAAGGCTAAGAAATGATCGAATCATCCATTGTTTCCTGGGAGGATCCACCTTTCAGAAGTCAAACAGATGAATCATCATCTGAAAAGAAGTTCATTAGTTATCTGAGATTTTTTTTCTCACTTATCATGAATGAGTGCTTTTTTGATGTATGTTTACTTAAATTGTTGAAATGTGAGACTGCAGGGAAAAAAAACAGAGTCAATTTCCATTTATAGCTTCTCTGGATAAAGCATGTGGTCCCATCACAAAGTGCTAATTAAAAAAAAAAAAAACAACTTCATTTCAGTCATTCAGTTAGTCCCTTTTGGCATCACCTTGTGAAAGTCTAAATCACTGGCCAGGAGGATGTGCCGGACTGAGGCATTCAGGGTCCTGCATGCATCTGGCAGAGAACGGAACTTCTGAATTTATGTCTACTACCGTCTCCTCTGTGTTTTCTCTCACTGGAAAGTAATTGACATTGCTTTTGTGAACTTGTATTATTGAGACTCTGGACCTTTGCTCTAAAGACTTGTTGCTCAGCCTCAAAGATTTTAGATGCTCCTTTTTGACAAGTTTACCCATGGCATCCTTTTCCCAATATCAGATACGTGGATAAAAGTTGATATATGAGAGTGGGAAAGAAACATTTCCTAGTCCCTTGTCTGTTGAAGAACATATCTCTTTTAATTAAAAATAGAACTCTCCTACGACCCAGCAATAGCACTGCTAGGAATTTACCCAAGGGACACAGGAGTGCTGATGCACTGGGGCACATGTACCCCGATGTTCATGTAGCACTTTCAACAATAGCCAAATTATGGAAAGAGCCTAAGTGCCCATCAACTGATGAATGGATAAGGAAGGTATGATTTATATATACAATGGAATACTCCTTGGCAATGAGAAAGAATGGAATCCTGCCATTTGCAGCAATGTGGATGGAACTGGAGGGTATTATGCTGAGTGAAATAAGTCAGAGAAGGACAGATATCATATGTTTTCACTCATATATGGATCTTGAGAAACTTAACAAAAGACCATGGGGGAAGGGAAGAGGAAAAAAAATAGTTACAAACAGAGAGGGAGGGAGGCAAACCATAAGAGGCTCTTAAATACAGAGAAGGTGGATGGGGGTGTGGGAGAGAGGGGGAAATGGGTGATGGGCATTGAGAGGGCACTTGTTGGGATGAGCACTGGGTGTTGTATGTAAGTGATGAAGGAAAACATCTCTTTTTATATAATACTTCTATTTTCTGGCAACCCAACCACGAGCATGTGTGACACGTGTCTGGTAACTGGAGAAATCCTGGGTGTTCCAGTCTGCCAGTGTTGATACGAGACACATAAATGGCTATTTTCTCATTGGGTGTTCATATGGGGTGCCATCATGTCCATGGTAGACTTTCTTAAAGCACACAGGCAAAAATAAGATTGCTCTAGGAAACATGGTTAGTATGAAAAAGCATGTTTGCATGGCTAGGTGCCAGAAATAAAATGGAGTGACTGTGCTAAATATTCTTGATAATAAATAAAATAATTCTTTATTACATATTGCGTGTGCCTTGCTTACAAGTATATGAGAATGTTTTGGTTTTGTGTAGGGTCGACTGCAGTATTATGCATGGTAGTTAAGTAAGAAACAGCATAAATGGAATTCAAACAGCTTAGTCATACCTCAGCATGAGGAGGTGTGTTACAGACTTTATCCCAGCTCTGGATTATTATACACCCAGAGTGTGAGTTCGTGGCAGGATGTAAATATTCATCTGATTGTGAGTTATGTAACAAAGTCCCTATTAGTCCAAGTTTCACAGAATTATTACATTTCTATGTATGGGATAGATTACATACCACTTCACATATACTACAGCAAAATCAAAGACTAATTGCCTTTGCATTTAAAGCAGAAGAGGATTGTAGATTTTCTTATATTTGAATTTGCCAAGCAAAACTGAGACATCTATAATAATTGAGTATTTTGTAAATGAGTTCCTAAGTCCCCAGCTGGTGCAGATCTCAGAGACCAATTTCACCTTCCATAGCTGAAACGAGCAAGCGGAAATGCGCATAGAGATTGAGGTATGATTGGATCTTAGAGCTCAACCATGATGATTATTTCTTTTTCTTCTTGCCCTAGGCTTCTCTCCCTTTCTTTCCCCTACTGTCATTCCTGCATGCTGTTGCTCAGCTTAGGGACTAGCCTCGTTCTGTCTACATGCTGGTGAGATGGATTTTAGCGCTCTCAAGTTTATCATTCCTTTCTTCCTCATTAAAGAAGGAAAAGTGACACTCTCTCTATCAAAAATAATGGTAGGGCACCGATTACCCTTGCTTGGCTAATAGGCCCACCCCCTTATGGACACATGGAGAAGGGATGGGACATATTTGCTTGTTCAGGTGTATGTCACATGCTCACTCCCGCAGCCAGCAAGTGGAATGTTGCTACTATCTGCTTCATTCACAAATATTTAAAATAGTTTTCCCATCACGTTCTGAGATAAACCATTTGTAGAGCTAAAAGGACTTAATCTCTGAGGTTCATATGCCTTACATATGGATAACATACTTAATAAAAGTTTCCTAGGAATTCATATGAAATTGACTCTGTGTTGCTTTTGCTAAAGAGTGACAACTTCTCTTCATAGAGTAACATGTTTTGGTAATTCTGTCAAAAACAGCAATACAGACCCTTCACTTTTTCCTCTTATTATTGGTGATGGTGGTAGTGATGTCAGTAATGCCAAAGAGGAAAAAAACCACTTATGGTGTGTGTTTGGGAATTCTGCCTTAATTTTATTTGTTCATTTATTCAGCGAATGTTTCTTGAACGGCTGCTGTCAGAGTGGAATTGCAAGTGGTCAAGATAAATACAGTCCTTGCTCAGATGTCACCTTCCCACCAAAGCCTTCCTTGCCTGCTCCATAGACAACCGGAAGCCCTCTCTTCTGCCTTATCCCATCCATATTCCCATTCCTCTTCCCTCCTTTTTTGTCTCCATAGCATTTGCCACCATCTGATTATATATTATTCATTCTTATCTGTCTCCCTTGATTAGAATTGAAGCTCCCTTAGCCAGATATTTTTACTTATTTTATCATTAATTATATCAGCATCTAGGGCTGTGTCTGGCACAAAGAAGAAGTAAATATTTCGCTAAATGAATTCATGAGGTCTTGGCTACAATCTCCAGTCTGTCTCTGTCTTTATATGTGGACACTGGGCGTGCTAATTATCGAATGTGTCAAACTCTTTCTAAGAAACAGAATAAAGCAGCCTGGATTAACAGAAGGTGACAGTGCAGATGCTCCTATAGATTCGGTGGTCAGAACGGCCTTGCAGAGGAGGTGATATTTGGACACAAATTACAAAGAGTGTGCAATCCAGGCTAATATCTGAGCAAGGAGACTTTGCAGCAGAGCAGACAGAGGAAAAGAGCTCAGAGGGATTGTGTATGGTCTGGTCGAGGTGCAACAAGATGTTCAGTGAGGCTAGCGTGAGCAGGGAAGAGAGGGAAAGCAGAAGAAATAGCCTGGGGAGCAGGCCGAGCATGCCACGGTTAAGGTGGGATTCTGTTTGGAGCAGGATGAGAAGTGATAGGATACAAGTGATAGTGGGATGGGTATTTTTGAACAGAAAAGTGACATGATCTTGCTTGTGTTTTCTAAAAATAGCTTAGGATCTTGTTCATCAGTCAAGAGTGGAAGAAGGAAGACCAGTTGGAGGCTATTGGGTGAGTGCAGGTGAAAGACAGGGGCTTTGAGGTAATAGCAGTGCAAGTAATACAAGTTGATTCTGGGTACGTTTCAAGAGTTGAATCCAAGAAAGTTGCCAGTGGATTGGATGTGAAATAAACAGAGGGGTTGAAGATAACTTTAAGGTTTCCTTTGACTTTTTAGTTTGGATGGTTGTATAAATTCCTCATAGTCTGCTAATCCTTAAAACCAGTGAATGTTAAGTGAAAGTCTATTATATAGTTATACTTGAAAAAAGTTGTTGAAGAAATAAGTTACACTTTGTAATATTTAAAATATGAAAAACATATCTAAAATGAGCATGTATAACTGTTGAGGAGAGAAGAGAAATTCTGGGACTTAACATTAGCATAATTGATGAATAAATGCTCAACCTTTAATATCTAAGTGCAGCTAACATCTGCTTTAATTTTGATTTTTTTAAAAAATATCTTTTTGAGAGAGAGAGAGGGCACAAGTGGAAAGGGGCAGAGAGGGAGAGAGAGAAGCAGGGCTTGTGCTCACCTGATGTGGGGCTCAAGCTCCCCTGATATGGGGTACAAGCTTACCAGATGGGGGGCTCCTATTAACCAGATGGGGGGAACTCAAGCTCACCCAGTGCGGGACTTGAACTCACAAACTATGAGATCATGACCTGAGCCAAAGTCTGTTGCTGAGTTGACTGCTCCACCCAGGTGCCCCTTGATGTTCATGAATGGCTTGTTCAGGGCTAGAAAGTGTAGTTGTCATTTGTTGCGTGGAGAGCTATAGGATGAGCTGGCAGTTGACTGGGTGGGAGAAGCAGGCAGCTTAGGGGTTAGGAAGGTAGACTATCTGAATCTCTGTATGGAAAATAATTGAATCAGTTTCAAGGTACAGAAAAATAAAGGAATGATTAAAGACTGTGACCTCGAAGTCCCAGAACCATGTCTGTGTCTATATCCGTATGTCTGCATGGGGAAAGGGTGTGACATCAGGTGTGCATGTGGGCATCCACCTTGCGATCTGGGGTCCAAACTCCCTATTCTTGACTTTTTAAATTTGTTTTTTATTTGAGGGAGAGAGAGAATGAGTTGGGGAAAGCGGTAGAGAGACAGCAAAAGAGAGAGCATCTTAAGCAGGCTCCATGCTGAGCTCAGAGCCTGATGAGGGGCTTAATCCTACGACCCTGGGATCATGACCTGAGTTGAAATCAGGAGTTATATGCTCAACTGATTGAGCCACCCTGGTGCCTCCAGGCTCCTTCTAAAGGACAAAATATTTTATCTGATTAGTTTTTGATTGTCGGTGGAAATCTGAGAGTATATATGGTAACCAGTTGTCTTAAATGTGGCTGATAGATCTTTAGAGAATTCATATTCCACTGTTCAAGTTCCAAACTCCTCTTAAAACATATTTAGGTGAAAAAAAAAAAGGTAATTGTGCTCTTTTTAGCAAAGAATGAGGAAAAATTCCATAACTTGTTTAAAGTTATAGTTATCTTCAATTTGAAACATTTTTAACCCTTCTAAATTCTTGATAAAGCTATCTTTGATCTTAAATATATGACTTTTTAAATTATGCTTGATGCATCACCCTTTTGAATCAATTTCTTAAACTCCCTGGAGATACAAATTGACAGCTGAACTCTCTAGTTGCAAAAGCAAAGCTCTTTATGTAAACAAAGTATTATTTGAGGTAGGTAAAGAGTACATTAAAGGCCAGTTAAATGAGGGAAAGTAGTCCTCAAAGGGACCACAGGCCGGTGGTAAAGGTGAGTTAAATGTCTCTTTCTTGACCTTTCTGCTTGCTTGCACAAAAAATCATGAAATTTCCTGTTCTTCACCAGATGTACATGGGGATGACTATTTCAGTAGTGATTTGCCTACAGTCTGTTACTCACACAGTCTTTGTGGTCTTCTTTCCTATGTCTGACAAGTTTCTGTTTTCCAAGAACAGTGATTTCCAGGAACTTCCTTCTGTCAGATGTTGCTTTGAGGGTCCTGTACCAGAAGCTGAATAACCCTATGTGATCCTATCTCTATTCCTCAACTCCACTTCACTTGGATTATAATATAATGCTTGTTTTTCTAAGTTCCCAGTGTTTTCTAATTGAGGTCCAAGAAACTACAAACAAATACATTATGAGAGTATGGCAATACTCTAACAATATTCTGGCTTCAGTTGTAGCTAGAGTAACTTTAGGCAGATATATTGTCTTAAAACTACCATTGAAAGGATATTACAAACATTATCAAGGGAAGAAAAATTCTTTGATTCTGGCTTATGAGGAAAAATTGGAAGTTGTATTAAAATTTTGTTTAAAAAGAATGTTTATAGCGAAAGTACATGCTGTTGGTGATGACAGCAAGTTAATCTTTCTTTTAACCTTATTTTAATGATACCATTTTATTATAAACTTGACTGCATATTAAAAATGCCAATATACTTCTAAAATTAATTTTCATTGTAATATTATATATTGAGTCCTTCGTTGCATAACCATAATTTCTACTTAAATTCTACAGAGAGGGAATAAAATGAGGCAGAATTGGGACACTAGGGTTTATGTTAAATCTCGTTTAAGAGAAATCTGAGATACTTTTATTTTTTCCTCTTGTGCTAGTAATCTATCCAGAAAATGACAAGAAAGGTGGTTCTTAAAGTTATCAAGAAATTAAACTTTTTTCCCAGCCATTTTTCTTCATTTTTCTCCCTTTACACTCCACATATCCAATTATAGATGTGATACCATGATAGAACTTAAGATGTTAACTAGAATGTCTATAAGGGCAGCCATCCGTAACTTTATGTCCTCTATAGGAGCCTCCAGATAAATGTAAGCCCTTTTTGGGAGTACCTCTCAAATGTAGTTTTAAGTGTTTACTCATCGTTATTTGGCCATCTGTCTATCTGGTAAGAATCCTAGTGTCTGAGTCTCAAGTGCCACTGTCCCCAGGAACCAGCTGGGCTGTGTAAATGCGTGAAGTTTTTCTGGAGGTATATCAGCATATGATAAATACCACCTCAGGTGACATCAAAGCGATGCTAAGTGGAGAAGACTATGGCAAATGGGACAGCTCCTGTCCCTCCTTAATGGGGAACCACTGCTCAGCTCCAGTGGACTGTGGCCATGTGGGAATTGTGACCTAGTAGTGCCCAACCTGTTAACTAAGAAATCCCATTTTATTTATTTATTTATTTATTTATTTATTTATTTATTCATTTATTTAATGTTTTTTGTTTATTTCTGAGAGAGAGAGACAGAGTGAGCAAGGGAGAGTCAGAGAGAGAGGGAGACAGAATCTGAAGTAGGCTCCAGTCTCTGAGCTAGCTGTCAGCACAGAGCCCGACATGGGGCTCAAACCCACGAACCATGAGACCATGACCTGAGCTGAAGTTGGACGCTTAACTGACAGAGCAGCCCAGGCTCCCCTAAGAAATCCCATTTTAATGGTAACTTTTTTGATTTTCCAATGTTGGTAGCTAAATTTTCAGAGAAATTATTTAGACTAGGAAAACCCATTGACATAGTTTGAAGGGAAAATTCAACTAGTTTTATGGTAACTCTGTTAACTGTATGTGGAAGATGGTGGGTGGGGGGAGGAGGGCAAGATTGGAGGCAGGAAAGCAGTTGAGACCGAGTGGCCAGGTGAATGCTAATGGTGGTCGGTACTGGGCCAGTGCAGGGAGTTCTGGAGAAAGAATGAAGAGGTGAGCTCAAGATCTTCAGGAGTTAGAAAAGGCAGGGTCTAGAAGCCAAGTGTGTAGGGATGAGCGTCCACAGAAGAATTGAAGCTTCGGGTTTCTCTGGGATCCCAGGGGAGAAGAAAAAACAAAACTGCAGGGGCTCAGGTGGAATGTGCATATTTTTATCAGTAATCTGAAATCCAATTATCTGTCTTCCGCAAGTGCAGACACCACTCCTGCACACACAGAATAATTATACCATGTATGGGCTCAGTTTTGATTTTTCAATCAGAGGATGCATGGATACCATTGCTACATTTGCTTGAAAGGTCACGGCTTCAGTGGTTTAGACGCTGGAAAGCAAAGATGAAAATAGAAGCAGAGTGATTTTGTAAAACAGATGGGGAAAAGCAAACAGAGGTCAGTCTCCAGTCACTGTCAGGAGGGAAGAAAGAGAATGGCAAAGTTAGGAACTAAAATCTCTTATGTAGACTCTGGTGCTAGAAAAACAGGAAAGGGGGCTGCAGCTGTGAATCTCCTCTGTGTTAGCTTTATGCTGAAAATTGAACAACTCATGGTTCTCTGTTGAGCTCCCTGTAGAGTGAATGTTCTGTCTATTGCATAAAGACAAAGTTTAAATTACCTTTGAAATCCTGGAGGTACCTATCATCTCTACTCAGAGACCAAAATAAGAAGAGTTGGCAGGGGGCAAATGTTCGAAGGGGAATAAAAAGCCACAGCCATGTCAATTCAACAGTATTTATTGGGCACTGTCAGATAGAAACAAGACCTTGATGATCCGATATCCATTAAGACATGGGCCACACTCTCAAGGCAGATAAACATTTAAATGAGGAATAAGTAGAATAGAACAAACTTAGTAGTCGATATTTTAGGGAAATTGAACTTTTGTGCCCAAGGGATAGGTATCCAAGTGACAGTGTCCAGTTTTTGGGAAAAAAGGGCCTGATTTCCAAGAGATGTCATGCCTCAACACAATTGCTTGAAATATAGCTTGGGACTCCATTCTAGCAAAGGTTAGAGATGATTGATATTTCCCAAAGAGAAAAAGTAAAACAAAACAAAACAAAAGAATGGTGTGCTAAGGATGGAGGCCAGAACAAGATTCTGGAAATCTGATAGGCACGGGTTTACTAGATGTGCACGAGATAGGCAATACCTTTGTCATTCTTGACCTGCTCATTGAGGGTATTCAACTAATTGATGCTTGAAAGAAGAGAAGACAAGTAAATGTTTGGAGGTGATGAAGTTAAATATGATATTGAGGACAAAAGAAGTCCAACCACTACTCTGTAATTAAAGTGTGAGGATGACCCACATTTTAATATTTGATATTCAACATAATTATATAGGCTATACCAAGTTCTCTCCCCTGTACGATCTAACCTTCTAGGTTAAAATGCTGTCCAAATTAATCAAGCAAAGTGGTTGTTAATTCTTCGACTTCGGAAGGTCCTAGAATGCTTCTGTCTATCCCTTCCTTGACCCTTCCTCTTTTATGATCTTGGTTTATCAGCTCATGCATATATATATACCTGATTGCTGATTATAAGTGATCACTCAAACCAGAACGGTTTGGAGAGGGAAACTGGGAGAAGGAATGTGCTCTTGGTGCAGTAAATAATTACTGAGGGACTCATTGGGGAAATATAAATCAAAACCACACTGAGATACCACCTCATGCTGGTCAGAGCGGCTAAAATGAACAAATCAGGAGACTCTAGATGCTGGCGAGGATGTGGAGAAATGGGCACCCTCTTACACTATTGGTGGGAATGTAAACTGGTACAGCCGCTCTGGAAAACAGTTTGGAGGTTCCTCAAAAAATTAACAATAGAAATCCCTATGACCCAGCAATAGCACTGCTAGGAATTTATCCAAGGGATACAGGAGTGCTGATGCATAAGGGCACATATACCCCAATGTTCATAGCAGCAATCTCAACAATAGCCAAAACATGGAAAGAACCTAAGTGTCCATCAACAGAAGAATAGATCAAGAAGATGTGGTTTATCTATACAATGGAATACTACATGGCAATGAGAAAGAATGAAATCTGGCCATGTGTAGCAACATGGATGGAACAAGAGGGTGTTATGCTGAGAGAAATAAGTCAGGCAGAGAAAGACAGATACCATATGTTTTCACTTATATGTGGAACAAGAGAAACTTAACAGAGGAGGATGGGAGGGGAAGGGGGAAAATAGTGAAGGATAGGGAGGCAAACCATAAGAGACTCTTAAATACTGAGAGCAAATTGAAGGTTGATGAGGGATGGGGGAGAGGGAAAAATGGGTGATGGGCATGGAGGAGGGCACTTGTTGGGATGAGCACTGGGTGTTATATGGAAACCAACTTGACAATAAACTATATTAAAAAAAATAAAGGTATCTAAAACAAAAAAAGTAAAATAAATAAAATAAAAATAAAATAACTGGAAACTGGTACAATCTCCTGATATGGCACATTGGCCAACTTTTAAAATCTGTAGTAAATTATATTTGTAGTTTTATTTCAAAACAAAGTTCTGTATAAATAGAGGACAATGGCAACTGATAGTCTATGGAGGCCATGATTTTTCTATACCATATCGATCCTCCCTAGGAGTAAGAAAAAAATGTTCCTAATTACATTCTGTAAAAGCAATACATTTTACCTTTTGATTTACATTTAGATTCAGGAAGCATTTTTATTGTTAATGGATGTAGAAATTTCAGAAATCTACACTAACCACAACTGAATCTGCAAATTCAATGAATTATCCAGAAGACATATACCCTCAATTTTAAGTTAGAGAACATTTAATCACATATATAAACGTCTTATGAACTTCTCTTACAATGTCTTTTAAGCCAGCAGATTCTCTTACAATGTAGCAACTTGTAGCAACTTGCATGGATTCTCTTACAGTGTCTTTTAAGCTCAGCATCTCTCATCGTCAGGGAAATACAAATCAAAACCACACTAAGATACCACCTCACGCTGGTCAGAGAGGCTAAAATGAACAAATCAGGAGACTCTAGATGCTGGCGAGGATGTGGAGAAATGGCACTCTGCTACACTGTTGGTGGGAATGTAAACTGCTGCAGCCCCTCTGGAAAACAGTGTGGAGATTCCTCAAAAAATTAACAATAGAACTCCCTTATGACCCAGCAATAGCACTGCTAGGAGTTTACCCAAGGGATACAGGAGTGCTGATGCATAGGGGCACATGTACCCCAATGTTCATAGCAACACTGTCAACAATAGCCAAAACATGGAAAGAGCCTAAGTGTCCATCAACTGATGAAAGGATCAAGAAGATGTGGTTTATCTATAAAATGGAATACTACATGGCAATGAGAAAAAATGAAATCTGGCCATGTGTAGCAACGTGGATGGAACTAAAGGGTGTTATGCTGAGCGAAATAAGTCAGGCAGAGAAGGACAGATACCATATGTTTGCACGTATAGGAGGATTAGGAGGAACTTAATGGAGGACCATGGGGGAGAAGAAGGGGAAAATAGTTGGGGAGAGGGAGGGAGGCAAACCATGAGAGACTCTTGAACACTGAGAACAAACTGAGGGCTGATGGGGTGGGGGAAGGGGAAGGGGTGATGGGCATGGAGGAGGGCACTTGTGGGGATGAGCACTGGGTGTTATATGGAAACCAACTTGACAATAAACTAAGAAAAAAAATTACTGAAGTTCAACCAGCTTACACAGGGACTGTCCTGAGCAACCCAGGCTGTGCGGTCACCAGACTTATTTTCCTAATGGGGCCACATTTTAAATCACTTTAAGGAGTACAGAATAGATTCAGTGACTGCCTTAGTGCCTTAGATGTCATAGAAAGGGCCATGAAGATTATTACATGACCCGAAACTCTTTATTTTATAGGTGACGTAAAATGACTTGCCTATAGATACACAGCTAATTCTACCTCGCAAGTCTGTTTGCTTCATGACTAATTTTGTTTTCACAGTGACATCCCAGCCTGAAATCTTTTCTCAGATGTCACTGTGTGCTTAATATCCAGGTTGATTAACAATATTGTCCTACTTCTTTGGTCAGATTTTGTCTTTTTTAAAAATTTTTATTTGTTTGTTTACCTTTTCCTATCCTGATCCACAGTGACGAATACAGTGTTGGGCACACTAAATGCTCAGCAAATGTTAACTGAATTTACAAATGATCATCGAAAACTGTACTACTAATGAAGAGAGACTTGGAAATAATATCATCAGGTCCTCCCATAATTAGGGAGAATGAAAGTCAGAGAGGGTGCCAGGATTTGCGCTAAGGTCAATCGACAGGGCTAAACTCAAACTAAAACTCAGTTTGCCCCAATCTTAGAATTACCCAACCAATATTTCTCCTCCTATGCCCCGCTGCTTTGAAAGTGACAGGCAGCAAAATATTAGAGACCTAACATGTAAAGTGACATCATTATAATTTCTATTATTTTATTGCAGATTTCCGAATGCTGTCTTAGGTTACAGGACCCTCCACAACCTCCTCTGAAGCCAGCAAGGCAGCTGAACTGCTTTACAAATTAGGCAATCAAAACTCAGGATGTAAGAGACGTGGGACCAGAGTGGTTCAATTTTCTCAGTTTCAGAGAACATGAAGAAACCTGTTCAATCTTAATACTGCCCTTGAAAGGCAAATGCTTTTTTTTTTCTCCACCTAATTCAGCAAGGCAAAGCTGTGTTGGCAAAGATGTTCTTTAAGAAAGGTCTTGGGATTTTAGGTTACAAAGCTTTCTCCAAGTTCCTTAGCACCCAGTAACAATATCCTGGTTTACATTTGCCCTTGGTGGGGAGTTCTTTCACTAAGGAAACTCATGTTTCTTCGTTTATTTAGCTAGAAAGGTGAAGAATTTTGGAATCATGTACAGAGTAGACAAAAGCCAAGGTGTGTGATAAAACTTTCAGAATTCTGATTAAAGATGTAAACAAAAATGTAGAAAAAAGAACGTCTCCAAATTGGCTGCACACAGAGTGAGCTCGAGCGCTTTAGGTGTGATGCTGCATCACTGATGTGATGAGTGCTGTGCGGCATCCGGGAGCTGGGTCCCCCCAGGACTTGGAGGAGAACTTGGTATTCTCTGCGGGCTTCACACTCTTCCTAATTAGGGAGCATTTCGGCTTATGTTTACTGTGCTAGGAAACATGGCCTAAATCAACCCAATTAACAAATAAAGTCTCCCTGGTTGTTTTGCTGCTTTGCTCTACTGAAGTTCGACTGAGACTATTTTTGATTAAATTAAATGTGAAACAGATGAAGCATACATTTTCAGTTCCCCTAGAATCTTTACCAACTAGCCACCGAATAGCTCTTTTCTGGGGCTTCACTGGGATTGTGAGTTGGCTAATTTAAGGCAGGCACCAGGCTTTGTTCACAGTACTTAGCTCCAGGACCTTAACCAGGATGGAGCTTTTAATGAGAACCCAGTAACCACTGGCTGAATAAACCAGTGAATTAATGTCTAGAAGTCTTCCCCGCCCCTCCCCCAACTGTCTGTGCTTTGTTAGCTAGACAGGATTGGGGGTGCTGCATCTTTCAGGGCCCTACAGGGTTACCTTGGCAGTAGTCTTACTAGGTTGTAATGAGCTATTCATATGTTTGTTTCTTTCCCACAAGAAGGTTATCTCCCAAAAGCCAGGGACCTTTTATTTTCATTTTTTAATTTTTTAAATGTTTGTTTATTTATTTTGAGAGAGAGAGGTGGGATGGGAGAAGACAGGGAGAAGGAGAGAGAGAACATGAGCAGGGGAGGGACAGACAGAGAGGGAGAGAGAAAATCTGAAGCAGGCTCTGTCTTGTCAATGCAGAGCCCGATCAGGGCTTGGCTCAGTCTCACAGACCATGAACCTGAGGGAAAATCAAGAGTCAGATGCTTGCCCAACTGAGCTGTGCTTCCCGGGCGCTATTAATGATTTTGTCAATTGTGAATCTCCATTGCCTCCACATCATTACCTAGTGATGACTAATGCATATTTATTGGATAAGAGAATTAAAGATAAGTTCCTGGTACCTTTCCCCCCCTAACCCATGAAGGTAGACTCTGATTATTTATAAAAAGAGCATAAAGCTATTAACTGGCCATAAAGTACTGTCACTGCATACTGAATGTGACATAAATAAACAGTGTAGTATAAATAGCTGTAAATAATAAACTGTAAGATGCCATAAATAAAATATAATATAAATCATATACAAATATATAGCATATTATAAATAGTATGAAATAGGTTATAATATATACAGAATAGCAAATAAAGCTGAATATAAAAATTGATTCTATTTTGTTATTCTGAGCCTCTGTTTTCCTCAACATATTATAAAATTTAAAATTACAGAAACAGCATCAGGACTCAGCTCAGTTAGTTCCGTATTAAGCTCTGGAGTCAGTCCATTTTATGGCCTTGGGCAAGTTTCTTAAACGTCACCAAGACTCATTTTCTTCATTTTTAAAATCTTAAATGCCTGCCTCATGGGTTATTATAATAATAGTTAACAGTTACTGAGCACTTAACTCTTCCCAAAACACCACCGTGGGCACTTTCCTCATGCTGCCAACCTTGCAGCATAGAGACTATTATCTTTCTCATGTAACAGGAAGGAACCTGAGACTTAAGTAGTCATTTTTTTAAGAGATAGAATACTTTGTGAAACACATATTATCTTCTGCTAATGAAGGAAGTCTTAATTTAGAAACTTAAAACTGTTTTTTGAGGAGGATGCAAAAAAAAAAAAACAAAAAAAAACCTAAAACTAAAATGCTTTCATAGGATGGAAGGAACCATAGACTAAGCAACTCTCCATCATACACTAGAAATAAAAAAAATTCCAAAGGGTTGAGGGGGAAAGAGCCAAAGAATTGAGGTCTAGAAACTGTGCACTCTGCACTGGGGATGCCTTAAATGTTACGGAGTTGGATCCCACAGTGCAGATGGGTTGTGGGATTGGGGGGAGAAGAGAAACATGGATGGAGTGGGGGGAGACATGGTCTGTGGGAGTTAGAACCCTGTATAAAGCTCTTGATGTTTATGTACAAGACCACTTGCTTCTCATGTAGTTTAGCTACACTTCTGGAGAGCAAGACATTGTAACTATATATATATATATATATATATATATGTAATATAAATGTATTGCTTTGCCTGCTGATATTAGGAAAAACGAAAATTTTTTCAGATACAAATTTTGTATCAAAGTATTATCAGTGGTCTATCCAATTCTGCTGGCTTATCTAAGAGTTTCCATTTCACCAGCAAAAATCACCGTGACTCCTACCAATCCAAGGTTCCTGCACTGCAGTGGCAATCCCCAAATACAGCCATAGGGATCATAGGGCCCTAATAGTGTGGGCAATTTAGTCTGAAAAGTAAACACATAAATGCTCCAAAGTCTTGAGGTGGGAGAGAAATGTGTTCAGAAATTTGTGCTTACTTACCTTTCATACATGACTCTACTTGCCTTTTAAAGAATTTTGATGGTGGTGGATTTGACTACAGACAGGATTACTCTCACAACATCTTAACCTCTATTTTCTACTTCCTTCTCTCGATGATGTTTAAATAAATAATGTGTGTAAAACATTGAAGACCGTGTTTAGCCATAGCAGTTGCCCAGCAGCTGTTAGCTGAGATTAATATTGCTGTCATCAACATTGTCCTGATGTTGAAGGAAGCATTGCTTGCAGAGAGAGGGGCACCTTGTATGTTTCATGGCGTCTTTAATTTAGCACTTGTCATACCTTAGTTTGTTGGTTAACTTTCCCCCAGCCTCTCCCAGCTTTTAAGGACTTTAAGATTGAAGATAATACCCAGCACATTATAGGTGCCAAGTATATATTTGTTAAATTGAAAGAAAGTATATTTAGCTAGATTCATTTATTTTCCTAATTGTGCTCTCCAACCTGACCTTGGGAAAGGCATTGTTGATTACATTAAAAATTTTGGATCTTTGAAACAGAAGATTTCCTTTTACGTTTTCTTATTTTAATCCCAGGATAGTTAACTTACAGTGTTATATTAGTTTCAGGTGTACAATTCTACACATTAGTCAGTGCTCATCATGATAAGTGTACTGTTTCATCCCCAACACCTATTTTACTCACCCCTTCCCTCAATCTGCCTGCCTCCCTTCTGGTAATCATCAGTTTGTTCTCTATAGTTAGAGTCTGAAACAAAATATTTCTTAAAGTTAGACTCCTTCAAAAAGAAAAGTAAGGTCATCTCAAAGGCTATAATAGTAAGTGATGTCATCATGAAAAATAAAATAATCCAAATGCTCATATGGGTCTGTCGCAATCCAATAGAAACTCAGGGCCATGTTTTCAGTGAAAAAAAAATTTTTTTTTACTATATGGAAGTCTATTTAAAGCATGCACACACATACCCACACACTCACATACACACACCCCATTACATCTAGTATATTCTTTTAGTTGTAGAGTTATTTAATGTCTAGCCTCTTTATACCAAGACAGCACTATACATGGCATATAGACATGAAATACATAAAACGATCGACTCAAAATCAGAAAGCTTATTAAGGCAGAACTGAGATGAGGATTCTGGTTTCCTGACACCCTAGTCAGTGTCCCCTTCCCCCCTCACTCACACATCCCTCTGGCAATTAAAAAAAAAAAAGGCTTGGGAGTTCAAATTGACTTTTTTTTTTTTAAACTACTGATCTACATGGGGGTGGCCTTTTGACACTGTGATCAGAGATAGTCTATGTCTATGTGCTAGTTTCCCAGAAGTAGCACCCTTCAATATAAGGTTATAAGGTGCCTGCTCACTTCAGGGTAAAGGAATGTGTTCTGGAATCCCAGGAGCCTGTGCGTGACCTTCAGGAAGTCTTTCTGAGCTTCTTGTGTGTGTAATTGCAACTTGACTGTGTCTCTGACTCACGGCCATAGCTCTGTCCTCCCTCTTCTGGCAAGATTCAAAGTTAAAAAGATCAGTATAGTTCATGTCTGTGTTTATCTTCGTTTTTTTTTTCTTCTCTAAACAGAGATATCATGCCTTCCTTCTTGGAAGCTAGGTTGTCGTGTTGTTTACTGTCACAGCTCTCGGTGTGTGTAGTTCTGTGGTAGTCATTAGTCTAACTTGTGGGGCCCTAAGCTTCACAATGATTGGCGGTTTTTATCTGCTTTATTTGTGTGTGCATATCAATCAGTGTTGAGTATTGGGTAAATGTTGAGTGCACAATTAACGAAGGGATATATAGTGTGTGTGTCAAAAGTCTTGAGTGCCAGAACATGGCTGACTTTGGAATCTATGAGACGAGTGAGGCCACCCCAATTTCAAGATCACGTTACTTGAATTTAAACTGAAATGAAACAATCTTATTTTAAAGTGAAAAAAAAAAGTATGGAAAGGCCATGCATTGAAATTAAATGAACCCCACAACAAGATCGCTATATCACCCAGATTGGTAACCAATTAAAACTCTTCGGTAGTGTTCTCTGAGTTGCTAGGGTAAGAGGGCCTTGCACTGGAACTTTGGAGTTCGTTACTGATCGAAGAGATATTATTTTGTAAGTCCTGAAGAGCTGTGTTAGGTAGCGGCCAGATGCAAGGATTTCAGGTTTTGAAAATACTTGAGGTTTGTACACTTCGCTGTTTATTTCAGAAAATGATGGCGTTAGTTGCCCTGTCTTGAGTTTCGTATTTTTGCCATTTTAAACATGGTATAGGTATACTCGAATAGAATTCAGAATACATAACTTCTAGACCCACTTCTACCACCAGTATGTTTTGTCTTCGTAGTTAACTTGCTTAACCTTTCTGAGCCTAAGTTGTTTTCTTTTTTTAAGATCTTATTACTTTTAAGTTTTTTACTGTTATTTATTCTTGAGAGAGAGAGAGACAGAACACAGCAGGAGACGGGCAGAGAGAGAGGTAGACACAGAATCTGAAGCAGGCTCCAGGCTCTAACTGTCAGCACAGAGCCCGATGCAGGGCTCCAGCTCAAAAGCTGTGAGATCATGACCTGAGCCGAAGTTTTATGCTTAACTGACTGAGCCACCCATGCACCCCAGTTAAGATTTTATTTTTTCAGTTATCTCTATACCCAATGTGGGATTAGAATTTATAACCCCTAGATTAAGAGTCGCATCCTCCACCGACTGAGCCAACCCCGCACCCTGTCTGAGCCCAAGTTTTATGCATAATGAACACAGAAATGTTTCTTACTTTCACCTCTCCCCTTCTTCAAAACCACACAAGCACACATATTCTTTGTCACAAATGTGATAATATGATTCAATACTTTGGGAATATTGCATAAGCATCTACCTTGAAATTTTTCACATCAAATATTTTTTCCCTATACAGTTGAAATAATTATATTAATGATCTAAATTGAATATAAATTTAGGTAAGCAGTGCTGTCATTATATATAGATACTGTCATGTGTAATACCGATTAATTTGTCACTGATAGCAGAGTGAAATGTGATGATCAATGTTTCCGATTGATTCTTTCTGCTGGGATAGTGTGAGTGTACACTGAGCAAGCTGACTTTTACTACTGATCAAACTGGACAACACACAATTTCAATAATTGCTTTCTTTTGATTTTTCTTCTCTGATGTCCACATTGATTTGTGGGTAGATTTTTGAAGATGCACTGTTATAACAGAAAGAGACATGGTTGGGTTAGAGAAAAAGCCACTTACAGCAGAAACTGTGCACTAACAGTGCCATCCACCTTAGTGTTTTCTCTTTCCAGTACCGCTTTCCAGGATGTGCATATTAGATATTGCTGTAAGGTGCTTCCATTTCTCTTTGCACAGCTAAGAGAATAGGACAGATTAGAATAGGCTGAGTTAGGTCTTTGCTTTTCCCAGAGGCATGGTTCCAACAGATGGTAAAAACTCAACAAAGGTTTGGTATGTACCAATCGGTTATTTAGATGACCGTAGCTTTTTAAAAGAAACATATATATGCTTCACCAGGAAACCCTTTTTCTCCTGTGGTGTTATCTTTGTAGGTTCCCCTCATTCTTTGTTTTGTTTTTGTTCTGTTTGCTTTTGGCTCCCCTCATTCTTAGGACCCATATATGTTCTTCTCACTCTGAGATATTTGCTGCCAGAGTGGAAATGTCTTCGCAGCCACAACCTGATTCCGTACGCTGGGGAACACTCATGTAGCCACAAAGAATCTCAGGACTGAGTACAGTGGGGCGCTCATGTGGTGGGTGCCATCTAGAATCCAATGTCCAACACTTACCCTCAGCCACGATCAGCAACCTCTGCCAGAGGAATCAGGCCCTGGTGTGGGTATTATGGATTCTTCAGAGCAAATTTAAGAGTTTCTTACTAGTAAAATTGATAAGGAAGGTGATGATAGATTCTGTTTTCTGAGTGTCTTCTGTCCTCGCAAAGCCCTGTGACAAAGGTGGTAGTGTGTCCTTTTGATGAAAGGGTAATCTGACCCTCACGACCCTTAGATAACTTGCCGGAGGTCACACAACTGGTATGAGCCGGAGCCGGAGTGTGGACTCAGCACTGCTTGACTGCCAGTGTCTTCTTCGGCCTTTGTGCTGGTGGCTGCCTGTTAGTTCCCGTTCCGGTGTCAGTCCAGCCACATCTTCCCAGACATGCACGCTTGTTGAATCCTTACACTGAAGGCAGGTGGCCTTATGTGCTGTCCATGTAGGACCGGTGTTTCTGTTGTTCAAGAATCACAGAGAATTAATCCAGTAAGTGGAATTTAAGAGGCTACCCCAAAACCTGAGCTCCAGGGACAGCACAACTTTTTGAACTACTTGGAGTGAGACATCCCACAATATTTAAACCTTTACAGTGGCACCAAACTCAGCAGAGAAACCTTGCAAGAGCCTGTTGGAGGAATCGGGCCCTTATACATTAAGGCAGTGATCGTGATTATGAATAGACAGAATCAAATAAAAGAGCAAGATGAAGTCAGGATCTGAACCTTCCAACCCATATGCTGCAGTGGTTGCATTGTGGATAAGAAGGGAATGGCGGCTGGCTTTTATCACCAGGGAAGGGATAATGACCAACTTAAAAAAAAACAAACAAACAAAAAAAAAAAAACTGAGCCAAGAGAGACAAAGAAGAAAATCTTAGAAGGAAAAATGGAGATGAGGATGACAAATAGAGTCAGTGGATGGCTATGACAGGAAAAAAAAGGGAGGTGAGGCACTTTGTATAAGGAGTGACAGAGGGTGTCAAATGACAGATATTCTAAGACTAAGGAGAGAGACATCTAAGACTAAGGAAACAAATCATTTCTGTGTTTAAGAGGATTAGGGCACCAAGAGCAGTTTAATTATTAGAGATAATGCTAATTCTTCTTACTATATTTTCTAATTATTTTCACATCTGGTATTTCGTTTAATTCTTAAAATGATTCTGTGTAGTTCATTGAGTAGATGCTCAATCTCTGTTTCAGAAATGTGGAAGTCTAGTGCCTGAGAGGCTAAAGGACTTACCGACTTTCTTGAATAAGTGGTGCAGCTCAAACAAAATGTGTGTTCCGGGCCCGTTTAGTCCTCTCTCACTGTGGACTGCTGGGCAACACCATGTAATGTCACAAGTACATCTAGCAGAGGCTGGTTTTGCCACCTATGCTTGGGGGCATTTAGTCCCTGGACTAGTCTGGCCCTTTAAATTTGTTTTTTTGTTTTTTTTTTAATTTTTTTTTACATTTATTTATTATTGAGAGACAGAGCATGAATGGGGGAGGGACAGAGAGAGAGAGGGAGACACAGAATCCAAAGCAGGCTTCAGTTTCTGAGCAAGATGTCAGCACAGAGCCAAATGTGGGGCTAGAACTCATGACCCGTGAGATCATGACCTGAGCCAAAGTCAGATGCCCAACCGACTGAGCCGCCCAGGTGCCCCTGGTCCTTTAAATTTGAAAGTCATAGACAGAAAGGCATGTAAAGATTGTAGCACCACAGGTTCTTCACCGTTGCATTTTGCTAACCCAGGCTGGTTAGGGCACATATATTATAAGATAGGGGTCAAGTAGGTCATAGGTATGATTTGGACATAGAGGGTGAGAACTCAGGGTCAGTAGCCTTTGCAATAGGTACAAGAAGCCAGACTCACTGACTCGAAGCTATACTAAGAGAATATAACCTACAGTGGTCATTAGGGTTTGCTCAAAATCCCTTTCCCTTTCCATCTTCTTGATTGTGAGTACATTGGGTAGGACTGACCCATCACCCTACCTCTACCCTCAAGCAACAGGGATTGACATATGTCCCTCACTGGGCCCATGTCTTCCTTGGTCACTTTCTGCCAGAGTAGAGAAGTAGGAAAAGACTGTCGCTTTCCACAGATGTTGATCCAGGAGATGTGGGTGTGGGGTTGTTAGCTGCCAGCTTATCCACCTCATGGAGGGAGACCTGACAGAAAACTTGGAGCAGCCAGAGCCCTTGGCCACACTTGTGGAGCCTCCAGAAGATAGAATCGGCTGTGTCCTTGAACTTACCACCTGAGGTAACAAATACGTGCTCAGGTTAGGAAGAGTTGGGGTTTGGTCACTCTGCAAATCAGAATCACATACAAATACACATGGCTGGGGGCATAATAATAGCCAACACTTACTGAATGCATCATATACTATGAAGCGTTATTCTAAGAACTTTCCTTCATTAATTATTCAGCAGTCCTGTGAAGTGTACGCCATTATCATTTTCATTTGACAGAAGAAGAAACTAAGCCATAGAGAGGTTAGATGACTTGCCCCAGACCACAGAGACAGGGAAAAGCAGAGCTGGGATTTGAACTAGGAGAAGGAGACATATATACATGTGTTCTCTCTCCCTCTGTCTCTGTTTCTCTCTCTCTCTATATATATATGCACATATATGTGTATGTGTATGTATATATTTCTATGTGTACATATATATAGAGAGATTTAGATATAGATATGTAGATATACGTATATGTAGTTATAAATGTGTATGTGTTTATAACATGTATACACTTTATGTGTATATGTTATCTCTTTGTAATGTGAAAATTCTCAGGAAGAATGAAATTAATGTTACAAATTAGATTAACGTTGATTAATGTTCATGGAAATAAATATCTTAAATTTTATCCCAGTGTCATGGCTAAGAACAGAAATTACTACTAGGCTTTAACAAGAAACCACAGATTTATGAATGTTTTGAAAAGGGTATAAATAAGGTATAAATGCAAACGTGAAAATGAAAATGTTATACTGAAGCATTCATTCTGTATGATATTAACTCTCTGAAGAAGCAGCTCGTTAGCTGGTCAGATCTTTTTCAGAAGTAAAAACACGAAACAAAACCAAAAACTAAAGCAACCTAGAAAGGTGGTATAGGCCCTAGAAAATGTTTTAGGTGATTATTATTGAGGGGAAAAAAACATCACGGTGGGGAGGAATCTCTGAACAGATACATACTGAAAACTACAATGTATTGTGAGCCATAATATGTAAGCAAGCTACGTTCTGGGGCATGGCAAGCTTAGGGGTGTTATCATAAATCTAGAAAACAAAGGAATGCTACTGGGGAAGCTGTACAATAAAATTCTCGGTATTTTGGAAGAATCTTCTTGAAGTACCATCCAGACCCTGGGCTTCTTTGTGTCAATAAACCTGAGCTATTTGCAGGGACCACCCGCTCCACGTTACAGCTGGTGGGTCCTTTGCCAAGGTGTTTGTAAACTTGAAACGGCTAACGTTCTCACCATGCACCACTGATACAGGACATGAAAAATAAATTTTGTTATTTTACATAGTGTTAAGATCTGATAACTTCTTATTGTATCATGCAAAAAAAATACAAAAAATAGAGGTGAAAACTTTTGAAAAATCTGTTCTTTTGCCTTTTGAGAATCGCCTTTGAATCCTGATTCTGTCTTAGGAAAGAGGTGGGCAGGGGCGCCTGGGTGGCTCAGTCCGTTAAGCGTCCAACTTCAGCCTAGGTCATGATCTCGGCATTCCTGAGTTCGAGCCCCACATCAGGCTCTGTGCTAACAGCTCAGAGCCAGGAGCCTGCTTTGGATTCTGTGTCTTTCTCTCTCTCTCTCTGCCCCTTCCCCACTCACACTCTGTCTGTAACTCTCAAAAATAAACATTAAAAATTTTAATTAAAAATAAGAGGTGGGCAAATGAGACAAGTCCAGCCTTTCACCTGTTCTTGTAGGGCTGGTATACTAAGAAGATTTTTAGTATTTTAAAGGGTTGAAAAGTAAAAGAAGAATATTCAGTGACTTGTAAAGTTATATGAAATTTAAGGTCCAGTGTTCATAAATAAGGTTAATCAGAATATAGCCACAGTCATTAATTTGTGTATTGTCTATGGCTTTTTTTGTGCTGTGTCAGCAGAGTTTTGAGACAGGGCATGTGTGACCTGCAGAGCCTAAAATACTTAACGTTTGGCCATTTATAAAAACAGTTTGCTGATCCTTTCTTAGGATAATAAAACTGGGATTCAGGGAAGCGCTTCACCCTTAGGAAACAGAGTTAGTGCCCAGAAGCAGACAAATAGATATGTGTGTATGTGTGTGTGTAAGACACTCTGCCTGTTGTGTTAATATTATTTCCTAGATTAAAATCATAAACCATGGTCGAATCAAAATATGCAGTGATATTTCAGAAATGTTTTTATGACACATTATACAATCCTCTGACAAGTGATATAGTGGGCTATCAATTTCCTTATAACCCAAAACACCTATGTTTTATTTAATAATAGAAGTACTTTATGAAAGCTGTGTCTTGTTGAAATATACAGTCTCATGAGGATAAAGAAGGAAAACAGTTAGGTTTTAGAATGCAGTTTTTTTCAAATGCCCGAGTTATTTCCTGACACAAGCAATTTTTGAATTTCTTTCACCCCATCAGTGGATTTGGTAAAGCAAGTACGGTAAAAAAAATAATGCATATAAGTAACAGAAAGATAATGATTCCTGTTCCCCATTGTCCGGTGATACAGAAATTGCAGGTAGAGTGGTGTGGGCATATGATAGGTAAAGAAAAGAATACTCAGTAAAAAGCAAAGTAACACCACACGTGTAGCTGACTGTCAGAAAAATGCTTATGCCGTCTGTCATTTTTATCAACCAGCTCATTTTTCTTATCTCTACATTTACAACTTCTTTGCACCCATTTTGTTTTTTAACATTTAATTTCTTTTTAAAAAGTATTTGAAACATACAATACATGCAGAATGTATGAATAATTGTGCAGGTGGAAGAAAGATAATAAAATCGTCTGTGTACCCATCTATTAGCTCTGTCAATTTCCCTCTGTGTTCTTAGGGGATACTTTTTTCTATTTTACAGTATAATTGGTTGTATGTATATATCCTATATTCCTCTGAAATTTTGTGGGTTTCTTCAAGGCATCATCCTTTACTCACTCTTTCTCCCTGCCTACCCCATCCCCCCATACCCAGAACATTCCCTTTAACAAAATAAGTACTTAAATATGTGAGTGTGGAATTAATGAGAGAAGATATTGCAAGCTATCTATGGAAAGAAATCTTCATAATCTGTTTGTTAGAGCTTAGGAACCTAGAACAGACAATTAGCAAATGTTGGATTCAATTGAATGAAAGTCCAATTTTTTTTTTTTAATTCAAGTGCACTGCTGTATGTCTGTGTACCAACACTGTGATACATTAGAAGTTGTTTGGACATTTTCACCAAAGTGCTAAATATAGCAGTTTCCTTTGAGGTATTTGAAATGTTCAAGGCTACCTTGTCCATTTATTGAAAACCCCGCATTGCTCATACTGAAATGATCACATTCCTTCTCCCTGCAGCTGCTTCTATCAGTCCTGTTAAGCTGGTCTTTTTGCTGTTCCCATTATGTGTTTCAGAGTATCCCTATGGCTCATGTCATTGGGTGCTTTAGCTCTAGGCTGGACTTTTCGCTTTTCCACTCTCTAGCTCATCTCCTTCCTTTTAAATCTTCACCCTGTTTTCCTTATGACATTCCCACACTGCTGGATTTGGCTTTACAGGACAGTAAGAACATTCTTTCTCCCAAGGTTGGCTGTTAACTTCAAAGAAAGAAACAATGTCCCATCTGCACATCTGTACTTACCTGAGCTACTTCTCCAGTGCTTGCCCTGAGAGTCTATTTTTTTTAAAGTTCTAATTTTTGGATGTTCTAAACAGGAAAAAGTGCTAGAATCTGACTGCCTCCTAAATAATATCATGTTGTGCTATCTGTACTCTTACACTGTTATTCAAGAGTATTTTTGTTTTCCAAGGTCATACAAATAAATGAGTGAGTAGAAGAAGCTTGAGACTTGTTTCAATGATAAGTGCCCTTTTCTTGGTACAATAAGCCTTCTAATCAAATGCTTTAATCATAAACCCTTTTACCTACAAAGTAAATGACTCCTTGAAGTTCTCATTGGAACATAAATAATTTTGAATTGAGAAATGTGGAGAGTCAGTATTTTATGAAAAATATAAAGAAAGTAATACACAAGGATCTAAGTATTAGGATATTAGGTACTATCAGACATATACCTATCATTTAAATAAAATCTGTTGGGTAGCCAGTCAACTCAAACTGCAGGTAATATGTAAATAGTTAAGTTACATAACCAGTATGTATTTCCATGTTGTAAATATAATTATTTACTTGATTAAGAGAGAGTATTATTTGGAAGATAATGTTGAAGATAGTTTCCCAGCAATTAATGTCATCAACTCACGTTGGGGCCTCTATAATGAAGGTTAGACTATTGTAAAGTTTCAGATTTACATCTTTTAGTGAGGAGCATGAGCTTTGATATCATATCAGGTTTAGATCCTTGCTCTCTGTTGGTTGCTTATTAGCTGTGTTGTCTAACCCTTGGTTTCCTTATCTGTAAAGCAGAAATAGAAATTTCAGTCTCCTAAATGTTCATGGAAAAACTAAGTGAAATACAGTAGGAAGCCCTTGACAAGGTACGTGGAAGATAGAAGCTGTTCAGAAATGTTAGTTTGTATTAGGAATTGGGTAGTATTCTTTACATACTCACAATAAATAGCAATAGCCCTAGTTAAGTATTAATTGCATTTTCCAAAGATGCTAATTGATAAGGTGACTGATTTTATAAAATTAATTGGTCTACTTGTATGACTTATGAGACAGTATATTAGTGACATTTGCAGGATTTGAGAGCTTATAGCTTACTGTTAGGAGATTTTGGGTAACATCCACTATGAAATAATATTAAAAAATTCATCTTTCCAGATTAAAAAAATTCTTACTATTGAGACGGGTATGAAACACCAATTTTTATAAAGCACTAATTACATTCCAGAGATTGTTCTGAGTTGTCCATAATTCACTCTAAATCTTCACAAATTCCACTGAAGTTGGTACAATTGATGCGGTGTCATCTAGCATAGTGGTCAAGAAAGAATTCTTGAGATGTTCATGGCACAGCTTAGTAAGTTTAGTTAAATAGCACAGGGACAGGACCAGTCGGCAGAAAGAGCTGAATTTTTTACTGTGTCGACTGGTGGTTATATACTTAGTAATCAAAGGGAAGGAAAACAAAAGTTTCTTTGAATTTCTACTAGTGAAACTACACTTGCAAAATTCCCCTAGTGCTTATTATTCAGTTTGATATTGACTATTGGTGATATATTTAGGCAGTCATGAGATTCTTAAAGTATGTAGGCATTTGGAAATTCAGAGAGCAGCTTGCTCAGAGTTGTTTACAGTGAAGAGAAGAAATGGAGGAGCCCCACTAATATGGAGTGTGTGGGCTCTGTGGAGGGCCACAGCCACATGATGTTCCTCATGGTGGGGATGGTTGATGGAGTTTTAGCCCAGTCATATGTGATAATCTATGTTAAATTGTTGTCTGGACTTAGCACACTCATATCTGTTACCCTAAACCTGCCTGACAAGTCTGCTGTGTATGACCCTAATGTTCATGATTCCTTAGAATGGTAAAGAATAGTATGGAGTGAAGTATAGTAATAACAACAGACCTCCAAAAAAGCCATACAGGGATTTTGGGAGGTGAGCTCTTAACCCGGAAACTAAGCTGTCTCAAAATCCCTGAGTGTGACAGGATGCAGGGTTGGGTGGGTGGTTTCACCAAAATTTCATAGATGGAGATTTACAGCATCTTCCTTTGTATAAGAACCCACATGACAGCTTTCTGTCCTACACCTGTTCTTGTTCCATGCCAGATTCAGTTCTCTGCCCATTATTGTTTCACATTTGTCTAAAAACAATGTACTTGTACAAGAGTATGGGTATTCTCTTTTGTAGAAAAGATGGAGGAAGTGAATCACCTCACTTAACGTGTATTTCTTTTTGACATTTGAAAAAAAAATCCTCTAGAAGACTTAGAGATCTCTAACTTTAGATTTTTATTATACTCTGTATCACATGAGCTTTAATCCAAACAAATTATTATCTAATTTAAATAATAACTTGTGAGTTCTAATAGAATATAATGTTATTTATTAAGACTTTAATTGTGATTTATTACTCAATTACATTTTCCATGTGAATATAAATGCTACAATATCTAGCCATTTATATGTGCTGAATAACTTTTAAATTTAATGAAACTCAGTGTTGAAAGAATATAAACTTCAAAAAAACTGAACATTTTATCTTCATCAAAAACTGTTAGAAGGATATTGCCTTGTAAAGGATAATTTTAATGTAATTCACGAAACCCAATTGTGTTCTTAAAAATGTATTCCCCTGCTTACTGTATTTTAAGTAATTTGACTATTTGAGTGGAATTCATAGAAAATCATCTACAACAGTAAATATATATCATAAATAATAGGAACACAAGATACTTAGGAGTACATTTATTTCAGTACTTTGATTGATAGACTATAATATGGGCAGTATATCTTTCTACACTGGCCCAAGGGAAGTAGCAGGAGGCTCAGCACAAAACTTGATATTGATGGTTAAACTCTAAGTGATATCAACACTTAAGATAGGGTTCAACATGAATTCATAAAAGGGTTCTGTGATCATACTATTACATACTTGTAGATGTAAAAGGATCACAGACCTCCAGATGACCCAACACATTGTAGAGATTTATTAAGGAAGGAATTTCACTCTTCCTTGGCTGAGATGAGAAGTTTCTCCATGAGACCATACCATCTGGCCAATGGAAGAGTCATGTAGCCCCATGTATGGGGCCTTAGCGATCATCCACGGCAATAGCCTCACCTTTACAGTACAGGAATCTGATTGATTTTTTCCAAGACTGAAATAATTAGGTTGGTAGAAGAAAAGCAGGAACCTTGGTCCCTTGATTTTTTTTTCATACTACTTTCATAGGTCCTTCGTATTTCTGCTGGTCCCAGGGTCTGAGGATAAAAAATGATTTTCCCTCCTCTTTCTGCCCTCTGGATTCTGAAATGAAATAATCAAATGGAATATTTCCTTTTTCACAGTATAGCAGAAGATGCAGGCCTTATTATCTGGTATAAAGTATGTGAATTAGAAATTGTTTTTTCATCCTTAAATTTTGTATTTAATATTTTATGGCACATAAGTGAGTAATGAATTATTTTTGTCCTAATTCATTATTTACAGAGTGCTTTTAACAAAATTTAATGTAATTTCACAAAATGACAGGCATAGGGAGAAAACTGTGCTGGGAGATAATTGGCCCAGGGCTGCCCAAAAGAATTTAAGACATTCTTTTGATAGAAATATTGGTGGAATTTCTAAGAAAAGACTATTCACTAGTGATGGCAGATAATCAACTTTGGGTAATATAGGATCCAAAAATCCAGTTTATAAGATTTTCTGCTTTAGTGTGCTATCTCAATTAAATAAATTTAAATGAACAACTTCTGTAGATGTGTTAAATCACTTAATTGTGCCTATGAGCTGTAAGGGGGAGAAGGAAAAGACTATGGAAATCCTCAAAGTGTGTGGTTATTGAATTTTGGTCTGTTTGCTGTCGCTGACCATGTCTCTTGGTATTTATCACAGCTTAGGTTTGAGCTTCCAAATCTTCCTTACAAAACCTTTGTACTTTGGGAAAAGGTAAATCCATCCAGCTCCTGGATTAAGACCATCAGTATATCCCAGGCTCTGGCTCCAGAGCTGTTTTCAGGACCTCAGAACTAGTTGAACCCAGAAAATATGTGCTGGGGGCTTCTAGAAGAAGTTTCTTTGCTTCTATAAGATGGTGACAAGGGACTTCCTATTCCTCCTTCCTATAACAATGCTTTCCTTTCCTTTAGGGAACATTTCCTTTGACAATGTGAAATAGATATCAGGTTAAAGTATCATATTAGAAATCTCATTAATGGCAGATTTACTAACAGCCGTGTTTCGTGATTTTTTTTCAAAAAAATTTTTATTCTGAAAATGTACACCCAGTGTAGCATAAAAAGAAGTGTTAACACCATTCTCTTCCATTCAAACTTGGAAAACTAGGACATCTCCGGGAATCACTGGACACCCAGGTTTTCCCGGTGAGCTATAGCTTACAAACCACAGAAAAAGGTGAGACAATTATCTCCTTTCTACTCTTTCTACTTTCAGGCAAAAGCTGTCGATGTACAATAATTGGGTTTCCCAGGATCTAAAGAAGAAAGGGCATGTCATCAAGAAATACAGCTGAGTCTTTCATATTCATTTTTCTCTATAATTATAAAAAACCCTTTGTTGTAAGGTACATAATATATAAATGTGTATATTAAAGATAAACAAATGAAAACACACATAGCCACTCCCCAACTCAAAACTAAAACATAGCAGGTAACTTAGGGGCCCTCTCTTTGCCCCTCATCACTTTCACAAGCAGTACCCCCCCAAAAGTAGCTACCACTCTGAATTCTGCCTTGTTTTTCTGACAGCTTTACCACCTTTGCCTGTATCTATAAGCAATATATTTTTATTTTTATTTTTTATTTTATTTTATTTTATTTTTACAAATAGTTTATTGTCAAATTAGTTTCCACATAACACCCAGTGCTCATCCCCAAAGTGCCCTCCTCCATGCCCATCCCCCACCCCCCCATCCATCAGTCCTCAGTTTTTGTCAGCATTAAAGAGTCTCTCATGGTTTGCCTCTCTCCATTTCCCCCACCATTTCCACACTTCTTCTCCCCCTTGTTCCTCCATCAAGTTCCTCCTAAACCTCCTAAAAATGCAAACATAAGATAATTGTCCTTCTCTGCCTGACTTATTTCGCTCAGCATAACACCCTCAAGGTCCATCCATGTTGCTACACATGGCCAGATTTCATTGTTTCTCATTGCCATGTAGTATTCCATGGTATAGATAAACCACATCTTCTTGATCCATTCGTCCGTTGATGGACACTTAGGCTCTTTCCATGTTTTAGCTATTGTGGAGAGTGCTGCTATGAACATTGGGGTACATGTGCACCTATGCCTCAGCATTTCTGTATCCCTTGGGTAAATTCCTAGCAGTGCTATTGCTGGGTCCTAGGGGAGTTCTATTGTTAGTTTCCTGAGGAACCTCCACACTGTTTTCCAGAGGGGCTGTACCAGTTTACATTCCCACCAACAGTGTAGGAGGGTGCCCGTTACTCCACATCCTCGCCAGCATCTAGAGTTCTCTGATTTGCTCATTTTAGCCACTCTGACTGGTGTGAGGTGGTATCTCAGTGTGGTTTTGATTTGTATTTCCCTGATGAGGAGGGATGCTGATGTTGGCCATCTGGATGTCCTCTTTGGAGAAGTGTCTGTTCATGTCTTCTGTCCATTTCTTCACTGGGTTGTTTGTTTTTCGGGCGTGTAGTTTGGTGAGTTCCTTATAGATTCTGGATATTAACCCTTTATCTGATATGTCATTTGCAACTATCTTTTCCCATTCCGTTGGTTGCCTATTAATTTTCTGGGTTGTTTCCTTGGCTGTGCAGAAGCTTTTAATCTTGATGAGGTCCCAACAGTTTATTTTTGCTCTTGATTCCCTTATAAGCAATATATTTTTAATTTTGAGTAGAATTGAACTGTATAAAGTTGAATTATACTATATGCATTCTTTATGATGGTTTCCTTTGCTCACCATGTTTTTGAGATCAATTTATACTGACTCTATTGCCTGTGGTTCATTCATTTTGAGTATTGAATGGGATGAATATACCTCATTCCATTTATCTATTACTTTTTTCACTGAAATTTGGTTTGCTTCTAGGCTTTTGCTTCACAGACAGCAGAGATCATTGTCATGCTTGCTTTCTGATGCATGTGTGCAGGTGTTTCTTTATAGAAGTGTTATAATGCTAAAGTGTTTTCCAAAGTTTTGTATCACGTTACTGTTCCCTCACCAATAATTGTCGAAAACTTGAATTGATTCATATGGTCATCTGTGTACACTATTGGACAATTTCAAGTTTTTGAAGTGGTTAGAAGTTATATAGTGGTAATTCATAGTTAAATTGCATTTACCAAATCACTAATGAGGTAATGACCATCTTTTCAAAAATTTTTGATAGGCATTTAACATCTTCTATTGATTTTTTTCTCTGTCTTTTTAGAGCATTTTTGGGTTTCCTGGAATTGAGGAGCAGATACATATATTTCCTATGACTACACGTACTTAGGCTCCCCCATTATCCACATCACTCAATAGATGGTGCTCCCCCCTACCGATTAAAGATGACCTATATTTACACATAATCACCTAGATTCTATACTTTATCTTATGGTTTGCCCTTAGTGTTATACACTTTATGGGTTTTGACAAAAATATATGCTGACATATATCTCTTATTATGTGTCATACAGAGAATTTTCACTGCTCTAAAGATCCTCTGTGTCTCTCCCCTCCCCCACCTCCAGCAACCACTGACCTTTTAATGACTCCATGATTTGGTCTTTTCCGGAGTGTCATATAGTCAGAATCATACAGTATGTAGCCCTCTCAGATTGGTTTCTTTCACTTAGTGATATGTATTTAAGTTTTCTCTATGTCTTTTCATGGCTTAATAGCTCATTTCTTTTTAGCACTGAATAATATTCTGATGTCTGGATGTACCGCAGTTCATTTATCTATTCACCCACTGAAAGGCTCTTGGTTGCTTTTAAATTGGCAATTATGAATAAAGCTGCTGTACATTTCCCTTTGTAGGTTTTTGTGTGGATATAAGTTTTCAGCTTTTTGGGGTAAATAGCAAAGAGTGTGACTTCTAAATAGTTTGGTAGGAGTATGTTCAATGTCATAAGAAACTACCTGTCTTCCAAAGTGGCTCCGCCATTTTGCATTCCCACCAGCAGTGCCTGAGAGTTGCTCCACATCATTACCAGCATTGGGTGTTGTCAGTCAGTGTTCTGGGTTTCGACCATTCTGTTAGGTGTATGGTGGTATCTCATCTTAATTTGCATTTCCCTGATATTGTATGATGTGGAGCAGGTTTCCTATCCTTATTTGCCCTCTGTATGTCTTTTTCGGTGATATGTTTGTGGAGATCTTTGGCCCATTTTTTAATCAGGTTGTTTTCTTATTTTAAGTTTAAAATCTTTGTATATTTTTGATAACAGTCCTTTTTCAGATGTGTCTTTGCAAACATTTTCCTACCAGTCTGTGACTTGCTTATCAGTCCCTTGACATAGTCTTTTATGAGACAGAAGTTTTTAACTTTAAAGAAGTCCAGCTTATCAATTATTTCTTTCATGGATTGTATCTTTGGTGTTATACTTTAAAAAGGCATCACTATATGTATATATGTATGTGTATATATACATACACACACACATATATATATACACCCCACACACACACACCGAGAATCATCTAGGTTTTCTTTTTCTTTTAAGTTAATTTATTTATTTTTGAGAGACACAGAGACGGCATGATTAGAGGGGCAGACACAGAGAGAGACAGAATCTGAAGCAGGCTCCAGGCTTTGAGCTGTCAGCACAGAGCCCGACGTGGGGTTGGAACCCACAAACTGTGAGATCATGACCTGAGCCAAAACCAGGAGCTGGTCGCTTAACCAACTGAGCCACACAGGTGCCCCAAAGTCATCTATGTTTTCTCTGATATTCTCTGCCTGGATTTTTGTAGCTTTATTTTTTACATGTGGGTTTGTGATCTGTTTTGAGTTGAGTGATCTGTTTTTTTTTATGAAATGTATAAGGTCTGTACCTGGATTTTCCTTTTTTTTTTTTTTTTTTTTTTTTTTATATGTTTTTTTTTGGATACTTAAATGAAGAGAGTATCTTTGCGCCATCATATTGCGCCTTTGCCTTTGTCTAAGATCAATTGATTGTATTATGAGGGTCTATTTCTGGGCTTGCTGTTGGGTTCCATTGATCTATTTGTTCTTTTACCAATACTGTCTACAAGTGTGNCTTTATTTTTTACATGTGGGTTTGTGATCTGTTTTGAGTTGAGTGATCTGTTTTTTTTTATGAAATGTATAAGGTCTGTACCTGTTTTTTTTTTTTTTTTTTTTTTTTTTGTATGTAGATATCTGCTTGTTTCAGGATGCTTAATTGAAGAGATTATCTTTGCTCCATCATATTGCCTTTGCTCCTTTGTCAAAGATCAATTGATTGTATTATGAGGGTCTATTTCTGGGCTTGCTGTTGGGTTCCATTGATCTATTTGTTCTTTTACCAATACTGTCTACAAGTGTGATAAGTAAGTCTTAAAGTTGGATAGCATTGGTATATTAACTTTTTTTTCCTTCAGCATTGTGTTAGCTATTATTTTGCCTCTCCGTATAAACTTTAGAATCAGTTTGTCAGTATCTATAAAATAACTTGCTGGGATTTTGGTTGAAATTGCATTGAATCCATAGATCAGATTGGGAAGAACTGACATCTTGAGAATATTGAGTCTCCCTATTCGTGAGCATGGAATATCCCTCCATGTATGTGATTCTTTGATTTCATTTATCACACTTTTATAGTTTTCCTTATGTAGATCTTGTGCATATTTTACTACATTTATATTGAAGTATTTCACTTTTTTAGTGCTAACGTATATGGTATTATTTTAAACTTCAGATTCCATTTGTTCATTGTTGGTATGTAGGAAAACAGTTGATTTGCATATATTGGTCTTGTATCCTGTAACCTTGCTACTATAATTTATGAGGTCCAGGTATTTTATTTGGATTCTTTAGAATTTTCTACATAAATGATCATGTCATCTTCAAACAGAAAGATTTATGTGGTTTTTTTTTTTTTTTCCCATTTTGGACACTTTAACTTCCTTTTCTTAGTGCATTAACAAAGACTTCTAGTAAGATACAAAAAACTAGTGGTATGAGGGAGCATCATTACCTTGTAACTGATTTTAGTGGGAAAGTTTTGAGTTTCTTATCATTAAGTATGCTGTTAGCTATAGTTTTTTGGTAGATCGTTTTTATCAAGTTAAGATAGGTTCTCCTCACTCCTAGTTTATTGAAGAGTTTTTATCATGAATGGGTGCTGGATTTCATCAGATGCTTTTTTTGCATTTGTTGATATAATCATGTGATATGGATTACATTAATTGATTTTCTAATTTGAATCAGCCTACATACCTGGGATAAATCTCACTTGGTTGTGATGTAAAGTACTTTTTATAGTTTAAGATTCGATTTGCTTATATTTTGTTGAGGAGTTTTGCATCTCTGTTTATGAGGGATATTAGTTTGTAGTTTTCTTTCATGTCTTTGTCTGGTTATTAGGGTAATGCTGGCCTCAGAATGAGTTAGGAAGTATTCTCTTTGCTTCTAACCCCTGAAAAGGATGAAGAAAATTGGTATAATTTCTTCCTCAAATTCTAGTGAACCCATCTAAGCCTGGTCCTTTCTGTTTTGGCCTATTGTTAATTATTGATTCAATTTCTTTAATAGATAATAGATATAAGTCTATTGAGATCATCTTTTTTTGTGGGTTTTTAATTTATTAATTATTTAGTTTGTCACACTAATCAAATATTGGTGTAAAGAGCCTTTTGTAGTGTCTGATTTGTCTTTTCATACATTTTAAAAAACAACTTTTTTAAACGTTTTTTTACAGTGTTGATTTTTGAATTTTTGGATTTTTTAAAACATTTATTCTTGGGAGACTGAGAAAACAGAGCGTGAACAGGGGAGTGGCAGAGGGAGAGGAAGACAAAATCTGAAGCAGGCTCCAGGCTCTGAGCTGTCAGCACAGAGCCCAACATGGGGCTCGAACTCCCCTGAGCCGAAGTTGGACACTCAACCAGCTGAGCCACCCAGGAGCCCTTCTTTTCATTCTTTTTAAACAGTTATATAGTAGAATTTACCAGTGACTTTTATTGCTTAAACTTTTGTATTAAAAATTGTTAAGACCAAGATAATATTTTTCTGTGTTTTCTAGTTTAAAAATTTCCCTTTTATATTTATAAATTTGATTAATCTAGAAATTGTTTTGAATTGAGAGGGGCTTTCAAATTTATGTTTTCCCCATATAGATAATTAGTTGTTATAGATAATTAGTTGTTCTCCAATCCACAAATCCCACCCTGTCTGTACAGAGTGCTGGCGCTCTATATCTGGGCTCACATTCCATTCTGTCCATCCCTGGCCAGTGGCACAATACACTAATAAACATAACCTTTGTAAAAAATGTTTATGGCCAAGCAAGTTTCCTAATTTGTTCTTTCTCAAGTATGTCTTGACTAGTCTGTCCCATTTCTTTTCTAGATAAGTTTTAGAAGAAGTTTGTTAAATTCTTTGGAAAACACTATTGAGGTTTTCTGAATCTCCTTATACATAGTCATGGAGTCTTCTGTCCCCTATTTTGGTCTTCATTATCTTTCACCAAAGTTTTAATTTCCCCATTAAGACTTATATATCTTTTGTGAGATTAACTTGGTAACAGTGAAAAAATTAACCATGCCTTAGAAATGTAAAATTGGTAAATTTCAGCAAGCTTATTCATTGTGTTGTTTATATTTGCTGTAGCTTTAGCAATTTCTCTCTATCTTTAATTCTAAGGCACGGTTGATTTTTTCAGTGTTAGTATGTAATTATATTAATATGTACTTTATACCTTATGGGGTTGGATGATTAGGCTGATGCATGTTCAGAATTGCTTTGTTTTCCTGGTAAATGAAATATTTTATTAGTACATTGTCTTTCACTTTATCTCTAATGGTTTTTTCCACCCCTTAAAATCTATTTTGTTTACTAGTAATATCCCTTTGCCAGTTTTCTTGTGGTTTTTCTTTTTCTTGGCATATTTCCTTTTCAAATATTTACTTTCAACTATTTGATGTTATGTTTTAGTTATGTCTTATATAATACGCAACATATAGCTGGGGTTCTTTTTTCCATTTCCATTCATTTTAATTGCTGAAACATTTGGATTTGTTGCTATATTTTAATGATTTTTCTTAGTCCTTTTTTCCTATTCCTTTTCTTTCTTTTTTCCTCTTCATTGCTTTCTAAGATTTTTCTTCTTTCTTTTCTTAAATTTCTTGTTTCTGGAAATTTTCATTTTCCTAGTAGTTAACTTTGAAACTTTATCATTCCTAATAAAATCTAAGATTAGTAAGTATGTGCACCCATCCTTTGGAGCTACACAAAGATCTAAGGACACTTTAATGGCTATCACTGTCTTGCAGTCTCAGTGCTATTTTTTCCCTCTATTTTCATTTCATCTTGCTTTTCTCCCATATGTATTTTTGTAGAGTTACCAAAATATTAACCAACACATTCTCATCATTTCTTATTGCTTTTCAAAGCTCCCATCTGGTGTCATTTTCCTTCAGTCTTAAGTATATCTGTGATTATTTTAGTGTACATTTCTGGTAAACTCTCTATTTTGGCTTTTGTCTGAAAATTCATTGATTCAGTTTTAGTTTTGGACAATGGTTGAGTACATAATTTTGTTTTTTCAGCATTTGGAAAATATTTCTTCCATACTGACTTTACAGAAGTCAGCCCTGATTCTAATTGTTATCCAGCCCTAAGTGATCTGACTTTTCTTTCTTTTGTTTGCTTTAAGATCTTCTTATTGTCTTTGGTATGAGATAGGTTCACTATATGTATCTGAGAATGAGTTTCTTTTTATTTATATCGTTTTCAGTTTACATTTTTTCCCTAGAGTTTAGGATTCATGTCTTTCAACAGTTTTAGAATTTTCTGTTATCCCTTTGAACGTTGTTTCTTCTCCATTCTCTTTATTATCTTCTGGGAATTCATTTATGTGTGTTTGATCATATTATGCTACCTTGGGGTGTCTTAGGTGTTTTTCTTATTTCCCATATCTTTTTTTCCATTTTGCTTTATTTAGGGTGAATTCTTTGAAACTATTTACCAGTTTAACAATTCCGATATTCTCTTCTATTTAGTCATTTCTTTTAGTATTAATTTCACTTATATATTATTTATAGAAAGTCTATATATTAGATTTTAAATATACTTAGTTATTTGTAAAAATGAGTCTCTTTATCCAATGCCATATTTTATAATTACATTTTCCTTTTCAACAGTGTATACATTTAACATCCTGTGGAGATAGTTCCAATAAGTGAAATACTTGTGGATCGGCTTCTACTGCCTCTGCTCCCCACCTCCCCCATCCCGATTCTCATTAGGGGTGACTCTTTCCTTGTTTTTAATTTAGAGATGCTCATTTGACTTAAAACTTCATGTATGGGATATCTTTGAGGCCTGGGTCAAAGGAGTTTTCTTTTAGAGAAAGCTTTCACTTGTTATTTCAGACATTAGGAAGCATCACCACACCAGGAACACTTTAAATTAAATCCTTGGCTTGCTGCTTTGTTTTTATGGCATAGTAGAATAAATTTAGACTATGAATCCTTATGAGGTCCAGCTTCTGGTTATGAATTCTCAAGAGAGTTTACTTATTTTTTTCCCTCAACCCAGTGACAAATTCACAACAGGCATGTTTCCTTGTTTTCCTTTTTTGTGTGACAAGATTATTTTTTCTCCAGCTCTGTGGTTCTATATTTATGTGGAGATTTCCTATTCTCTATGCTCTGAACGTCTTTCAAAGAAGAATCTTAAAGCAAATTTTCTGGGAATTTGTTCGAAACCTTCAGGATAAAAGCAAACTTTGGTGCTTGATTATTGATTATTTCTGCTTGAACTTTGTTTTTGGCCTCTCCAAAATCCTTTCTTTGATTCAACTCATCAGTACATTAGAAAAATTTTTAAATATCTTATTAAGCATTATGAGTGTGTCTTCTATACTGTTGGACGTTTAAATTCCACAAGAAGTGTTTTCAATTCCATTTCCTTTCCTTTGTTTCTGGGTTTCCTCTGTTGCTTCCTTATTTATTTTTTTTCTTACTGGTTGGTAATAGGAGCTAAATTCAGTTTTATGAATTTTCCCTAAGAAGGAATTTGAGATGAATGAAGTGAGCCAGTTTTCTTTACAGTGTAATGTAGATTTTATTGAGCACCTATTTAGTGTAAAATACTTAAAACAAATGGAAATTATTTTGTGTTTAAATTTTAAAGACATTCATTGTTTATATACATTTATGTTATTGACCAATTGGGTTATTATTTTATGATATAGTGTCAAGTTTATTTGTGAGGGAATCCATTACACTACCAAAATATTGCATGTAAAGAAGTAATAATACTATAAGTCAGTTTATTCAAGTTCATTTCCATGATACCTTATTTCCTATATTCCATTCTCTATACTTTTTAAATGTTTATTTATTTTTGAGAGAGAGAGAGAAAGCATACACAAGGAGCAGAAAGGGAGACAGAGGATTGGAAGCCAGCCCAGCGCTGACAACAGAGAGCCCTATGAGGGGCTTGAACTCTCAAACCATGAAATCATGACCTGAGCCGAAGTCAGATGCTAAACTGACTGAGCCACCCAGGCACCCCTGGCTCTGTATATTTTAAACTTTTCTATTATTCAGGCTTGAAAAATTATTTTAAGTCTCCTTCCACCATTGAGAGTTTAAATCTCAAACTATTTTCAACTAAAACACAACCATTTCCACTTGCTTACTCATTTCTCATATATAAATGATAAAATTGGTACAGTTAATTTAGGGGAAATAAATTACCTTTATGGCAAAATGTTTTATCCAATCTATAATTCCTTGTTTTGGAGTAGAGTCATTGGATTTTAGATGACTTGCTAATTTTTATTTATCTTTACTTTTTTCCAAATGTGATGATACCTTTATTATGCTTCAACACTAATTTACTGAAACAGGCCTGTTTCAGTGACCAGTCTTTTAATTTTAATTAAATCCGATAGCTTTTCTCCTAGACTAGTTTGACTAAGCCCTTTAATAAACAAAACAAAACAAAACAAAACCCTTGATTGACTAGTTCTGTATTCTTTGTTATTGTTGTTGCTGTTTTATTAATACTCTAATATGCTAAGACCAAGCTACCTGGGTAAAAAAGTCTCAGAACTAGGATGGTAAATCTTTTATGGAACTATTCTGCTTTTCCACATATTTCTGGATTCTTACTCATATAGTAGTCTGTTACGAAAGTGCTGTGTTACTTCACTTAACCATCCATGCTTCCTGTATACTTACAGTGGAATTTGAAATTCAAATAGTTCTGTTGGCAAGCAAAATGCCCGTAGTCCTCTATCAAAATTGACTTATGTACATTTTAGCTAAGCGTAGACACTTAAGGTAAGATCTGAATGACTTCTTCACCTATTTAACCCATCCCCCCACCCACCTCCGTTCTGGGCAGCAGGGTTTTTGAATCACTAAATTGTATGCCTGAAATTAATATAAAACTGTATGTTAACTAACTGGAAGTTAAATATAAACTAAAAGAAAAAAAAAGATCTGAGTGACTTCTGATGGCTAATGAGACTGCGTGCCTGACCACTGTGCATGTTTTTAGTCTTACCTGTAGCACTTTCTGGCTCACCAGGTTTAGCCACACTAGCCATCTTTTTGAATCCTAAAAGGCCCAATTCATTCCCACTTTAGGTCCTTTGACCTTGCTATCTTCTCTCTTTAAAATTTGCTTGACTGGCTCCTCCTTCCATTCAGGTCTCATCTTAAATGTCACTTTCCCAAGAGGACCCTGATTCCTCATTCTGAATTGTCTTTCACCATCTTTCACATTTTCAAGATAGGATTTTCAAGATACCATCAGCATCATGATGAAAAATACCATGTTCAGTATAGCACTCCATCCTCTGTGATACCTTGTTGGGAATAAAAGTGACATGTGATGAAGGGAGCAGTGACCACAGTAAGTTAGACTTTTCAATAAAAACTTTGTAAAAGCTGAAACGAAATGTCACGGCTAGTTTTGCATGGGTGTAATGTTTATTCCTAGAAAATATTTTGTTCACTTTATCCTTTTGCTTCCTGAATGGGTTACATTTCTCTGTGGCACTTGATTAGGTAGGATGAAGCTTCTAGAATCCTATTAACTGTATACAAATATGTTTACCGTTCATGTCAAGTCCTGAGATGAAAATGTGAAATAGTGCAAAGGTGTGGTAAAATGCGACCGTGACAAAAATTGACTCCAAAAACTTCATTTTCCATTTGTTTTCCTTTTTGTGAGAAGGGGTGTTTCAGTTAGCCTTTGCTGCATAGTAAACCACCTGCTATGTTTGTGGCATAAAACAACAACCATTTAGGAGCTTGAAATCCCACGGGTTGGCTATTGAGGCGGAGTGCAGCTGGGTGGGTCTCCTCCACTTTCTCCTGGGCTCATGCCCACAGCTGCAGTCAGCTGGCAGATGGCGAGGGACACGCTGGCACTGGGTGGCCTACCTCCCACGTCTGGCCATTGGCTGCAGTGACAGGCAACTGTGCACTATGTCTCTAGCATCTGCCCACATTTATCACATGGTAGCAAGTCCCACTGTACAAATACTGACCAAATCTTTTCTTCTGTCACATTTGCTAATGTCCTATTGGCTGAAGTCTGTCATGTGGCCAAGACCAGCTATCACAGGGTAGAGTTATACATCCCACCTCATAATGGAAGGAGCTGCAAGATCACATTGTAGAGAGGTATATACATATTGGAATGGGAGGAATCAGTGGTGGTTTTTTGTGGTTTATTAGATGGAGTACCTAAAAATCATCTTTTGAAATCAAAATCTCATAAAGAAAAGAAATTTTATTTTTTTAATGTTTGTTCATGTATTTTGAGAGAGAGAGAGTGTGTGTGTGTGCACGAACATGTGCACACTTGAGTGGGGGAGGGGCAGAAAGAGAGAGGGAGGGAGAGAGAGTATCCCAAGCAGACTCTCTGCTCTCAGTGCAGAGCCCCATGCGGGGCTCAAACTCAGGAGCCTTGAGATCATGACCTGAGCTGAAGTCAAGAGTCAGACACTTAATCACTGAGCCGCCGAGGCGCCCTAGAAAAGAGATCTTAAAAATTGAGCTGCTGAGTGCTTTCCTAACTTCTCAATCTTAATTACCAGCTAAATAGTTTTCACATTTGATATGCATAGGGAGTATCTTATATGCTTATTGACATTCAGATTCTAGCATCCTTCCCTTACACTGTAAGGGATCCAGTGTACTTGGGGTGAGGTCCAAGAATCTTTTTTAAGCTTACCAGTGTATTGTGGTGTAGGAGATCTAGAAGCACTGTATCTTCCGAGGACAGAATAGAAGGGTACGCATTCTTACGTCTGGATGAGAAGTATGGGGCAATCTGTTAAAAGCTGTCATTTCTCTGAAATACATGTTTTATCTGAAAGCATTAAATCCTATAATAGTTTTCTTTAACATGTAGCAACACTCAAGGTAAATTCTGCTAGGTTAAGTTCCTATTTATTCATGTGATGAATTTTCTTCATGTAAATAGACCTAACAAATGTGAAAGAATGTACATAATAAAGAAAAGTAAACTGTTGTTATAATCAATAATATATGTTATATGAAGTCAGCTTTTGTATGAAATACTTGTCTAAAAAGATCTTTCTCCCTGATTTTGGATTTCGTGGATTTAAGAAAAATAGAGCAGCTACAAAAGGGAAAGCAAATTACAGATTTTTTTCCAAGGCATAGTTGTGCTATTTCTAAATAATAAATCGGGAAAGTTATATTTAAGCTCTAACTCTTTGGCCAATTATCTTATTTATATGAAAACGGTTGGAAAATATTTTAATAAAGTATTTTGTGCTGGTAATATTATATTTTACCTTCACATTTGATTTATATCACTCAAATATAGATACTCCAAAGAAAAAAGAGAAGATAAGCCATCTTCTAGGAAAATAATCTCTCTCACTTTGTAATTCAGTCACTGGAACACTGCAAAAACTCACAGTTTACTGTGGAGCAAAACATAAGCTGTGTGCACAGTTAGAAATAGGAAGCCGCAAATTTATGTGTAAAAATATTTGTTTTTGAATAATATTATCAGAGGCCTCGGTGACACATTAGTTAAGTACCCTGTAGCTGTATCTGCTTGTCTGATTATCGGGCTGGGACTCTGAATTTGTCTTTAATAAAATCCCAGAGGAAAAAATCCCTCTTCCTTGCTACCAGTTGAAGGAAATCACACAACTACTGAAGAAGGGTTCTGCCTGTAGGGACTGTCTAATTAAACATCTCGTGAAAGCATCTCGTGAAAGCATCTCCCTATGCTATTTGCCATTTCATTTTCTGAAAGCATGATGAAAATTGAAAATATCATTCAGTCTTATGTCCTGTGAAGATAACATCAGTGTTTCCTAGGTCTCTTGGTAAATCATATGCTCAGAGTTTAGGTAGAAATTCTGAAGAATTCATTTATAATCCTGGTGTAAAGTCAATGCCTGTTTTATCTCACTGATTGTAGATTTTGCTTCCAGAATCAGATGGGGACCTCTTATTTCCCCCTGTGTTTCATTTGGTAATCATCACCTTCAGAGTTACATCTTGAGCTACTTTTTATTTCCAGATGCATAGGTTAAGGAAAGTCACTGTAAAGATGTGGATAAAGAAAGATGCTATTCGGTACTTTTCTTCTTTGTTAGCCAAGAAGAAATTCAGAGTTCAAGTGAAAAATATCAGTCTTCCTTGTTAAATGAAATTCTCCCATTCTGATATTTTAAAACAAGAGGTTTAATAAATCAGGCTTAAAACTTTTAATTTAAATATTATATTTTTCAAAAAATTTTTAATGTTTATTTATTCTGAGAGAGAGAGACAGAGTGTGAGCAGGGAAGGGGAAGAGAGAGAGGGAGACACAGAATCTGAAGCAGGTCCCAGGCTCTGAGCTGTTAGCACAGACGTGGGGCTTGAACTCATAAACCGCGTTATCAACTTCATGACCTGAGCTGAAGTTGGACACTCAACTGACTGAGCCACACAAGTGCCCCTTAATTTAAATATTTTAAATACGAAGTTTACTTATATATAATGTAACACCACAGAGAGTAACTGCTGACACTTCAAAGACTTTTTCACTCATTTATTCAACTATCTCGTCCTTACTGAAAACCTGTTATGTTCTAGGTAACAGGCTATGATGATTCACAAGGAATTATGAAACAAAAACATTTCAATTTACATTACTTATTCCACTCTACATTCAACAGTTTATTCAGGAAGTTAAAACATTTTTTTTTTGCTTATTCTCATGCTTTTTAAATTTTTCTGAACAATTTCAAAATCCAACATTAAGTTCCAGTCACCGTTGAAAAATTTTCCTGCACATTTCAACTGTAGGTAAAATTTCAAAATGGTTTATTTCTTTTGAAGCAGAGTGCCTCTGGTTTCTCTTTCCCCCAAGAAATTGTAGCCTTTTTAATATTACCTGGTGGGAAATTCAGTGACCTTAAAAGTATAGTTCTTGGGGATTATTCAGGCCTCAGCGACGCCTTCAGGGTGATGTTTATGTCTACTTAGAGTCAGAAATTAGAACGGACAGGGGTCTTCAGCAAAACTGACTTGAAACTCATGCTTCACAGGTGTGTCAAGACAGCTGCAAGAAGGCCAGGTTATCCACCTGGGTATGTGAGCACCTGAATAACGGTGGCTTCTAATCATGCTAAGGAGGAGTTAATAGAAGATTGCCCAAACTAACGATGGCTAACTGTTGACGCCAACATTGTGTGTGCAGGTGTTGCAAATTAAGACTGTCATTTTCTCAAGTAGCAACGTGAATTACATACCACAGCTGAAAAGCAATATCAGCGTCTTTTATTAAAATGAATATGCCTGATGGTCAATTATCAGTTGGATGGCATTCAGTTAACAGTGACAATGATTTTGCAACCTGAGGGTCTCAGAGTAGAATAGTCCCATAATGTAGAGATCAGCTGTTTTCTTATGGGCATGTTTGCATTAGAGCAGCTCTGTGAGCCTGACCCAAATTTAGATTAAAGCAGAAAAACCTTTCATGATCACTGAAACCCACTGAAATGTCAGTGAACTTAGAGAAATCCAATTATGATGCAAATGTGAAATTATCGGCACAACAAAATAAACAAAGCATCTGAGCCTTTCTGAAGCTCATTCCAGTTCTGAAATAGCATTAGATTAAGATAATAACTTGACTTTATGAATTAAAATGAAAGAGGAATATAGAATTAGGTGCTACTCTGGTGGTAATTTGTTTCTCTTGTTCAGCCAAATTAGTGCCCTGGACTCGGATGGTTTTATATGGGCCCAAATGCTTCTTCAAATGTGTGTAGATTCAGTTGGCTCACATTAAAAAAGTATTCTTTGGCTGTAGTTGAAGTAGTCCTGCATGTGGCCAACAAATATAGGAAATCAAAGTTTCCTGTGTGTGTGTATGTATACAATTTAGTGTCACTTAAAATGATTTCTTTTACAGTGTATTGTGTATTTTATAGACATTTGATGTGAGCCAAACAAGAGAAAAATGAAGTCCAAAGGGATATGTAATTTTCTGTGATCATCTGGTATTTTTTAGCATTATCTATTTTACTTAAATCTTTTAACTTTTAAATCCATCCAAAATAATAGAGTGAAACAATTCATTGCTTTTAATGGAAATCTTTTATTATTATTATTATTAATACTAATTATTCAAAGGGCACTTAATAAGCAATATCAGTCTTAAATATCTTGCCACTTTTTATCTGGGCATCACTCCAGTGTTTTAAGCCACTAAATATAATGAGCATTGAGGATTAAATCCTAGTTCACAGTGTCCCTAAAAGTGACCAAATAGCATATTGCACATCAAAAATGACTGTGTCATAATTTTCTCTCTAATAATATGTTGGCATCTCTCAGACCTTAGAGATTTGAATAAAGGATAGGATTTACAATTTTATTTACAATTGTAAATATGATTTACCATTTCCTCTCCATGCGTCTGTCTGTCTTCCTGTCTGTCTCTCTCACACACACAGGCACACAGAGGCATCACAGGATATTATAGGTTAGTTTAAAACTCCTTTCTTTGAAATAAAAATTATTATGTAGGCATATGAAATTATGTTTCTTCATTTAATAAATATTTCTTAAGTATGTAGCTACCACATCATAAGATGCTGGATAGATAGTGGGAAATGAAACATTATAGTTGTGATATTCACCACATATGATATCTGTTGCAGGAGGCAGACAGGTTAACAAACAAATATCAAAATATAAATGAAAGGAAATGGTGAGGTGTGGTAAGGAAATTTAAGAAGGAGCTATTTTGTACTGACTGATCATGTAAGACAGCTTTGAAGATGTGAAAATCAAAATAGGGACTGAAGACATGAGCCTTGTAGTGTGTGGGGTGCATTGTGTTGTGAGCCGTGTGTTGGTGAAGAAGGTGGAAACCTGACTGTTGCCATGACCTGAAGGGAGGCAGTGTGGCTGGAGGCCAGCAGTTAATGGAGAGTGTGTAGACAGAGGAAGCCTAAGCAGACAGGTACTTCAGAATATTCAGAGAAGCTTGGATTTTATAGCCTTGCCTAATACTAATGCAAAGAAAACTATACAGTTTCCTTCTTTCTTTTTAAGTTGACTGATTTATTTTCAAAGAGAGAGAGAGAGAGAGAGCAGGAGAGGGCCAGATAGAGAGAAGAAAGAGAACCCCGAGCTGGTTCTGCACTGCTAGCGTGGGGCCTGACAAGGGGCTCTGACTGACAAACCACGATATGACCCGAGCCAAAATCAGAGTCAGATGGTTAACCAACTGAGATACCCAGGCACCTCTGCAGTTTCCTTTTATTTTCTCAAAAATCTCTATTTGAAACTTTATGAAGAAATTTAGAAATCTGGGCATGAATCTTGTATGGATTTAGCTGTGGTTTAAAAGGCTGGTCACCCTAGAACCACAGAGAAGATGGGTTTCCCATCATTTTGGAAGAGGGAGAGGGCAATGTCTGTCCTATGTTGGAATGCTGCTTTGGCTCACTCTAAGGAGAAATTGGTTCAATTCCCATTACTATTTACACAGAAATGCATTTTTCACCAATCCTACAGAATAAATTATCTTGATGATATAAATCTTATTTTCATTTTGAATATTTGTTTTATAAAAGCTTATGATGAGATAGAGTTTTGGAAAAAATGACATTTTTGCTCAATATCTCAGTATCACTGATCATCAGGGAAATGCAAATCAAACTACAATGAGGTATCACCTCATACTTGTCAGAATGAATAAAATCAACAACACAAGAAACAGCAGGTGTAGGCAAGGATGTGGAGAAAGAGGAACCCCCTTGCACTGTTGGGATGGGTGGGAATGCAAACTGGTGCAGCCACTCAGGAAAACAATATGGAGGTTCCTCAAAAAGTTAAAAATAGAACTCCTCTAGGATCCAACAATTGAAATCCTAAGTATTCACCCAAAGAATACAGAGCAATATATTCTTATAGCAGCATCATCTATAATATTCAAGCTATGGAAACAGCTCAAGTGTTTATTGACTGCTGAACAGATAAAGAAGAGGTGGAATATATATAAAATGGAATATTATTCAGCCATAGAAAATAATGACATCTTGCCCCTCTAGATTTTAAAAATATTATCTCATTGGGGTTTTGATGTGTATTTCCCTGATGATGAGTGATGTTGAGCAATTTTTCTTGTGTCTCTTCAGGCTACCTGTATGTCTTCTTTGGAAAAATGTTTGTCTTCTGCCTGTTTTTTAATTGGATTATTTACTTTTGGTGTGTTGAGATTTATAAGTTCTTTATATATATTGGACACTAACTCTTTACTGGATGTCATTTGCAAATACCTTCTCCCATCCTGTAGGTTGCCTTTTAATTTTGTTAATTGTTTCCTTCACTGTGTAGAGGCTTTTTATTTTGAAACCTTGCCATTTGCAATGATGTGAACTGAGCTAGAGAGTATTATGCTAAGTAAGATAAGTCAGTCAGAGGGGGGTGAATGTCATGTGATTTCACTCATTGTGAGGTTTGGGGGGGCAAAGCAATGAGCATAGGGAAAGGGGGTGGGGGAGAAGCAGACCAGGAGATGGATTCTTGATGGTGGAGAGCAGACTGGTGGTTGCCGGAAGGGACACATTGGGGGGATGGGTGAGATGGGTGATGGGAATTGAGGGGTGCACTTGTTGTGGCGGGTGCTGTTGCGTGGGGGTTGGGGGTCACTACATTGTGCTCCTGGAGCTGATATTGCACTGTGTGTTGGCTGGCTGGAATTTAAATAGAAACTTAGGAGAAAAAAAAAATCCAATGGGGCTTGCTCTAAAAATCATAAAACGTGTATTTATTAAAGTGCTGCCTATTGCAACAGTGTCCAATGGAAGTTTCTGTGATGGTGGGAATGTTCTGTATTTGTGCTGTCCAGTTTAGGAGCCAGATCTCACATGTGGCTTTTGAATATTGAGAACTTGGCTAATGTGACTGAAGAACTGAATTATTTATTTTATTTTAATGCATTTAAAATTTAAAAACTGCATGTGGCTAGTGGCTACTGTATTGAACTCAAACCTACTATGTACTTACCGTGGGTTCTCAATTAGTGCAGGCCAGTGGGAAATACATAGAACTTACTCTCCGAGAATGCACATACATATAACTGTGTAAGACATACATGTGAATCTCTGGAATTTAGCCTAGAAAATGAGAAGCACATGACAGAATTTTGGGTAAACCACTAGAAGTTTCTGAAGAATGATACTCTGAGTAATAAACTGGGGGAATATGGTAGAAGAATCAACAGGGGTCCTGAGCCTTGAAGGTTGGGCAAAGTTGTTAACATGTGGGGTTGGAGTGAAAAGCATTAGGAGCAAAGTAACAGGAGAGGAGAATAAACAGTCTGTGTCAGAGATATGGCTATCATCCTGATAACAGTGGTAATAATAGCTAACATCTATCAAGTATTTACTATGAGACATTTTTCTGAGAGCTTTACATGCATTAATTAATTCATTCTCACAACAGTTTTCAAAGGTTAAACGCCACATCATTATCCTCAAATTACAGATAAAGAAGCTGAGGGTAATGAGGTCAAGTGAATTTCTCAAGGTCAAGCTGGTAGTGACAAAACCAAGATGTGAAGTAAGGAAACCTGAATCAAGCACAGAGTTGTCCCAACTGGAAGCCTGAAGATCAAGTAATAGTTACAGGGATAGGATGTGGAGAGCAGATGGGCTTGTAAGAAATCCCGTTGAGAAGACAGCAGGTAGATGAGAAAATAGTAAGGAGCTCTCAGGTTAAAGGTTAAAGGAGAACAAAGAAGGGGCTGTGTATTATTGGGAGATAGGACAGGGGAGGTTGTCATGGAGGAAATATAATTAATGAATCTAAAGACTTCTAAAAGCCTAAAGCTCTTAGACTTGGCTTTTGAATGTTTTCTTCACTCTAAGCCTTTTTTGTTTTTTCCTAATGACACTTTATTTGACGGGAGGAGGGTGTTCTCTCAGCTTTTTGGTTTCCTAATTTCTTCCTCTTTTTGACTATTGTTTTTACCAAGATGAGTTGTGTTATAGCTTAGCTGTGGAATTCTTAAACCTTGATTAAATGTCCGTGGATATTCAGAGTTGTGTTCAATATAGCTGGAAATAGTTAATTGCCCAATAGGTGTTTTGTAGGACATCATTACACAGGCTATGCTGGGGTTCATTTTGTAGCCCCATTTATCCAGAGATTTCTCTGTAATTCCTTCTGAACCCACAGTTGGTGTCTGTTACAAATGCTTTTTTATTTTTCTAATTTTTTAAAAGATTTTTTAATGTTTATTTTTTATATAGAGAGAGACAGAATGTGAGCAAGGGAGGGGCAGAAAGAGAGGGAGACTCAGAACCAGAAGCAGGCTCCAGGCTCTCAGCTGTCAGCACAGAGCCTGACAAGGGGCTTGAACTCATGAACTGCAAGACCATGACCTGAGCCAAATCCACTCGTCCAACCAACTGAGCCACCCAGGTGCCCCTACAAATGCTTTTTAAATGAGACCATATTTCTGAGATTGATATTGAATTAGAGCAAAAACACACTCTTGTTCCCACTGGAGTAGCTTCAACAATAGAAATAGGTCAACCTCCCAAGAGACCCGCCTGTGAGATTCATCTTCATTATTGAAATCAAGTCACCTACCACAAAGACGAAACTGGATTTAAGAATTTGTGTTTGTAAATAGTTAATCTACAGTTTGTTCACATGGAAAACCTAATTAGTACCTACAATTGAAGAGATATTTCTGGAGATCATACCAGCTGTCGCCTAGATGGGGCAGATGGCCCACAGCTCTTTAATGGGGGGGCGGGGGAAGATGATGTGTTGGCTTGGGGAGATTTGGATAAGAGACTTCATGAACTCTCTTTTTCATTTAAAAAGCATTTTAGTATTTTCACAAGTGGTATTTTTATGAGAGGTGTTGTATTCAGTTTTTATCCAATGATAAAATATAGACAATTTTATCTATCTCCATGCATACTTGCAGAAGTCTGTCTACATATCTACAGAGGATAATTATTCTATGTGTGTTAAATGACAGTGGGCTTGTGGTCAAGTATTTTTTTTCCCATTTTTAAAAAATATCCATGCCTTCACCTGGCTCCGAACGTCCCTCCTGTTCCTCTGTGTTGTGTTCTGAGCGAGTAAATAAATGCACCCAATTACCATTAGGACCTGCTGAGGCAAAAGGGTTTCTTGCACACTCATTAGTGTGCCTCTGATGCGTGTGCAGGAAACCTTCTTTTTCTCTTTCATCTTATTTGAAATCTCTGAGGATTCCATCACTTATGGAACTATTAGACCTTTGGTGATGATGATTCTGATGATGTCTCTGGTGGTGTTGGTGCTGGTGGTTTCATTAACAAGGATGCCTAGCTTGTTACGGGGTTACAAAAGCTTTTACAAGTATCAACATAGTGATTCCTCACAGCAATCCTATTGTTTCCCACATTTTACACTGTTATTCTCATTTTACATTAGCATGTTTAATTCTTAGAAAAGCTGCAGATAAAGTTTACACAGTCTGTCCCAAATCATATAGTCAGTTTGCGTTGAGACAAGATTTAACCAGCTGATGGTTCTAGAGTCTGTATTTTTAATCCAGTGTGCACTGTGATCATGGCATTTAATTATTTATTTATTTATTTAAAAAAATTTAAGTGTTTTTTATTTATTTCTGAGAGAGGGAGACAGTGTGAGCAGGGGAGGGTCAGAGAGAGAGGGAGACACAGAATTTGAAGTAGGCTCCAGGCTCTGAGCTGGCTGTCAGCACAGAGCCCGACGCGAGGCTCGCACCCACGAACTGTGAGATGACCTGAGCCAAGGTCGGATGCTTAACCGACTGAGCCACCCAGGTACCCTTGATCATAGTATTTATTATGAGTGATTAAATAACTTAATAACAGGCATAATTTATATAATATTTTATAGTTTACTTAGTACTTAAAATTTTTTTTAATGTTTATTTTTTGAGAGAGAGAGAGAAAAAGAAAAAACGGAGCACAAGCAGGGGAGGGGCAGAGAGAGAAGGAGACACAGAATCCAAAGCAGGCTCCAGGCTCTGAGCTGTCAGCACAGAGCCCGATGCTGGGCCCGAACCCATGGACCATGAGATCCTGACCTGAGCTGAAGTCTAATGCTTAGACGACTGAGCCACCCAGGTGCCCCTTTAGTACTTTTGCTTATATTATTTGATTCACCAGACTCTATAAAGTTGGTGAAAAATGGATTCAAGAAAGAACACATGACTTGGCCTACGTTGGCACCAAATAACCTTTGCTAGAACTGGGATTCCTGCCTCATTGTATGGCAACAAGTTCCATGTCTATTTTAATTATCTCTGCTGGACCAGGACGTTATATCCTGTGGGGTGGAACACTGAGAAAGTCATTAAGGACACCATACGCCTGGAGGAGACATTACATGTGTTATTGGTTTGAAGATAGTGATAGGATTTCTGAAATTTGGGTAAGTGGAGCTTCAGTTTCCTTCTCTCATTAGAGATGTGTGAACCTGAAAAGGCTACTCTTCAGCCTTTTGCTTTTTGGGGGGCTCATTCACTCCTCTGATAACTAGAGCATGTAACAGATTTTACTAAACTTTTAAGTTTAGTCAACCTTTGATTAAGGCTCCATGATATTTCAGAGAGTCTTAAACCAGAAGAGATTAAATTAGAAAGATATGAGTTATATACCTATGATTCCTAGTGTAGCCTTAAGTACCTGGTTTATCTTCTCTGAACCTCACTTTCCTCATCTGGAAGAAGATAATAGAAATACTGACATAGAAGAATTTATCTGGCAATTACATGAAATGATGTATATAAAGCGCATAGTGCTATGTCTGGCACATGAGAGGCACTGAATACATTTGGAGAATTATTTTTTCATATTATATTTAATTCATTGGTGGCTCAGATCTAGGACACGAATGATTCTATCTTTATACAGAAACAAGGAAAAGTTATTTATGAAATTCTTCCAGGGAATATTCTGTCTCCAATAATTGCTCATCAAGTGAAGGATAAATGAAAAGGGCCTTAAGGGGGCACTTCTTTCCTTCAATTATACTTTACTGCATTTGGTGGGGAAAGTATATGCTGTAATGATATTTTTGACATTTTTGAAATGTTCTTATTTTAAAGGGTTTTCACTTGCAACAAAAAAATACATATTTGCATTAGTCTGCCTGTTTATCTCCTCTGGACTCTACTTATGTTTATTTATGGTTTGTATCAGTGATAACTGGAAATGTGGCCTTGAATTGCTCTATTTATAATAAGTTTCAAAGTTTGTGACCGTTGGGCAGGTTTCTTGAAAGTTTTTTCTGCAGGATGATGCCATGAATTGAATGTTTGTGTCCCTTCAAAATTCTAAACCCCAAAATTGGGAACCCTAAACCCTGATGTGATGGTATTTGGAGATGGATTGTTTTTGCAAGTGATTAGGTTATGAGGGTGGAATTTTCATGATGAGATTCCTTAAAAGAGGAAACATTAAAGAACTTCCTTTTGCTCAGCAGTCATGGGAGATCAAGGGAGAATATGGTCATCTATAAGCCAGACAGTAGATCTGCCAGCATCTTGATATTGGATTCCCCAACTTTCAGAATGTAAGAAACACATATTACTTATTTAAACCTCCCAGTCGATGGTATTTTGTTATAACAGCCTGATCTAAGTCCGATGATAACAGTTTCTTAGAGAGTAGTGATTCTATCTTAGCCCAATATTTCTCCAGTGGTTGTAAAAAGTATGAAATAACATTTCTCTGTTAATATTTATTTTGTAGTAGGATATCTGTGGCAAATTTTAATTTGTGTTTTTAACACTGTTCTTCTTACAGTGTATCCTTTTCCATTTTAACTACGTACTTCAGTTCTCACTTTGGGGGTTTTGCAAGGCAGAAAATAAATCTGCTTGAAGCTGGAAACTCTTGCTTTCTTCTATAAACACTAACATTTGTTGTGGAGGTGATGTGAGTTACTCTAAAAGGGGAAGAAAGAGAAGTGAGAGGAATTTTTTGCCTTCCAGATTTAGAAGAATTTAGATGTTTGAGGGTTCTGTGAGTATCAGGACCCTTTGCAAATGATGGTAGCATCTGGAGAGGTGGTAAAACATGGGAGGATATAGCTTCCTGGGGCACCTGGGGTGGCTGGACCCTCTCACAACATCGTGCAGATTTCCAGGTTGATGCAAATGCCCAAACCTAAAATCCTACCTCCCAAGCATGACACCAAAGCAGAGTTTATGGCTGAGAAGGGGCTTATGTTGGCTGAGACAAATGAGTGAACCGTTGATCTGGAACAATGGCCTTACTGGGGGTGGGGGTGGGGGGTTAGTTACTCAGTTCTGTGGCATTAAGTAAGAGAGCCTGCAATCTTTGTATGATTTTTGTATGATCTGGTGGTTTATTTTCTATCATATGATCTGATTTTAGCACAGAGATGGGTTTGTATTGATTTAAGAAAATAAGGAAATTGATATTTTTTTTATTGGAGTTTGGATTTTATGGATAGAGATTTCATTTCACTACAGCTTCTGGTGTGGCCAAATACAATGTTTACCTAAACAACTCATATGGACTCTCATATTTAATAACAAGTGCCACTTTTTGACAGCTGATAGCTCAGAGTGTTGTCTTACAGTATTCTTTTTATTGGTTGTCTTGTTTTCTGAGCTGGGATGTGGGTCCCTTAAGTACAGAGACCTTGCGTTTATTCTTTGCATCTTCTCCACCTTCTGAGATATCACTTTAGATATCTGTGCCTGATTCTTACCATTATACTTGTTCCAGAGAGTATTAGAAAGGAGAAAGTTTTATCATTGATACAACCGCTTATTTTCCTGGACTCTCAGAAGACTGTGATCAGTGGACAGTACTCATCCTGAGGGCAATAATTAAGAAAGGATAAGGATAATCAGAGGTTTTTTTTTCTAGATAGGTACGCATTTTTTTTCTCTAAGAAAAATCAAAAGGGATAAAAATTAAATATGTATAGCTGTATAACATCTATGCTAACTAAGCACAGCTACCAAGAAGGCCTGGATTGTGGTATTATGAATATGTGAATTTGTTTGGTATATAGCATACCCAGAGGTATTTACTTTATTGAGCCAAACAATTCACAATTATCTGGCTCATCATTGCTTACAAGTACTTTGGCCTACTTTATTCCTGATGGTGGCTTAACTGAAAAAATTGGTAGAACTTCTCTCAAGCACTAAGAATATTTGCAGATATAAGAGGCTTCTAGGTAGTCTGCACTAATAATGGCCATTTTTTCTCATTTGCAATTATGACAAGCCCCCCCGCCCCCACCCCTAAACTTTGCTTGTGTTGCCTGAGACACATTTTGTAGCTTTCTTGGAACACCCTTGAATGTGCCTATTTAAAATTTCCCCAAGCTTCATGCTTCTTGTATCCTTATCTGGCCACATCACACACTGCTTTTCTGGGTCAAATCACACACACTAGATGTATTCAGTCTTAGAGGAAGAGAAAGGAAAAAAAAAATACCACTCAGACCTGTCCCCAAAGCTGCTTTAATCTCTTCCTTCTACAGCTTTTCTATTTGGAATACAGTGGGTGAGTGCCAGGGGCACCTAACCCCATGAAAGTCCCCGTGAACCCCGCCCATGTCCCCCAGTTTTGCTACAAGGATACTTAACACCAGTTCTGAAGCAGGATCGCAAGAGGAAAGGTTTTAATGAAAACACCTGGATAGCATTTTATTATTTATTTCACTAATTTGTTTAGGAGCTTTCCTTAAGGTGTGAACTATGCTTTAATTGGTCTAAAATATCCCTTCACTATTTCACCCCCATCCTTAGCCTTAAGGTACCACGTACCCTGTGATGAGCCATAGATGGAAGATTCAGGCAATAATCAGATGCTGGGCTTTACTCTTCACTGTCTTTCTCTAGCTTTGGAAACTCAGGCAGCTTATCTGTGTAGGATAAAATGACCTGTCAGAGCTTCAGTTTTTAAACTATTAGAAATGTGAATTTGTTGCTATTCATTAAAGGAATTCCCAGTTCTCACATTCTGTGCTACTTTTGTCACTCACATTAAGCATGTGGATAAATATCCTTCTCTGTATTAGTACAAATGGTGTTAATATTCTTCTTCCCTGTTTCCCTGCCCTGTTCTATCCCCTGAGAACAAAGTGGAAATGGAATATACTAGGCTGGACAAAAACATATTTTAATATCCATCAATCTATCTATCTATCTATGTATCTATCTATCTATCTATCTTTTGTTTATTTATTTTGAGAGACAGTACAAGTGGGGGAGGGGCAGAGAGTGAGGGAGACAGAGGATCCAAAGTGGGCTCTGTGCTGAGAGCAGCGAGCCTGATGTGGGGTGTGAATTCACAAACTGTGAGATCATGACCTGAGCCGAAGTCAGAGGCTTAACTGACTGAGCCACCTGGGCGCCCCGTATTTTAATGTTGAACTCACAGGTTGGTATTAGACCACAGCAAAGCTTTGATTGCCCTTCCGTGTTTTGCCATGATCAGTTTTCTAAATTTGTTTTTCTCACTCCAAATCTTACTCAAGGGTTTCTTGTTGCTTTGGCATTGAAATATAATGGAGTCTGCCCTCTCTCTTTTGGGAATTCCTCTGGTGTAGCTATTGGCCAGCCACCTTCACTAACAGTCCTCCTCAAAAGTCTGTTAGTGCCGGTGAGAATTCTCTGATGTATGTGAGCTTTGGGGGAAGAAAGGGTGGAGGGGTGGGGTAAGGAATGGATAAAGATTGAGAGAGAAAACACTCATACCTGCTTTGTGATCTTGTGCAACATCGTCTTTCTGTGTGCCACTTTCTCATTTATGAAACCGAGGGGTCTGTTTTATGTCTTGTCAGGATGACCAGAGGTCACGTACGTAAGATATGTAGGGTACATCTGGTGTTAAATCAGTGGTATTTTGTCATTATTTTTTCTCTCATCTTCATCCTCTTTTCCCAGAAGTTTTTGCCTATCTGTGCTCCACAGTCTTCGTTGGTGCTGATCGCCTCAGGGTGCCCTTCACGGTGTCTCTGCCCACTGGGTCAACTTGTCCTGTCCTCCCAAAAAGCTGACTACATGGACGCTCTGGGAGTGCTCCACTGAACTGTAAAATGTAGCTACCATCTATGTTACCTTGACAAAAGGGCACAGGTTCTGAGCATAGTAGGCAGTTACATGGTCCACATGGTTCTTTGACGAATGCCTCATTTCTTGCTGGGGTGCCCGCTCTCAACACGCAGGGCCTGGGTCTCATTAATCATTTCCCTTTCAAATCTCAAAAGCCTAACACAGTGTCTGACCCATCAGAGGTGCTCTACAAATCAAACTCATGGCTGAAGGTGCAGATTATTAAGGTGGCATGCAGTGATACTTAGTCTGTGAGGTGAAAGGATTGGAAACTTCCTGTGATTTAATTAACTAATTGTAGATGCATGAACCTCTTATGGAGATACAACATAACTCCATGAGTTTCTTGTGCCCTGTGATATACCAGATGAATACTCAGGAAGCCTAAGGAAGGTCAGAGCTCTGAATTACAAATTGTGTTAGGTGAACCCATACTTTCTTATACAGAGAGATTTATCTTGGATATCATTGCTCCATTGAGGAACATACTTTCTTGAAATCTTTGAGCTGTGAAACCCAACTTGGTATGCCGGTAATTCTCTGTCATAGAGCTTCTGTTCTGGGCAGCTCTTCCCTTGAGAAGCTCCATCAGGGCTTTTGTGGTTCCTGTCTTCTTCTAGGATTGAGTCAAGGCCAGTCCAGGGAGTCATCCCCAAAATTAGAGATTTGGAGCTAATGGAATCAAGTTCATGAAAGAGGGTAGAATCTAGAGAGATTTCTAGATTTTCAATATTTTCCTTAAAATGGACCTTACAGGTCATTTAAGGCTGGCCATCCATTTCGCATATTAACCATCCATGACCTAGGGAAGATGAGCAGTGAAGGCAAATCCTACTGCATGGGGGTATGACAACATCAAAACTGTATCTCAGACCCTGAAACTATTGATTATCATTCCTTCTACTCCATGATATGTGTATGCCAAAATATACACTGTAAGTGTGTTATTTTCATTGTGATCTAATAAATGCACATGTGTGGACTTTACTAGAATTTTTAATTTTTATCTTATGAAAGCATTTTGGACAATCATATTCAATCTAAACCTAGCTTTCAGAGCAATGTAATACCTTATCCTGTCAGTTTTATTTCTATCCTAAATTTTATGTAAAGTTCTACATACAAATAACTTATAGAAGTAACATTGAGGCAAGGCTCCAATTTGCTATATTTGCCCTTGATTGAAGATGCCCCAGAAGCCAATTTTCATTTCAGTGAGCAGCTCATAGATGCAATTATTTGTATGTGTAATAAGGATTAGGAGGTTCAGAAATTTTGTTCATTAAGTTGACCACTGAATAACGGATAGTTTTGATTGTTTTAAATGTTTATTTTTTTGAGAGAGACAGAGAGAGAAAAGGAGACATAGGATACAAAGCAGGCTCCAGGCTCTGAGCTGTCAGCAAAGAGCCTGACAAGGGGCTTGAATTCACAGACAGCGTGATCATGACCTGAAACGAAGTCGAATGCTTAACCAACTGAGCCACCCAGGTGCCCAGCATAACGGAGAATTTTAACCCCAGTTGGCCAATGGAGGAAACTTGGCACACATAATAATGACACATTGTTTAATATTCTTATCAACCTGGAGCTATGGTTTATTAACATTTCCTGGAAATCTCCTATATATTTTTAGAACTTGAAAGAATAAGTTGTTGATGAATTGATTTATAACCAACTTGTATTAATTATATAGGTGATCTTAATATGATTTGTTGATATGCATGGCAAGCTGCCTTAGAATTAAAGACCCATTATCCTTCTCATGGGCTCATGTATGAGATGGCCACATAATAAGATATCAGCTATAAAGTAAGTCTTAGCTTTCATGGAGATATATAGGTTATCAGTTTTAGGATAAGCAGTTTTAAATGTCTATAAATTCCTATTCTGCTTTGTAGAAAAATTCTTTAACCCTGTATATTTGATACTTTTCATGCTTTTTTCTTTCAGATTCCAATTCTGATTTTTATTTTTTGTTTCATTTTTTTTAAGTGGGCTCCATGTCCAATATGTGGCTTGAACTCATGACCCTGAGATTAAGAATTGAATGCTTTACCAGATGAGCTGGCCAGGTGCCCCCCAATTCTGACTTTTAAAAATAGTTAAGTGTCTGTCCAACCCATTAGGCTGTGAACTTCAAAAGGGAATGTACCATTTTGCATTTATTTTTAGGTGTGTCCCAGTGCTAAATAAAGTTCCTGAGATATGTCAGGTAGTCAGTGAATATTTAATAAATAAATATGACTGGGGACACCTGGGCGGCTCAGTCGATTAAGCATCTGACTTCTGCTCAGGTCACGATCTCACAGCTCATGGATTCGAGCACTTCTTCAGGCTGTGTGCTGATAGCTCAGAGCCTGGAACCTGCTTCGGATTCTGTTTCTGTCTCTCTCTGCCCCTCCCCCACTTATGTTCTTTCTCTCTCTCTTAAAAATAAATAAACATTAAAAAAATTAAAAAGCAAATGAATTGGACTAAAATAAATAGAATGAATCATCTTCATCATTTACATGTGTTATAGAAGATTCTTCTACCTAAAAGTAGTTGCTGCAAAAGTAGTTGTGGCTGGCCTTGGGGAACAAATTTTAACTACTGTTGTTTCACTTTTCTGTATTTCTGAACACATGAGTAGCCTTAATAGAATAACTGCATATAGCTATTGAAATTCAAAATTGTGACTGGCAAACCAGAAAGACACAGAGATTATTTTCAGGGGAGTAGCACATAAAGTGCTCTGTAAGGTACTGTATTATACTGAATAAGGTTGAAAAAGCTCCACTTGACACTCTGTGAGGTTTCTTAATATTAATTCATATATTATGTTTTGCCAGCCCAAATTTTGTGAATCTCTGCTGGTGCTTCATTTGAAAGAGGTCCAGAGTATGATGTTTTGTTAACATTTATGCATAAGAAAAGCAGGAAAATATCTCTTCTGTCATGTTTTTTCTTGGTGACCTCTGTCATTTGTCTCTTACTCTGTATATCAGAAGAAAGCCAAGGTATAACTTGATGTATTTATTATAAAAGGAGAATGTCCTAGAAGGAAAACAATTCCATTCATAACCTAAATTCTCAAGATATTCATTCATTTATACTTAATACTACTACTACTAGTTATGGCGTATTTAAAATCTGCCATACTTTGGATCATGCCCTTTCTATGTATTGAGCATAAGCTCAGAATGTCCCAGGGGGTGGTGATGTCACCATACTATTTTATAGGTGAATGTGAGAGGTGAGTCATTAGTTCAGCTAGTAAATGCTAGAGTTGGAATCAAGCCCATGTCCTTCAGACACCCAAGTCCACAGTCTTGATGTACTTCCTAACTGGGATGTGCTTCCTAAATGGTCAGGGCTCAGGATCAGTGTGAAAGTAGAAGGAGGAATTTTTTGCTTCCCATGACCTTAAAAATTCTTCTGTACAGGGAGAAGCTTTGTGGTGGCAGATAGTGTAGAGATGTCATAGATAAAGGTTTTAAAGTAGCAAGATGAAGGATTGAGGATAAAAAATCTTGGATCCTCATTGAGTATATCACAGAGTTAGATATGGTTCTGCCAACCTCTGTTTTTTAATTGCTTTATTGAGGTATTCACCCATGCCATAAAATTCACCCATCATAAGTATATTTTTCAAATGATTCTTAAAATATTTACAGAGTAATACCACCATTTGCAGATGTGGAAGTTCAAAAGCCTGTGTCCTTTCCTTCTTCAACCCACTATGCTGGGAGGGGAGATCCTCAAAGTGAGACTTTAATCTCTACCATTTAACCCAGTGAACGACTATTTTCAGTTTGTCCTTTTTAACTTCTCCATTAAATTTTATTCATTCCTCTGTTTTCAAGTGCAAGTTCTCAATTTGTTCTTAACTTTCTACATTTCAGGTTTCAATAGATTATTTTGAGTATTTCTGCACGGAACAGGGATAGAATGGGCAAGAATGGTTGTATGTTTAGGAAAGTAAGTGCTGGTTTGGTGAGAGAAAAATAAAGTCTTTATAAAATCACAAAATTCTATAATTTAGTTATCTTTCTTATAAAACCTGGGTGATTTTATATGTTGGCATAAGAGTATGAAACTAGATTTTAAAAGTCTTCAAAATCAAAGATTTTTAAAGGAACTAAAGTAATTCTTTCACCTGTTTTGGGATTCTGAAATCTTAGTCTTCAATAATATTTTTATTGAAGTTCAGAGAGGCTAGATTTATTCACTTACTTCATCTTTTACCAAATATTTGTTATATAAATTCTACATCCAAGTCACAGGGTTAGTTGTTTAGGAAAAGAAAAAGAAAAAGATAAACAGTGCCCCTTTCTCCCCAGTGCTGTCTGCTGAGCTTCCCGGGCTCTAACTGTAAACTCCTGGTGTTCACCCATTGAACATATGCAGTTTCACAGAACACGTACGTACATGACACAAGGTCCCTGTGTGATCATGATGGAGCAGGACAAAAGCATGACCAGTCCATAATCTTGTCTGAGCACAGACAAAATAAAAGCAGAACCCAAACCACAGAATGATCAAGCTTGCTTCCCTCCCAGCTAACATGAGTGTTGTGTCTTCTTCCCCAGGGATACTTTTAGCTTCACGTTGCCATTCTTGCCTCCTAAGTAAAAACAATGAACATATCCAGTCATAGAATTGCCCTTAGTTTCCAACAGTGCCCAATCCAGAGTAAAATCATGTTCTCTGGACCCTTCCATGAAAGCATCTAACACAAGTCCAGTCCTATCATAAGTCCCTCTTAACACCTTCTGCGAGATGCCCATCCCAACACTTCTACCTGGTTGCTGACCCCTTTGTTGCATTGAACCAATAAGCTCAACCTTGCCGGACTGCTGATCTGTCCCTGAGAGGTTTTGGCTGGAGGGTGTCTACATTTATGCTGGAGGTAAAACACATGTTGTCTCAGCTCAGATTGAGCTTTCATTCTTGTCAGAGAGACAGACGTTAATGACATAATTTACTAGTTAGTGGATGACTGCCGGTGAAATCAGTGCTTTGTGGAAAGGAAATTGGCTGTGAGTAGGTGAAGCAGGAGTCTGGAAGCTTCATTGAGGAAATGTCTTTTGAGCCGAGAGGTGAGAAGAATAAATAAAGGGAGGGTGTGAAGGGCCAAGGGGAAGGACCTGAGACTGGAGAAAGTGTTGTGCTCTGGAGAACCCGAGAGAAGACCAGGAGGAATAGAGGACAAGGAGAAATTTTGGGGGTGGAGATCAGTTGTTAGAGATCCTGGATGTTGAATATTTTCACCTTCTTTTCCAAAGAGTAGAAGAGAACCATTGAAGGTCTTGAGGAGGATAATGACGTTATTGTATCATGGTGCCTTGTGCAAAGATTTTTGGATGTTGCATGAAGCAGATCTCAGTGAGGAGTCACAGTGGATATGGGGAAACTGTGTAGGAGGCTTATTCAGGTAGGTAATGCTGGAAGCATGGATTACAGCAGAGGAAGTAGAGGTGGGGAGAGGTAGACTACTTTGGGATACATTTTGTTGTAAAACTAAATGGGTTGGGTAACAGAATAGGGGCATGGTAACAGGAGGGGGGGAGTGTGGCTTGCACAACTCAAGGAATGGTAGTGTCACTCATTGGCTTGATGAATGTGCTGTTTCTACTGACTTCAGTGAAATCACAAAACTACTAAATACTGGATCTATAACTCACATCTGTATTTTCTCTATATTTATCCCTTGTTTGTATTATAAAATGAAGTATAAGGGAAGACATGGAGCTAGAAGAATTTTGGAAGAATAGATTCAGGGATGGGAGTGCAGCAGACAGAGACCCCACCTGGAAGTACAGCATCATGTTGTAATAATTGATCATTTTTGAAGCTCTTTTGCAATTCCAAAATTGATCGTGTTAAAGCCGACTCAGATTTTCCTGAACAGAAAGGTTTTTGTTTTTGTTTTTGTTTTTTTTTCTGGGAGTGGAGGTAGGGGTAGGATGTTGGGGAGACAATGAGGCTGAGGGAATGTGATTAAATGCATTAAAACCTTGTTTATCTTAGATTTCATTTGAATTAGGTCTCTATTTTTTTCTTTTTATTAACGGGTCATTCACCTATATATCACTCAACTATTATCTCTATCCAAAACATTTTCAGAGAGTGATTAATTCTCATGTATTTTGTTAGAAGTTGGAGATAAACAACAATGAGTAACGGTTATATAATGTAGAAATGGTCCAGGTGTCAGAAATTCTAGTTTCAGCCCTAGCTCTGTTTCTATTTTTGTGTAGGTTTCCTTAAATGATTTGTTCTTCATCATATTGGCAATATAGAAATAAAAAAATCATATCTGGCTTACTTCATAGGTACAAGCCTTTATTTGGGAAAATGAAAACAAAAAAAGAGGTGGCCCAAACTAACCGGGTAACATCAGGAAGGCAGTAATAGCCTATGAGCTTTGCTTTCTTATAAAATGGAAAAGATTATTACTGCTTATGTAAGACTTAAGGATAAATCAATGAGATACGGCATGTAACACACTACAAATACTAAGCATTGCAAATAATAAATACTAGTGACACTAAATATTAAAACAGTAAGAAACTAAAATATTTTTTATTGGAGAAAGCCATAGTTTTAACATTTTTGATGCAGTGGACAGATAAATAATTTTGATTTCAAAGACAGGTATCCTTAAGTCTTAATATCATGGGATTAAGAAAAAATTCAGTAACAGTAATCCCCACTTTGATTAAATATTCTCTCTCCCAGGAAAAGCTTCAAGACTTCAACCTCTTCTGTATGCTACCTGCCCCATCTAAAATAATCTTTTTAATGACAAATTCTGTTTATGCTCTCTATTCTTTTCCTACCACTTTTTAAAAACAATTCTGTCTGTATAGCTTTAAAAATTTTTTGTGTGTTTTATTTATTTTTGAGAGCAAGAGATATAGAGCACGGGTGAGGTGTGGAGGGCAGAGAGAGATCGAGGGAAACACAGAATCTGAAGCAGGCTCCAGGCTCTGAGCCATCAGCAAAGAGCCCGAAGCGGGGCTTGGACTCACAGAATGCAAGATTGTGACCTGAGCCAAAGTCAGACACCTAACCAACTGAGCCACCCAGGCACCCCACTGTCTGTATAGCTTTTAAAAGTGATGTCTCATCCCTGCTGTCTCAGAGTGCTTTTTCTGGGTCCAGCATCTGTATCTCGGTGTCATGCAGCTAATAGAAACAAGACAAGAAAACCCAAACAATCCCTCATGTGCTAATTGTCACCGCCTTCCAAGCAGTGCTTATTCTAGGCAATGTGCCTGATCACTTGTGTCCTGAGCTAGTATTGCTTTGGTCACAAATCTGTTCACAGTGGCCTACGCCATTCTGTGGTGCAATTTTTACCACCACCGGTTTGATAGCTTGCCCTTTCCCTCTCTTATGCTAAGTATAAAATAAAAAGCAAACTCTCGGGTGCAATAGGAGGTGGTCACTGCTCTCATTTTGAAGTCAGTTTAAAGACCACTGGTCTCAACCTACTACTGACCTGCAACTTATCTAGTACTTAGCTACCGTTGCACATTTATCTACCTATTTTAGAGTTTCTTTCCCCGCCTCATAACATATATTCATTTTTTTAAAAATTAAAAAAAAAGTTGACATGTCAAAATATCATGACATGACATGATACCTTCTGCAGTAGCAAAATACCTTCTGCTACTGATATAAGGATAAAAGTGCCTTGGACATGAAGCTGTAATTATTAGAACCAGTAGAACATAGTTTCTTCCACTTACTAGTTAAATCATATGAGGAAAATATGTAAAATTGTCTGACCTCAGCTTCCTGTCTAACAGACGGAATGATTCACTGGATTTCTCTGAGAAAGTCACAAGAGAGATGTCCTCAGAAGAATCTTACATGGTGCCCTGCAAAGTTCCTGATACAGAGGGAGAATGCAGTGGAAGTGTTCGCTGCAGAGTGACTCAAGGAGGCTGGCGAACCTTCTCGTGACAAATGCTGGCACCTGTTGTTACTGGGATTCCTTTCAGAGGCTTGGCGTGCTTGATTACCCGAGGCATCGGGGAAGGTTTAGGTTCTCCATCACACGATTGCATGCTATGTTTGGCAGTATATTGCTTTCTGCTATATCTTCAAATTATTTTGGGAAAGAGTTTGTATGAGGAGTTCTACATTAAAGTAAGCAATATTGAATTTTTTCCTCAATTCCTTCAGGCCCTGTTTTATTATTGGCTTACTCTTTTTTTTTTCTTCTTCAGATCATCATGTGAACAATGATGAGAGTAAAAACCATTTATCTAGAGTAGGATGCAGATGTTTTGGGGAGTGGGTTGTTGTCTCAAGGCAAATAATTCATTTACTCCTTGTGGCTGTAAACTTCTGTTTTATTAGAACGTGCGTTGCCTTGGGACATGTTTCATTGTGTGCGGGTGTGCGGATGTGTGTGAGTCTCTTTAGAAGTGATAACTTCACAATGTTAATCGAGCTGATCTGTTTTGTCTTATAATGCGATTTCTGGCCAAAGAGGGAAAGAAATGGAGTTAAAAGCCCATTTGGTAAATGTTGTTTAGACAAATCTCACAATAGTAAAGTGAAGATTATATATAAGAGATAAGTCACAGCAACTCTCTCATGATTGGAAACAGTAAAAAACAAAACCAACCAACCAAACAAACAAAAAAAAAACAATGAAAACTGCTAATTAGAACCTTACAGCTTAGCCAAAATTGAATAGTGTAGTAACCATCAAGATTCAATGAATCTCATCTTTGATTTTTTAATTTTTAAGGAGCTGGTAGAAATTAATAGTTTTAGGGGGAAGAACTCATTTCTAGCCATGGGTCTGGAGGAAGTTCAGGAGGTTTCTCTAAACTCAGTTGTCTAAATTTTGAGCTTTACGTAGAGACTATCTTTAAGGAAGATTTTTGTCCAAATTAAGTAGAGAAAAGAGCAAGACACTGTATTCCACACAGATTTTTTAAAAACCAAAAACAGTTAAAAACACTGGATAATATATGTAAAACATCTTTTGAAATGCATTGCTTAGACTTGGCAAGAATGCAGGGGGAGATTGTCAGAGGCCAAAAGTTAAAAGGAAGCCAAAATCCAGAGATGAAAGAATGCAGTACTAAAGTTGCTGTCTATCTCACTGTATCTTCTGATCAAGGATATCTGTGAACTTCTGTTTTGATGGCAATAGGGGCATGGAGGAAAAGGAACAAAAAACTTAGAGTCTATGGTAGGTGGAGAATATGACAATATCTCCACACACGTGCACGTAAGCCTGGGACCCACAAAGTATGCAGAGAACAGGCTGTAAAAAAGTTATTTGTCTTAAAACTGGGCAAAGCATAAAGGGGAAAAAAGTAACATTTCCCCTTGGAATTTGTAACCATAATTCAGCCCTCTGATAGTTTAGTAGGTCAAATTTATACTAATTGTGGGTCCTGAAATATCTGAAGCCTAATATTTATTTGAAAGATGTCCTCAAGATACTTAGAGAAATGCAACCATCATCGAAAAAACTAAAGGCAGCCCAGGGAACAGTCATGTTCCAGATAAGACTGCCTGTTCCTGGTCTCCTTATTTTCATGGGCAGAAATGATGAGAACTTATTATGGCCTTTATTGTGTTTAAGGCAGGCCCATGGCAACTCAGATGTCTCAGGTCATTTGTCATCCAATTTAGATTTCATGGGCAGAGTTGTTTTTCCCTACAACACGCTCTCCTTTCCTCTCTGATTTATTTTGCCAACAGCACTTAATACCATTTGATATACATTTTGCTCATATATTTATATGTTATCCCTACTGAAATATATGTTTCAAGATGGCTGTTCCTTTGGCCTTTTTTCATTGCTTTATCGCTGGTGTTTAGTACCTGGTACAAAGGAGATTTTCGATAAATATTTTTTTTAATGAGTAAAAAGAATTTCTAGAAATAAAATATATAATAATTGAAATCAAAAGTGTAATGTTGAATTTATACTGTACATTAGATACAATTAAAGAGAGTATTAACAATATGGATGTTAAAAATTGAGGAAATTTTTAACATCGAGACCAGCACAGAAAGAAAACAGAATGGAAATCATACAAGATAAGAGATGCAAGGATAGAGTAAGAGAATCTAACCATGTCTATGTAGGGAATATCTACATTTGAAAAGTAGGGGGGGTTCCTTTCCTTACTAAGTTCTAAATTAAATTATTGATTATTTTTATGAAACAGTACATACATTCTGAATTATAAGAGATAGACATAAGTCAAAGGGATTGTCAGCACACTTTGTTTTGGTTGTTACTTGACAATAATGTTATTAATTATTATCTCCATTAATTTCATAGTCATTTTTTTGACTCTTTTCTGTAATTATTTCAAAAGTCTAAATGGTTAGATCTCCTTAACTTTGGTTGAGGTTTGCAACATTTTCTGTAAATATTTTAGGCATAGACATATAATCTCTATCACATGCTCTTCTTTGTTTTCTCTTAAAAGCCCTTCTATAATGTACATGTATATCAAATCATCATATTGCACACTTTAAACATTTACAATTATATTTATCAATTAATAAAGTTACAAAAGTCAAAGCCATTCCTAGCTGATGGTCCATACAAAACAGTCCATGGGATGGATTGGACGCACACTATAGATTGCTGATCCTTGTCTTAGGAAGTAAAGTCAGAGAGAAGTTGGTTTATGGCCAAAGTCCATGGACACTACTAGGTCACTGCTCCCCTGAGATGAGAAGATCTGCTTCCTTCATTTATTCTATATGTAGATGATTGACAAATTGGCCTACAATTACACCTTTTTCTCATTTGGAGTACTAAGGTGTGTGCGTGTGTGTGTGTGTGTGTGTGTGTGAGAGAGAGAGAGAGAGAGAGAGAGAGAGAGAGAGAAAGAGATGTAAATATTTATGTGTGTGTGTTACTTAAATATATGTTATAAAGTAGCAAACATGCAAAATTTTCCATGACTTAAAACAGGGCAGAAAGACCTTAAAGAATATCCCATACTGAAGTTCCTTTTCCTTATGACTTTACATCATCAGTATCGTGAGATGATCTGACCTAAGCCTTTTGGTATCAGATTTTCAAAGTTACCCCGTATCAAGTAGAATTTTCTTCACTGATAGAGGAAGGCTATCACAAGATAAATGACTCCTCAGACTTGGAGACAGATTTTCCAGCCCTGGCACAAGTTTCCTTAGAAGTTTGTTCTGACATCTCTTATAGCATTTAGAATTGTATTTTCATTGTTTGCTAAGATGTTTGTCTTTCCTCACAGGGTGAATCTTGATGGTATGTACTCATTCATCTTTGTATTCTGAGATCTTGTTTGGGGTGTGTGTGTGTGTGTGTGTGTGTGTGTGTGTGTGTTGTGTGTTTTAATAAAGAAATTAATAGGTATTACTCTTAACAATACTTAGGAAAGGAAAGGAGAGGAAAAATGCAGCTAGGAAACAAATGGGATTGTGTCTTTGGAGAATTTGGAGAAGCCTTGTCTCCCTGTGTGTGAGGCTTTGGACTTATGTTCATTCACTGTGGTAGGTATTTATTTGTTCAATGTACTAAAAGGTAGGGGTCAGCAGATTTTTTTGTCATGGGCTAGATGGTAAAAGTTTTTGATTTTGTGACCATATAGTCTCTGTCACAACTGTCTTGGTAGAATGAAAGGAACCATAGACAATGCATAAATGAGTGACTGTGGCTATATTCTGATAAGATTTATTTACAAAAGGAGTCAGCATGTTGAATTAACCCATAAATTGCATTTACTAATTTGTTATAGAAACAGGGAAGGGAGAGGGGCACCTGGGTGGCTCAGTCAGTTGAACTTCTGACTCTTGATTTTGACTCAGGTCATGATCTCAGGGTCCTGGGACTGAGCCCTGCGTCAGGCTCTGTGCTGAGCATGGAACCTGCTCTCTCTCTCTCTCTCTCTCTCTCTTTCTCAACAATAAATTATAAGAAAAGTAGTAGAAGGCAAGGAACCCCCTCACTTCTGGCTACATGGTTGATATATGACACATAAGTCATAGTCACAATTCCAGAGTTCAGAAGTTTTTCTTCAGTGGTGTTCTGAAGACCTGAACATTGAATTGTGCCTTATATATTTTCCAGCCCTCCACCATTTTTCCATTAGACCTGTATCTTCCAGAAAACATTTACTTTCCTATTTTTAAAAAGTTCAAGTCAAGGTCTTTTTTACTAGGAAATGGCTAAGCAATTTGAGAGTTAGTATTTACGTGGGTACTCTTATGCTGTTAGCCACTGCCTCTGCTTTCCTCCTTTAGTCAGCTATTCTATATCTTTTAACTCTAGGAACAGTGCTTTTATTTTTTTAATGTTTATTTATTTTTGAGAAAGAGAGGGGGAGAGATACAGAGAGAGAGAACAGGGGAGGAACAGAGAGAGAGAGGGAGACACAGAATCTGAAGCAGGCTCCAGGCTCTGAGCTGTCAGCACAGAGCCCGATGTGGGGCTCAGACTCACAAACCTCGAGATCATGACCTGAGCTGAAGTCAGTCCTTTAACCTATTGAGCCGCCCCGGTGCTTTAGGAACAATACTTTTAAACAGTGTTAATGTCAAAGATTATCAAAACAAAACAATCCCTGATTAATACTTGGAGAAGTCTTCTGCTATGTTGATAATCTAGAAAAACTTTAAGGATGTGGAGTTTGGAGTTACACATACTTGTGTTTAATTCCTGGCTCTGCCACTTGATAGAAATAAGAGCTTGTCCAAGTTAATTCACCACTCTAAAGTTCCATCACTCCGTCTGCAGTAGAGAGTCAGTATGGTGCTCTATTATTTAATTGTGAATACTAAAAAAAAAAAAAAAAATCATTCTTGGAAAGTGTTCGTAGCACAGTGCCTGGTATGTAGGAAGACTCAGTAAAATTTCACCTATTATCATTACCAATGGTATATCATTAAAGTACTAAGTGGACTATCCTTGGTATGTTCATGCTTTCAAGACTATAACAATTTGAAATTTTCATTGTTTTTTTCCATTGGAGAGATTATTCTATAAAATCAATCTTCCAGGAAAATGTCAGCTTATAATCAGCTAATTAAAAATGTTGGTAATGATGGGGCGCCTGGATGGCTCAGTTGGTTTAGTGTCCAACCCTGGATTTTGGCTCAAGTTATGATCTGGTTCATGGGATCAAGCCCTGCATCAGGTTCTGTGCTGACAGCATGGAGCCTGCCTCAGATCCTCTCTCTCCTCCTGCCCAACTTGTGCATGTGCTCTGTCTCTCAAAATAAATAAACATTTAAAAAAATTTTTTAAAAATTTTCTGGTAATGTTACCAAAGATTGGAACAAAATTTTGTGGGTAAAAAATATTGATGAGCCAAAAAATTAAATCAAATCTATTAGTAGACTATAACCTATTTAAAGAACTGAATATTATGAAACAGGGTAGTTTTTGTCCATCCTGATTTTATATTTTATATTTATTTTTTTTTATATTTTATTTCAGTAATACAGGGCACTCAATTAGTTTTTGAGAAATGTACTAATTAAAACTGAAATTTTTATGCTATGAAATTCAGTGACCATTGAAAGTAGATTTTTTATTACTTTCAAACTACATGGCCTCCAAAGAGCCTCAGAATATTTTTTTTCCCCTCTCACTGGCTATCTTAAAAGAATGGCTTTTTGGGTTTTCATTTATAATCTTCAATGTGCACTCCACACATGTCCATATCATATTACATGTAAGTCTGGCATGTATCTGTATAAGTCTGTCACCAATATTTTAGAATTAGATGTTAATATGTATGTATAAAGTGTATATATGTTTTCATATTTTATGTACTCAAGTGCTACATCTTAAAAGGAGGAAAGTAATGAAAGGAGAATTGCAACCACAAGATAGTTTTTGGTAGGAAAGGAGTGGAAGAGAATCCTTTAAGTATCCTCTGGAAAAGTTATATATTCTTATTTCCTCAGTCTGCTTTATGTATTGGCATTGCCTTTTCTCTTATACTGTTTCTTCATCTCCATTTGTCTCATACATATAACGATGATATTGGGAATGCACTTAGGGAACTTATCAGAATATCATATAAAGCTAGTAACTATTCTGAACCATTTGGTGTTAGTTTTTTTTTCAGAGTCTCAATTTTTTTCTCTAAGGTCAGAAGTCAATATATATCTTAGTATTACATATTTTTCCTGGTATAACATAAAAGACCAGACAAAAATCATTGTGCCTGGGATAAATAATCATAATATGATGAAGATTACCCAATAAAAATTAAATAAAATGAAAAATGAGATACAATAAACCAACACAATGATGAAACCCTGATAGGGCTACAAAGAAAAGAGAAATTGTAAACATTCAAATGTGGCATTCTCAAGCAAGTACTAAGACTACATTAAGAAAACCATTGGATAAGAAACCCAAGCAGACTAGATAGAATGAACCAATCATTCTGAGAAAATGAGTAAAGTAGGCATGCCAAGATGGAATATTAGTATCATTCTGGGTTGTGGGGATCAAAGAAGGCTGTTGAGAAGAAGAGAATCTGAATGGTCTTTGTGACCGGTGATTGTAGGAAATCCAACAGATTCATGCAAAAGGAAAATGGAGCCCCTTGCTGCGAGTATGTGGAATCTTTGCCAATGTCAAAAGAATTCAATCTAAGGGAGATTATAGACATAAACTGTTGATACCTATCATTTTACCACAGATCACCCAGTCACTTAAAAGAAATCATGTCCACAAACTTTGGGCTTTTCTAGAATATATAGTCTTGCCACTTGCAAAGCACGGATTTAAATCATTGCTAGTTACATCATTCCCATATTCACACTCTGAATGTTTATTATTCAGACATAAAAATGAAATTCCCAACCCACATTGTTATTAAATAATATACAGATGTGTTATTTTAAAAACTATCATCATCGTTCAATATATGGATATATTATTTAAACAATAAGAGTAGCACATACACATAGCCAATTGCTTAAAGATGGTTACTTCCTTTCAGAAACTGGAGGAAAAGTTTTGAAAAGACCTTTTAAAAGATCTTATCTATAAGAATATATTTCTCAGGTATGTAATTTACCTGTTTCATGGAGAATTAAAGACTGCCAAGAGCCTGGGCTACAGATCATTGAGGAGGAGAAAAATGGGCATGGAATGTGTTTCAGGTGACATGCACCAAACCCTCTAACCTCTTATGAGAAACAGGAGTGAAGAATAAAACTTGCTTTAAAATGTTTTTTGTTATACTGCATAAGGACTCAACCACAGCAATCCCCATGTTTATTAGAGTTTAAACATGTTTTTAAAGAGGGTGTGTTGGCAGAATTTTACCAGAGATTGTATAATATATACTTGGATCTCTTTTATTAATCTATTTTAAGGGAAGCAGGAAGCAAGATAAAGTATATTATATGAACTGTACATTTATAAATGGCATCCGCAATGACTTTAAGCAATTCAAATGGAGAAAATAAAGTTTATTTGGAATTTTCACTTACTTTGATCAAATTTTAAGTAACCTATTTGTTTTAAAATTGTTCCATCCTGAAAACTGATGGCTAGTAAACAGTAAAAAGTAAAAAGACTTTACTTTGGGGGTCTTACATGGAACAGATCAAAGGAATTTTTTTTTCTTGAGAACTGTATTTGTCTGTGGGGCTGATATAACAGTACCAGACTATGTGGTTTAAGGAACAGAAATTTTCTGTCTCACAGTTCTAAAGGCTAGAAGTCCAAGATCAACATGCCAGACCATTTTATTTCTTCGGAGGATTCTCTCCTTGGCTCGCAGATGGCCACCTTCTTGCTGTGTCTTCACATGGCCTTTCCTCTGTGCACATCCTTGACGTCCTCTCCGTGTGTTCTCCTTACATATAAGGACACCAGTCAGATTGGTTTCAGGCCCACCTGAGTCCTCCAACCTCATATTTAATCACCTCTTAAAAGGCTCTGTTGTCAAATATAGTCACTTCCTGAGATACCGTGGGGTAGGGCTTCAACATGTGAGTTTGGAGGCACAATTCAGTTCATGACAAGGGCTGAAGTCACATTTGCTTAGAGTATTTGAGAGTAATTATGAGTTTGGAAGACCAGGGGACTTCAGTTTGTTTGTTTTTTTTTAGTTTTTTTAAAAAATTTATTTCTGAGAGAGAGACAGTGTGAGCAAGGAAGGGTCAGAGAGAGAGAGAGGGAGGTATAGAATCTGAAACAGGTTCCAGGCTCTGAGCTAGTTGTCAGCACAGAGCCCAACGCGGGGCTCGAACCCACGAACCATGAGATCATGATAAGTCGAAGTCAGGCACTTAACTGACTGAGCCACCCAGGCGCCCCAGCATTTTTTTTAGCTGGCATCTCATACTCTCCAAACCTCTCCCTAGAGTTTAAGATTAAAATCTCTTCTCATAACAGCCCTCTGTATTTCCAGCATTCCTCCTGTGGTAATTATAATTCTACTCAATACTATCAAGAAGTTGCCAATTCTCATGGGGCACCTGGGTGGCTCAGTTGGTTGGGCGGCAGACTTCAGCTCAGGTCATGATCTCACTGTTCCTGGGTTTGAGTCCTGCGTTGGGCTCTGTGCTGACAGCTTGGAGCCTGGAGCCTGTTTCAGATTCCGTGTCTCCCTCTCTCCCTGACCCTCCCCTGCTCATGCTGTCTCTCTCTCTCAGAAATAAATAAATAAATAATTAAAGAAGTTGCCAATTCTTATTGTTTACTGGGGTATGTATTTTCATGACCAAAAAACAAACAAACAAACAAAAACCCCACAACAAAACCACACACAACTGAAAAGTGAACCAACTGTGTACCTCTTGACACAGGATAGAATTATGTACAATCTAAGGTGATCCAATAAATTCTGTGTTCTTTCTGGTATCTTTTCATGTTTTTTTCTCAATAGAGATTGTGTCAGGCCTGGAAGACTAGGGAGATTTTATATGATTATGTGACTGTAAATATTGCCACATAAAGAAAGGATTCCAGTGGTGTTTCTTCTTCTCCCATCTCTTGAATTATAAGTTAGAAATCTTATTTATTTCTATTATTGAATACATACTGGTCTTTTTTGAAAAACTGGAATATTGTTGGATAATGCCAAAATACTTCTGCAGAAGAATGGATAATATTTTATGTATACCAGATTTACAGATTTCCATTTATATTTGGTGTAGATTTTTTTCCCCGGGAACCCATTGTATGCTTTGTTACCTATAAAGATCCGGCAAAGCCTGGGATTGCATACCCTGCTGGCCATCCTGGCTTCACTGCTTCTCAGGATTGGAAACTTTCTGTTGACTCTGAGCCAAAGGATTTTTTGAAATACCTTTCCCATACTTTTAGCATTTAGGATAATGCCCCTAACCATCATGTCCAGTTTTCTAGGTTTATAGTTTATAAAGAAATCAGGAACTATGGATGCTTCCCTTTTCACGGGATGAAAGACAATGGATAATTTTAGGTCATGGCCCTCCATGCTCAGGGATTCGTCTCTATGAACCTACAGTGATAGTTTTGTGCCTTTGGATACAACTCTGTCAGTGGCCTTGTGAAGTCATTGGTTCCCCCAAGTAGGGATTCCTTACTCTCCCTTCTACTGGCTTCGGCCCAGCTCTAGAATTAAGACCTTTGTGACTACCCCCAGGCATGCATCCTTTCTCCTGACCCCAACCTTCTATCATGCTTCTTCTCCATGCAGTAGCCTCCCAAATTTTGGTTCTCCCTGACCGCTTCCACGATTATTGCCATTTGCACCCACCACCTGTACTATAATGTACTGAATGATTTTCTTTAAATCATTAAGCTTTGACTTGATGTTTATTTTTGAAGGCAACTTTCCTTCACTAGCACACACTTAAAAATCTATACTATTGAACCATTAGTGGAAAGTAAATACAAAAATGAATATAATGGAAATGAGGCATTACGGAAATTCTTAGGGCTTACTGTCTACCACGCTCTGGGTCAGTATCTTGTATAGGTTTACAACAAGCAGCTGCTCACTGATTCCTTCAGTTAGCATGGGTTGGGAGCCTACCATGTTCCAGGAACTAGGAATAATGTGAAAGCTGGGATAAATAAGGTCCAGCATGCTGTGCAGCTGATGCCCTGTTGAGGGAGAGAAACAAAGTATACTTAATATACTTTGAAACAAATGTATTTAACACACATTAAATAACTGAGCCCCGCCCCCCAAATCAGAAAATAGTAATAAGCACCTTAAAAAATAAAGAGGATACAGGGATAGAGAGAATACGCCATAAATGCCATTATTATTTGCTTTCTACTCGCTGCCACGTGGACATGGGCATGCCATTCACCTTATAGGATAAAATACTGCACTGATTGTCTTTGCCCAAATAAATTCTTACTCTTGTCTCATTTTCTGGAATAAGCCAAAATTACCAAAAGAAGTCTCTGTAACACGTTGCATTCTTTTGCCTTTTATTTCTTCTTCAATCTCTCATGTGTCTGTCTGATTTCCCAGTTCAGCAATAAAAATAGCAGTCCTCATAAAATAATGCATTCCAAAAGGAATATGTTTGTGTAATATACAAGCAAAATAAAGGAATCACACATTTCAGTTGGATGAAGCAAGAACTAAGCCTTACTGTTACGAATTATGAAATTTTCCTAACGCTACAGAATGGCATCCTTTTAGCTTCTTGTCATTAACTTATGTAAATAGTGGTTACTCTGTGTTGTAAATGATGACCTCCTGGAAGGCAGTAATTCCACCCTTTAAAGGTACACTTAGGTTCCAGATTATGCTAACGCGTCATTCAGGATAGCAAAGTACTTGATCAGTGGCACATAGGGTTTTTAAAGTTTGAGGACAGAGCCCTCTTCTGGCAATTAGAAGTACTTTTTATTTTCTCCAAATGTTTTCTGTGTTCTATTCAAATGAAAATATAATACAAAACTTGTCCTGGAAGTGAGATTTAAAAAATTTTAAGTTGATTGGCGGAACATAAATGATCACATTGGTTTGGTAAGGTGGATTTCTTTCCTAAAATCTCCCACATTCCTCTCTGAAATTGGAATGTATTCTGTAAAGTGCTCTGAAAACTAAGTGAGTATATGTAGAGAGTCTTGCTATTAAAGTGGTTGCTTATACATGTTCCCGGCTTTGGTGAAATATGTTGTTAATGTAAGTAATTTTGAAAATATCTTAAGGATTGCGTTCTCTCATAAGGAAATGGTTGTTCAAGATTGCTTCCTGAGAAAATGAGCATGGTGCTTACCTTGGGCCACCCTCCTCTTTCACTGAAGCCTCTTATCCTCTCTTCCTGTGACTTAACCTAACACACAGGCTCTCGGAGGCTTCTTCCATTCGCCCCTGCGCATAATGGCTTCGCCTGGAGCCCTTTCCCTGAAATGAAAAGCTGAGCCTCTCTTCATGGTGGTTTCATCACCAAAGTAACATTTCCATGCTCTTCCCGGTGTCGAATGGATGTCAAGACTGAAAATGTGAAGAAGTCAAATTTTAGTGCTGGACTTGCATTCAAACCAATTTTCTTTAGACCAAACACAAACTGAATCGGATGCTCATTTTCACAAGTAATTGTTGAAAAGCCAAATTTGGGCAGATTGCTTAGAAATTCTATTTATTTAAATAGGAGTAACAGCATAAGGCTCCCATAATGTTATTCTTCCTCACTCCTGATTTAAAAGAAAAAGTAAGCACAAGTATAATGCGTCATATTGCACATAAAAGCAATGATCGACACAGACAGAATTAAATCTTTTGATTTATGCATTTTTTTCAGAAAACTACAAAACTTTGTAAGTTGTGAAAGTGTGAGCTATCTATGAAAGGCACACCCAGTTCTTAGCATAGATATAGCAAAGACATTACATCCTCTTAAATATCCATCCCTCTGTGACCTACTTGCTGTGCCTAATAATAATATGGAAATTTGGATTTTTCAAAGTAGTACTTTCTGTGACGTTAGCTGCTGAAATGACCCATGCCTCAGACTGGTTCAGAGTGGGTAACTATCACCATCTAGTGGCGTGCACAGGGGATGAGCACACAGCAAGAGGTGTCCATTCTTCAGTTAGGAGTAGCTCTCTTTCATTATTATTTCCTAAGATAAATTGTTAACTCGGATGAAATATTGAAAATATAATTTCTTTCTTAAAAATTAAAGTGTAAGAGATACATTCATTCAAAAAGTAAATGAGATGTATAGCAACATGGATGGACCTTGAGGGTGTTATGCTGAGCGAAATAATTCAGGCAGAGAAGGACAAATATCATATGTTTGCATGTATAGGAGGATTAGGAGGAACTTGACGGAGGGACAAGGGGGAGAAGAAGGGGGGAAATGGTGGGGGAAAGGGAGAGAGGCAAACCATGAGAGACTCTTGAATGCTGACAAAAACTGAGGACTGATGGACGTGGGGGGGAGGGGGGATGGGCATGGAGGAGGGCACTTGTGGGGATGAGCACTGAGTGTTATGTGGAAACTAATTTGACAATAAACTATTTGTAAAAAAAAAATAATAAAAAAAAAGTAAATGAGAATTTATACAGGCCAAAATGGATTGATTAAAATTTCTCTCTAATTGTACTGCATTATTTTATTAATTGTGTCACCTTGAGTCACTGCCTCTGTGAAACCTATTTTTTAAGTTTATTTATTTTTGAGAGAGAGAGAGAGCATGAGCACATGCATGCATGGGGAAGGAGGAAGGGGCAGAGACAGAGGGAGAGAGAGAATCCCAAGCAGGCTCTGCGAGGCTTGATCTCATTCATGAGCCAGAGATCAGGACTTGAGCAGAAATCAAGAGGCAGATGCTTAACTGGCTGAGCTCCCCAGGCACCCCTCTGTGAAATCTTTCTGATTCCTTCAGGACAGTTAGTCACTTCTTGTTCTTGGCTGCCATCATATATGATTCGTCTGGGAGTGGGATGCCTGAGAGAAAATCCTGAGCTTTGGAACCAGTGGATCTGGGTTGTGATGTCTGCTCCAGCTGTGTGACCCCAGGCAAGGCACAAAACTTCTCTGAACTTCAGCTACTCTGATTGTTAACAATGATGAAGACATGACCTTATCCACTTCAATGGGTTGTGTGACTATGTCAAGAGCTTGTGTGAAATGGGAGGGGCTACATGAATGGTAACTATTTTTGTAGTTTCTTCTACATTAACTCTTTATTTATTTATTTTTAGAGAGAGAGAGAGAAGAGCATGTGAGCAGGGGAGAGGGGTAGAGGGAGGGAGAGAGAATGTTAAGCAGGCAATGTGCTTGGCACCAAGCCCAATGTGTAATTCAATCCCATGACCCTGGAATCGTGACCTGAGCTGAAATCAGGAGTCAGATTCTCAGCCTACTAAGCCAGGTGCCCTTGCATTAGCTACTATTAAAAAACTAAAACATCAGTATTTATAGGGATTTCCTCCCAGATCAGTTGTGAATCCATTGAGGGAAAAAGCTGCCCCAGTAATCTTTGTATCGTAGGTGACTCATAACGTGCATGGCACTCGTAACGTGCGTGCTTGCAGAATGAATGCATGCGGGTCCATCTTGCAAACTAGGCTGTGGTTTTCAAAGGTTAGGGGCTGGGGCTGAGACTACTTAGTATTCCTCCCAGTTCCTAGCACAAAGCTTAAAATAGTTGATTTGCAAGCAAATGGTGCGTCTTTGATTGATGTGCGGAAAATTGTGCTCTGTCCACATTGTCATTCAGCTAATTAACCAAGTCCCACTTCAGCCTGTATTCAAAATCACTCCTGTTTGTTTTTTTTAATTTTTATTCTCCATTTCTCATACAATTTCATCTCCTTGTTTATATAGTCAAGTGCTTAATCATCACTAATAGCATTACTCTTGATTTGAAATTCATCAGTGAAAACTAATACAGGTTTTCTTTTTTCTGCTTTAGTTCCAAAATTTTGATATCCAGTGTGGTTTATTTGCAAAAGGGTGAATGTCTCCAGATGGAAAGTAGACTAACAAGGCCTTGCTGTTGACTTCTGGGGCTTGGCCCTAAATTTCTTTTGGGGATATCCGTAGAAGGCCCACCTTCAAACCCATAGATTTGTTTCCTCCCTTGTTCATTTTCTGTCCCACCTGGAGTACCAGGCATGATCAGAAGGAAGTTCTCAAGGCATGGTTGAGGAGTGAGTCCCTCTCTGTCTTTGGAAGTGGCTTATTTATTCGAAAATCTAATATAAAAATGAAGAGATGAGGGAATTGTGTAGAAGTGTGTTGCTCAGCTTGGGATTGTCACCGTCAGAAACCCTGCCTCTTGACAGTCTGCTTTTCATGCTGGACAGCCATATCTTGTTCCACAGGGACAACTCATTGTTACCTATTTCTTTTCTGTCTCCTTAAAAGACGTGCCTTTCCAAGTTGCCTAGGGCTTCTCAGATTTACCTCTGGTTATTTACTGATTCCGTGGGAAATGGATACTGTAAACTCCGAGTTTGGCTCTTAATATTTTGGACTTGGATTCCTTATTGTAAATGCCTTGGAGTATCAGAGGCTGCAAAGATGCAGGATACAAGTGTCTTGCATTTCTGATACCTATGAATAAATTGCCTTACCAAAGCACAGAGTCTTAGAAGCCGATTTGCTGAGGATTTGAAGTCATACAGAGAATGTCACTCTGCTAAAGAAACTGAGAAGTGAAGAGTTAGCTGTAGAGCAGAAAGTGATGTTAATCATTAAGCTTGCATTCCTGAGATCAGGCTTTCTAGGTTTAAATTCCAATATGGCTACTCCTCAGCTTGGACAGCTGCTTACCCTTGCCATAACTCATCTCATGGAAATGGTCAGATTACCTGCATTCTAAAATTGTTATTCCCTGAGAGAAGAACTTGGTATTAGTGGACATTCAATAAATGGCCTAGTGTAGTAGTAGCATTCATATTTGGCATTGAGAACCATATTATTAGTGATCATTAGAGGTTTCCTTCCTTCTTTTAGTTTAATGGTCATGATTGTTTGACCCCCACACTGAGTGCCCAGTAAAATGATTTCTTGTCTCCTGACTCTCCATGAAGAGTCTTTCACTGAATTCCTTTATTACCCAAGATGGCTGCCACTGGAGGGGAAAAAAAGATTGAGGTGGAGGCCGTGGGATTGATGAGATAACTTGCAATATTCAATGCCCCTTGGTGTTTTCAAGGAATCCTTCTAGAGGGCTGACTTTTCACAAGGTTAGAGGCCCTGTAAGTACAGGTGAGAGCTCCAGCTATGGAATTATTGCTTATTGTTCCATGATGATAACTCCCATTAATAATGAGCTTACACCACGCTGAGCACATGCTAAGTGACTTAGAGCATTACCTTATTTAATAGAAACAACATATTCATGAAGAGATGATTATTTATTGATGAGGCAATGGGTTCAATGACCCTATGTAAATTGCCCCAAATCACATGATAAGTATCAGAAACAAAACTTGGGGTGCCTGGGTGGCTCAGTCAATTAAGTGTCCAACTTCAGCCCAGGTCATGATCTCCCCATTCCTAGATCAAACCTTACGTTGAGCTCTGTGCTGACAGTTCAGAGCCTGGAGCCTGCTTCAGATTCTGTGTCTACCTCTCTCTACCCCTCCCCTGCTCACACTCTGTCTCTTGCTCTCAAAAAAATAAATAGATGTTAAAAAAAAGTTAAAAAAAGGAGAAAACTCAGTTCTAGGTTTATTTATACTTCACATCCATAAAATCCTCAAAAATAAATCAGCTGGCTCGTGAGGCCCTATGGTGTAGTGAGAAGGACCCTGAATGGGTAGAACAAGAGCAGGTACCCAGAGCTCACCATGTCTGGATGCTTGTTTAAGGCTTGTAGGATGTCATGACTATTATCCTCATTTTACAGATGAGGAAACCTAAGCACAAGGTTGGGAAGGCAGGGGATATGGCTTAGCTCAGATCACATGGTTAGTGAGAAGTAGCACCAAGATTAAGCCCAGTCTGGCTCTGTATTCTCCACAATGGTGATGACCACCTCAAAGACCCAGGGATTTGGCAGGGACGCTTTCTAGACTGTTGCCGACCAACCGACTTGACAAAGCCAGGTCTTGGTTTCTTCCTTTGAAATTAGTAATCTTGCTTGTTCTGTTCTCTTTAGAAGCTGTCTATAAGAAAGAAGACATGTTTGCTCCAATATTTTCTAAATTTATAAAGCATTATGAAATGTAACCATTTATTACTATTATTCTTAGTCCTATGAAGTGTGTAAATTGATGCAATATACATAAAAATGCATGTTTATAGAGTAAACCTATTAGTTTTTGTATAACACTTCACTAAATAAATGTCAGCACGCACACACACACACACACACACACACACACACACACAAATCAGTGTATAAAATAGAGTCCCCATCTTTGTTTTAAGCTTTGAGATGGGCAAAAAAGTATACAATGAATTTAGCCCTCTTAAAAGAATGGAGAATAATTTTAGTAATAGATGGGAAGCTTCAAAATGAATATAAAGGTTCATATACATGCTTTTAAAACAATCAGAGAGCTGCAATCTGTTGTGGAGGAAGTAGTCACATTTATAGGGGTTTTGATTTTTCATCTTAATGCTGACCAAATGTTTAGTTGTTCTTTGTCACTTCTTGCTGGAATGGAGTCATGTCAGGGCACCTAAGGACGGATTTGACACGGGTGCATCTTCTGCCCTGAACTATGTCATGTATGTGGCCATTAATTTACAAAGTTAAAAACAAACAAAAAGGCAGTAGAAGACAATGATGCACTGAAGTTGGTGCTAACTTCCCCAGTTGCATGCTCTATTCTGCCTTTGGTCTGAAAGATGTAATTATCCCAGACAAACATAGAAGTATTTGCTGAGATATTAAAAATTATCCACTGTTTATTGCTGTGGTGAAGTGAGGTCTTGCACAGAGCAGGAATGTCTATGCCCAGGTTCATGAATGCTGAAAGGATCTTGCGTGTGATGTACCCTAACTGCTCGTGGCTTTGAACTCCAGGGTCAAAGCCAAGACTTCAGTTTATTTGGATTCTCCTTGTGCTTACAATATTCCTGCCCTCAGCCTGCTCTGTTCTACTCACCCTCATTTATTCATTCCATAGGTGCTTTTTAAACCAAGGAAACCCCATTGGGTGACAGCAACATGAAGATGAAATACTTTGTGGTTTTTAGCCTTAGGAAGGCAGGAGGAAGGAATAAGGCAAAGAAGGAAGGCACAGAGACTTACATTTTAATGAACACCTGTTAGGTGGTAGATGGTGACTGGGACTGATTAATGCATGAACTCTTTTTATCTTCATAAGAACTTATAAGGTAGATGTCATAATTCTTTTGTGCAGATGTGCAAATTAGAATGATTCAGTCTGACACTCATACAGTCACTTGATTATCCTATATCATCTTTGATGTCTTAGTTTGCCATATGTCATGTCCTGACCCTCCAGACAAGTTTAATGTGAGCACTGTTGGTTACAGGTAATGGAAACCTGTTTCTAATTGGTTTCAGAGGAAAAGAGATGTTACTGACACTCCTGTCTCCTTCAACAACAAGGTTCAGAGTTCTGGCCGGCCTATGGCTTTCATGGCTCTCCTGGACTCCTCTCTCAGCTTTGCTTTTTTGCTTTGGCCTCTTTGTACAGCTGGGTTCCTCCATGTAGTAGTGGACAAAGAGCTTAACTATAGACAGTTCTAGGCTTAGGTCATCTCAATATTACAAGCTGAAAAGAAAATGGGGACCCCAGAAAAATTCTGTGTCTCTCCCCACAAGCAGAATCTACATAGCTTCTTTTTGAACTCAGCCATGGCTTTGACCAAAGAAGTCATGTGTTTCTCCAGTGTATGGTTCATGGTGGTCTCTTTTTTACTTTCTTTGGGGATCAGGGAAGCATATGCCAACTGAAACTTCTGGCATCAGAACCCATGAGTGACTGCAGTGAGCAGAGTCTCCATGTTGACTCATGATGGAGGTGACGTGGGAGGGAAAACCATACTTTGCTGTTTTAAGCTGCTGTTATTTTCTGGTTAGTTGTGACCACAACATAACCTAGCCTTTTTGACTAGTAGTAGAGCAGGGAAGGATACTGGTCTCAGCAGCTCAGGTCTTGGGCCTGTCTTCTGTATATTGACTGTGGCCAGGTAAGGATTATAGTGAGAAACCAAGCTGAGTCAGAATACCAATACCTCGGCCAGATTTCGGATACTGTGATTGACCTGCTTTTCCAAGAATATCACCAGATGTGGACAGATAGTTTCCAGGGGAAATGATGGTATACAGGTAAATGTCTGCCCAAATCAGAAACCCTGGATACTCTAATTGGCACCGGATTTTTTAAATTAAAGTTTGTATATATGAATTTATATTTGAGATGATTGCATTAATATCTGCTTCATCTACCAGAATATCAGCTCTATGAAGACAGGTCTGGAGTCGTATGCCCACTGCTTAGCATGGTGCTTGGCACAGAGTCGAGTCAACTTTCAATACTGAGTGAATAAATACATAAGGGAAAAATGAACAATTAGTGGTGGTTGGAAAAATGCAAATTTTCTTTCAGATTTTAAAGTATAATATCTCTCCAGTACAGTTTCAGCTCTGTATGAAGTGTTACAATGGGAAGGCAAGAGAATTAGAATTAATGGAAGATCAACAATTTGCAAGTCAAATAGCTTTGGGAACAGATCTTGTGTAAGGACCATGTACAAGTTAACTGTTTAGATCCTCAACCTCTCAGCTGTAAAATTGGGTTAATAACACCTTCTTCATAGAGTTGTGAGAAAAAAATGGCAAGAGAAGTGTAGAGCACTTAGTATAGTACATGGACAATACTTAATTTTCCCATAGGGGCATAAATGAGAAAGCATCTAACTCTAAGTAGTGAGGCCAGGCTTCCTAAAAGCGAAGATGTTTTAGTTGAAGGTTGTTTGATGGTGGAGACAAATGGTAGAGGAGAGTATAGAGTAGGAAGAAGAATTAATTTGTGTGTGTGTGTGTGTGTGTGTGTTTATGTATGTGTAAGTATACATATGTGTACCTGTATGTATATGTAGTAACATCAATAAGCATTTCCTGATTAGGGGGAATTAGTCTTTTGGTAAAGTTTGAGTTTGGAGATGAGTTGGGAGTGGTGAAGGGTGAGGCTGAAGTCTTCTGTTGCAAGCAAAGGAATGTAGAAGTCATTGGTCTATATACATCTTTATCATCTGGTCACTAATTTGTTTGATTTACCTCCACTTGACAAGTGTGGCTTTCTAAGTTCTAAGGCTAGAGACATAACCCTTATTCTTATATAGCCCTTGTTGGCCGCATATGACACTCTTTGTTAGAGACTAGAATAGTGACTCTCAGCCCTGGTTTTAAATATCTCAAGCTGGAGCAAAACAAAACAAAAACAAAATAAAAAACTGCAGTGCCTGGACACCCCAGCTGTGCTGATTGAATGAAACTCTTTGGGGGAGCTCACTCGTATGGCTATAATCAAATCACAGGCCAGGTGATAAGTATTGGTGAAGATGAGAAATTGGAGCCCTTCCCCTACACTGATGGTGAGTTTATAAAGTAGGGTGGCAACTTTGGAAAACAGTCTTGCTGTTCGCAAAAAGTTTAAATATGTAGTTACCATATTTAAATTTAAATAAGTTTAAATATGTAGTTACCATATCAGAGATTTCAATCCTAAGTATATATTCAAGAGAAATGAAAACATATGTCCACACAAAAGCTTGTGCATTAATAGTAATGGCAGTATTATTCATAATAGCCAAAAAGTAGAAATAACCCAAAGTCTATTAATAGATGAATAGATAAATAAATTACAGTATATCTGTATGATTGAATATTCTCTGTCAATAAAAAGGAATGAATTACTCATTTATTCTACAGCATGGATGAACCTTGTGTTCTATAAAAGAATCTAGGCACAAAAGGCTACATATTGTTTGATTCCATGAGTGTGAATTGTCCAAAATAAGCAAATATATAAAATAAAAGGTAGATTCATGATTACTTAGGGCTTGGAGAAGGGAAGGTTGGGGATAATAGCTAATTGTTTTGGGTTTTTCTTAAAAATTTAAAATTGTTTTTTAATTTATTCTTTTAGAGACTGAGAGCAAGTTGGGGAGGGGCAGAAGAGAGGGAGACACAGAATCCGAAGCAGGCTCCGGACTCTGAGCTGTTGGCACAGAGCCTGACGTGGGGCTTGAATTCACGAACCATGAGATCATGACTGAGCTGAAGTCGGACGCTTAACCGACTGAGCCCTCCAGGTGCCCCTGTATGTTTTTTGTTGTTGTTGTGTTTCTTTTTTAGAAAAATATTCTGAAATTACTGTGGTAAGTGTTGCACAGCCCTGTGAATATACTGAAATCCAGTGAATTGGACACTTTAAATGGTTGAATTGCATGACGTATGAACTATATTCCAATGAAACTGTTAGCAACAACAACAAGTGTTCTGAGCCTCTATGGCTTTTTTTTTTTTTAAGCTCTCCCAACTGAGAGGACCCTTCACTCTTTCCCCCAGTTGTTACATCTTTTATAACTAGAGCAAAATACCAAAACCAGGAAACTGACATTGCTATAATGTGTAGGTGTGGTTCTGTGTCATTTTATTGCAGGTGTAGATTCCTGTAACCACCACCATAATTCAGATGCCTAATGATTCCATCCCAACAAAAGTCTTCACTTCTATACTCATATCCATTTCCTTGTCTTCCACCATCCCTCATTCTTGGCAACCACTGATCTGATGTCCGTTTCTATAATTTTGCCAAAATGTTATATAAATGGAATCATGCCGTATATAAGATTGTTTTTTATCTGTAGACAAAATGCCCTTGAGATCTATATAAGTTGCTGCTTGTATCAATCATTTGTTCTTTTTTAATACACGGAATTGTGTTCCATGGTAGGGATGTACCACAGTTTACTCACTTATTGTAGGGCAATAAGTCAGACGCTTAACTGACTGAGCCACCCAGGCAAACCCCCCCTCTTTTTTTAATCCATGTTAGTTAACGTGCAGTATAATAATGATTTCAGGAGTAGAATTAAGTGATTCATCATATATACCCTCAGTGCTTATGATGACTGCTTAAAAAACCCTTGTCAAATAATTCTAACATATCTAACATCTCAGTGTTGAAATCTGTTGATTGTCTTTTTCATTTAGGTGAGATATTTATTGAAATCTGAATATTTGAGGTATGATGTCATGAGAAACTAGATCTTATTTAAAAGTTGTCTCTCGGGGTGCCTGGGTGGCTCAGTCGGTTAAGCGTGGGACTTCAGCTCAGGTCAAGATCTTGCAGTTCGTGAGATTGAGCCCTGTGTCGGGCTCTGTGTTGAAAGCTCAGAGCCTGAAACCTGCTTTAGATTTTGTGTCTCCCTCTCTCTCTCTGCCCCTCCCCTGCTCATGCTCTGTTTCTCTCTCTCAAAAATAAAAATTAAAAAATTAAAAAAAAAAAAAAAAACTTGTGTCTCAGCAGATCTTTTTGGACACTATTCTTGTGGATGAAGAGAGGAGCCAGAAGCCCAGGTTCTCTGTTGACAGGAGAGGGCCTTTTCATTACTACTGGTCAGGGGAGACTAAGAGCCTCTTTTTCCCCCTCTGAGGAGTCCAGCAGGAGTGTCAAAAAGTTCATGTCTTCCTAGCTTTCCCCTTCCCTGTTCGTTCAGCTTGAGAGAGCAGGATTTTCTTGGCACTTGTTTTGTTTGTGCCTTTCGTCATCCCTAGGCTGTTTGCTTCTCCCTCACTCAGTTTGGGATGCTCCAGGCAAGAACTCCCCCCCGACCCCAGGAACTCACCACCATGTCACTTTTTGGGTCCGCAGGTTCCTAGTCAGTCTGTCTTTTTCTTTCCATTTTTCAGAATCTCCTTATTTTCACTATATGCCTAATGTCCAGAGTTCTTAGTTGTACTGAGCAAGAAGAATAGGGAAAGGGGTGTCTAATTCATCTTTCTAGAAGTGGAAGTCTTCTAGACTCTGGGATATTGAGTGAAGGATTTCCTCCAGTAGTTTTCTGTGAAATGGTGCATGGGACTTAGTGTTACTAATTTTTAGACTTTTTGCCTTCTCACTTTTTGAGATTCTGGACATTTATAGGATTCTGGTCCTGAAACGGGTGCACTGAGAAATTAAAGAACCTGTTCTTAAACACTTTTCATTGTCGTGGGTCTCTTTCAAGACCGTTATGTCTAATTTTGTACTTGTAATTTTGAATTCTTTTTCTTAAAGAAGAACCTCCCAAATTATGTAAGCTTCAGAGCCTCATAAAACCTTGATTTTTCCTGGCCTATGTAGAAATCCTGTCCTTAAAAATTTGAAGAGATTTTAAATTCTGTTTTCTAGCTTCAGTGAGGTCCATTTGTATTCTGATACTTACTTGTTTGTGTTCAACAATATTTCCTCCTCTCTGAGGATCTTCTTTTATTTGCTGTGTTTTGACATTTCATGACCATGTTTCTCAAAGGAAGTCCAATTTCATCAATTGGTTGTACTTTGCTGTGCTTTCAATTTAGGAATTCATATCCTTTATATCTTGGGACATTCCATTGAATTATTTCTTGACTTATTTATTTTCCTTTTTTCTGGAAATCTTATTCAAATACTATATCTCTTAGTCTGGTCCTTTAATTTTCCTATCTTTCTTTGTACCCTATTCTTTATCTCTTTGTACTCGTTTCACTTTCTAATAGATTTCTTTAGTTCTGTCTTCTAAAACATCCATTGGGTTTTTCTTCTACCTTTATAGTCATAATTTTAAGCGAATTTTATCTTACGATTGTCCCTTTTTATAGTATCATGTTCTTGCTTCAAAAGTGTAGTATTTCCTCTTATTTAATGATTATTTCATGAATGTTTTTTGTATATTTTTACCTCTGCATAATTTCTATTGAAAAGATCGCTTCTAGGGGCACCTGGGTGGCTTAGTCGGTTAAGAGTCCGACTTTCGCTTAGGTCATGATCTCACGGTTCGTAGGTTCGAGCCCCGCGTCGGGCTCTGTGCTGACTGCCAGCTCAGAGCCTGGAGCCTGTTTCAGAGTCTGTGTCTCCCTCTCTCTCTGACCCTCCCCTGTTCACGCTGTCTATCTCTCTCTCTCTCCTAGAAATAAATAAAAATTAAAAAAAAAAAAAAAGAAAAGATCGCTTCTATTCAAGAGTGGGTCACTAATCAACAAATTGGGAGTTCTGGGTCTGTCAGGAGGGAGGGGAGAAGATTAAAGACTCAGAATTTCACTAAAGAGGGAAGATGGTGGTGCTATTTAGTTGGGAAGTCCCAGTAGCTCCAGTTTGGGCTTTTACTCTTGGGGGTATGTTGTGGGTTGAATGATGTCTCCTCAAACTTCATGTATATTTGGAACCTCTAAATACTAACCTTATTTGTTTGAGGGTCTTGGCAGATTTATTTAAGGTAAGGGTAGAGTTAAAGTCACTGTGGATTACGGTGGGTCCTAAATTCAATGAGATCGTCTTTATAAGACGTAGAAAAGGAGAAGACGTAGAGACACTCACAGAAGAAAAGAGCATGCAAAGATGGAGGCAAAGGCTGGAGAGCAACCACTGGCTAAGGAACTCCAAGGATTGTGAGTAACCAGCCACTGAAAGCTGGGAAGGAGACATGGGAAGGGTTCTGCCTCAGAGCCCTCTGAAGGAACCAGCCCTACCCACTTCTTAATTTTGGACTTCTGGTCTCCAGAACTGTGAGAGAATGAATTTGTGTTATTCTAACCCACCAGTGTGTGGTAAGATGTTACAGCAGTCCTAGGAAATCTAGTATCGGGCGGTATGTTTCTGAGTGAAGCAACTTCCTGTCTTAGGACCACAGGTCATCAGGTTGACCGCTAGGTCTGGCAGGTGGGTGGTGGGGAGGCTGGGGAGTCTCAATATTTATTATAAACTCTTAGTCTGAATGTCTCCTGTATTTAATATGGTGCCCTCATCTCAAATCATGTGGTTTCATCTAGTGCCAAACCCCTCAGTCTCACTTTACCCAAAAAGGTGGTTAGTCTTAGGCAGATGAGGGTGGTAGAGATGGTGGGTTGCTCAGCTGTCAGAAGGATGAGGAGAGTCTGGGGGAAGGTCTCACTGATTGATTGATTGATTGATATTTTAGAAAGACAGAGCAGGGGAGTGGGGCAGGCAGAGAGGATCTTAGGCAGGTCCCACACTCAGCATGGAGCTTGACATGGGACTTGATCCCATGACCCTAAGATCGTGACCTGAGCCAAAATCAAGAGGTGAATGCTCAACCAACTAAGCCACCCATGCACCCTGAATTATTTTTTTTAGTCTCTTTTTACTGCCACTTCCAGGTGGGGAGAGGAATTACTGAACCCTTTGGGAGTTGGGCAGGCAGATCATGTCCTACTGCTTACTTAAGATTCAATTTTCTCAAGTGACAAAAATCAGATTCCACACATCTTCACATTTTTGGCTTCAAAAATTTTATTTTCTTCTGTTCTATGTCATTCCCTGTGCATACTGTTTCAAAACTTCTATGCTTTCATTTTAGCAGTTATTTGTCAAGGGAATGCATGTATTTGGCCCACTATCTTTAACTAGAATCTCAGATTTGTTTTCATAATATTTACTAACTATGCATTTCTTCTGCAGTCACTATGCCTTTCAGCAACTGTGACACACACTTCCTTGCAGACTTTACTTTTCAATAATACCTCCCATCTTTTTATATTTATATTCTTCAGGCTTTACAGTTACCATGGCAGGAAAATCTGGGCTCAGAGTATTTCTCTGCATTTGAAATGCTAACAGATTTACTATCCTTGTTTGCTATGTTTTGTGACTCTAGAGGTACACTACATCTCAGCATTACCACTGCAGATTTATAATACACTTAAAAGAACCATAAATATAAAGATGAGAGCAGAATGCTTATAAACACATAAATATCTTTCTGAAGGAATGCCACGTTTTGTTTTTCATCATGGTAGGAACCCTTATCATGGAGAAATTGATAGGACAGAAAATAGGGAAGAGACAGTGTCAATTGCATGGTAACAGCAAGTTCCAGTGTCCGACACACACAAGATAAATACTCAGAACTTAACCTCACAACTCTCCCACGAAGTGGTGGCCATTGCACCACTTTGCAGTTGTACAGATGAGAAAAGCAGGTCAAAAACAGTGAAAGAATTGGCCCAACGTCCTATAGCCAGTCAGTGACTGAGCTGGCATTTGCCCACAGATGGCCTGACTAGGGGGCGGCTGGCACCGAGTATGACGTCAACTAGTTTAATTGATGTGACTACTAATCCTACTACTAATACCTGTTACATTTGAGTATATTTGGATGGTAGTAGTCTAGCTCCTCAAAAAAATCTTCTTATTTTTACATTATGTTTTATTTTTTTCTCAAAGGATACTTCCAGAGTTATGTGAAATGTGCATCTATATTTGCTCCAACAATGCTGCTGGCAATATTTTCTGCTACAGAATCCATATTGCAGAATCTCTTCTGTAAAGTAACACATGAAAATAACTTTTAGATGTTAGTTTCAGGAAAGACAAACAGCTAAAACCATATAAACATATTTCACTTTGATGAGCTGCTGTGTGGCCTCTTTTTTTGATCCCAAGAGCTATAAAAATTGTGCATCTCTTTTCTTCCCTGAAACTTGGTCTCAGGGGGAGAACAGTGAGCCCAACGTGGTAAAGCCGGGGTAGTGGTCCCACACTTGTCTTTGAGGGCCTGTGCATAATGGGGGTTTTAGTCTAACCATGATTATAGTCTAAAATGACAAATTTTATAGGCAGATCTCTCCCCTAGTTTGGACATTTAAAGAAAAACTTTGATTTTTATTAATGGGTATATGTCTTAGTCTGTTCAAATTGTTATAACAAAATTCCGTAGGCTGGGTGCTTCTAAACAACAGAATGCATTTCTTACAGTTCCAGGGGTTGAGAAGTCCAAGATCAAGGTCACTGGCAGGTTTGGTGTCTGGTGAGAATTTGCTTCCTGGTTTATAGATCCATCTTCTTGCTATGTCCTCACATGACAGAGGACCAGTGGGGATGGACCTCTCCCTATAAGACCCTCCTTAGAGGGACACTAATCCCATTCATGAGAACTGTATCCTCACAACTTGATCACCTCCCCAAAGCCCCACCTTCCACCACCATCACATTGGGGATTAGGATTTCACATATTAGTTTCGGATTGGGAGCACAAACTGCTGGTCTATAGCACTGTATGAAAGCAGAAAATCTTAAAAGTTATGTGTTCAAGAAGAAAAGAACTGGAATGTTAAAAATACATAAGCCAAGAAAGTTGTGCGTCTGTAATGGACTCACTAAGATACCCGAGTGACGGAGTATGTATCTCCTTGCCTATAAATTATCAGGCATTGGTTAGTGGCAGAGTTCATAATATGAACCTTGACATACGTAAGATTGTGAGTGTCTATACCCATGTAAATATGATCAGAGGTAACAGGTATTTGAGTCCCATACACTGGTGTGCTTGATGATGTCAGTTATCCAACATTGCCTCTAGTGTAGAAAGACTAAGTCATAAGTCATATCACATGTAATATAAAAATTTCCATTTTTGATTTCCTCAAAATGGTATGCTTTGTGGAGCATGAGGGCACTTAAGTGGTTGTTGTGTGTTATTACAGTGATAATTGATTATTGGTTCTGTCATTAAGCTGGAAGAGATCTTATCAGAGTGTGTCTGAAAAGTATAAATTCATGATGAGTTAAAGAGTGAAGACAAATTTGAAATCATTAATCTGAATTTCTTCATTTATATCAGAAAGAAAAGAGACTCCAGGACAGATAACTTCGATGACGTTTTTTGTAGGTCACAGTGTTGCTAGAGCCTCAATTCTGCAAATTTTGTTCTCGGTGTTCAGTCCACTTTCTGCTTTCCCATGTGATCAGTGCAGGAACACCCCCTGACGCCAGATGCGTGTTAAAGCAAAATCCTGATGTATGAAGCGACTGGCAACTAGCCAGTCTGTTCTCTACCTCGTGCTCTGTCTCAATTTGTTAACCTCACAATAACAGGACCATGTATTTGTTTGTGGTTGAATTTTAGGGTGGGTTTTTATTTGATATAAAATATGATTTTATTTTATGTTGCCAATTGAACACAGCTTGTGAGCATTTATGTGGACACCTATGGAACAGAGCTAGCCCATTAATAATAAGAAGTTCCTTAGAATGTCTGCAATATGTTTTTCACACGAGTGTCCTAATTCATGCAGGTACAGAAAAGACTGGCACCATGATGTGAAAATGTTTTATAGGTTCGCCTTCCTTCTCATGCCAGGTAACTTAATGAACATTCATAGGAAAACTGCCTAGGTAAAATTTTCTTGCATAGAAAAGAAAGTGTGAACAGTTTTCTTCAAAGTAAAATAACGATGAATTTTAAGAGCAGAGAAATAATTTCCAAGCCTAAAACCACAGTGATAAAAACATGATGGAGAAGACTGACATATTTGATTAAATACAAATTTAAAATATCTACATATTAGGGGAGCCTGGTTGGCTCAGTTGGTTAAGCGTCCAACTCTAGATTTCAGCTCAGGTCATGATATCACAGTTTGTGAGTTCAAGCCTGTGCATCGGGCTCCGTGCTGGCAGTGCGGAGCCTGCTTGGGATTCGTTCTCTCTCCCTCTCTCTGCCCCTCCCCAGCTTGGTTCCTCTCTCTCTCTAAGTAAATAAATAAACTTAAACAAAATTAAAATATCTATATATTAAAAACTGCTGTGGGTAAAACCAAGTGCTAGATGACAGGGGGAAATATTTGGAATGTACATGAAGAGGTGTTAGTTTTGTTAATTTCCTTTTTTATTATGGTACAATCATGAAAACAGAAAATCTGGTCTGGAAGCCTAAGACATTTTAGAAATGAGGAAATAGAAAGGGCCAGTGGGCACATGAAAAAAAATGTTTACTAATTGAATGAATACAAATAATAACAACATTCTGGTTTCCTTTATGATACTATTGGAGTAGCTTTTCAAAGTATATAGAAGGGGGGCACCTGGGTGGCTCAGTCGGTTAAGCATCCGACTTCAGCTCAGGTCATGATCTCATGGTTTGTGGGTTCGAGCCTCACGTCGGGCTTTCTGCTAACTGCCAGCTCAGAGCCTGGAAACTGTTTCAGATTCTGTATCTCCCTCTCTCTCAGATCCTCCACCACTCACGCTGTATCTCTCTCTCTCTCAGAAATAAATTTTAAAAAAACATTAAAAAATTTTTAGAAAGTAAATAAAAGGAACTGCTGATGGGAATATGGAGAGTAGAATTTTCTTAGGAGTGTGAATTGGTGTAGACTTCTGGAGATGGGCTTACACATATATATTGAAAGCCTTCATATTTTGATATCCTTTGAAAGGGACTATATTTCCAGTAATATTTTACATAAAAAATAGAGCTGAGTCCAAATTTTTAATCCAGAATATTCTCCTACTAAAAAAATATATTTTGATATTTAGATATAGATATAGCTAGTTGTCTTTCTGTATATATCAGTGCACACACTGATATACATATGTACACATGCATATATATACACATACATATACCTATATAAACAAAATGAAGAAAACAAATATTCAAATATATATTTTATGATTAAATGAAACGTAGTCATTATAAGAGCTAATGACCTAAGTTATGACAACATAATTTAGTCGAAAAACATAAGCTTGGGGCACCTAGGTGGCTCAGTCGGTTAAGCGTCCGACTTCGGCTCATGTCATGATCTCACGGTTCATGGGTTCAAGCCCTGCATCGGGCTCTGTGCTGACAGCTCAGAGCCTGGAGCCTGCTTCAGATTCTGCTCCCTCTCTCTCTCATCCTCCCCTTCTCAAACTGTCTCTCTCTATCAGAAATAAAAACATTTAAAAAAGAAAAGAACAACATAAGCTTATAAGATTGGAAGTTTTTTGAAGACGTACACCAGATCTCTGGGAGGTGGGAATGCAGGAACTATTTCCTTATTTGTGTCTTTTTATATATTTTAATTAATATACACATTTTATAATGAGAAGTATCTTACTGCATACTTTCAAATGTGTACTAAACTTTCCGAAAACTTATGAATGGGAAGAATGCTCCCTTATAAATTTTAGTGCTTTGCCAGCAGGTGGCAGTAGCAAACAAGAAGTGTGTCATAAATGAGGGCAAGATTTGGGATTGAAGGGGTTCTTTCTCATTTGTACTAGATATGCAGAACTGTAACCATAAAACCATAAAAGTCTGTTTTATAAGCATTCGTGTACTTAAATCAGAATTTATATTAAAATATAATTGTACGTAGGGATCTAAAGAGTTAACATACCCGTGGAGAAATTCCTAGTACTATTCAGAGGGAGAGCAGAATCTATACTTTATATGCTTACATGCATATTGTGCTCTGATTGCTTGTCAACATATAATACATTATTTTTGTATTAAAAATGAAAACCAGTTTAAAAAAATAGTAGGTCTTAGAAACTTTTCAAATATGCTTTAAAGTCAAATTATTTTACTTAAGTATTCTTTGTAATCTCAAATCATATAATCTAGGTAGAAGCCTATACCAATTGATTTTTTTTAAACCTGAAGCTTTTAGAAAATACTAAGAAGTACATACCTCCATGTAGAATGACTATTTTATATTCCATTTCCAATTCAGTCAGTGATTATGTCCTTATGAAGAGGGCACCCAAAGGTTTCTTGCTCAGAGGTTTGCAGGCAGTGAATTGTGTAACTAGGATCGATTTCCTGTATGATGCCATTTCTTTCAATTTCCCTGTCGGGAATCAGCTGTATATATAACAACAGCAAATTCTTGGAAGTTTTGTCCTTTTCAGTGATCACCTTTAATTTCCTTGACCGAAACCAAGAGCTCTATACCAACTAAAATTCGTAAGTCCATGATAAATTTGCCTGCTTTGGTGCTTACAAAAATGGGTGTTCATTGAGTCATGAGTATATTTCAGATCACTTTCTCAGTCTAATTCTATAATTCGCTCCCTCTATATACGTTTATTCTATGGCAGGGGAAACATGATGATGAATGCTTTATATATTTGGGGATGTATCATTTTCCTTTGCAGGTTTGCTCTCAGTCCAGACTTGTGAGGCCTTAAATAATTATATTTTGAAGTAAAACAATAAACTGAGACTTAGGGGTTCATTCAACTCTGCCTCACAGAACTTACAAGGATTGCAAAGTTGAAAATAAACTCAACTCTTGTTACCACCCTATTCTGAGACATCAATGTCTCTCACCTGAATGGCTGGCTGCTTCCTAATTCCATTTCCTTAATTCTTCCCTGGCCCTGCTTCCTTCCTGCCCCATAGCTGTCTCTAATCCCTGTCCTGCCAAAGGACCAGCCTTTAAAATGTAGATCAGCTCCTTACACCCCTCTCCAAACCCTCCCTTGGCTGGAATAGGAACCCAGCCTTCTCCCCAGAGCCTGTCAAGCCCTGTGGGATCTGGCTCCGCCCCCTGCTCCAGGGTCTTCTCACCTGGCTCACTCAGCTGAGGGCACACTGGCCTCCCTCTGTCAGCTCTGTCATAAAGCACGCTCCCAGTAGAATCTTCTCCCTGATCCTCTTCCTACCTTTCTTCCGGTGTCTCTCTGTGGACAGAGATTCCCTGCCCCCCTCCCTGTGTTCTTCATCTAGTTACCTGGCTTTGTTTTTCTTTATCACAATGATTGCTACCTGACCCTTGATCCCCAAGTCCCTGTCATTACCTATTTTCTGCCTCTTTCCCTAACATTCAGTCCCCAAGAGGGCAGGCTCTTGGTTTGGCCCCCTGCTGTCTCTCAGCACCCAGAACAAAGCCCAGGAGGTGGCAGGTGCTCGGTGAAGTTTATTAACGTAAGTGAAATGAATGGATAATAAAGCCTGCACTTTCTGGGGGCGTCTGAGTGGCATAATTGGTTAAGCGTCCATCTTTGGCTCAGGTCATGATCCTGCAGTTCATGAGTTCGAGGCCTGAGGCTGATAGCTCGGAGCCAGGAGCCTGCTTCAGGCTCCCTCTCTCTCTGCCCCTTCCCTGCTTGTGCTGTGTGTGTGTGTGTGTGTGTGTGTGTGTGTGTGTGTGTGCCCCTTCCCTGCTTATGCTCTGTCTCTGTCCCAATAATAATAATAAACATTAAAAAAAATTAAAACACGACCACCCTCCCCCCAACCCCCCCGCCCCCCGGACTTTCTTACTTTCAGGCCACTAGCCCACAGATTGGTTTACCAAGGGGTGGAAATAAGACTTGCCTTTAGGGACCTGGGTCTTTGGATGAATGCATGAAGTGATGGTCCTTGTGAGCTCTTTGCAGTAAGGCCATTCAGGGAGCCTTCCTCTCTGTCTCTGTTCCTCACTTATAAAATGAGATCAGACTAGTGTTTACTTTATCCAACCTATTAAGCTTCAGGAAGATCAAAAAGGTTGTTGTTGTTGTTGTGTTTGTAAAATCTTACTGAACTGTGAGAAAGTAAGCAAAGTAGTATTTGTTATTTGCAATTTTCATTCACCAGTTGGGCTCATTTGCTTTCGACTAGAAGCCATGGCAGTAGGGGAAAACCTGGGGACCTTGGCTTTCAGGCTGTGGGACGGCGAGAAGAACAGCGGTCAGAGGCCCAGGATTTTGAAGACAAGTGAACTTGCAAAGTCTCCCTTGGCCTCTTGCAACCTTAGGTGACTTTTCGGTAAATTCTTCAAACTCTCTGGGGCTCAGTTTTTCTGACATACAAGAGGCCCCCTGAAACTGCACCGAGGGTTATTATGGAGATAGTAAACGGGCCAGATGCCTGCCAAACACTGGCTTAATCTTTTTTTTTTTTTTTAATTTTTTTAAATTTATTTCTGAGAGAGAGAGAGAAAGACAGCGTGAGCAGGGGAGGATCAGAGAGAGAGGGAGACACAGAATCGGAAGCAGGTTGCAGGCTCTGAGCTGTCAGCACAGAGCCTGATGTGGGGCTCGAACCCATGAACCGTGAGATCATGACCTGAGCCGAAGTCGGACGCTTAACCAACTGAGCCACCAGGCGCCCCAACACTGCGCTTTATCTTATCGCGAGTGGGACGGCCTGGGAGGAACCTGGCCGCGCGCCACGATCCCATTCTTTCGGGTTTTACAGTGCGTACTGTTCAGTCCACCACCTGCTCCATCAGCGGGAGGACGCCTGGGGGTTCGTGTCCTCCCACTTGCTCCTCTCATCCCCATCGAGTCCGAGACGGGGCCCACAGAGGCTTAGTCCCCACGCAGAGCCGATGCAGACAATCCTGGTCCGCTGCTGTGTTTACCTCTTGTTGCCGCATGGTGGCGCTGCTGCAAACAGCTCCTGATAGACCGACCGCCGCGTGTTTACTTTGTGCCTTTTGCGAAGCAGCCAGCTCCTCCAAGCAGCCCCCTGGGGAGCCCGGCTTTGTGCTCCCACACGGTGCAAAAGTCTCAGGGTCAGCAGCCTGCTCTGCTGAAGAACGAGCCCTTTCCTGAGGCCGTGTCCGAGCCATCCTGACAGCCACCTCTCCTGGGGAGTAATTCTGCTGTCAAGCAGCCCCTCGGGAGTCGCCCACCTTTTCCACAGGGATCAACACTGCAGAAGGAAGGGAGGAAAGACTTTTGTTGAACAATGCAAGCACGCTTGTGCACACACATGATCTCACGAACACACAGGATGCACACTCATACACACACATTTACTGCCTTTTCCCAGAGCAGTGGATGTTCATTTGCATAATTAATAAGGCCACTCAAGTAACTTTATAGTACAGAAGAGATTAGATTCCCTTGACAGTAGAAGAACAGAAGCGACAACAGGCCCCATCTTGAATTGCTACTAATATTGTTATGAGGTTGACTGTCCTAATGATAGCATATATCACTTGGTCGTAGTGCAACTTAATTTGGGGGAGACACACTAGACTGTGTCACAAGTAGGCACAGCTGTGACATGGAGCTCCCAGAGGCACTGTCTCAGTACAAACACGTTCGTAATAGGAGCAAAGGGACTTTGTAAGCTCTTCCCAGGCTCTCATGGACGCCTCTCTGCCATGCCTGTGTCCCCCATGTCCCCTTACAGGGGGGCTGGCCGGTTAAGGGAGGCATGGGCTGTCCCGGTTCTAAGAAGCATGAGCAACAACAGGTCTCTTGGTCTTCTGGTCATCGAAGCTTTGGGTGGAAGAGGCCTCTGTTTGGCCCAGTCAAGTAAGGTGTGTGCAGTGAAAGCCTTCGCTAGTTTTAAAGAGCACATTCAGCCATCTTCTCGTGTCTTCTGGGAGCCGTGGCGGCAGTTGGCCTTGGTTGATGTACTAATGGTTGATCCTGGCCAGGTATAACTAAGCATCACCAACTATGGGTCCAAATATGACACATGTTATTTCATTTTTATATCAATAAACCACTGAAAACAGAAGCCTTCTGTCATGATATAGCCCAAGGCTCTTCTTTTAGTCTCTCTCCAAATCAGACTAGCTCGTTCATGAACTTTCTCATTGGACTTTTCTTATTCTTCTTCTGAGCTGCAAACTTAGCACATTAATTGACACTCACTCAATGTGGCCCCCTCTAGCATCTTTCCCTTTTCTCTTCTCCTGAACTTCAAGGTTTGTCTTCCAGGCTGGTATTATAGCCACGCTCCTAAAATTGCCAGTCTGTACCTTCTCTGTTACCCACACAATTGTCTGAAATAATTTACTTGTTATCTGCAGCCATTAGAATATGCCTGCCTATCATACATGTAGGATTTCCATCCCTTGCAGGGCTGTGAAGCTTCTGCCATAAATCGCATCTCTCCTTCCTGTTCCCCCCACTACCCTGGCTCTACCTAAAGAATCATACTGTTCATCACTAAAATGTATAATCTCATTTAGGCCAAATGATCTAATTGCATAAATTTTCTTCTGATCCAGAGTTCCTGGCACTCAATCCATTTCCTAGCAAACCTATTATAACTCACAGGCTGCTTCCAAATTCTGTGTGTTGGCTCCAGGTTCTTTTTTAAAGCCATGAAAAGCAAACTTGAGAATTTTTACAATTTGAGATAAAGCAGAGATTGTTTTTCTTCCTTTTTGCCACCTTCGTTTTTCAACAAAAAGAAGGGTGCACACACCAAAGCCGAGATGAAAAATGTAGCGTCTACTGTAGAAAAAGCACTCGGCTTATGTTATTTAATCCTCAAACTAACCCAACTGTGTGACTTTAGTGTTCATTACTCCTTTTTGCTGAGAAAATTGAAATTCAGAGAAGAGAAATAACTTGCCGAGAATAATCAGCACAGGGGACAGACCCAAGCCTTTCAGTTCCTCCCAGAGCCAATCAATACCCTGGTTCCGAGAAGACACATTAAAACATGGTGAATTTTTTGAGACTACCCAAGCCGTTTGCTCCATACTCCTGAATGGACTGTTGCTTTTAGTAGCCAATAGACTATACTCAGTGGCTGGAGTTCAAAATTAAACCAGCTCTTTTTATTCAGTTAAAACAAAATAATAATTCTAAACCTTCAATGTGGGAAGAGAGCAAAAGCATTTTCTAGTTACAACTAGGCTAACCCAGCAGTAAATTTTGGCTCCGTGTGGGACCATAATCGCCAGCACCTTGTGTAAAATCACCAGTGGCATGTGCTGGTGTGTTACAGAACCACATAGCCATGGGCTTTGTTTATCATGACACACAGTCAACAACCATGGTTAAAATGAAAATGGAAATGAGTTGGGCAATGTTCTCATTTTACTTGTGTGAAGTCAGCCATAATTCAGGAATTGTTAACAGGTGAACCTCAGTTTTTTGTTAGGGCTGCATTCCTGAATAAGGGAATTAGATCAATGGTGCATCTGTCCATTCATTCTAGAAGCACTTATTAGGCACTTACCATGTAGCAAGCACTATCCTGGACAGGAATACTTCTATCCAGTCAGTCATCTGGAGATCATAGACTTTGAACATCAGAGCACATCTCAATTCACTATGTGAATTCTCCCCTTCTAATGCTGTCTCTCTCTGTGCCCCTCCTCTGCCTTCTGAGCTCCCCCTCCCCATCTCATCTTTTTTTTTCTTTTCTGTAATAGGCTTTTTAAATTTTTGTATTCCTTTTAGGATTTTTTCTATTTATATTATATGTATATAATTTATTGTCAAGTTAGCTAATGTACTGTGTATATACAGTGTGCTCTTACCACCATCTCAATCATAAAAAGATTCTGTGAGTATTCATTCTAAGGAAGAGGAATCATGACTGGGAGGGAGTTTTGATTACTGGTAGAAGAATCTCATTGCCCAGCCCACTGATAACTCTGATCAAATGTTTCACTGTTGTTCCCTGGGTGCCATCGTTATGGTAGCCTTTACCACTTCATAGGGGTGTCCTTGCTTCTTTGTGTTCTGTTTGTGGTTGAAGAACCAGATGCTTGGCTCTGGTTCTGTTCAAAATTAGTTGACATTCACAGTCTCGAAGTCGAGGCTGGCCAAGATTTACTCAGTCTAGTACTCTACCAGCCTCTCAGGGGCATAAGACAAATAAAACAGTACATAAAAAATGGGCGACATGTTGTCAAGATTGTATGGTTATATACATATACTACTTTTCTATAAATAAGTATCTTAAATATATGTATACATTTGATATAAATATAAATAATATAAAATAAATATTTTGTTTATTTAGAAAGGTAGATAGATTGATTAAATACTCTTATTGAGTAAACATATAAGGGTTTGAGAAAACATGAAGCACATGCCCATAAGTTAAATTAAATAAGAAAAGCTAGCAATTTTTAAAAACGTTTATTTATTTATTTTGAGAGAGGGAGAGATTGCATGAGTGAGGGAATGGCAGAGAGAGAGAGAGAGAGAGAGAGAGAGAGAGAGAGAGAGAGAATCCCAAGCAGGCTGTGTGCTGTCAGTGTGGAGCTCTACAGGGGTGTCAAACTCAGGAACCATAAGATCATGACTTGAGCTGAAATCACAAGTTGGACGCTTAACTGACTGAGCCACCCAGGCACTCCCAAAAAGCTGACAGTTTCTAACCCTCTCTGATACACCCTGATGGGGTGGCGTATAGCAGAGTCCATGTGGCTAAGGAGCCCTTGAAATGTAGTTGGACTCAACTGAGATGTGCTAATAATCAGAAAATATACATGTACTGATTTTAAAGACTGTCTAGAAAAAATGTGATATATTTCACTAATAATTTTTCCTATTGATTACGTATTGACATAATACTCTGAGTATCCTGAGCTAAATAAAACAATATTAAAATTAATTTCATCTGTTTCTTTTTACTTGTAAAAGTGTGGCTAGTCAAAGATTTAAAATTACCTGTATGGTACATATTATAGTTCTGTTTGTGTATTTCCACCAGTCATTTTGAGAATTATTGTATATAAAGATTTATAATCGGTTTTTTACATTTAAGATTACATCATTAAACATTTTTCTCAAACCATGATTTTTAAATAGCTTCATAATTATTCATCATGTGAATATCCATTTGTATGTGTAACCACAATATCATGTTCTCCATTTAGCCATTTGGGTCACTTCCAATTCAGAAAGTAAGGTATTTAAAAAAAAAAAAGAATTTGTTTTTAACTATTTTCTTCTCCACTTTCCCCTTAGGAGTAAGTTTAGAAAAGATAAATCTGGAAAAAAAATAGTTAAAATTATATAGACTTAAGATGACTGGGTGGCTTAGTTGGTTAAGCGTCTGACTCTTGGTTTTGGCTCAGGTCATGATCTCACGGCTTCATGGGTTCAAGCCCCACATCAGGCTCTGGGCTGGCAGTGTGGAGCCTGCTTAGGATTTTCTCTCTCTCTCTCTCTCTCTCTCTCTGCCCCTCCCCAACTTGAGCTGTCTCTGTCTCTCAAAATAAATAAATAAACATTAAAAACAATTTGAAAATCATATAGTCTCATATAGGACATATTCACTTTTAATATTGTGATGTGTTTCTCTGTGTGTATATAATTGTTTTGGGGTTTTTTTTGGCATTGTATGCAAGTTCATTTTAGCATGTATATTATATATGTAAATATACACATTTGTTGTTCTTTTTTGTTTGAACATAAGAATTTTGTTTTCCCTTTTAATATAAGCTTACTGCATAAAGAAAGAGATCATTGTGATGGCTATATAGTGCTCTACAGCCAAAATCCAGTTTTCAACAATTACAAATAATTCATATCTTTTTCCCCCCAAATTTAGATTATTTTCATTTGTTCACTGAACAAGACTCAAATGAGCATTTAAGAAAAGTACACAGGGGCACCTGGGTGGTTCAGTTTGTTAAGCATTCAACTCTTGATTTTGACTCAGGTCATGATCTCATGGTCATGAGATTGAGCCCTGGATTGGGTTTGTGCCCAGTGAAGAGCCTGCTTGGGTCTCTCTCTCTCTCTCTTTCTCTCTCTCTCCTTCACTCTCTCTTCCTTCCCTGCTCACACACACATGTGCTCTATCTCTCTCTCAAAATAAACAAATAAACCTTAAAAAAAGTAAAATACTTAAGACTGCATGCCTCTTACTTCTTTATTTTACTTTACCATGCTGCCAGCAAAACCTATTTATATTAATAAAGTCAACCTCCTTTGAAATGAAAACCTATCATTTTCATACTTAACAAATTTAGAGTATTCCTTTAATAAAGACATGTATTTAATTGAAGCTTGAAATGAAGCCAGTTTCTTCCATTGTTAATAATCCATGGCCGTAGTGTGTAGTGTGGTATGTTTTCATCCATTTAAATTTTTTAATGGTTTATTTATTTCTGAAAGAGAGACAGCATGAGTAGGGGAGGGTTAGAGATAGAATGAGACACAGAGTCTGAAACAGGCTCCAGGCTCTGAGCTAGCTGTCAGCACAGAGCCAGACGCGGGACTCGAACCCACAAACCGCGAGATCATGACCTGAGCCGAAGTCGGACGCTCAACCGACTGAGCCACCTAGGTGCCCCTGTTTTCACCCATTTTAATAGGATAGTTGCTACTAGAATTTTTCTTGTACTGGTGTCCTTTATAACGAGCATCAGCAGAACATGAATGATCTTCATTCTGTCACTGATGTTGGTGAAGTTATGTTGGGCTATGCAAGTGGAATATTAAGAAGGGAAGCTTGGGGGCAGAGGAGCTGCACTTTGAGTGGAGCAGTGGAGATGGGGAATAAGGTGATGGGTAAGCGCATCTCCATGCTGCTCACATTCAGTAGAGCAGCTGGTGGGAGGCTGGTCTTGAGTAAGAGGGCACCTGAGTGGTTAGTTTAAAGCCTGTATGTAGTCCTTTCTCTTTCAGGTTTGACGTAACAAGGTATTTATGTTGATGAGCATAGTTAGAAAGGAAAGGAAAGAATGAAAAACAGGAAGCTTGAGGAACAGCATTTTAAAGTCAAATGGAGATGAAGGATGAGAATATGAATGTGAGTTGTAATTCCATTCCTTCGGTGTCCACAGCCCTGTCCAGGCAGGCCTTTAGTAGCAGAGCACAAGGAGTGGAGGCAAGAACATGGGCGGGAAGATTCTGGAAACTTGGGTTGTCCTTCCAGGTCTACTGCTGTGTGACCGGAGGAAAGTAAGTTCATCTGAGGACCTCAGACTTCTCAGAAGTTAACTCTAACATTAGAGGCTGAGCCCAGATGGCGGCTGGTCAGTGGGTCTCCTGTTCTACCATTTGTTTGTTTATGAATGACTTCCCGGAACTCAGTGTTGAAGCCACACTCAGGATTGGCTCAGGGATAGAGTATCTGATCAATTACTGACACCTGTGAAAAGTAGCATGTGGTACCTCTCTCCTTGAGAAAAACCATGTCAGTCGACCTTCTAAACTAAATGTTCTGTAATTCTTTGTGGAGGACTTGTGTGTCTTGAAAATGTAGAAATAAGAATATTCAGTTGAATGCTTTATTAAAAAATCACTGTTTAAACTGTTTAAAATCACTTGTGTGATTTGTAAACAGCACATATACAGCCAGTGTTGATGGAAGAGCTGTTTGGTGATAATAGGACTCAATCTTAGGACAATGTGTAGGTGTACCAAAAAGGGAAAAATTACTAAAGCAAGAGTTTTTAATCACTGACCACATCATTGTGGTGAGAAATTTAAATTTTTAAAATCTCTAGAAAGTGTAAAAATGGTACATGTGATTGATGTTTTAAGTCAATAGCAGCGATTTTTCTTTCACAGTGGTCTGGAAGCCAATGATTATAGTCAAAGTCATGGATGACAGTAGTAATGAGCACTTACCTGAGTTTTGCCCTGTGGCAGGGCCCATTAAAATACACAACTCTTTTCATTTCTCACTCTAGTCTAAGAAGTGGGTAGTACTATCATCATCAGCCTCATCTTACAAATTAAGAAACTGAGGCACACAGAAATCACACAGCTCACCCGTGATTACATTGCTAGTAGGCTGTAGTTCTTCACTAGAAAGTGATATAATTACCATTTTTGAGGGTATCCTCTGCACCAGGTACTTTGCCAGAACCATTCCATACACGATTTTGCTTTAGAACTGTTTTATAGATGAAATAACTGAGGCTCAGGTTGCTTAGGTAATGAGTCCACTGTTACCTTGCTGATCAGTGCAGTAGCTAGCTGGTAACCTGTAATTCCCAAGAACATGAGCGTTCATCATGTTAAAGGCCACCTTTTGTAGATTGTTATGCAGCTGTGGATGTTCCTGCTTTTAGAGAAAAGTACATAGGTTAAAATCCAAATCCTATTTTGTAGTAGGATTTACGGAATTGGTAGACTGTAGAAGGTCTGAAAATGCATCTTGAATAATCACGTGCCAGGGTCCTTACAGACGCCAGCATGGTGTACAGCTGGCTACTTAGCTTTTAGGTCAGGGCTCAAACCTTACTTGTCTTAGACATTCAGTAATCATCCTATTTTTAACGTACCTCCTGAACATGCACTGACCCGTATGACCACGCATACACACTTCCACAGTTAATTTCTGATCACACTGCTTTGTTTTATTTTCTTCAGAGTACTATTGACATTGTCATTAGTCACATTATCCTGTCATTCTTTACTGAGAAATAGTTTCATGAGAACAAAGAACTTCCTTGTTTTTTGACCATCGTATCCCTAGTTCCTAGGATGGTATTTGGGACCCAAAGTATATTCTAAAATTTTTATTGACAGAATCTTGCTTATTCTTCTTATTTAAGATATCAATAGCAGCAAATTTTTATTAATTGGTTTCCTCTGTGTCTTGCTTTGTGCTTAGTACACATGTTTTGAGTTTATTTCGAATAGTAAAATTAGGTCCTTTTAGCCTAATTTTGGAGAGCAGGAAAATATAGCACGCTGAAGTCAAATTATTTGTGTAAGGACATACACTTGGTAGTAAGGAGCCCCAAGCCAACCCACAGAAACCCTCCCAATATTGGTGTCACCTGTGACTATAAAATATCCTAAACAGTTTCATCTACTACTTGGTTGGTTTTCCTAAGAAGCCGTTTGTGTGGTTTCACTTGCAGACTAGATTTAAATTCAACTAACGTTTATTGAATACAGTGATGGATTATGTGACAAAGATCATTAGTCTCACTTTACAAAGCAAAAAGGGAAGTTCAGATAAGAGGTATGGGTATCACTGACAGAATACAAACCCCCGACTGTTGGTTTCGAGCCTTCTGCCTATTCTGTTATAAAATAGCTGAGTCTCCTCCATTAAAGGGAAATGATGTCACGGCCATGCACTTCCTAACTATATAGAGAGGGAAAGATTTATGTCATGGTAACATTGTGATTCTATTGTAAATTGCTCTCATAGAGAAGATAATATTTGAATATAAGTCCTTGATGGTTATTTACTTTAAATTCAGGCGTGAGCTGATTTTCTTTTTTGGAAAAGATTTCATCTACACAAGAGGTGTCCTGGATGATTTTCTTGTAATTTCCTTCTTCCCAAGTTGAGTGTACATTTGCTTTTAGTATCCCCAAATGGCAGTTGACAAATTTCTGGGGCTCTTCTTGATTTGGTGTCAGGATAGAAAATAGTTTCAAGAGTAATTCAGAAATACCAAAGCAGATTTGGGCCCCTTTTAAAGTGGTCACATAGTTACAGAACTAATAAGCATCCTTTTGGACTTCCTCCAAATGAGAGAATGAAAAATTCAAAGAATACAAAATTGCTTATAATACTTAGCTCATTTATTTTAAATACTTTCTATCTACCTGGAGGCATTAAAAAGCATAAAACAAGTAAAAACAAAAACCAACAATCCAGAGATTCCAAACTGACCAAATAGGAGAAGGAGAAATATTTCTTCATTTCCCCAGGAAATGAGAAAGAATTAGAAACAAATCCATGTTTTTAGCTATGTCAGTGGCTATTCCTTTAAGATAGAATTTTTAGGTTGTCAAGTAAAATATGATTCAAAAAAGAAAAGCCCATAAAATTAAAAAATGTGTTCCATTCCCAAAGCTGTTTTAGAGGTGATAGAGCCATTTATAGCTTCTAATACAATCCTTGGGGGGGGGGGGAAATACAATTTTATTATATCAGTTCAACTATAAATAAGATCATTACTCTGCTATGAACAACTATAGAAATCGTGAGAAAATAAATTTCTAAGACCACATCAGAGCTAGAGCATTAGCATTTTTTCCCTCAGAATTATATTAATGCAAATTAAAATGCAGAGTTTCTGGTGAATATGTACTGACCCATACTTTTATTAAAGATCCTTCCTTAACTTCAAATGTTTCAGCCAGATATTTGAGCGGTAGGTGATTAAGTGAGTTTCCCAAAACGTTTGAGAAGTTCATTAGTTGTTTCCAAATAAGTGTTTGGTTGCCACTACACTGGCCTGATTAATTGATTTCAGCAAATGAACTGAAATTTGAGCATGTCCTGCAGGAATTAGAGACCAGTGCTTGTGATGGTCACATGTCCCTTGTCCCACAATGTTAGAGGCTCCGTTCCTTTGAGATGCTCAACACTATTTTTCTCTCTGTGGTTTTTATGCAAGTCATTAATAGATGAATAACTAAAACTGAAATTCATTTCAGTCTGTCTACCGACAACTTATTTATATAACCTGGCCAAATGAGACTCTTATTCTGCTTAAATTTGTGCTAAAACTTTACATTCGTTATCTCACCTCCTTCTGCCAACAGCCTTGGGCCGGGGGAGGCAGACATTGTTCTCCCTTAAAGACAGGAAAACCAGGGTTGAGAAAGTGAGCAGATTAACATCCATGCTTGACTCTTACAAAGTTTTGGTTTTTTCCCCTTTTCTTCAATAGCACTTCTTTTATGTTAACTCTGTACAAGATAATACTGTCTTATGTTTTCTTCACAAGGTTTTCAAGATGACATCTGCACTTTTGTTGTTGCCTTCTCCTGTATATTGTTTAGTGATCTTTCTTCTCTTTAGTGTCTTCGTCCTGTCCGGGGGGGCTGAGGCTTCAGGATGCTTCAGTTATTAGGCGTGCAAGGGAAATGGTCATGTGAGACACGGCGATTTGGAGCAATGATCGGGAGGACAGGGTTTCTATTCTGCAAGACCTGGTCTGAGCCCTGGCTTCAGGATCAATCAATAGAATGGTGTTGGGCAAATGTCTTACCCTCAGTAAGTTCTGGCTTCCGCATCTGTAAAACTGGAATAAAGGTCCTACCGATACTCATGGTTAGTCATGCATTCATTCATTCAACAAGTATTTATTGGGCCTTATAATATGTGCCAGATACTCAGAAGTGAATTGACTAACTTTCCTGCCCTGAGAGTTAATGTCCTAGCAAGGGGAGACAGACAATAAGCTAATAAATAAGTAAACTTATGTCAGGTAGCAGTCAGGACTCTGTAGAAAACTAAAGCAGGGTAAAAATAATAGATAGTGGAGGGGAAGAAGGATGATGAGGCAGGGAGGGCTGTTTTTCATAAGGGAAGTAGGGGAAGCTTCCTTTATTAGGTTATCGGTTGCATGGAAACTTGAAAGAAATATTTTTGAGAGCATTAAGAAAAGCAATTGCAGGATTACTCCTGTGGGGAAATCTCAAGCCCTACTGCATGCTCATTTAATTGTATGTTTGTGTACACGTGCATATTTCCATATGTATCTGTGTATGTGTCTTTATGTATGCTTGTATTTTATCATGATAAGTACGCTTACCATGAGATCCACCTTCAACAAGTTTTCGAGTGTACAGTATAGTATCGTTAACTATAGGTACTGTGTTGTATAGCTGATATTATAACCTATTAATCTTGCATAATTGAAACTGTATATCCACTGATGCTCATTGTAAGTCACTGGAATAGGAGCTCCCTGAGAAGAGGGGACATTTGTGTTTTGTTCCTTGCAGTATCGCCAGTGCACACAACACCTGGGTAGGTTTTCAGTGTGGCTGAGCAGTAGCATGTTGAGTCTCTGCCCATTTTCCCGATAACCATGGGAGAATGAGGGGGTCAGGAGATGTAGGGAATAGACTGAGCATGGATTAGGAAGCCTGATTGCCAGGCTGTCCCTGCCACACCTGTCCTATTTCATCAGAATGTCAGCAGGTGTGTAGACCCGAAGTGTAAATGTGATCCCGAAACACTTCCAAAGGCTCTGGGTGTGAACTTGACTCTGGTTACAGAAAAGACATAATGATCCCCAAAGAAGTTTCCTTAAAAGAAGCTGTGTAATCTATAGAAGACAACCTGGGTCGATCCAGAGACCTAAAGATGAGCTCTGGTCCCTCCACTAACCTGATTGGGGATACAGGGAAGGAAATGTACAAGGAAGATATAAAGGGCATTGGTTTCAGTTCTGTCCTAGCTCAAATGTTCCATTCTGATTTGTTGTTGATTTGCTGGGAACAGTCTAGCCATATTCCTGGAGACCAGAAAGGATTCTTCTTCCTTTTTATTGGTGATGCAGAATACAATGTGTGTGTGTGTGTGTGTGTGTGTGTGTGTGTGTGTGTGTATCATCAGTTCCTAGTTCTTTTAAAAACTTGTTTTTTAACATTTATTTTTGAGAGACAGAGAGAGATAGAGAATGAGCAGGGAAGGGGCAGACAGAGAGGGAGACACAGGATCTGAAGCAGGCTCCAGGCTCTGAGCTGTCAGCACAGAGCCTGATGCGGGGCACAAACCCACCGACCGCGAGATCATGACCTGAGCTGAAGTCGGACACTAAACCGACTGAGCTACCCAGGCACCCCCATCTGTTCCTAGTTCTGAACTCTATGTTTAAGGGATGAGATCTGAAAGTTCATGCTGTTTAAACCTGGTTTCTGCCATAAGGCCTATGATGTTTTCTCTGGTGATGCCAAATAGAAGTGCTCACATCTAAAATAACTTGAGGACCACTAGCATCTAGTGTACCCAGAGACTGTTCGACAGAGCTGAATCATTTATAAAGTAGTCTCTTAAGTGGATTTGCTTCTGATTTACATAATGTACATTTTGTAGGATTTTAGTGTCTCAGCTAGTGTGAAAGACCTTTGTAGATTATAGTATTAGGAATTTCACCACACTTTACCCTGTTCTGTTCAAATGCAGATCTTGGAAACCCTCCCTCAAAGATGCTAAACATTTAACTAAATCTCTAGTTCAGTTTTGCTGAATTGTAAACGTCCTAGATAAACTGATAAACAGGAATGAGCTCCAAATGCCTCTAGAAAGGCAAAATGCTTTGAAAAAATAAAAACCTCTAATTGCGCCAGCACATTTTATGGTCAATAAAGTATTCAATATGCTGTACAGCAGGGGCATTTCAACTGAGAGTCAAATAAAAATAACTGTGCATGTGATAGCTTAATGTAAAGCTTCTTTTCTCAGAGAGAGAAAGGAAAAAAAACCTCCGCCGTTTCCAGCCTGGCATATTTGATGAATTGCTTGCACAAAGTGAATGTGTGGATTTAGTCTAGGTAAAACCAAACAAAGCAAACAAATTCCTGGTAGTAGGTTACTAAGGAAAGTCATGCATCTGAGTCTGATTGGTTTGGGATTATTTAAATTAAGTCTTAAACCTGAGTCCCCACACTCTGACACCAATGATTTTTCTCCTTAGGAGGGAATAGCATTTCTTTCTTTGTTCTCTCTCTTCCTTTTTTCCTCATTCTCCATTACCTATCCACCCATCCATCCATCTATCCATCCATCCATTTATTCCTTCCTCTTTTTTTGAAAGAACAGAAATAAATGTTTGTTTGCAAAAACATGATCTTGTTTGTAGAAAATCATAAGGAACACACACGCGCGCGCGCACACACACACACACACATACACATGCTAATATTTCTTAAGCATATCCTCATACCACATTCCAAGATGTGTACTAATCAATATCTCTTCCTTTGTCAAGTGGAGAAAAGCAGGAATAAAGCTGTGTGGACTCTCAGACAGGAAGCAGCTTACAAGTTTGGGGAGTTTAGCAAAAGCCACACAGATCTGTAACTTTTGAGGAATCTTGAAGGAAGAAGGGGATCATGTCACCAGAGTGTTATTTTCTCTTAATAGTTTTGTCACCTTTTCCTTGAACTTCTCTTATGTGGAGTTCACTGGCGTCTTTCATTTTGTGACTCTATGCACATACTTCTTGATGCCCCAGCTGACGTTCTCTTAATAGTTTCCCTCCCTCGGGCTCCTTATTCTCAGGGTTCTACTTGTTTATTCTATCCCTGTGTTCACCCCAATTATGATTTCATATGAATCTAATTAGATCTGGCCATTCCAAGTACATTTATAAAATTTGGACACATTACCTGGCAGGTGCGAACAACCCTTTCTGAGATAAAAAGAATCAATTAATTTACTTTTCTTAAAGCTTTTGATTTTGACAATTTCAAACACAAACAAAAGTGAACAGTATGATAAACCTCATATATCCTTCAGCTGTGACTTTTATCGGCAATTTGCCAAACTTGGTCTGTCTGTTAATGTATTAGGGGATGGATCACATTTTCAAATAAAGGCCAGTATAATGCTTGCTTCCTGCAAATTCTTACTGCATCTCCAGGTGATGGGAACCGGTTTATACCTAAAGCTCATGCTACTCTCACACTTAGCACAACTAATAATACTTAAAAAAATATAACTCAATCTATATTTTCTTGTTGACATTTAGTCAAGTTATCTCCAGAATTCTTTTAATAGTGTGTTTGTTTTCAACAGAGACCAAACAGAGGCCTTTTACTGCATTTGGCTACTGTTTTCCCAAGTCTCAGTGTCACACTTGCCTGTTTTTCCTTTTTATTCAGGCCATTGAATGTTTTGAGAAACAGGGTGTTTGTTCTCTCTGGTGTCTTACACCTAGGGTTTGGCCAAGGGCTTCCTCATGGTGTCTGCCCTACAGATGCTCAGTTCGATCAGGTTCTGCTCTTCTGCAAGGCTCGGGTAGTCACCCAGACAGCAGCACAGTGTGAGGAAAAAGGATCGAGTGTATTCCCCACAACTGCCCTCCGGGAGAGCACTCTCTGTGATTTACTAGCAGACAGGACCCTGTGCCCCCTACAAAGGGGTGGTCTTAAGTAACAGAAAACTGAAGTCTTCTGCAACTAGGAGGTGTGGGGACCCCGTCTAACTGAGTCCATTGCCCAAATGGGACTGTAAATTTGAGATGCTCACATCAGCAGCCTGCCTTCTCTGTCCTGCTATACAGCCCACAGTTTCACCTACAAATCCGTATTGAGCATTTGGAAAATATAGCTTGAAGAGGACAGATTACTGTCCTCAGGGCACCCACATGTTTCTGACTCAATCTTGCACCTCAGAGGTACACAAGATTAGAAGGGAACAAAGTATATGAAACATTTTAGCTTACTTAACTTCCTAGTTACTTCCTAGAACTTACTTAGCTTCCTAGTGAATGCTGAGTAAATGGTGACATTTATTTTGGAAATGTATGTATAATTAACCACTTTTCTCAAAGGATTCAAATGCCTTCCTTAATTGATTGTAAATCCATCCTCAGGCTCAACCACGCATCCTGATTCCCAACACAGCTTCAGACCTGGGGGTAAGAAGTAGCATCTGAGGGGCCCAGAAGTGCTGGCACTCAGCGTGGTGTTGGAAATCTTTGGCCTCTGAAATCATTAGTATGATATTAGCATCTTACCTCTTTATGCTGACTTCTTTGCCTCCTCACTTCCTTGGTTAGATTGGATCATGAAGTCCTGGAATATGTTCAAGGCCTTAAAATTCTATGGAACACATGCTGTAAGGGGATTTCTCTGTCTGCTCCCATGAAATATCAATAAATTGGGTGTCCTTTGGTGAGTCAGTAGAATTTCTGTAAGTAAAAATGATCATCATCATTTCATTTATTAGATACTTAAGAGTTTATGAAACATATGCATATACTTTATATAATTTAATCCTTCTGTTTTATACAATTTTATAACCAAGAAACAATGAATCATGGAGAACTTAAACAACTTGTTTAAATTGGGGAATCAGAAATTAACTCAGGTTTTAATACCATTGGCTTATTTAAAGCTGTTTCAGATACCTAATTTGTGGGGGCGCTTAGGTGGCTCAGTTGGTTAAGCATCCGTCTTTGGCTCAGGTCATGGTCTCACAGTTTGTGGGTTCGAGCCCCACATCAGGCTCTGTGCTCACAGCTAGCTCAGAGCCTGGAGCCTACTTCGGATTCTCTGTCTCCCTCTGTCTTTGACCTTCCCCTGCTCCCGCTGTCTCTATCTCTCTCTCAAAAAAAAAAAAAAAAAAAGATACCTAATTTGTTTTGGTTTTATGCTTAGATAGGAGTATCAGGGTAGAAGAAAGTTCCCAGTCTTTGGAAACTTAGACTCTGCTAATATTCCCCCCTTCCACTTTTTTTTGGAAGAACAGAAAGAAAAGCTTATTTGCATAAAACACGAAGTAGGAAATAAAAAGTGGTAAGAGGTTAAGAGGTATAATCTAAGAGTACAGAGAAAAGAGCCAGAAATTCAGCAGGGAGGAGTGTTCAAGAAGAATCTTAATGGCTTGTCCTCCATGCAGGCAAGCCCTGCTATTATTTCTCCTCAGAAGCCCTGGAGGGTGCGAGAGCCTTGGGCCCTCATTGTGACTACATCATAGAGGGCAGTGTGAGAGATGTGGATACAGAGGTGAAGGAAGTCAGATGATGAAGGAAAGCCCTCATTAGGTGAATATGGCAATGACTTACCCAAGAGTGGGTGAAGGTTTGAAATAATTGGTGGGGATGGAGAGAAATTCTGGGAGTGTTCAAGTTCTTTTCCATCATAATTACCACTTGCATGTTCGGTGGGTGCTATTGAGTGGGAAACTGTAGTAAGGTCAAAGTCCAGATGTAATGGCACTTGCTGGGTGAATTCTCTGTTTGAACATCAAAGAGAATGGGGGAACAATGGTAGCCATCAAGATAGTGATTCTGTTGATAGTCAGCCATGATCACAGAGCTGATGACCCATTCTTAATAAAAATCTCTGAGGAGGAGGTCTCTGGGGAAACCATTTACTGTCTGATTGTTTCAATAGGGACACCATTGATTCCCCATCATCAGTTAGATTCACCATCGATTACCCATTGAGAATGTGCACAGAGGAATGAGTCTTGCTTTCTGTTCTGCTAAAGAAGAAAACAAGAATGCCAAGAGCTGTGGCCATATCTTCCTTTTAATTTTGAAAACATGGTCGGATGACATTAATTCTGTGAAACAGGGTTGAAATCATTATCAAATATTGATATTTTTATTACATAAAAAGATTTACAATCAAGAGTTATTAGTTCAGTTTTTTGAATGGTACACCTAAACTGCTAGTTTAAGAATTGAGTAAATTTATTCTGGTAGTTATATTTAAATTTTTTAAGAGCATTATCGAACTGTGGTTGTCACTGAAATAACTACAGTCGGTTTTCTTGTCTTTGATACCTTCTATCTGCTGCTCTCCTCAGATATGAAGAATGCCATAAAAACCCAAGATCTGGACATTAACAGCTAGGTTCTTTGTCCATTACTTTTTATTTTTTTCCATCAGCAACACTAAAACTGTCTAACCATCTATTTTTTTCCCTTTTCCCAGTTCAGATGACTAAAAGTACAGCAAATGATTATTAATGACAGAACAACAATGCCAAAAATAACTCAGCCCTGGGTCACTCCCTTTCTGAAATATCCCTAATAATTCACCTGTCTATGTGATAAATGATTCATATCAGGATTCAAAGTCAGTCTTCAGGATATAAACCTACCTTTAGGCAAAAAGATTCTGTAATAGAGAAAGAATTGAGAGGCAAAGCAGTAATGTACTTGTGTCCATTTCTTTCATATTTTCAGTTTTCATATGTCATAAATAGACGTCTAGTGCACAATTGGTATCTACTCTGCACCATTGATAACAATAAACAAAATCAGCGTTTATGTTTACTTTACAGCTTTTCAATGCTTATTACATACATCATCTCATTTACTCTTGCCAGCAGTCTCTGGGATTGATATTCTAATCGTGTACATCTTCTGGAGATGGTTAAATGGGAATTTGGAGAGACTAGCATTGAACTTTGCTCAATGGAAAGTTGCAAAATGGAACCAGCTCTTTCTGTCACACCATTCTGCTTACAATATTTAAAGGCAGAGTTTTTGTGAAATGTGACATTATTCTCTCTGAAAAGCACTATATTCATTTCTTGGGGCTTTCACAACAATCACCACAAACTAGGTGACCTAAAACAACAGAAATTTATTCTCTTTCAGTTCTGCAGGCTGGAAGTTCAAAATCAAACTATGAGTAAGCTCAAGGTTCCTCTGAATGCTCTTGGGGAGAATTCTTTCTCACCTCCTCCAGCTTCTAGTAGCCCCTGATATTTCTTGACTTAATAGTGTAATTCTAATTCACTTCTGTCTTCACATGACTTCTTTCTGTGTGTCTGTTTGTCCTATTCTGTCTCTTACAAAGACACTCTTCATTGGATTTAGTGCCGACCCTAAATCAGTATGATGTCATCTTTACCTTTACCTTAATTATATCTATTTCCAAATAAGGTCAGGTTCTAAGGTCTCAGGTGGTTGCAAATTTTGGGGGGACACTGTTCAAAACATTATAATTACATTTTTTATTTCTGTTCTAGTTGGGAAGTTAGAGTGCTGGTTAATATTAACATTGAGTTAATGAACATGGTTTGAGTCCTGATATTTTTGATAAGCGGTTGATTGTGCCAAATTTACAATTTGGGGCTCTTCATGAACTCCAAGACATGTGAACGTCGAATCTCTGTATTTTACCAAAAAGTAAAACATAGCATTTCGCCAGTTCTAATCATGAGGTATTCTACAGCCTGCATTTACTAAGAGTTGGTACCCATATGCTGGAACTGACCATAGCTTCTGTATGTTTTCCTTGCAATCATAGAAAAAGACAGCAGTCATTTAGGGTCTTCTGCTGTTAAGAAGATGTCTGCAGACCTTGTAAAACATGGCTCTGGCCTTCAGGCCTATAAAATGGATAGTCTTAGTTTGACAGACTGAGTAGGGAGTGGTCTTATCAGGGCACCCATGGAAGGTGAGCTTAATCAACTCTTGATTGTCAAATATTTATGGTGGAAAGGAATCTCATAGGACTTCCATGGAGTGGTCTCCTTTCATTTTTATTATGTCTGCAGTGACTGGGAGGGAATGAAGGTGGGATGGGCAATGGTGTTGAGCGAAGATCACACTTAACACAATGGTTGGTTCAGGCAGGATGAAAGCAGAGATTCTCAGGAAGCAGCTGACATGGTAACCTTAGCTTCCTGAATTCAAACTAAACTTTTGCAGATCCAGTCCAATCTTACTGAAATTGATGTGATTATTTTAAGTTATGAAAACTAATATGTGTTGCGTTTTGGAAATTGAAAATATGTAATATCAGAAAGAACAAACAAACTCTCAGCTCTATTATCTTCAAGTAAAGAGTAGGTTTGTTCCCTGCCCCCTTTTATTCTACACACTGTTTTAACATAGCTTTGCCTCTTCCTTTATTTTTTTAAAACAAATTCTACATATTTTATGCTTTTTGTAGTCATTATGAATATCATTTCTGTGGTTGCTTAATAGCTCATCAAGTGTAGAGAATAGATAAGAGTTTCCCCATTGTGGGCACTTAAATTGTTACAAATATTTTTGGCATTATAAATAATACCTGGATACATAATATTTCAGTAATGATCTCTCCCCGGAAAGAAATATCCTAAACTGTAGATATGTTTTTATTAAAATTTGTCTCAACTATGTTGATCTATCTGGAGAGTTTAATACTTTTTTATAATCCTGATCTGTACTGCAAGTTTACCTTCCAAAACGTTTTCCAGTTTACACTGCTGCCAGTACAATTCATTTCACATGTAGAACTGAAACCTGGCCAGCATTAAAATGACTTTTGATCATTAATAGCTTGATAAATTTAAAAAAAGGAAAGATATTTTATTTTTAATTAACATTACTTACTAGCAAAGGTAACTTTTTAATGTATTTTTAAGATAGAAGTCTTTTTTGAATTGCTTATCTCTGTGATGAGCTGGTTGTGGTCCCCCAAATTCCCATGTTGTCCTAACCTCCAGTCCCTCAGGATGTGACTGCACCTGAAGCCGGGACCTTTAAAGAGATGCTAAGGTACAGTGAGGTCCTGTGGATGGATCTAATCCAGTATGACAGGTGTCCCTGAGGAGATGAGGACACCAATAACACAAAGACCAAGAGCCAACCATATGAGAATGTGGTGAGAAGGCGGCCATCTGCAAGCAAAGGAGAGAGACTTTTGAAGAAGAAACCAAACCTTCCAGGACTTTCTACCTTTCCTAACTGTGAGAAAATAGAGTTTTCTTTATTTTCTGTATTCTTCTCTTGCTGAAGCCATTCGGTCTATAATTTGTTATGGCATCTCCAGCAGAATAATACAATGTTCCATGCCAATTTATACATTACATCTTAGAGCTTTTATTAATAATTTTTACACTTTTTAAAAAATGTGAAACACTTTCTGCATTTGTTGTAAAATGATTATTTACCTTTTTCGTGTTTATTTTTTAGCTGGCAACATGTATATATATTTACTATTTTTTCTAATATTATTCATCTTTTCCTTTGTGCTTTTTCCCCCAGAACTTCAAAGCTTAGAGAGTCCTCCTTTAAGAGATTTGACACACTGTCAGTTCTATTTTTTGTTAGTTTTACTGTGGTTTGATGTTGACCTGTACAATATAACTATTCTCCACGGTTTGAGGATGTGGACTCATGAAAGTAGGCGAATTTCAAATTTACAGAGCAAAGCTGTCTTTAAGGTTTTTATGTCCTGACCAACACCAAGTCTTATCTATTTGCAGTGACTCATTTAAGATAACAGCTATTTTTGGTGGCTATTACTTCATTTTGAAAACCTGCATTTTCAAAATGATACAATAACCTTATTTTAAAATCCCTAATTTTATTAACATAACAGTGACAAAGACAAAGGATCTGAAGGTAGAGAGTAGCTCCAGCCTTCTGAAACTTGTTAAATGTCTTTGAAATTCTACTGGAATCTTATTTCAGTTGAAGGGCATGTTGTCTTGCAAGATGAAAGAAACATTCCCCTCTGTTTTTCCTTGTTTTCACTTGTGAGCCTTGTGCTGAGAAAAACTTTCAGTCTTGTGTTAATCATTTTATCCAAAGTTTCTGCTTTTTTTATTTGAAGATTTTTTTTTTAGAATTTATTTTGCAATGTCTCTCTTTTACAGTTCTGTGTTTATTTCATTTAGTTGTGCACTCAGGTCCATCAAAAGGCCATCGCTAAAAGACATAGTTCATTTTTTTTGTTGGTGATGTTCATTTCAAAATATAAAACTGTCTTCACTTGTGAGATAAAATTATCTGACCATTGTGTCCTTTCTCCTGAGTTGAACCATACTGTACCAGTACTAAATAGTAGAAAGTATCATTTGTAAAATTATTTTAAATAAAGATTTGAATGACCTTCTCTGAAGAAGTGACAAGTATATTTCCTTTTCTTTTTGTAATTGAGATATACTTGACATATAAAATTATATGTATAAGATGTACAATATATTGCAGCCTTAGCTAATACCTTGATTTAGTTATGTAATCATCATTTCTCTGAGTGTTGGGAGCAATTAAGATCTAATCTTTTAGCAAGTTTAATGGTTAAAATACAGATTTGTTGTCTCTAAACACTGTACTGTGTATTAGGTCTCCAGGATTTATTTCTCTGCTAGTGGTGAGTATGTACCCTTAAAATTTTTACTCTTCCCCCACTCTCCCAGCTCCTGGTAACTATTATTCTGTTCTCTATTTCTAAGAGTCTGAGTTTTTAAGATTCCACATATAAGAGATATAATATAGTATTTGTCTTTCTCTGAGTTACCTCACTTAGTATAATGTTTTTTGAAAAAAAATTCATGTTTTTATTTGGTTTTGAGAGAGAGAGAGAGAGAGAGAGAGAGAGAGAGAGCATGAGCAAGGGAGATCAGAGAAAGAGGGAGACACAGAATCTGAAACAGGCTCCATGCTCTGAGCTGGCTCTCAGCACAGAGCCCGACGCGGGGCTCGAACCCACAAACTGTGAGATCATGACCTGGGCTGAAGTTAGATGCTCAACAGACTGAGCCACCCAGGCGTCCCCTCACTTAGTATAATGTTTTTAAATTCAGTGCAATGTTTTTAAGTTCAGCTTTTAAGTTGTTGCAAATGGCAGAATTTCTTTTTATCTCATGGCTGAATAGCATTCCATTATGTGTATGTATGTACACACACACACACACCCCACATCCCCACATCTTTTTTTATATATTCATCCATTGATGGACACTTACATTGTTTCCATATCTTGGCTGCTGTGCACAATGTTGCAGTAAACATGAGTATGTGTATATCTCTTTGATAACCTGTTTCCATTTCATTTGGATATATACTCAGAAGTGGGATTGCTGGATCATATGGTAGTTCTACTCTTAATTTTTTGAAAAACCTCCACACTGTTTTTCATAGAGTTGGTACCATTTTACAGTTTGACCAGTAGCACACAAGTGTTCCCTTTTCTGCACATCCTTGAAAACACTTACCTTTCCTTTAAAAAAGTTTTTAGCAAAATTTACTGAGGTATATTGGTAAGATTTATTCAGTCAACAAACATTTCCTAAGCACCCGTTACATGCCAGGCACTATTGTGAAGTTTGGGAATTGCAGTCAGAATTTGTAGAGCCTGGATGAAGGCCAATCAGAAAAGGCCCTGGCTGTTGTTCTGGACCAGAGTCTCAGGGACTCCTGGCTGGAGTGTTAGTTGTTGGATTGAGTCACAAGGGAAGGCTTGGGGAAGCAGCTATTCATTGAAGTGTTTCCACATTTTAACATGTAGTCTAGTCATATCAGACTGTAAACCTATTCCTGGTTTCATTGTTACCTTTAATTTTTTAGTTTTATTTTAATTCCAGTTAGTTCACATACAATGTAATATTAGTTTCAGTTGTACAATATAGTGATTCAACACTTTGATGCAGCACCCAGTGCATCTAACAAGTGCACTCCTTAACCCCCATCACCTGTTTAGCCCAATTCCCACCCACCTCCCCTTTGGTAACTATATCATTGCTACTGTTAAGATTAATGAAAATGAATCAAACAGATCCTTACCTCTGAGTATTGATGGGTAAGTGTGGGAAGCCAGACAAGTACAGAAAGAAGTCATGACTATCATAACAGAAGTACTTCCAGCAGAATCCCAAATAAATCAAAGGTCACTGCTATTTGAGAATGCAGGTTGGGAGCACAGTGAGCAATGAATTCAAGGGGTAGGTGACCTTGCTAAGTTTTGGAAGATGAACAAGTATTTATCAAGGGGTTGTAGGCAGAGGATGAATCAAGAGCAAAGACTAAGTCTTAATTTTGTAGATTACAGTCATCATCAGATTTATTATCAACTTGAATGTGGACAGGTCTGTAAAGTGTGTTATTATAAAAGTCAGCCACTTAACTCACACAATTTGGGGTTATAGTAGTATCTCATTAACAGCAATTTGAGGTCAATTGTTGACTAAAAGAAGTTTTCTCTAATATTTGGTTTTCAAGAAAGTTGTTGTCCAGATTATCTGTTACCCAGGATTTATTTCTAGTATAGCTTCAGTCAAATCTAACTCCTGGAGTAATCAAGCAAAGTGTAAGCTTGTAACATCAATTCCCATGGCTGTGCTTCCTCACATTTTCAGCATTCCATTAATTCTGAGTGAAGGGCATAATTTTTCATCAAGGGTGTTGGTGTAGTCAAGAAGAAAGCTACACTTTTTGCACAGAATAATCTCTGTCTCTGCTCTCTTGTCATTTTTGTGGTAATGTACAAATTTGACATTATTTTCTTAGAACACTGTACTGAATCATATATTTTAAAGAAGAGAGATAAAAGGGATAAAAAATAGTGTGCATCTTCCCCAAATGGAGTTGTGTCAAAGAATGTGGCTATTCTTAATATTACTATGGTAGGCAAAATAATTGCCCCAATAAAGATGTTCACATCTTAATACCCCAAACCTATAAATATGTTATCTTACATGACAAAGGAACTTTTAAAATGTGATTAAGTTAGGGATCCTGATTTAGGAATATTTTCCTAGGTTATCTGTGTGGGCCTAATGTAATAGCAAGATTCCTTTAAGTAAAAAAGGGACACAGGTGTGTCAATGTCAAAGTAATATAATATGAGAAAGATTCTACCAACCATTGTTGGGTTGGAAGATGAAAAAGGACCATGGATGAAGGAATGCAGGGGACCTCCAGAAGCTGAAAAAGACAAGGAAATGAATTTCTAAGAGCCTCCAGACAGAATGAAGCCTTCAAACACTTTTTTTTTCTTTAAATATTTTATTTTACTTTTTGTCAAGTGGTCTCTACACCCAGTGTGGGGCTCGAACTCATGACCTTAAGATCAAGAGTCTCATGTTCCATTTACTGAGTCAGTCAGGTGCCCCTCAAACACTTTGATTTGATCACAATGAAACCTTGGGTGCACTCTTGGCCTCTGGACCTGTGATACAATAAATTGGACTGTTTTAAGCTGCCAAATTTGTGGCATTTTTTTTTTACAGTAGTAATAGGAAAGTAATATAAGTACTTTTCATGTAATTGAAAAGTGAATTGATAACTACTGATTGTGTCTCCATAGGCCCAGCGTAAGTCCTGATACAGCCTTTACTCCTGCTACAGCCTATGATGATCATTTATACTCTACAGGGAACACTTTAAATGTTTTTATTATAAAGGAAAATACAAGAAGTAAAGAAAGCCTCAAATAAACCACATAATTTTATACTTTAAGGAACTAGGGAAAGAAAAAAGAAAACAAAGTCCAAAGCTAGTAAAAAAAAGGAAATAACAAAGATTCGAACAGCAATAAATGAAATAGAGACTAAAAAGGCAACAGATGACAATGAAACTAAATGCTACTTCTTTGAAAAAAATAAAATTGATAAGCCTGCAACTATACTCACCAAGAGAAAGAGGGAGAGGACACAAATAAACTCAGATGTCAAAGAAATGTTAAAGCTAATATCACAGAAATGCAAAGGAACACAGGCTAATATGAGCAATTATATGCCAAAAAATTGGATAACCTAGAATAAAATGAATCAATTCCTAGAAACATATAACCTACCAAGACAGAATCATGATGAAATAGAAAATTGGAACAGACCAATTACTAAGTAAGGAATTTAATCAGTTATCAAACACCTCCCAACAAACAAAAGGCCAGGACCAGACAGCTTTAGTGCTAAAATCTACTGATCATCTAATCTTTTTCAATATATATTTTTGAGAAAGGAGAGAGAGAGGTTAGAGAGAGAGGGAGACACAGAACCTGAAACAGGCTCCAGGTTCAGAGGTCCGATGCGGAGCTCAAACCCATGAACTGTGAGATCATGACTTGAGCCAAAGTTGGACACTTAATTGACTGAGCCACCCAGGCAGCCCATAAAATCTATCAGACATTTAAAGAAGAATTAATACAAATTCTTCCCAAACACTTCCAAAAAATAGAAGAGAAGGCAATTCTTCCAAACTCATTTTTAAGGCCAGTACTATCTTGATAACGAAATTAGGCAAGGACATCACAAGAAAATATAATTACAGGCCAACATCACTGATGAACATAAAGGCAAAAATCCTTAACAGAATACTAGCAAACCAATGTCGACAGTACATTAAAAGGATCATATGCCATGATCAAGGGGGATTTATTCCATGGATTCAAGGATGGCTCAACACCTGCAAATCAATCAAGGTACTATGTCACATTAACAAAATGATGGATACAAATCATATGAACATTTCAAAAAATGAAAAAAATCATTTGACAAAATACAACATCCATGTATGATACAGATGCTCAAGAAAGTGAGCAAAGAGGGAGCATACCTCAACATTATAAAGATCATATATGAGAAGCCCACAGCTAACATCATGCTCAGTGGTGAAAAGCTGAAAACTTTTCCTCTAAGATCAGGAACAAGAGAAGAATGCTTCATCCCACCATTTTTATTCAACGTAGTATTGGGAGCCCAGAAAAATAAATGAAAGGCATCAAAATTGGAATGGAAGAAGTAAAATTGTCACTATTTGCAGATGACTGATGTTATATATAGAAAACCCAAATGACCCCATCAAAAAAATGATTAGAAACAATAAATTCGCTAACGTTGCAGGATACAAAATCAATACACAAGAATCTGTCTACACACTAATAACTATCAGCAATAACAATTGCATCAAAAATTACCCAGGAATAAATGTAATCAAGTTATTTTTATATGTAATATACTGTATATTGAAACAGTTACTATATATACAATACTGTATATTGAAAACTACAAGGTATTAATAAAATAAATTGATGAAAATGCAAATAAATCGAAAGCAATTCCATGTTCATAGGTTGGAAGAATCAATATTGTTAAAGGCTTATACTCCCCAAAGCAATCTATAGATTCAGTACAATTTCTATCAAATTCCAATGGTACTTTTCAAAGAAATAAAAAAAACTACTAAAATCTGTATGTAACCACACACACACACACACACAAACACACAGAAAACAACCCTGAATAGCACAAGTAATCTAAGAAAGAACAACAAAGCTGGAGGCATCATGGTCAAATATGGTCAAATAATTTATCATAAAGTAACCAAGAATATACACTGAGAAAAAGATGCTCTCCAGTAAATGGTGTTGGGAAAATTGGACAGCTACATGCTAAAGAATGAAACTCTACTACTATCTTACATCATATGCAATATATTAACTCAAAATATATTAAAGACTTGAATGTAAGACCTAAAACCATAAAAGTGCTATAAGAAAACACAAAAAGCAAAGGGACTATCACCAGAATGAAAAGACAACCTGCTTAATAGGAGAAAATAATTGCAAATCATATGTCTATTAAAGAGGCTAATATCCAAAGTATATAAAAAAGTCATACAATTCAATTGTAAAAAACCAACGATTCTTATTTAAATAGACACATCTCCAAAGGAAACATACTCATGGCCAATGAACACATGAAAAGAAGCTCAGCTGCACTAGTCATCAGGGAAATACAAATCAAAACCACCATGAGATATCACCCTGCATGTGTCAGAATGCCCAGTATCAAAAGGATAGGACATACTAAGTGTTAATTGGAGGATGTGGAGAAAAGGGAACCCTTGTACACTACTGGTGGGAATGTAAATTGTTGCCACTGTAGAAAACTGTGGAGGTTCCTCCAAAAATTAAAAATAGAGTTACCATATGATCCAGCAATTTTACTTCTGAATATTTAAAGAAACAAATATTAATATGAAAAGATATATGTACCTCATTGTTCATTGCAGCTTTATTTAAAATAGCCAAGAAATGGAAGCAACCTAACCATCCATCAGTGGATGAATGGATAAAGAAATTATACACATATGTGGACACACACACAATGGAATATTGTGAAAAAAGAAATCTTGCCATTTGTCACAACATGGATAAACCTGAGGGTATTATGCTAAGTAAACTAAATCAGAGAAACACAAAACAGAATCAGAATATGTTGGCAGTTCCTGGAGGCCAAGGGTGGGGGATAAATACAATTTTAAAAAAAGTGCAACCTAACTATATATTTTGATCTAGCATATAAGCACTATACAGTATTAAGGGAGAATGAGCAGGCTAAATCTTGTAGTATTGGGCTAGGGAATTTATGCATGTTAATCAAAAAAGAAAGAAAGAATGGAAGAAAGGAAGGAAGGAAGGAAGGAAGGAAGGAAGGAAGGAAGGAAGGAAGGAAGGAAGGGGCACCTGAGTGGCTGAGTTGGTTGAATGTCTGACTCTTGATTTGGGCTCAGGTCATAATGGCGGGGTCATGAGGTCTAGACCTGTGTTGGGCTCTTCACTGAATGTGGAACCTGCCTAGGCTTCTCTCTCTCTCTGTCTCTCTGTCTCTCTCCCTCCCTCTTCCCCTCTCCCTCTCTCTCTCTCTCTCCCTCTGTTCCTTCCTCTCTCTCTGCCCCTCTACCCTGCTCTTTCTCTCAACTAAAAAGAGAGAAGGAGAGAGAGAGAGAGAGAGAGAGAAATGCAACCATAGGTTAGCTAAGAGTATGAAAGTTAGGGGAATTTTTAAAAATAAATACAGTGGTATTTTGAGAGTTTGAGAAGAGAGAAGTTTGGTGTGTGTGCGTGCGTGTGTGTGTGTGTATGTGTGTGTTGCTTGTTTTACAAAAGACTGCTAAATGCAAAATAGTAGGAAAACTGGACTATTTGAAGAACCAGCTGTGAGTTTTCTTGCTGATTCTAATTATTTTCCTGGGGCTACTCTTTGTTTTCTATGTGTACTATTTCTCCTATTTGCCTTGGGTTGAGAAGCGTGGACAGCAATCACAGTATGTTCCTGGTTGTATTCACTGGAAAAAAGGAAAAAATAGCAAATACATGTTTATTACAGAGAATATAATGGGTTAAAGAGCACATATATATCCCACTACCCAGAGATATCCTAATTTTTCCACTATTAAGTGTATCTTTATGCTTTTAGTATATTTATATAACTTAAAAATCTTGCTTTTCTGTTGGACTTCAGACCACCTTCAGGTTTTTTTCCTTTGTCCCATATGCCTGCAATGGCTCTTCATCTGGTTTGAAAACCATTTTTGAGGGGAAGGACTAAGTTTGGTTGTCATTCTTTGTGCCCCCTTCAATGGTTTGTAGACTGATTTGTGTATACAAACCATTAACTTGGTAAATTTATTAGTATGTAGGTCTAGCCCTAACTCCAGCAAGCCTTAGTAGTTCCATCGCTTCAGTGTTGTGGGCAATTGGACTTGGAGATACTGATTAATATTTAGAAAACTCACAAGAGCCTGAGGAAGATGAAGGAGAATACGAGCTTCCTATTGCACAATGAGAAAATAAGTGTCAGATGATCACAGATTTCCATCACCCTTATTCAAATTAGAAGAGCCACTTAGGGAATGAAATAGTAATCACGAAAGTTGCTTGAAAAACATGGGATCAGTCTAAATGGAATTAATTGCTAATTTTTAATGTTCAGGGGCTGACCTGAATGGTTGGAACATCCTTCTGTAACATAGGATGCTTCCAGTCTCAGAGGGTCCTTAATCTTGGCACCCTCTTCTGTAAAGTGCTTGGTTGGATAAGAAAAACATGCTAGAACTTTCAACATTGAACAACCCTGTAAAAATGTTTTCCCTTTATTTTTTTCATTAGGTACAGTAATGCTATTTTATATTTTTATTTTATCTAATTTTTTTTTTTATTTTAGAGAGAACACAAGTGGGGAAGAGGGGCAGAGGGAGAGAGAGAAAGAATCTTAAGGAGGCTCCATGTTCAGAGTGGACTCCAACATGGGGCTCAATTTCATGACCTTGGGATAATGACATGAGCCGAAATCAAGAGTTGCACACTCAACTGACTGAGTCACCCAGGTGCCCCCAATAATGTCATTTTAATATTGCACTTGAATTTCTTATTTATGGAGAAGAGTTTTCTCTAAAATACCTTTAAATTAGGAGTTGATTTTACATTTTCACTTTTAGAGTTTTGAAAGTACTTTTCTTCTAACCATTAATCTGCACTTTGTTTTATTTTCATAAAATTGTCTACTTAAAACTAAGACTACTGGTTGACACTCATACTATTGTCATACTACAGACTGCTGATTGGTTTAGTCATGGTTTCTGGAATTGTGTAGAAAGTAGTGATGAAGCCCAAGGTCCAAAGAATGCTGGATTCCACTGGAGCCTACCGCTTTCAGATCTCCTTTATTTAAAAAAAAATTAATGTTTTATTTATTTCTGAGAGAGAGAGAGACAGCATGAGCAGGGGAGCGTCAGAGAGAGAGGGAGACACAGAATCTGAAGCAGGCTCCAGGCTCTGAGCTAGCTGTCAGCACAGAGCCTGACGCAGAGCTCGAACCCACAAACTGTGAGATCATGACCTGAGCCGAAGTTGGATGCTTAACCAACTGAGCCACCCAGGTGCCCCTTCAGATCTCTTTTATAATGTCCAATACATCTCAGTGATGAAAAATTCCTGAAAAGGATAGAAACAGGATATACCTTGAATTTCTGAAGTACTCAGTGTGGAACCCTACACGTTAGGTAATTTACTTGTGTGAGAACACCCATTCGATTAATTGTTTCCACCACTCTATTTTAGTATTCAAGACTCTATTTCTCTCTCCAGCTCATCTATTTTTCTCATACAGCAACTTATTTCATGGAAGTATAGAATATTGACCCCTATGGCTGGAGTCCTGCTTGCCCTAACTGCCCTCCCAGTGAATTAAATCATCTATGTAAGAGCAGAGCAATATTATTGGGATGGGAAATGTAAGTCAATATTACAAAGTGATGCCACTGCGTGAACAAGAAAGGATGTATCATTTATCTTTTAAACTACTGTATTGATGTCTACCATGGGTTTATTTATTTTTCCGTACTCTCTGTGTCACTGCCTCTTAAATGTTCTCTTTCTCTTTGTCAGGAGCCAACATATTTCCAACTAAGAGTCTTCCGAGTAAACTCTTTATTTTAGAACTATGTAAAACCCTGGACATATTTTTTTTCATGGCTATCTAAACTTGAAACAGTGAAAGTTGGATTTGACAGCAAATTCCTGTTGAAATGTATGTGGGGAGAGTAGATATGTAGCATTTATTAAGCAACGACACTATGTCAGATTCCCCACTTATCTTTTTTCATTCATGATTTAATCTACAAGATATATGATCTGATTAAAATTATTACCATTTTCCTTTTGAGAAAATGGAAGCTCAACAAAGTTAAATAATTTCCCAAAGATACATTAGTGATATCATCATGATTTGAATGAGGGTCTGTCTGATTTAAAATCTTTTGAATTTCATCTTTCAACACATTTGTAGCCAGTGAAGTTATAGCTCCATAAAAGTAGGGTCCTTCTTTAGTATTTCACCATTGGACCTTCCATACTAACTACTTGCCAGCATATATGATATGGTTAGTAATTATTTGTGGAAAGAAAGAAAGAAGAAATTGATAGAAAATAGAGTGAGGGAAGATGGTAGTTCTGTGAAAACACTGCTTTGCTTCAAGTAGTTCAAGCATCTCATTAAATAGAATACAATGAATTCATATACTTGCTTAGAATATGTGTGTATACATATATATATGTAATTATCAAAAGGCACTGTGTATATGTGTGTGTATATATATATACATACAAATATACATTTGTATGTTACAAATGTATGTATATACACATATGCATGCAAATATACATTGTAGTTATGTATGATGTGGATGACATAAAAAATATGCATGGCTTTGCTTGAGCTCAAGTAACTGTCATCAGACAAATTTTCAAATACTTAAGACTACATAGGTACAGCTTTTTATGTATGCAACTTTCTGTGCATGGAAACTTATGCTTGATGGTGGTTGCTTGAGTGCATACAATGTCATCTGCATTTTAAAAATACTTTTGGGCTAGGTCCGTATATAGTGATTAGAATCATTTGCTTTAATGATTGAATGAATATGAAAGCAAATTAAGTCGGAAATCCTTGCTTCCTTGTAGATACCAGTTTTTGGTTTTGTTGTGAATCAGCCATTGGATACTTTTGTTGGAGCATTTTTGTTTATTCATTTATTCCTCTTTGTCATAATGGTAGTTAGATTTTAATGAAAGAAACAGAAAATTGACTTTGACATAAAGGATTTACTTCAAAGGAGCTATTCAAGACAACCAGGGAAATATTTTTGGACACAACTATGTTTCCTCAAGTATAATTTTTTCCCATACTATAATGATGTGCATAGCTTTGGGAGTTTTCCATGCAGATTCAATTCATTTATTTCATGGAAACAGTAGTTCTTTTATGACATAGAAATTCAGTTGAAACAATTATAAGCTGTCATATATGTCTTTGGCAAAGACATATAAAACTTTCCCATTTAATTTTCCTGATATTTCTTCAAAAGGAGTCATTTTTCAACCTTTCTGTAAATATGTCTGTCTAAATTATTTTGAGGACAATAGAGACGAAGCAGTTAAGAGGTGTAAGCTTGAAAATTGTTCTTTTTAAAACATTGTTTTAAATTTCAGAACTTGAAGATAGCTTTTAGTGTTTATATTTTACTTTAAAGGCAATCACATACCTTTTCTTAATATAATATATATTTAAAATGAATTTTAGAGCAAATTAAAATTTTGTCGAATCAAGAGTGAGTAGAAAAATATATTGCAAACCCAGGAGAGAAGTAATATATTGATTAAGAACACAGGTAGAGGGGTACCTGAGTAGCTCAGTTGGTTAAGTATCTGACCGATTTTGACTCAGGTCACGATCTCACGGTTTGTGAGAATGAGCCCCACTTTTGGGCACTCAATCCCAGTGCCTGCTTGGGATGCTCCCTCTGCCTCTCTCTTTGCCCCTTCCCACTCTCTCTCTCTCAAAAATGGGTAAATAAACTTAAAATTTTTAAAAGAGAACATAAAGAAATTTTAGTATAGTTGAAACACAGTGATATATCAGTTTCAGCAATACAACATATTGATTCAAAAACTCTATACATTATGCTGTGCTCACCACAAGTTACCATCTGTCACCATACACCACTATCCCTGTGACTTACTCATTCCATAACTGGAAGTCATGTGTGTCTTCCAGTCACCTTCATCCTTTTTCCCATCTTCCTCACACTGTTCTCCTTCAGCAACCATCAGTTTGTTTTCTGAATTTATGTGTCTCGTTCTGCTTTTTGGTTGTTTAATTATTTGTTTTCTAGATTCCACATAAGTAAAATTATATAGTTTTTAATCTTTCTCTTTCTGACTTCATTTAGCATAATACCCTCTAGGGCCATGAATGTTGTCAAACATGTAAGATTTCATCCTTTTCGTGGGTAACTAATATTCCACTGGGTGCATGTAGCTGTGTGTGTGTGTGTGTGTGTGTGTGTGTGTGTGTGTGTGTGTAAAACACCATTTTGGGAGCACCTGGGTGGCTCAGTCAGTTAAGCGGGTGTCTTCGGCTCAGGTCATGATCTCATAGCTTGTGGGTTTGAGTCCCACGTCGGGCTCTGTGTTGACAGCTTAGAGCCTAGAACCTGTTTCAGATTCTGTGTGTCCCTCTCTCTGTCCCTCCCCCATTCACACTCTATCTCTCTCTCTCAAAAAAATCAAATAATCACTAAAAAAAATTTTTAAATAACAATAACACTATTTTGATCCAGACCTACTATGGGTTCAAATCCTTGATATTCCACAGCTAGTGTTGTTTTCTTTGACACACATAACTACTTTTATTTCATAATTCCATTAAGTCCCTAAAATACTAAGAGAATGCACATTTTACATGTACCAGATGGCATCAGATGGTGATGAAGAAGATAATTATCAAAGAGCAATTATCACAAATTAGTGAGAAAATTGATCCTCTAATGATAAACACAGTCTATAATTTAAAGTGAATTAGGACAATTCTCTGAAACAAACATTAATTTTAGTATTTTCCTATAGCAAAGATTCAGGGTTTTTAGGTTATTCATCAACAGTTATGGAAGATATTTATTAAAACAAGCTTTTGAATATTATGGGATAACACTTTTTCTTCTCAGTTAGAAAGCAGACTTAGACATTCAAATTTTTATGATGAACAAATTTAACTTAAATTTTATAACTCTATGTACCTACTTTTACCTTTCCTTCTCTTTCCAAGTAATAGAGTGGCCAGTGTAGGGCTCTGTGTTATCTAAAGTACCAAGGTCAATAGGCTTTTAGTCATTAATCTTTCTCATTGAAATGTGTAGCTTATTATTTCACTATGATTTTAATCAAAGCTGAAAGAAGATATTTGCACCTTTTATTAATGTTATTCAGTAACCCCAAGGTAACATGATATTTACATTCTCCAAACCTTTCCAATTGTCCCTTTTTTTATTTAGTGACAAATCATTATATGTCCACATATCTAATGCTGCTGACGACATGTAAGTATTCCAATTAAGCAAGTAAGGCAGTACATGGCTACTGGAAATGAAGAGGGAAAAAGGAAGACGGTAGGAATTCTGAGACAAAAGGGTGGGCCCTGATATTTGGAGAAGTGTCATGACAGGTATATTGGATTTAAGTGGACATAAGGTATGGGTGACCATATGTTTCAGTTTCTCCATAACCTGGCCAACATTTATCGTCTTTTTTCTTTCTTGATAATAACCATCCTAAAAGATGTCAAGTGTTACTCATTGTGGTTTTGATTTACAATTCCTTGATGATTAGTGAATATCTTTTCATACTCATTGACGTTTTGTATATTTCCTTTAGAGAAATGTCTATTCTGGTTCTTAACCCATTTTAAATTGGGTTTACTTAATTTTCAGTTGGTCATTTCATTGGGTAATATTAGGTTACTGACATATTATTTTAATTGAGGTTTTGTTGCTGTTGGGATTGAGTTGTTAAGAGCACCTTATCTGTTTTGGAAATTAACTCCTAATCAGACACCTGGTTTGCAAGCATTTTGCCCCATTCCATAGGTTGCCTTTTCATTCTGTTGATTGTTTCCTTTCTTGAAGAGATAGTAAATAGCACCCCCATGTTCATGTAGCACTATACACAATAACCAAGATGCGGAAGCAACCTAAATGGATGAAGACAGTGAGGCATATACATATAATAAGATATTGCACAGCTTTTTAAAAAATAAGCTAATCTTGTAATTTGTGACAACATGAATGAAGTTGGAGGACTTTGATTTTAATTAAGCTTATATCTTAGTTAATCTTCTTCCAGGAAGCTCTCCCTGACCATTACTGGGTCAGGACCTAGGTGAGATATTCTCAGTGGTATGCTGATACATGGCTAACAATTGGTTGTCTATGGAAAAAAAAAAACAAACCCAAAAAACAAAGAACTCTGTTTTGTAGAAGTTACTGAACACCTTTGTGTAAATACTCCCATTATGGCAAATTTCTAACTACCAACGTAATGCCACTGAACAAAGTTGGTAAGAGATGCGCTGTATGTAACACACCGTCATATACCATTTCCACCGTGCATGTACAGTAGAACCGAATGACCTCAAGGGCATAGATAATAGTGAAATATAATAAAATAATTAGGAAGTGATGGAGCTTCAAGTATTTATAACCTCAGCGTAAATCTAATTTACTTAATTGAAACTTTGTCTAACTTAATTTTTAATAATGGCTATATTCAATGACTGGCTTCCAGAATTCTTCAGTTTAGCAGTTGGCTCCACAGGCTGGCTCCCACATCACCCCAGGGCCGCCTCTTTCTCTGCACCCCGACAACACTCTGTACTTGTTCCTATTATAGCTCTTATCAGACTTCATTTTAATTATTCATTTGTCCTTCTGTTTTCTCCCCTGGACAATAAGCTCCTCAAGGAAAAGGGCATTGTCTCACTGTTAAATTCTTCAGTGCTTCACGTGGTGCAAGGATCACAGAAGCAACTCAGCAAATGTCAGTTGAGATGACGAATTAATGAAAGCTTTTTTTTTTTCAAGAAGTAAGCAAATAAGTGTTTTTTCTTCCTTCTGATCCTTATTTGCAGAGGCCGCCTCATCCCATTTCATCAGAAAAGAGCTGCTTCACCCAACTGCTCTTAGTTTAAACTCTTCCTACCTACAAATAATCATCTTTTTTTTTTAATTTTTTTTTTTTTTTTGGTAGAACCCACCTTTGTATTCCTTAGATCAATCCCAGTTTCTCTAGAAAATGTCTCATGGTCAATGTGTATTCAAGACCTAGACTGTAGCATTAGAAAATTCTATCACTTGGAGTTTTATCATTAGATTTTCTTCTTGCAGATGTTCTAAATATAACCAAATCTAAAATGTTCTGTCTCCTAAATGACATACGTTATTCAAGACAGCACTCATGTCTTACGCTTTATTCACATACCTTGTACCACACACACTACTGGTCATAACAAAGTGACTCAAAGCATTTAAGATTTGACTGTTTTACTTTCCCCCTAAATACCAGGTATAATAAATCCAAGATTATTTTCCAAAGCTTCCTATATATCCTTTATATTTTCTATTTTAATGAATTAGCTGGTTCTTTATGATTAGAATGTCACTGCATTCTACTTTGAAATTAGTAGGTGAGCATTGCATTGTATTGTGGAGCTTTTGTTTTTTTAGTTTAATTAAAACTTTATCTTGGCACTGACTTAACCTGTCTTCCTAATGTACATTCAGCTGAAATAGCCCTTCAAGGACAACAGACTGTTCTGTGTAAAAATAAGAGTGTACCGCATGACAAATTACAGGTACTTGGTATAGCTAGCTTATTAGAGTCCTTATCTAAATTGTTTACATGTCAGGTTTCTTTACTAGCCCAGAATAATTTGGATAAATGAGCCTCCCCATTGGTAATTACATTTCCTTAACAACATTTTGGTGAATGTACATAAAAGGTAATAATAGCTTCCCCCAGTGCTCTGCCCTGTAGCATGTCACAGCTTGAGATTCTGATAGTGTCTGACACTTATTACTTAAGTCATACATTTCTAAAAGCAGAGGCCTCTGCAAGGTCTTTTCCCAAATGATACTGTCTCAAGCTGCAGTTGAAAATCCAATTATGTCTGCAACTTTCCATGGATGTCATACACATTTATGGGAAAGCCCAAATGTTCTGAATCAGGAATTAATACATGGAGAAAATGAAATAGACTCTCTAGAAGTGTGGAGAGGATTTTTTCCACCTTTCTGCTTCTCTCAAGAGACTATTACATTCCCTCTGAAAGTTATCCCTCTTCGCCTCTCCCAACTGAGGATTTCTGCTCTCCTTGCTCTTGAAATCCATGGTTATTCATGAGCAGGTGTTGTGTCAGATACTTAAGGACAAGGAAATGGTAAAAACATTATTCCATTCCTCCTTTTATCAAAGGAATAAAAGTAAAATTCATCGACTTGCAGACTTTGTACTAGTTATTCCCCATGAACATGCCTTGTTTCCAGATTCCTACCAGGTAGAATTCAGCCATATTATAGATGAAAACATCCACAGATGCTCCACAGGACACTGATTTTGTGACGTGGACACTGATTTTGTGACGTGGTAGGTGTGCACGGTGGGGAGAAGCGTCTGTGAGAATAAAGGCTTGTGAAATTCCTCATATAATTTCTCTTTCTTTCAAATTTCACAGAGTAGTATACTATGAGCCTCTGAGAAATCATCCAGGAAAACATGTGTGTGCTTGTCTGTATGTTTATTCCGTCTACTGTTTCCGCATAAAGTTCCCTGTGCCTATCAGTCAAGGTACACTCAGGAGACAGAAACTACACAGTAATTTGAAGGAGAGAATTCTAGCATAAATAATTATTTATTATGAGAAGATTGCAAGAAAAATCAGATTGGCTTGTGAGCAACTAGAGAACTAAAAAGCACATAGACATTCCAGATGCTAGAAGCTGCCATTCTCTGGGGATGAGAGTGCCCGCGGATAGCCTCATCCTCCCTCTGGGCGCTGCAATCCAGATCTCACTGGAAAAGGTGCAGCTGTTGAAAGTTAACCATTTAAAAAAAATGTTTATTTATTTTTCTTGAGACAGAGACAGGCTGAGCAAGGGGAGGGGCAGAGATAGAGGGAGAGAGAGAATCCCAAGCAAGTTCTGTGCTGTCAGCACAGAGTCCGACATCTCATGAACCATAAGATCGTGACTGGAGACAAAATCAAGAGTCAGATGCTTAACTGACTGAGCTACCTAGAAACCCTGAAAGTTAAATATTTTTGATTGAAACATGTCATCTTTTCTTAAAAATTTTTGATGTTTATTTATTTTTGAGAGAGAGATTAGTGAGTGGGGTTGGAGCAGAGAGAGAGGGAGACACAGAATCCGAAGCAGGCTCTAGGCTCTGAGCTGTCAGCACAGAGCCCAATGCGAGGCTTGAACTCACAAGCCATGAGATCATGACCTGAGCCAAAGTCAGATGCTTAACCAACTGAGCTACCCAGATGCCCTGAAACATGTCATCTTTAATATCAATTAACTTTTTAATATTTTGGAGTCACTAGAATTGTACAGGAACAGAATAAAAATAGAAAAGCAATATTTTGAGGTAAGAGTAGGTTTAAACCTTTTTGTTTCCATTTCTTTTCTCCTGTTTGGTGTCCTATGATTTGGACCTTGAGTCTGAGCAGACGCCAATGGACAGGCTATCACTTTTCAAAACTGGGGTCCCTCTCCCCTGATGCCACCTTGATTGGTGACTACTACATTGAAGAGATAGTTGCTGAGGTAAGAACTCAAGGTCCCGGGTCAGGGCTGCTGGGAGGCCAGGAGAGTGGAGGGGTGAGCTCTGAGAGGCTCTGCTGACCAGTAGGATGCTGGGAGTCTGTTTTGGGTGCAGCCCATAAATCCCGGCCTGCTACTAAATAGCCACATTGCTTTGGGCAAGATTAGATATTTTAGAGTTACTGTGAGTGATGAGGTAGAAAATACAGACCTTCAGAGGAGCAAGAAAGAAAACAGGTGATGGTATTACTTCTCTTTCTCATTTCTCGGGAGCTCAGTTTCATAAGTAATGAGAGATAGACCGATCACTTAGTGTGCTCTGAAATATACTTCTAGGTCTGGGGCTATTGTTCTGATAGGTTTTTAAAAATTATTTTGCCTATTAAATATCATTTAATCCAAGAATGTGGTGCTAGAAAGATCTTCAAGCATAATCTAACATAATTTATGAAAGGAACAGAGTTAAGGTAGGATACCAATTTTTGCTAGTTGGTTTCAGAAGAAATCTCGTCTTCTTGTATTACACCCATGTTACATATTTTACAAAATGGCAAACTAATAGGTAAGTGATCAATGTATGCTGTAACTAAGAACTAAGTAAAGATTATAAAACCAAGGTGATTCAGTTAAATGCAAGTATATAAGGAATAATTGGAATTTTTGGAATAATGGTAATATATATATATACACATATATACACAAACATATATAAAATAATGGGAATATTGGAATAATTAATAGGTATACATAAACATACATACATACATACATACATACATACATACATACAATAAGGAATCCTGTCAGCTCCTAATTTGGGAGTTTCTTATTGAGTACCAGGGTCTGCCCTCTCTGTGACATGCATTGGCAGGGGTCTGTTCTGAGTGTTATTGTTATTCATATATATCCAGAAAGATTGTCTGGCTCTTTGAACACTTTTAGAACCTAATAAAAGAGAGCAGTTTCGTTTTTGGACAGAATAAGATGATACTATTGTGACGGTATTGTGCAGATCATTGCATCATTAAATTAATCATGACTCATGATCTGGATATCAGAAGACTCAGCGAAGTGTTGTTAGTTGGAGACTTGCTCCCATGAAGGCCTAATAGTGCACATTTTTGGATTTTGAATATCAGTCAAATTTTAAGTTTTTTAGCCTTTTAAGATGTCAAGGTGAGGGACTGGGCTGGGGATCAAAAAAGTCTTGATTCAAGAATAACAAGGAGATGAAAATAAGGATGGAATTTGTGGCACATTATTTTTGCCATATAGTATTGGAACTTGCTAGCTCATCTAAAATACTGTTAGCCATAAAATATGTGGTTAGCCATAAATTACTCTTCATGTATACATTTTACGTTCATCTGTTCACTTTCCCTCCTCCAGCTCTGCCCTCACCCTCCACCATGGTGAAAGCATATTTCTATATGTCCAAACACAGTGACAGCGATCTGCTGTATCTCTTCTGTAGGGCTGTGTGTGTGCATGTGCACGTGTGCATACAGTTGTGCTTTCTCCTCACATGTGAAGAAGCTGGATTATACCATAAAGAGGTTTGTAACAATATTCTGTAACAGTGAGGCAGCCTGTCTCACCCATAATGGGCATCTGTCATTTTTACGACTCAGTCGTGAGTTCCATGTCCATCATCAGGATGGATTCCTAAACTGAGTAGGAGCAAGACCCATGTGACCTGTGTCATGCCTTCCACCTCATGAATTTGTGATTTTGAACAGATGTTCATTTCAGAGCAAATCAGAATCAAAATAAAATTTCAGCTGAGCAGGTAACTAGACAACGTTCTTGGCAGTGCTGACACTCTTACGTCATCTTTGCCTACATGGTCATCCTCATGGTTTATTTAATATTTTTTATGAAATTTGTTTTCCTTGAAGGGATCTTAATACTTCTTTTTAAAAAATGTTTATTTATTTTGAAAGCAAGAGGGAGAGAGAGAGCAAGTGGGCACACGTTTGCAAGTGGGGCAGGGGCAGAGAGAAAGGGGGACAGAAGATCCGAAGCAGGCTCTGTGCTGACAGCAGTGAGCCCCAGCCCAACGTGGGGCTCAGACTCATGAACCCGGAGATTGTGACCTGAACCAAAGTTGAAGGCTCAACTGACTGAGCCACCCAGGCGCTCTGGGATATTAATATTTCTAAGCCTTGTAACCTTCTGTGAAAAGACCCCAAGCACTGATGAATGTTTTTCTATCACCTGTGTGATTCAGTGTTTCACTCTAACTAGCTCCACAAACTGCTTGTTCACTTACATTCATTCGTTCCTAAGTGTGCACGAAATGTCCGCCATAAGCCAACACTGTGCTGCTTGGTCGTAAAGGGCAACCCAACATGGGATTCTTCCTTTCAAGGAGAGCCCCCTTGGGGAAGCTTTTAAGTTGATAAAGTTGTAATACTAAGTGGCAGATGTTGATGAAGAGTTACAAATCATTGGTTTCTAAGAAGGAGCCGAATAGCACAATGTTTAGGGCTTGGGACTTAGACTTGAATCTGCCTTCCTTAGCTAGTAGTTAGGTGCTCTTCAGGAAAGCACTTAAGGTGTCTCTAAATAGTCTTATGCTCATATAATAAAATTGAATATTTTTGAAATCTGCTTCCAGGAAAGACAGAGTAACCAGGACTAGATGGACCTCCTACTTGAACAAATGAAACACAAGCAAAACCATAAAAAAACTGTTTTCAAAACATTGGGTCTGAGGCAGTGAAGGGCAGTGATCCTGTGAGATGGGGACCAAGCTAACTTCTGGGAGCTTTTTGAAACAATGATATTAATGAGCCTTACACTGTATCTGATTTATGTTTAGAGTATGCATATATGTTTCTGTATTAACAGCATTTTGTAAGATTCAAATGAAAGTAGAAAATTATCAGTGTGTGAACTAGAGATTTCATTTATTTTATTATTTTTTAAGTTTATTTATTTTTGAGAGAGAGAGCACAAGTAAGGGAGGAGCAGAGAGAAGGAAAGGGAGAATCCCAGGCAGGCTCCACACCATCAGTGCAGAGCCTGATGTGGGGCTTGAACCCACAAACTGAGATCATGACCTGAGTCAAGATCAGGAGTTGGATGTGCAACTGACTGAGCCACCCAAGGCACCCTGAGATTTCATTTATTAATACAACTACTGCCATTTAAAGCAGTTTCTTGGTTAAGATCAAGGTTTGCTAAGCCTTCTAATTTCTCTGTTTATTCCTAGGCAATTTTCAGGGAGATAAGCTTAGCCATACCTTTGCTTTAAAAATTCTTTTAATTAATTATCTTCATTCACAGCAGTATTGATGTTTATTTAATTAATTCATTAAAATAAGTAAATTTATGTATGTAAAGCTGCACTTGTGACTTCATAGAACATAAAAATCTTTACTCCTTATTAATGTGAAGGGGCATTGTGAAATTCTTGTCAAAAAAAGTCTTGTATTTTGCTTCTGAGAATTGCTTGTAGAATAATATACTTCCAATAAATTGTATTCCCTAGATTAGCACTGGGATCAGAAGATTTATGACAGCATCTCTTCTAAGTAGTCACTGGCGTATTTCTTGTTACTTTTTAATTTAAGTTAAGCCTGGAAAATTAAATGTAAGAGTGTTTCTAATAATAAAAAGAAAAAACGTTGTGTGTCTATTAGGATGTTATTTGTTGAAAGTATGTAACTAGGCAAAAGGCAATCAAGATCACAAATGATTTCTATCCAGACGTAGCTCTACAATTATTTACTTATTTTAAAAGTATTTTTAAAAGCACGGGCCCTGGCACTGTATGAAGTGACAAGCATGTAGCTGTCAGCATGAAGGTCAAAGCGTGTGCACTCACAGATCATAGGTTCTAGAGGGAGAGACAAACAGCAAACAAATAAATGCAAGAAGAAGTGTGCACACATGTGCATGTGCATGTGTGTGTGTGTGTGGTGTCATATTTCAGTAAGCCATAGAATAAAATAAAACAGCAGAAGTGATACAGGCTGTGTGGTACAAGGAATTCATTTTTGATAGGATGGTCTGGGAAAGCATCAATAGAAAGTTAACTCTCGAACAGAGATCTGAGGAAGGTAAGACAATGAGACATAGGCATGTCCTCAAGAAGGGATTCCAGGCAGAGGGAACAGCAATGGCAAAAGCCTAGAGGAAAAATTGTCAGGTCTTTTAAGGGAGCATCAGATCCTGTGAACTTGAGTGAGCAAGGGTCAGTAGGGAAGAGGTCAGAAAGGAATCAGGGAGACAAATGACGTGAGTAGTTTTAAGATTTTCCTCGAATGGGATGGTTAGTCATTGGAGAGACTTGAGCAAAGATATGACATGATCTTGGTTTGTTTGAAAAGGATTGCTCTGGCAGTTGGGTTAAGAATAGACTGTAGGCATCATGGGCATAGATGCAGAGATGCTAGTTAAGTTACTGTGATTAATAGGCAATAAATCATGGCAGCTTGGACCAACAATGTGCGAGGAAGGGGTAGGAGGTTCTTTGATTTTGAACATTGACCCAACATGATTTGCTGAAGGATTGGATATGGAGTGGGAGGGGCAGGTTTGGTTTTGTTTTAACCTGAGCACCTAGAAGAATGGTGTTGCCATTTACAGAGACAGGAAAGACTCTGGAAAACCTTTTAGGCAAGGAGGGCTTTGGAGTTTGGTTTTAGTTACTTTTGAGATTTCAGTTACACCTAATTAACTGTGTTGATGTATGAGTCTAAAGTTCAGGGGACTCAGGTTGAAGATTTATATTTGGAAGTTGTTGCCATTGCCTGGGATAATACTACTTGAAAAGTGAATGTAGGACAGAGGAGGAGGGCTGGACTGAGACTTGAGTCTGGAATCTGGAAAACTGAGAAATCGTGGCCACTGAGTGGGGGCAAAAGCAGAAGAATGTGGTGTCACAGACACTGAGGGAAGCACTGTGAGTGACCTGCCCGGCCTCTTCGCTGCTTATGTTCCAGGGCATGGCTTTCTGTAGGGTGCCATTCTGTAAAGTCTGCTGAGCCAAGGCAAATGATCATTAAAAAATAAGTTTATTTATCAAGGGGGTGGGTGGGAAGGGAGGGTGGAACAGAGGGAGGGGGGGAGGGAGGAAACACCAGCAGGAGAGGAACAGAGGGAAGAGAAAGAGAGGATCCCAAGCAGGCTCCATACTGTCAATAGAGAGCCCAATGCAGGACTCCAACTCATGAACCCTGAGATCATGATCTGAGCTGAAATCAAGAGTCAGACACTTAACTGACTGAGCCACCCAGGGTCTCTGGCAAATGACCATTTTAAATATAGCATGTGACTCATTTTATGTGCTCCAGGAATAGAGAGTATTGACTAACAACAAATTTGAGAAGTAAGTTTTTGTCAGCTTATAATATTTGTTGTACTGTATAGCACCAAATGTAACATATATATGTATATGGATATATCATATATAGAGAAAACTATATATATAATCTTCCTTAGATTAAGACTGTGGTTTGATGGAATTACTAGCTTTTACTTCTAGGTAATGAAAGAACGGACTTTCCCCAGACCTTATAGAAGAGAATTTAGAATTTAATAGCCGTGTACTAATGTATGGTTGACACAAGTCAAGATTGAGTTTCTCATTGATTGAAGAAGTATATATTGATTATCTGCTTTGTATCAGGCACTGTGCTAGCCACCATATGAATAATGGTGAACAGGATAATTTCCTAGTGAGCCAGCATATGAAGAGGGAAATAGACAATTGAACAAGCAGTCACAGCATAGCATGATAAGTGACTTATTTGGGAAAGCATAGGGAATTAAGGGTGCATATCAAGGACATGGAATCTAATCTTATGGTCTATGCAAAAACTTTCCAGAATCAGCACAGGGAATTAAGGGTGCTTATCAGGGACATGGAATCTAATCTTATGGTCTATGCAAAAACTTTCCAGAATCAGCACTCTAGTATTGGCATTAAATGTCAACATTCCCTAGGACCACTTGCACACACCCATTCCTGGATCGTGAACCTCTATCTCAGGATGTTCTGTCTTCCTCACATATGCATTTAGGCTACTCCATAGTTTGGAGAAAATATTACTCAACCTCTTCTGTTACATGAGACTCATTCTTATGCCTAGACATTTTTATGGTTAGTGTTTCACATGCTGTTTTTTTTTAGCTCCTTAAAATATAGTTTTCTGCTTCTTTGAGAGAATGTAAAGGCTGTTGAGTCTGGCTGTTGAGGGAACAATTGTTTCATTGCTTCCTCCCAGAAGCAAGTCATTTCACCAGTGCTGTTCTCTTATTTATCCATGAGGAGTCTGAACAGAGAAGTAAATATCTTCAGGCTAATGGTTCTAGCTGCTTTGGAACTAAGCACAAAAAATTAACGAAGTTATGAGACATTGTCATCTGTAGACTTCCTACTGTATAGTTTGCAGATTTTATGAAAATAACTTGTGATAGGAATCAAGCAATTTCAATATGTATATTTTTAACCTACATAGCATTTTTTTATCCATATTAAGAAAACACACATTGCCAAAGCAGTACAGATCAATGGCAGTTTTCCTTTCATTTCATTCTTTCCAGAGTGTTTGGACTAGACTTTATTTTCCTCCCTTTTAAATGCATTCCACCTTTTAGTATGGAAGAGTTTTGATTAATTAGTAAATTAATTTCATATAATTTATTATATACCTGCCATATGCCAGGTGCTTTGCTAGTAACAGGAAATCAGTGAGTTAGCAACATCACAGTCTTTGTCAGAATTTAATGATGAATATTGAACAGTCTTAGGCCCTTACAGGAAAGAAAAACATTGCAAGAGAAAGTAGTTTTGGTTTCCTTTCGTTTAGAAGCAATGAGTTAGACTATCAAAATGATAACGGCGGTTTGTTTCAGGTGTACATATAATCTATTCACTTCTGATTATGCAGTCATTACTGAGCCCCTTTCCAAAGTGGTAATCCTCCACATCTCTCAGTAAGTTGAAGGCTGTGTCTACCACTTTGCCAGAAGGAGGCATGTTAGAGATGTCTCCTGTCTGTCAAGGGGTCAACTGAGAGTGGCCTGATTTCATTTTTCTGGATTTGTAGCTGATTTTTTTTTTTATTTTTGCCTTTTTACATTGAGTGTTTCATGGATGACTTCTGAGTATGAATCTGAGGAATCCAATTTTTTCAGCCTTACTCCAAAATACCAGCTCCATATTATTATTCATAAATGGTGTGAATATTGTGACAGGGACTCTAAGGGCAAAAGAGAACTGTTTTTTTTTTTTTCTAGATATAGTTTTGAAATATTTACTGAGAAGTCTGATTTTCTGAATTTGTGTTTTGATGAAGAATCATTGCCTTAACAGATAACATTAGGAACTAATGTAACTATTGTAGTTCCTTAACAATAACATTAGGAATCATAGGATACTCAAGGCAGAGTTGTCAAACAAATGGTAGCCAAGATTTACTAGGTTTAGTTACCAAATCAGGTTGAGTAAGGACAGAACTGGAATATTTTGACATCTCGCAGGAACCTTTACAAAGCTAAAGTATTTATAAAGCAACTCCAGAAAGAAAGGAGTAAGGACCGAATAGAGGAAGCATGAAAGATAATGTGGAGAAAAGAATCCAGGCCAGAAATCTAAAGACCTTCTGTCTCTGATATGGTCTGTGTGCTGAGGTCTCTTGTATAGCGGGCCATGCTATGCACTCCTTGGATCTCTTAAACATGGCTTCCTTGCTAACTTATTTGTCATTGAGCAGCAGATATCTTTTTTAACACTTTATTTTTAAGCAACCTCTACACCCAATATGGGTCTGGAACTCAGAATCCCAAGTACAAGAGTCCCATGCTCTGCTGACTGAACCAGCCAGGAGCCCAGAGGAGCAGATATTTAATGGACATCTTAAAGTCTCCATCTCCTCGTTACTCTGGAGTGAAAATAATATGAAACATTATGTGTAACATTCATAGATTTACTAAATCAACATGAACTTGTATGCTGAATCCAAGAATTTATAGTTTTCAGGCCAACAGAAGAAAATACACTGTATTTTCCCTAGAACTCAAAGGTTTGAAGACAACTGCAGACATAAAAAGGCCCTTACAGAGTTTATGTAGGGGAGGCACTAGGAAGTGTTGAGTTCCACATACTATACTCAGAAATACAGCACTTCGTTTCGTAGATACAATTTACCTAACTTCTTCGATACTGTTTATGTAATGATAATTCATGCATGTTGAATGTCAAGAATGTGCTAAATATCTCACATGCATTATTTATAACTCTTTTCACAATACTTTAGCGTTGTATAGATGATCCCAAGACTGAGAAAGGCCAAGAAAATGTTTTGCGGGTGAATAATCAGTAAATTGGCAAGCTGGAATTCAAATTTTGGCTCACATGACTCCACAACCCATTCAATATTTTTGCACCTCATTGGCTCTCAATAATTGGATGTCAGTTATTACCTGACATCTGTGTTTCCCAAATCTGGTCTCTATGATGTCCATTCAGTTACGTCTGAACAAAGAGAGAGAGATTCCCAAATTCTCAAATCCTTGACCATTGATGATCATTCTTATGGGTTCTATCCCAATTCAGGACTTCCAGAGAGCCTTCTCTAACCCAGAGTGCATTCACCTATCCTGATAACCTGCCCTGGTTCCTTTTCAAATTGCACCATTATTCAACTCTTTTGGTGTAATACACACATATATTTAAAAGTGGTTGAGGGATGTCATTGGCTCTTTTCCTCAAGATCACAGTATGATCATGGACTATTGAGACCTTAACACTCTCATAGAGAAAAAGCCCTAAACAAAGGAAACTCAAAGAAAACTATAGTTTTCATAGTTCCAACTCATTTATGTCAAAAGAACCACAACCAAATAATTTCCCAGGGGAATCTATTATGTCAAATTTGGTGTAAAGGTTAGGAGGAAAGATTTGCCATTAGTTTTAGAGGATAGATTGTGTATATGGCCAACTATTTACATGTGTACATTCTCTAATTGTGTATGAGTAGTCTCCCATAGGGCATCAAACTTTCCTTCCTGAACTATGTGTTGTGTGTTCTTTGTGTTTTTTGTGGTTGTTGTCATTGTTGTTGTTAACCTCATCTCCTCTGTTTTTCATTACGCCTCTTCTCTGGTAGCCATATTAACCTCAACATTTCTTCTCCACAGCATTTTGGGTAGGCTATGCATTATTGGAAAGAGATCATGCAGAAATATACCAGGTAAGAGCCTAACATCTCATTTAACTGGCCATGGATTTAAAAAATTGTCACAAGTTGTCTCATTTAAGAACCAGTGATCATTAGCACAATCTTAGTATCCCTTGTTACCTATTATGAATCCTGTCAACTCAGAGGATGGTCTTCAGATTTGGGAAACACATGAATTTTAGCATCACAGATTTGAAGAAAAAAATTTTGTTGTTGTTGACTGCTCTTTAGTAAGTGGGGACCGAGTCAACATACACCATCTTTGTGAAATCCTGTCCCATGTAAAATAAGTGGGGTTGAAGACCAAGGCAGCAAGAGACCCATTAGGTTTTTCTTTATTGTTTACTTTTCTTCTATGAAATCTATGAAAAATAAATATGTAGGTAAGTAGGTAGGCAGGTAAGTGAATGGGTACAAATGTAGACCTGTAGATAGTAACGTTCCTGTGGAACTTTTGTAGGTTTGTTTTTCATTTGAAGATGCCACTTTCCTCTCACCATGTTGCAAACACTGGGAATCCTTTGACAGCTTGCTCTCTTCAGCACTAGACATACTGGCTGCCAATGTATATCTAGTCACACTACTTAAAATTATGTGTAATCATAGAGTGGTGCAAAAATAGTACCACAGTATGCAGAAATATAAGATGTAACGTGTGCAGTAAATTGGCAACGCTAACACATTAGCAAGCCTTCTCAGCTATAACGTGCTGCTTGGGACGCTGGTGGCAGTGTAGCCAGAAGTCCATCCATTCTCTCTCGTCAGGCAGACAGAATGGCAGCACCGGCGTGGTCTTGCCAAATTTGCTTTTATAATTTGAATTGACCTGGGAGTTCTCTCTTCTCAATTGAAAATTCTGGTGTTTGCCCAAATGGTGCGTGGAATTGAATCTGCATATACTAACTAAAAATAAGGACACGTTGGGCCGGAGGGAGCCCTTGTCATAGTTTCAGTCCCTCTCCAGGCCCGTTCCTGATTCAGTATTCTTCACGTGCTGCTCTTTCTTTCCTGAGAACCTCCTTGTTTTCTCTCCTAGCCCACTTGCAAAAGACCTGCTTGCTTACTTTACTCATTGCAAACTCCTTTTAGTAATGCCTACCCTGAACACATTTTTCTCTTCTCCTCTATCCCTACTTGCGTGCCCAAAGCTTGGGTAGAACAGCCCTGTGATATACCGGGATTGTTTTCCTATATCTCTCTTCCTAACTGGGCTGGGGAAGCCAAAAATTCCATGCTGGCTTAAATGCGTTTTTACAGCTTTCTTCAGCACCTTGCAGTAGATCGAATAAATGAATGGTTTTTCATAAAATATCTCTTGTTTTTATTGGTGAAAGACTGAATAATGAGCTCTGTGGGATAGTAATTTGGCTGAATATGACATTTATGATACTGAGGACTCTAAGTTTTTAGTGCAAATCAGAAAATGGATACCTTTGAAATAAAATAATCTGTCTCTTTTTACATCAGTGATGTACTCCCATAAAGAAAACACATAGGCAGCACTTAGAACACCTTAGGAGAGAAGCACTGTCTAAATGCAGAGTCATGCCTTACAAATATGATATGCAATTTGGAGGAAATTAACTTTAATATGGTCATGAGGGTGATTTAATGTTGGTTTGTTATTATGGAAGAAGGAAAGAATTCTGTAGATGCTGTGAATACTAAGTGCTGAGTTTACAGCCATGCTTTATTGGTGTGGCAGCAGAAGCATTACTGGATGTATTGGGGTCTTATCTGTTGGCTAGATTTAACATTGTAATGATGAAAAACTGTTTGATAATGAGAGGGTGGGTGAATTTTTATGTGATATTTTTAGACTGTTGATTGAAAACTTCAATTCTGATATGTACCTGCCCCTCCTCCCCCCAGAAATTACTTATTCGCAAAACCTGGGTAGATGGTGTATGCTTTCTGTTAACTGGTTAAAGGCTGGAAACTATGTGGATCATAACTGACATTGAACTTTGTCAAGTATAACACTACAAGGTGGTGCCTAGCCTAATGCTTCCTTTTTACCCGGTGACGTTTCACCACTTAGAGTTTCTCTCTTTTCAAAAGTTTGTTCAGTGTTTGAATCTTGGAAAACTGAGAAACAAAAGCAGGGAGAAGGGAAATATAAATTTCAATGGATCCTCCAATCGTGCATAATCTTTTGTTGCAGAGAAGTGAAGTGACTTGGCCAGTGTTACACAGCTAATAAGGGCAGGGCTAAAATGCAAACTCAGGCATCCGTATTTAAATTGTGACACTACACTGCCTTCAGTGAAAGATTACTTTGTACGTAAACATTGGAAATGGTTTAACAAAACTTTGAATTAAGGCTCTAAAGTTACATAACAGATTTGAATCATTTCCTTTTACTGTGAAGCATGGTCATTTAAGTCTGTGAGAACAGCTTGGTAATTATTGATAGATTTTCCAAACAAAACAACAGCAGCAACAACAAAAAAGTTTCCAGAATTTGGATACGCAAACTGGTAGTAGAGTCTAGCTTAAATTATCTTGGCCTCCATTAGCTGCAAGGCTTGGTTGTCTTTGGAAGTCTGAATATTATCTTTTGTTGTCTTAATCCTTTTTCTCCACTTACTTTCTCTTTGGAAAAAATGGAAAAAAAATATGTAGTTATCATGGAAAATACTTCTGTGATGTGAAATGCAGCTGGCCTAATGCACATTGCTTGAGCATAAGAGAGAAAGAGAGTTGTGTCTGAACAGAGCCATGAAGATTAAAAGGGAATTCTCATCACCAGCTGGTGGATAAACCAGTGTTAATAGATGCAGGAAAGGTATCAAGTAATTGGACCTCCCATTATTGTTTCTTCTACTTGACACTGAAGGTTCTTTTTTCTACTCCTGATGAGAGGTCACGGTCTATTACACCTCGGATTTTTACAAGGTTCAGGAATAGTCCCATAAATAAATTCAACAAATATTTGTCAACTTTTGTTCTGCCTGGCTCCGTTGCACTGGTAACATAAAACTTGGTTCTGATGAAGCACCATCTTTTCACATTTATGTTTATTCTCAACACCCTCACCCTGGGTTCAGATGAAGAGAACATACAAGAATGCTTTTCTCCCCATAGGTTCTCTCTGGGGCGCCTCTTAGCAGCAGCTGAAGCAGCAGCAGGCAGATAATAAATTTAAATAGACTCTGTTATATTTCTTTATGTTTCTCTAAGATGAATGGAGTTCATTTCAGAGTTCCTGGGTATCTAATATAATTAGGTTTCTCTCTGTCTCTCTTTCCTTCTCCTCTCTGATTTCTCCCTTATATTACACATTACGTATTGAAGGTGCACATCTCTTATTCATTCCCAGCATTAGGTACCACCAATGAATAGCAACCATGGGGCTTTCACTCCAGAAAAGATTAGTTCTTTACTGAAACTTATCAGGATAAAAGTTTTGCTGTGAAGCTTAATATGTGTCTTTGTACTGTCTTGTCTGTCGGTTCTTATTGTTAAATGCTGTCATCCTAAACAAGACAAGTGGGCACATGTGCTTTATTATGTTGCAAGAGAGTCGAATCTGAAAAAATGCAGATTTGGACACCTAAAATTAAAATGCACTAACTTTGGCAAAAACAGAAATTTGAGGAACCAGGATGGGTCCTTTGCAAGTAGGTTTGCTCATTAAAATAATCAGTTCTCTTAACTTGTCTAGTCTTGGTTATACAGTCTTGTCTTGTAGAGTGATTCCTCATACTGTTTTGGTTACCAACTTAGAGTTAATGTTTTTGGATTCCTATGATCATAAGGATATCCATGTAAGAAGAAGGGATTCATCAAATATTAGCAAAGTAGAAATGAATTCTTTTCATGAAATTTTAAATATGCTTGCTTTTGAAGGCAACCCTGATAGTTTGTAATAAGTGTTTTCTTATCTTTAGGAACTTCTTAGTGTTGCTTGGGTTGAATATGTAATTGGCAGTATTTACATGTAAAAATAGCAGTTTGGGGTTTTTGAAAAAAGTGTTTATTTATTTGTTTATTTATTTTTGAGAGAGAGAGAGAGAGAGGGAGAGAGAATCCAAAGCAGGCTCCAGACTCTGAGCTGTCAGCACAGAGCCTGACATGGGTCTAGAACTCACAAGGTTCATGACCGGAACTGAAGTCAGGCTTAACCAACTGAGCCACCCAGGCAACCCCCACAATAACAGTTTTGTATGATCCAACCTAATAGTTATAAATACAAATAAGTTAACAAATACTTTTTTTAAGGTGTTGTTTTAAAAAAGTGTATTTTTCAGGTAGCCAAAGTTTATCTCTTCAAGTTTTAGAAGTTCTATATGAACCAGTTAATATGAAATTCTTTCAGAGCAATTGTACCTGTTTTCCTCTCTTCTTAAGCAAAGTATACATACTATTTTATTTTTTTATGTTTTATTTATTTATTTTGAGAGAGAGAGAGCATGAGCAGGTGAGGGGCAGAGAGAGGGAGAGAGAGAACCCCAAGCAGGCTCTGTACTGTCAGTGTGGAGCCCAACACAGGGCTCAAACTCACAAACCATGAGATAATGGCCTGAGCTGCAATCAAGAGTTGGATGCTTAACCACCTAAGCCACCCAGGCACCCATGAATACTCCTTTAATAAAGGCACAGAGTCATTACAACAATTATTCTGTTTAATCACAGCTATGTGATATTCTCAAATGTTATGAACTCTGCAAGGGTATTTCTGTGGATGTGTGCTTGGTTTTTAAGTTGCTCTCTCTTACTTATGTTCTAAGTGTTCCTATCATGCTGCAGTAGGAACACATTTGTAACAAAAGAGGAAAGAAGATGCCAGGACTAAGAGACTAGTGAATTGAGCCCAAGTAATGCTGGTGATATAAGACAAAGAAACAAATTGATAATCTTAGGTGCAGAATATAAAGCAGAACTTGGAGTGGGTATTGTATTAAGGAACAAGCTATAAAAAGGAATAGTGGACCAATGGACTGAACAGTGATTAAGTGTCTTAAAGTCAGAAATCAAAGGAAGTAAAGAAATCAGGTTAATGAGTTGATATGTGCAAATTCTAATCAATTCAACCCAGTTAAGAAAAATACACTAGCTAGCAAGAGCAAAATTAGACACTACTGGCTATTGCCTCTTAGGCTTCTGATTGAGTCTAGGTGGCCAAGAGCTTGAAAGATAGGTTTTCCATTGGGAAAAGAGAATCCTGTTGGTGGTGGGCTTAGCCTGAATCTTCCTAAGTCAAAGGCTCAACTTTTCTAGAAGGTCCTAGAATAGTAAATGCATTTGATTTACTGGTTATAATTCACTGGATTCTAGGGAGTTATATAATTAATATATGGTAGATTGTATAATTAATATTACCAAAATCACATATAAAATCTGAGTCAGTGGTGGTCTAGCCAAGAATCCACAGAGATCTCATTAATGAAATTCATGGTCTTAAAACAGTGGTTGTCAGTGTGTGGGGGTGTGTGTGTTGGGGGGGGGGTGTTTCCCCTGGGAGAACATTAGAAAATGTTAGAAAAGGTATCTGGAGACACCTTTGGTTGTCACAACTTGGGAGTACTTCTCACATTTAGTAGGTAGAGGCCAGGGGTGTTGCTAAACATCCTACTGTGCACAGGGAAGCCCCAAACAATGAGGATCTGTCTGACCCAGAATGGTGTCTAGGTTGAGAAACACTGGCTTAGGGAACTTGTGAGTGTAAGAGAGGAATGTGGATCTACAAACATTCTTTGGATGAAGCCTGTAAGACTTAATGGTTTTAGAAGTACAAGGGGATATAAACCAAGTAACTCCAGTGTGCTGGTTTTACCTTGGGAAGGACAGTAGGCACAGTAACCCACCAGAAGAATTTGCTTCACCAATTTTATCTGAGTTTGGAGGGAAGTAGTTTCTTAGAAGGTATTTCTAAATATACTTACACTGAGCTCTTGTCAGTCACACAAGAAGGAGGGATACCAGGCACCCTTTGCCCTATCCACAAAGCCATTAAGATGTTGGGAATGAGTCAGGACCAGCATTGGAGGTACGGAAATTTGAATGGGTTAAATCAGACTGGAAGGCAGACAGTGTGATCCCAACTGACTCACTTTTTGGGTTAAAGCGTCCATCAGACCATCTTATAATTATGTTCTCTAACTTTATAGAATAGTGACTTCCTATTATAGGATTACAAGGAACCAGAAGTTTCTGCCCCTTCTCAGAAACTCAAGGCTGATTTATGTTGGTCCCATATGTGGGCTGAGCCATTTTGGCTAATAGAGTTGGGCCCCCTAGTCAATTATGTGACCATCAGAGCTGACCAAGAATCATTTGGCTCTTTCTTAGCTTTAGCTGCTCTTATAAAATTGAGATCATTATAGATGAGCCTTTTCACATGGCAATATTAATAAATTTCGAACACTACTTCCCTCCAGTTACATAGATCCCAGGTGTCTCCACCTTAATGCTGATCTTAAAGAAATCAGAGTTGTATCAGACTAACTTGATTTTACAGTTCCTTCCTTAATAAATGTTTGAATGAATGAATGAATGAATGAATGAATGATACAAGAGTCAAGTGAAATGTTTTTGCACTTATGTTACCAGAAGCACAAAGAAAGGACTGAAAACCATATCATGAAAACTATATCATGAAAAACTATTTTTAAGAAGAAAGCAAATTAATTTTTATAAAATAACTTTTCCCTATTAGTGCTTTTTTGACTGAAGCATCCCACTCTTGACATTTGTAGCACTATACCACTCCAGAGCAGATATAATTCTTTCACTTCTTGGGCTTGATAGAGGAAAGCCATAAGACACCCAATCCACATTTGTTCAACTGAATTGAAAATAATTTATCTTGGAGCAGAAATGGCAAAGATACACCATCCAACATTGTATCAAGAAAAAAGAGCAAAAATCTAATAGAAGGACTTTTTTTTGGTTTCAGTTCTCTAAGGAGAAGATGTTGTCTCATCCATTCTCAAAAAAAAAAGGTTGGCAATAGATAAAGAAGCTGCACACATCAGTATATAGTAACTTGCTGCTATAAAATATACTTTAAAAAAACAAATCATTGAAAGATGCTACTTATAGGTTATTATAAAATATCATTCTTAAGTAATTTTAAATACTGTGGATCAGAATGCTCTCAATTCTTTTTTCTAAGAGAAAATGTTTTGAATGGATAAGGAAATTGAAAGAGAAGTTTGGGAGAAAGAGAGCTCTCAGATACCTACATCTTAACATTCTGGAAGCTACTGAGTTATAATCTCTCCTCTTTTTCTCTCTTTCCTTCCATCTCATTCTCACCCTGTTCCTTCCCCCTCCTTCCCTTTTTCTCTTCTCCTGTCTTCTCCATCTCTGAGCATGACCTTATGATCTCTCTGTTTCCTCTTCTTCCCTTCCCTCTCTTGTTCTCTTTTTCCTTCTTTGTCTATATCCTAGATTGCCAGTAGTAAAAAAAGGCTTAATGTTATGACCTTCTCACAAAGAACAAGGGAGGCTGTTAGACAGGAAAATGCTAGGGGAGATTGTAAAGCAGTCACTATGCCCAGATAGGGAGAGATGGAACATTCCCAGCCTCTATGATTTTTTAAAAATGATTTTTATACAATTATCAAAGGTGACAGTCACTTCAAGAGATGACAAAATATGACACTAGACTATATTCTTTAGGGCATAAATTTGATATATTCCTCAGGTGTTTAGGTAAAAAAAAGTTGATGACATAAATTATTTACCCCAGTATATCTAGTACAGAATCATATATTATTTTCTATTTGAAACTGTTCAGATTTGAATGAAAGCTTTGAACTCTTTTGTCAAAAATGCATACACACTCATGTCATTTTCATTCAATTTTATAATCTTTTTAAAAGTTTATTTATTTTGAGAGAGAGAGAGCATAAGCAGGGGAGAGGCACAGAAGGAGAGAAAGAGAGAGAGAATCATAAGTGGACTCCATGCTCAGCACAGAGCCCAACTTGGGGCTCAAACCAATTAATGCTGAGATCATGACCTGAGATGAAACCAAGTCAGACTCTTAATGGACTGAGCCACCCAGGGACCCCATTGGTTCTATCCATGCTTTTGTACTAAAATGTACAATTGTTCTGGTAATTTTTCTCCTATTGACTGTATAACCAATGTTTACATGATAAAAGAAAGAATGCATATGTCATCTTCTTTTGCCTATAAAATGTTAACTAATTCAGATGGTAACTACTATTATCCAAATAACAACCTCAACAAGATTACCCTAGGTACTGAGAGGGACTTTAGAGCTTTCCCCTGACTGCTATTTGTTTAGAAAGATCTCCTTCTCTCTTTCTGTCTAGTAATTAACAGTAGCTGCAGTGTCCTCCATTGATGAAATATCTCCTATATACCAGATATTTTCCAATGTGTTTTATGCACATTACCTTATTTAATTCTCATAAGAAATTACATTGGGTAGATCTATTATGTACATTATTAGTTCACTTCACACAAATGATTAAATTGAGGCTTACACATTTTTCAGTGATCTGCCCCAAATCATGGGCAGTAAGTGAAAGAGCTGACTGACATAGGAAGGTCACATAACCCACGTCTTCGGTCTTTGCTCTTTCTGAGATGTCCAGTGGTTGAGGGAATGACCATGCCATGTTAGCTCCAGAATCAAGAATGCTAAGAAATAGGAGGAAAACGAAGATGAAGTTGGCGAATTGCTTTTATTGTCAGAGTTTTCCAGGTCTCTAAAGGAAAAAGAAAAAAATTGCTTTTTACTCCCCTGCAAAAGCCACAGTCCGTGGCTATTTGACTGTGCTGTGAGCTCCAGAGCACAAACCTGTGCTGAAGCAAACCTGTGTTTCAGCAACAAAATGAAATGGAGATTCTAGGCTTCCCTCAGGAGCAAGTACGGAGAGAGTTTGTCTGGGGAATAGGCTGCATGAGAGAGGTCTCAGGAATGATAGCACAAGAAAAATCCATCTGTGCTCAGAGAATGTGGGTGAGTCTTCAAAATGTGCCCCAAAACTCAATAGTTTTTTTTTTGTTGTTGTTAAAGGCAAAGTTATAAAAAACATGGAGAGGGCACTTCTCAGACTGATGAAACACTGGGGGAAAACTCCGTTTCCAGGTTCACTAACACGAGGAGTTACTCTATAGAACCAGTAATAATAGACAACGAATAAAATAAATAAATCTTGCTCAGTTTGTTAAGCTATGTCTTCTAAAATTCTTAAGTGATGGATGTTACCTAGGCCCCTACCTAAAATTATTTTATCTATGAAAAATGTTTTGGAAAAGTAAGGATAGTGTTATTCAATAATATTTGTTATTATTTTTGTAAGGAATGATATTAGCTTTTGCTTTGAATACTTTTAAAATCTAGGGCTTATCTGTTACGGATTTCATAACTCCCATAAGTAGAAAAGGGGGGGTTCAGAGTTCTAACTGAATGTTTGTCTCACTGGATTGCTCAGGAAGTGGAGAGGTGAGCTATCATGTTCTACAATGCTTTAGAGCACCGGCTATAGGGGCAAAGTGGAAAACATTTAAGACATGATATTTCATATCACAGTGAATTTAGGAGGGGTAATCTTTCCCACCCTCAGTTTCTCCCTCCTTTTTGAGGGATAAGAATACCTACCTGAAAAGTCTCCTCCAGAGTTTAGATAACAAAATTTTTTTTCAGAACTATGCCCTGCCCATAAAGCATATTTGGTATATAAATATCATTGGTATTTTGCTTAGAACCTCTGAGGGAGTTCATATCATAGACTCATTATTTTTCCTTTTGTCTATATGTTACCTTTTTGCAAAAGCAGTATAGAAATACTCCAAGGAATTCAAGTAAAAAAATTGCCTAAATTAATCATCACTTAATAAGATTAATGCTTTCCTTTAATCTGTACATATTTCGCATAGAAATAGAATTTTCATAAATCTCATAGTTTTATACCATAGGTGTTAGCATTCTATCATGAGAGCTTACATTTTGCTGCCGTTCCCTTTTCTTAGATCGTTAGTTCTCTCCCCGCAGCAAACTAGATTGTCATTCTTTGTAAAGGAGATATGCATGTGTAGAAAATGCAGTTTTATTTCACAAAATTAGGATTATATTATATGCATGTTTTTGTAACTTGCTCTCTCACTTAAACCAGTATGTGATAGACATGGCCCTAAGTGAATGACACAGACCTATAGAGATATAAATAAATGACACAGGCTCGTAGAAATATAAGTAGATACTAGTATTGTCTGCGGCACCCGGACAGCTGAAAGCCCTTGAACTATATGTGGGTGCGGGTCTGGGGAATGGACTGAAGGAAGTCCATACTGTGGAACATTATGGGGCTATTTAAAATATATAGAGAAAACTCTTTTTGTGGATATTTATTTACTTATTTTGAGTTGGAAAAGAAGGCAAGAGTTATTGAATCCATCGTCCTCATTTTCTTTCTTTTTCCTTTTTTTTTTTTTTTTAAGAGAGAGAGTGTGTACATGAGCAGGGGAAGGGCAGAGAGAGAGAGAGAGAGAGAGAAATCGAGAGAATTCCAAAAAGGCTTAGCACTGTGAGCACAGAGCTTGGCATGGGGCTCAATCCCATGAACCCTGAGATCATGACCCGAGCCGAAAGGCACCCCCCCGCGCGCCCCTCCCCCCCGCTAACGCTCTCATTTTGCAGACAGGGAAATTGCGACCTGGGGCAGCTTGCCCAGCTTTGGCCCTTGCAAGATGCAGAATGCAGGCCTGGCTCGGTCCATCGCTCATTCCGTTGCCCCCGCTCCTGGCATGTCGGCTCCAGAGTTCACATGGAGCAGAGGGGCCAGCTGTGAAGGGTCTGACTGTGCATTTGCAGCATGCATTAGGAAGGCTTCTAGTATGACTTGCTCAGGGGGAGTTTAATAGTGCTTCTCCTGTGCTGGAGAGTGTGCAACACAAAAACTGCATTACGTTGTTTTCAGTTACAACACATGGTTAGTGTCACCCGTTGTCACACGTTTGTTCTCTGACTGGTTTTCCTGGAGAAGGTCAGAGCCCTGCATGACTTCGCTCTCCGCCACCATGGCAGGAGCCTGAATATTTAATCACGTTGCTCTGCTGAGACGGGGGCATGGCAGGCAGTTCCAGGGGAGCGTGTGCGGTGAGCCCGTCCTCAGACTGCTGTTTGGAAATGAATCCTTAGGACACACTCAAGGACATTCGGAAGGCACAGTGGATTCTGAGACATTCTTTTCCTCCCGCTAGTCAAAATTGAATTTAGAACTGGGAGATGAAGTCTGGAAGAAGTATTTTCAGCGTGATCTAATATTTTGCTTTATGTAAGTCAAGACAAGAATGTATAGTTTTGAGATAATGACAGCACTTGGGTTTCAGCGTTGTTAAAGTGCTTTGTTTTCCATAATGGCACACTCATGAAATCGGAGACTTGCCTCTTCCTGCAGCTCTAGTGTGACGTAGGTAATTATTATCTGCAGGATGATGCTATGTGTTACTGTTTAAGCATCTGGTCATGGTGTTAGTGTGATTATAAAAGCATCAGTGGAAACTGTAGCAGAAACTTTGTTAAAGTGATTACTCACACTAAAGAGAATCATAACCTGGTGTATGATAGAGTAACTATGTTCCTCTGGTCGTCTAATGCCATGACACCTAATATTTCTAACTGTTTATGCAAGTGAGAAGATCTTTTTTTTGTTGAACAAATTGAGAATATTTCCATTTTAATATCACTGTCATTTCTTATAGTCTTTAGAGTAGTTCTTTTTTTTTTATTTGTTTTTGAGTTTAAGCTCTTCTTTGATTTTTCAGAATTTGCATCTTTTAAAAAAATTACCTGTTTTATGATAAACACTATAAGGCAGTTCAGTCTTGAATGAAAAGTAGGGCAAAGCCATTTATAACTGAGACTGTGTGACATGAGCCTTATAGGTCACCTCTGTCTCTGTCAGGGCTTTGTTCCATCTATATTCAGCTTCAACTGTCACTTCTACATGGATAGCTTCTAAATGTGGCCTCCAACCTTGACCTTTGTTCTGAATGCTAGATCAGCATTTTAGAATGTCCTGTTATGCACCTTAACATCATCTGAAACTTGATTCCTGACATCTGCCTGGTAAGCGATAGAAACTCAATAAAAATTCCGACCACCAACCCATCATTCGTTTATGTTAGGTAGGAGTTAGGGGAAAGCCCACATATTGATTGCATCTTTCAATTTTTTAAAAATTCTATACTGCCTTCATTTAGTTACCCCGGACTCAGCATTGTCTTTTTCTGACAACTCACAAGAGAATGAGGGAGAAAGTCCTGTGCTTAACAAAACAAAACAAACAAAAACAAACTAACCTTACTGGCTGCAGTTCAGCTTACCCATAATTATATTAACCAGATTGTGTATGTATAGTATGATAATTGAAAAAGAAAGGCTAGTCTTCAAAAAAGTGTAATAGAGGAGGGAAGAGAAGTAACGTGCTGGATACTATGGTTTGGATCATGTATGTGGCCTGTTTTCAAATACATCTGCCCTTCTAGTAAAACGGTAGAAAAAGCTGTGTCACCAAGCCTACGTGCGTCCATTAGATTCGAGTAGACACCACAGGACTCCTTCTGGTGGATGGCTTTTGCTGAAGCCAAATGAGCAGCCTAGTTGTTTTCAACCTGCCTATTGATTCTGTTTAATAGAATCAAAAAAGCAGCTTCCTTGACACTTGTGCTTACGTGTGAAATATGCGTTGGCAAGACCACACCCCAAGCTCACAGCGACTGTGGGTGGCTTTGGGCTGGGGTCTCTGGTAGATTATCAGAACTTCTATTGATCAGTAATTTTATCATCTTTAACTTCCAATTTACCTTTTCTTTGACTTTGCCCTCCAAGAAGGTAGTTGGCTTCGGTGGCTTTGATGATCAAAATTCTGTGAGAACCCAAGAAATGCTAAATTTGTAAGATTCCCTGCTCCAGGCTCAAAGATTCTATGCTTGCAGGTTGAAGGTGGGGACCACAAAGTCTGTTTAAGCAGGCGTTCTAGGTGGTTCTGATGGAAATCGGCCCCAAACCATACTTTGAGGAAAACCAGGTAGGAGTGTAGTTAAAATTGATGTGGGTATGGGGCACCTGGGTGGCTCAGTCAGTTAAGTGTCTGATTTCAGCTCAGGTCATGATCTCATTCATGGTTTATGGGTTCGAGCCCCGCATTGGGCTGTGTGCTGATAGCTCAGAGCCAGGACCCTGCTTCGGATTCTGTCTCCCTCTTTCTCTGCCCCTCCCCTGCTTTCACTCTTTCAATCTCTCTCTCTGAAAAATAATTAAAAAAAATTAAAATTGATGTGGATAAGTTCTAGAGATCTCAATAAAGGAAAAAAAAACATATGTGAACACTTTAAAATGGCTATATAATTATAGGATCTTGTTTTATTACTCCCAATAACCACATGTGTTTTTTTCGGGAAGGAGATTACAAGGTTGCTTCATAGCTGAGCAAAATGAGTCTGAGTAAATAACTTGATATTTTGTAGAAGAATGGGCCTTGGGATATGACAATTCCTTTTTTTTACATATAATCTGGGCATAAATCTGTACCTGGAAAGGTGGCTCCTTTCCTCCTGAGGTAGACCTCAGTCTACACCGTCCTTCAAAGTTTTGCACGCTGACACAGCACGTTTCCACGCCCACAATCTCAGCCCTATCTCTGCTTGCTGGGGCTCTGCAATATATTTTTATTTTCTTTTAAGTAGTTTGCATTTATCTGACTTTGACTCTCAAAGCTTTTCATCAGTGAAATGCATCTGTTCCTGAATCCCATAACAATAACAGTAAGGCTTTTACATAGAGCTCCAGGTGGGTGGAACCCCACTGAAGGAGTCCTCAGTTCCAGCTTGCCCGTATTTCCAATAGATCGTTTCCCTAAAATATACTTAGGTCATAAACACTTTTTACTTCTCTCTCAACACTCATGAAGGAAAAATTCCCCCTTTTAAAAACAAAACAAAAGAGAGTTTCATCTTTTGGGAAAAAAAAATCCTCTCTTCAGCTCTCCACTTTGTAAAAGACTCTTGTAATTTGTATTCATGGACCTATTTGCATGTAAATATTAGTATTAGTGATACATAATTTTTGTATTAATAGTTTTGGCCTCATTGTATGACACCATTAAGTTAGGATAGAATACCTGAAAAATACATTATCTAGGTATTATCTAGAATAGTAATTAGATGTTAGATGTTTTTGGTTGGTTTAGACCTAGGCACACGAGAGAGGGACGTCTCATGCCAGAAAGTTCGATTTTGACTTGCTTTGTATTCACAAAGCTGTTTCCAAACTTGATGCAGAAGAGTATGTTGGCATGCTCCTTATTTATTGAAGTAGGTGAATAGTGATGTTTCTGGAATAATAATGGACCTGGCATTGGGACATTCCTCTCTAATGGACACTAGCTAGTCTGATGTTTTATCAAGACCCACTTTCAAAACCTGTGACTTTGCCGGGAGGCTCTGCTCCGTTTCTCTCTGCAGCCCCATGGTGAGCTATTTTTAAGCTGCACATGTTTGATTTTGCAACTTGTGACAATTCGAAAAGCATAACAATGTCTGTTCCCACTGAGACACACAGAATACACCAAGATGCACTGGGAGGAGCAGATTTGCGGGGGAGAACTGTGTTGTGGCAAGTCTTCCCGGCAATCACTGGGTACACTCTTCCTTGAAGGAAAGCCAGCCCACTTCCCTTATCAATCAGTCATGCTTGTTCTAACATTCTAAGAAGTGAAAGGTGACCCAAGTGTATTTAAGACTTGCTTTGCTTGGGCTTAGACTTCTCAAAAAGATCTGATTAAACAAACAAACAAAAAATCATCCAGAATGCAATGAGGAGAAATACATCTTGGAATGAGCCTGGGCTTTCATGTTGCTCTGTGACTTACTTAACAAGACTAGTGGTTGCTTGACATCCCTCATGAAGCTTTGGTTTGTACCGCATCAGGTGCCAGTTTGTCTTTAAATTAAATGCAGCAGTAATTTGACTGCAAGAAATGTTAGCAGCCTCTGTGTCATGTGCTAAGTGGTCTGCTCATCTGTAAAACCTTTGGGCTTTGTGAGCTGCTGTGAAGTTGGCTCCCATTTCTCGGTGAATGACCGTGGCTTTGCATGAGCATTTCTGAAACATTCAGGACACCTGTTATTTTTTAACATACCACTTTGACTATTGATATTGTTGGACATAATTGTTTTATTAGTCACATTAGCTGATAATTAAGAGCATTTTTCTTTTTTCTTTTCTAATACTCTGTAACATTTTGTATTTATTGTCTTAATTTTGTCTGTGTTCTCCTAAGGATAACATTAAACAACAATATTTCTCCTACCCACCTCCCAATAATAAATGGATATAGGCAATCCTCCAACAAAAGTGGCCGTTTGTGATGGCTTTCCCTAGAGAAAAGATGGACTAGATCGGTGCTCTGGGCTTCCGCATCAACATTGAGCCTGGAGTGCCTGGGTGGCTCAGTCAGTTGAGAATCTGACTCTTGATTTTGGCTCATGATCACAGAGTCATTGCCCTGAGCCCCATGTAGGGCTCCATGCTGGGTATGGAGCCTGCTTAAGATTCTCTCTCTGTCCCTCTGCTTTTCTCCTCTGCTTGCATGTGCTCTCTCTCTCTCTCAAATAAATATATGTGTGTGTATGTGTCTGTGTGTATTTATATGTATGTACACACACACACACACACATATATAATCAAATAAAACTAAAAAACAAAATTGAATCTTTACAAAGGGCTGATTTCAGGAAAGTTCTTCAACAGAACGACTGGCAGGGTACTGATGGACTGCCCAGAAGCTGCAGAAGGATGCATATGCAGAGAAGATATGCACATGTACTCTAGGTATCCACTCCACATGGCTCATGCTTGCATCTCCTTCAAATCCTTGTTTAAATGACCCCTCAGCAAAGAGTTTTCTGAGCACCCCAATTTACCTCCATTGCTCAATCAGTTGAGGGTCTGATTCTTGATTTTGGCTCATGATCCCAGAGTCGTCTCAGAGGCCCCTCCCTCATTTAGCATATTCCATTCTTGCTGTAATTTACTCGTTCTCCCTATTATAATGTAAGTTCTGTGAATCATTGGTTTTGTCTGTTTGGCTTATTTATGTATATTCAGAACCTAAAACAGTAATGCACATGAGGTGCTAGGAAGGTATTTTTAAATATTTATTTAAATATTAAGTAAACTTTTATTTTGAGAAAATGATAGGTTCACATGCAATTGTAAGAAATTATGCAGAGCTCCCACAATAAAGTATCCAGTTTCTCCCAGTGGTAACAAAACCATAGTAGAGTATCACAGCCAGGATACTGACATTGATAACAGTCAGGATACAGAACATTTCCATCATATTGAACTTTTATAGCCACATCCCCTTCCCTGTGTCCCTTACTGTTTTCTTAATCTTCGGCATCTACTAATCTGGCCTCTATTTTTATAGTTTTGTCAATTCAAGGATGTTAGATAAATGGAATCATGCAGTGTGTAACCTTTTGAGGTATGCTTTTGCCATGAAGCATAATTCCCTTGAATTCATCTGAGTTGTGCATATCAGTAGTTCATTGTACTGCTGGGTAGTATTCCGTAGTATGGAAGCCTCATGGTTTGTCAAGTCGTTCACCTCTTGAAGGACATCTAGGTTGTTTCCAGTTTGGGGTATTGAGAACAAGAATGTTCTAAGAATTTATGTCAAAGTTCTTGTCTGAATATAGATTTTCATTTCCCTGGGATAAATGCTCAGGAGTGTAGTTGCTGGGTTATATGGTTGATGTATTTTTAGAATTTTAAAGAACTATCAGACTGTTCTTCAGGGTGGCTGTACCATTTTTCATTTGCACAGGCAATGTATGAAAGTCCCAGTTTCTCTGCAGCTTTGGCAGCCTTTGGTCTTATCACTATTGGTTTTTACATTTCACCCATTATGATGAATGTGCAGTTATACGTCACTGTAGTTATTTTGCATGTCAGTAATGACTAATGAGATTGAAAACCTTTGCCCTTGCTTATTTGCCCTCTGTACAGGTCTTCTTCAACATGTACTGGGTTATGTTCCATCATAAGTTGAAAATATGGTTAAGTCAAAAATGCAGTTACTACACCTAACCTATTGACCATTATAGCTTAGCCTAGCCTACCTTGAACTTTCTCAGAATGCTTACATTAGCCTATAGTTGGGTAAAATCAGCTAACTTAAAGGTGGTTTTAAAATAAAATGTTGAGGGGTGCCTCACCATTTGGCACCTCAGGTGGTTAAAGTGTCCGACTTTGGGTCAGGTCATGATTTTGAGAACTGCGTCGGGCTCTGTGCTGATAGCTGAGAGCCTAGAGTCTGCTCCAGATTCTGTGTTTCCCTTCCTCTTTCTGCCCCTCCCCCACTCGTACTCTGTCTCTCTCTGTCTCTCTGTCTCTCTCTCACTCTCTCAAAAATAAATAAAACATTAAACATTTTTTAAAAAATAAAACGTTGAATATGTCATGTAACTTTTTAGATACTGTATTGAACATGGAAAACAGAATGCTTGTATGAGTGTGGGGTCGTTGTTACTGCTTACTCCAGTGATTGTGTGGCTGACTGGGAGCTGTGGCTGCCCAGTATCACAAGAGAGTATCATAATGGGGCACCTGGGTGGCTCAGCCAGTTAAGCGTCTGACTTCGGCTCAGGTCATGATCTCACAGTCCATGAGTTCAAGCCCCACGTCGGGCTCTGTGCTGACAGCTCAGAGCCTGGAGCCTTCTTCAGATTCTGTGTCTCCCTCTCTCTCTATCCCTCCCCCACTCATGCTCTGTCTCTGTTTCTCTCAAAAATAAACACACATCAAAAAATTAATAAAAAATAACAGAATATGGTACTGCATGTCACTAGCCTGGAAAGGGATCAAAGTCAAAATGTGAAGTACAGTTTTTGCTGAATGCATATCACCTTTGCACCATGTAATGTCAAAGAATTGTAATTCAGGGACCATCTGTGTATCTTTTTTCAGTGAAATGTCTCTGTTTATCTTTTGTTCATGTTCTAGTGGGATTGTGTGCCTTGTACTGTTGAGTTTTAAAAGTTCTTTCTATGTTTTAGATGTTAGTCCTTTGTCAGATATGTGGCTCACAAATATTTTTACTTACTCTATTGCTTGTCTTTTCCTTATCCGAATAGGGACTTCGAGGAGTGAGTTTTTAAATTTGATGTCATTCAACTCATCATTTTCTGCTCTATAAGTGATGTGAGAAGTCTTAGAAATCTTTTCCTAGCCCAAAATCTTGAAGTTTCTCTCCTATTTTTTTTCTTTGTAGTTTTACACTTGAAGATTTTTCTGCTGTTTTTTACTTATAGTTTTACATTTAAGTCTGTGGTTCCTTATGATGCAATATTTGTATAAAGTATTAGATGCTGGTCAAAGTTCAGTTTTTGCCTATAGATGTTTAATTCGCTCCAGTTCCACTTGTTGAAGGGATGTTTCCTTCATTGATTTGTTTTTGGCATTTTTGTCAAAAATCAGTTGTGATATTATGTGGATCTGTTTCTATTCTGTTCTATTGAACTGTGTGTCCATCTCTCTACAGTTAGCGCAGTCTTGATTACTGTAGGTACATACCTCTTTTTAAACATTTTTTAATGTTTTATTTATTTCTGAGAGAGAGAGAGAGAGAGACAGCATGAGCAGGGGAGGATCAGAGAGAGAGAGGGAGACACAAAATCTGAAACAGGCTCCAGGCTCAGAGCTGTCAGCACAGAGCCCGATGCAGGGCTCAAACCCACAAACCATGAGATCATGACCTGAGCCGAAGTCGGAGGCTCAACCAACTGAGTCACCCAGGTACCCCTGTAGATATATACTTCTTGAAATCAGGCAGAAGGATTTCAAGACTTACTCTTCTTTTCAAAATCATTTTAGCTGTTTTAGTTCCTTTGTCCTTTCCAGTATATATTTAAAATAATCTTGTCTATATTAAAAAAATCTTAATGTGATTTTGAGATTGGAAATTTTGAAGTTACGTTAAACCTGTTTATCGGAGAATTGACATCTTTACTATGCTGAGTCTTCCAGCACATGAATTGGAGTATGTCTTCCATTTATTTAAATATTCTTTTATTTTATTCATCAGTTTTTATAATTTTCAGAATACAAGCTTGCCCATGTTTTGTTAGATTTACACCCAAATTTTCATTTTTTGGAACAATTGTAAATGATTGTATTTTTTTTTAAATTTTGTTTTATGTTTTATTTATTTTTGAGACAGAGAGAGAGAGAGAAAGAGAGAGAGAGAGACAGTGTGAGCAGAGGAGGGACAGAAAAGGAGACACAGAATCCAAAGATAGGCTCCAGGCTCTGAGCTAGCTCTCAGCACAGAGCCTGATGTGGGGCTTGAACCCACAAACCATGAGATCATGACCTGAGGCGAAGTTGGGCACTTAACCGACTGAGCCCCTCAGGCGCCCCGAATTATTATATTTTATTTTTAAGCATCCGTAGGTTTATGGCTAATAAAATTGATTTCTCAGTAGTCCAATTCAATGTCTAGTATCCTGTGACTTTTTACTGAACTCACTAATTAATTCTAGTTTTGTTGTCGCTGTTGTTGTGATTGTTGTTTTAGTTTCCTTGGGTTTTTCTCTCATTTCCACTCCAGGCCATGCCACCATCATGATGGTCCTCATAGGTGTCTCTTCTGCCACTCTTGCTGCCCTCCAATTCATCCTTTAGATAGCAGATGGATCATACAATTTCCCTATTCCCAGGAAGGCCTTTCCAGCACTTAGAGAGTAGATCTGAACTCCTTACCCAGGGCTTCATGACGCTGCATGTAGGCTCTGGCTCGTAGCCCCATCTGTCTCTCTGAAACCATCTCCTGTATGTCTCTCCTGGATCAGGGTGCTTCAGTGGCACCCCCTTCTCTCTGTTCCTTTAGGATGCCAAACTCTTACCCAGCCTGGGGTCTTGGTATAAACTTTTCACCGCACTTGACACGTTTTTTCCCTTAAACATTTCATGGTTGATCATCAGCCTCTTCTTATAATTTTATATCTCAGCTTAATTGTCTTTTCTTAGAAATGTCTTCCCTGACTACTCACTTTCTATTCTGCCAACCTGGTTTCACAGTCTCCATAGCACTTATCCACATGTGCTATTTTCTTTATGTTTTTGCTAACTTTTTTTCTATCCTAAGGCGTAAGCTTAGGATAATTTACGTAGAAATTATGTCCTGAGCACTTGTTATGTTCCATATGTGGTTCCAGTTCCAGAGATTTATCTTTTTCCATGACTGCTGTGTCTCCAACACTAGAATGGAATGTAACAAGGGCTCAGTACATAATTTCGACATAAATGAATAAAAGTGTTATGTTTAATGTCACTTCTACCATATCATATTTTACTCTGCAGCAAATGAACAAAATACCCAGATCCACATTTTATAGATAAGGGAGTGAGGCTTTAGAACATTGACCCCAACTATAGAACTGTAATAGTATATTTCGTTTCAAATTTGATGCCATTACTCATGGTAGATACATGTGAGAACTTCAAAGCGTATGTTGCTAAACTTTGTGTATGAAATTGTTTCTGTCTCAGACACTTTCTACTGAAGTTCTGAAAATTCCTAGAAAGCATGTTTCACTATCCCATTCAAATGATTATACCACTGTGTCTGGGCATGTGGGAGAGTTCTAGAAAGAGTGCGTTACCCCTAAATCTGTTTATGATTCTCAGAGTGCTTCTTTGCTTATTGTAAAAGAACATCATTTCATGCATAATATTGTTGGGAAATATTAGTTCCAATTCAGATTGGTACAACTGTCAAGGAGAAAAAATAAGGCTTATCTGGGTATTTAAATATGAGAGATAATGGCATTCTACGTATACTAGATCTCATGGAGATAATACTTATATTTATACAAAACAAGCAGAAACAAATACACACCCTGGGAATATAAATTAGAGCGTAGACAAATCCTAGAAACTGCCCAAGGCAGTCAAGAATAAACAACAGCAACAGCACCTCAGTACCTTCTAAGAAGGTAGGCGTGTAGTTTTCTGGCTGTTACATCAACTGCCTACCTCTACGGCACTGTCTTTAATAAAAAGTACTTTGTGAAAATTGCAAACTCTCACACGTATTCTCACTTTCAAAATAAGTCAATTGGTAGACAGCTAGTAAGTTGCAGTTTAGCCTTTCAGAAATCTGGGGAAACTGAGTCAGTTCTTTCTGTTAGGATAATGCAGCAAATTAGTGTGGGAGCTCTGTTGCCTAGAGGCAAACACAGGGGCTTAAGAGTTGTGGTTTCCAGACTACTGTGTTTTGATGGAGACTGATTTTTTTTTTTTTTAAATTTCCAAATACTTGAGCCTGGACAGTGCTGAAAACACAGCTTCTTTTCCACCCATGAAGCCCATGAAGTAGAATATATTTATCTGTGACAAAACAGCATTGCCTCCATTTGATGGTAAATCTTTAACTCTGTTTGTTTAGAATCAGGGTCAGCTTCTCAAATGTACCTTTTTACTGTTTAGGCTTCCTGAATCTGATTAATACCATATCAGGGAATTGTCTGATGTCTGACCTTGAACAGCATGCTTTTCTACTTCCTTTTTTTTTTCTTTTTTCTTTTTTTTTTTTGGGAAATCATTTTGTACAGCTTCAGACACTGAGATTGTTCCCCAGCAGGCTTGATTACATTAGCAGACTTTTTTTTTTTTTTTTTTTTTTTTTTTGTTTTTTTTTTTTTTTTTTGGTACCCGAAGGGTTTCAGCCCCAGTGACCTGTCATCTGTCCCCTCACCTGCTTACATGCTGATTCATTGATGAGCTGGCATCACAGTCCCCGCCTCCCTGTGAATGGTCTGTGAGGTTGCACTTGCTCCTGGAGAGGGGATGCTGAGCTGAAGCACCGTGGGTTACTACAAGTGGGAACCGGCAGCCTATCTGTTGCCACAGAAGAACTTGGTGACCATACTGAGAAGCAGCCCCTTTTCACCACCCTGTTACTGTTCTATCCGTATCCGGCTTCTCTAGCTTCTTAAAGGAATTTCTGATTCAGGCACTAACAGCTAATTCCACAGGAGTGTAAGGCAGCCTGTGACATAAACTGAGACAGAAGTTTCCCCTCAGAGACTGTCTTTTTTTTTTTTTTTTTTTTTTACTTCTGGCTCTCATCAGAGGAATACCTTGTTGCTTAAGATGATTGGCTGTAGAAAACGGTGTAAACGTGAAATACTGAAATTTGCTCAGTACCTTCTCAGACTATTAACAGGTTCTCTTCATACAGGTAATGACTTTTTNCCATATCAGGGAATTGTCTGATGTCTGACCTTGAACAGCATGCTTTTCTACTTCCTTTTTTTTTTCTTTTTTCTTTTTTTTTTTTGGGAAATCATCTTGTACAGCTTCAGACACTGAGATTGTTCCCCAGCTGGCATAAATACAGAAACAGACTTTTCCTCTTAGATTTTGTTTTTTTTTTTTTTTTTTTTTTTTTATTGGCAAAGACTTCTGGCTCTCATCAGAGGAATACCTTGTTGCTTAAGATGAGTGGCTGTAGAAAACGGTGTAAACGTGAAATACTGAAATTTGCTCAGTACCTTCTCAGACTATTAACAGGTTCTCTTCATACAGGTAATGACTTTTTTTTTTTTTTAATAATAGAGGCTGATAGAGCATGGTAATGGAGTTGAAACGGAGTAGGAGAGGCTCACTATTTCTGTGTTGTGTTTATTTTTAATGTTGACAATAAAATACAATTGTGAGTGTTTGCTGAGATTCACGTTTCTAAAAATGTGTGCAGTACAGCTCTAATTTTGGGGTAGGACTGGATTCTATAGATGTATCTTTTATGTCTTTTTGGTAGTGTTGCTGTTATATGTGCCTCAATCTGAGAAAGCAGTGTCTGCAGAGTAGAAAGATTTTTTTTTTAATGCATGTTTGTGTCAGGGGTTTCTCCCTCTCTCCTGCCTGCTGCAGTTTGGTGGAAAATCCCTTATCTGTTTTCTTCTTGCATGTATTTAGAAATTCTCTAGTATTCTTTGATCATTATAATCCATAGATTATTTCTAGTGGTTGATCACTGAACTAGGCAGTGGAAGAGTTAAGGCCATTCCTTTTGGATTCCTCAGTTGCTTGCAAAATGTGAGCAAAATGTGAAAACAGCCCAAGAGTAAAATGTCCATGAGAGGTTTGATATTTGTTTCGTTGCAGTTATTTCGATGTTCAAAAATTTGCACTATTGAAATAGAAACTCTATTTAAATCTAAGTGTTGATAGAAAGAAAATATTTTTAAGATGTTCCAAAATTATGAGCCTAACCCAGCAGTTTTGTTACCCATGCGATTCCTAGGCAATGCCATCATTAAGATAGTGACAGGTGGGACCCAAACTACTTGGACTCTGACAATAGGTATTGTTAGTGGGCCATCAAACTTCTGAGAGCGAAGCTTGCTCCATAGCATACTGTAGTTTGACTCTGCCCATGAAGGACTATTGTTAGCTTTATGTTTTCAACTTCAATTTGTTTTCTTTAAGTAATTAGGAGGAAGGGCTAGCAAGCAAACCTAACATTATGATGCAGAGGTCGAGAGATGAATTTGAGCAACATTTGCTCTAGGAAATAAGCTCTTCAGGGTTAATAACTGAATTACATATACTAGTCTGTCGATAACCCGGTAAGGAAGAGCACTTTTGAGAGAGTAACTGTGAAAATCAATCCATTTCTTGGAGCATCGAGTATTAATAAATATCAATAGAATTGTTATCAGATGCTCATCTTCAAGCAGTGCCGACTGTGTGGTTGTGGTGAGTCCTGACGCTTTGAAGAGCAATCACTGACAGTCTGAACCTGACTTCTGCTGACGTTGAGTTCTGTTGTGTTTCCCACCTGTTTTTCTATTTCTGTTACCAATACACAGTCCCATCAATATGACTTCCCTTGATCAATGATATGAATATATTTGCTTTAAACTTTCTGGTAAGGATGGTGTGCCATTTGTGATATTGTGTCTCCTTGGACAGTGCTCAAAATGTGATCTTTTATCTTGCTTGGAAATGAGAGAAATGTTTTATAAAGAAAGCTTTCTATGAGGTTTCCATGGTAGTCTGTATTTTCCTTACTGATAAAGCAATTTTAAAGTTCTACCTGTTTCTTACTGGATTTAGATGGATCGCTCTGCCTTTTTTGCTCAGTCTGTGTACAGTGTCCTTAAACTTTCATTTTCAAAGAATTTTATGAAGATGGTAAATGCTTGTGAAGTTGTAAACCATAAATATTGACCCTAAAATACGGTTATCCAATGACTGGAGCATAATTTATACTATGAAATTTATGGAAAGCTGGTAGAGCAGTAATTTTTCGAGACTTATTTGATGCATATTTAGAAATCAATATAAGTGGGACTCCTTTCTGAGCCACAAGAGAAAAAAATAAGAACTTTGAGAAATAGGACAGATTATTATACAGTAGTAAGATAGATTTGTGACATGAGAAATGTGATTACAGCAACTTGTTTCTTGTAGAAATCTTTTCAGCTCAGGCTCTAACACTGAACATTGTAAAATCTAGCCAGAATCTTTACAACTGCTCAAAATGCAACTTGGAAAAGCCAATTTATGCATTTACTAGATGCTGTGATAATATACACTGTTCATATTATTGTAGAATCTAATGTAAAATTCATTAGGGCACTTTCAAGTCCCTTGGCTAGTAATTAATGAAGAAGTAGGAAGCAGAGTTGAATTAGTTTAAAAAATTTGCTTTAAGGTTGGATATGCAAGCATTTGCTAATTGTATCCTGAACACTCAGCATGTCTTTGTAGTTATCAACATTTTGAAACAATACGAATATGCCTTGCATGATTTTCCCCCCCATTTTACCAACAAGCTCTTTATTCTCACTTTTTCAATTAAAGATGTGATCTGAGGAAATAGTGATTTTGTTTTGCACTGGTAAACAGGTTAATCCCGAAATACAGATTCTGTATTGTTGGAAGTTGACTTTCTTTGATATCCAAAATGCCCATGCCTTTACACAAACACAGAATATTTGAAGTACAAAGACATTTTCATGGATACAAACCCTCCTTTGATGTGTTTGATTGGTGTTATAACAAGTTAGAGGAAAGCAGATTCTTTTTCTGAGAGCTTTTCATGTAAGTTTTGGCAATGCCTAGGGTTGCTTATAAATAAATAACTAGTAATTCACGTAAAATAATCTTTACAATAGAGAATATAAAATGGTAAAGACTCGTCCGATAAAATTATTTTATTTTACCAGAAGCATTTTTACATAGTTTTATCATGGCAAATCATTTTTCAAAAAGTAGATTTTACAGACACAAAAATTGGCTTACTTATGAAAATAGAAGCATTTTTAAAGATCCTTTGTTATATATAATCCTTGTCAGAGATCCATAAGCAAATGCTACCTGTTAATGGCATGTTCAGTATAGCGAAGTGCATTACAGGATTAGCTATCCCTCATTCCTCTTTGATTTGAGACCTGCATCTTCATCTACCAAATTATGCCCAATTCTAGATGGAGCTCATAATAACCAACATATTTTTACACATATAAAGAAATTGAGGCGATTTATGAGGATTGTAATATGACAATTGTAATGCGACACTGGTAATTAGAGTGGGCAGTTTGATAGGCAATTTGTGTACCCTAGGAACACCTAAAACACCCTATCATATAAATGCTAACCTATTAAGAAAGGGTGAATGAGGGGCGCCTGGGTGGCTTAGTTGGTTAAGCGTCCGACTTTCACTTAGGTCATGATCTCACGGTTCGTGGGTTCGAGGCCCGCGTCGGGCTCTGTGCTGACTGCCAGCTCAGAGCCTGGAGCCTGTTTCAGTCTGTGACTCCCTCTCTCTCTGACCCTCCCCTGCTCACGCTGTCTCTCTCTCTGTCTCCTAGAAATAAATAAAACATTAAAAAAAAAAAAAAGAAAGGGTGAATGATATTACAGATACCATATTTTGAACTGTTTCTTCTTGATGTGTGACATTTACTGTTGAAATGTTTTATGGCACTTATTTGGGGGTTGTTTGGACATTTGTCAATTCTCTGTACATAGTTTTCTTGAAAAGTCAAGACCCGAAGTCATTTTTCTTATTAGCAAGTATGTCCCAAACATACGTCTCAGGTGGATATTGCCTGGGGCTCTTTTTCAGGCTTCAAGACAGCAAGTTACAGGTGTGGCCAATTTTAACTCTCCACCCAAGGGAACCAAAAGCAATTTAAACCAAAATATCCTGTTAAGCATTGAATTACTATTTAACTTGTGGGTTAAAGTATTTCAAATTTAATGAAGTGGTATTATTAAAAGCATGAAGTAAACACTCATCATTTCATCAAGGAGAAAACTTTACATTGCGAGAGAGAGCGTGTGTGCAAGCAAGCACATTTATTTCCCAAGTTTGTATTCTTTCCAGCCTTACATCTGCTGTTGAAGTTACTGTGAATCAAGCCATGCACAAGGCTAGTGATATAAAGATGGAGATATTTTTATGTTACATTTTGCAAGTGTGAAGCAAAAATAAAGGGTGAGCTGTAGCAAAATGGGAGAATTAAGAATGCCTGTTTCTAGCTGTATCTACTTTCTTTTGTTTTCCCTTCTTTCTTCCTCATGATTACAAGTCACAGGATCAAGTCTTGTCTTGACAGGATCAAGTCTTCAGTCCCCTCTGACCCTCTCTTCTGTCCACATCACTGCCACGTTTGAACACAGGGCAGACACATCTCTTGCAAAGGATATGTTCCTGAAGACCTCACATATTTAAAAATCCACAAAACGCAAATTTAATCCTGGCAAAAGGTGACAGGTGTTTCTCTTTCCCAGTTCACGTGGCCCTGACATGACAATTGAATAAACAGTTTCTACTCGCTTGGCCTGCCGACTCTGAAATTATGCTGTTCCTGATTAAATTTTTATTGCTGTAAAGTGAGATTGCACTCCTTATAGAGTATGTAACATTTGTGTTACTGAAATGCACGTCAAGTGCCACCATGATCTACTCTGTTTCCTTGTGCTGCTTCTATTAGAATCTGCCCTCAGGTGAGAAGAGAGCAAAGAAGGATGTTATTTATATTTGACTGCCAAGGAATATATGCCATTATGTTGCTTTTCCTGGCAGAGTATATCTTTTAAATTTTATCAGAAGAATTATTTTGGCCTCTATTAATGAGTTGAACTTTTCATTCAGGATCCTCAAATTCTACCATTGTGGTCAAATCTAGTCAGAGCATCCCTGAACTCAGTGGGGGGAAAATACCTACATATGCAGATATATATTGATTGCCCCTTTCATTTCAGAAGAAAATCTGTATGCTAATGTTTAATAGCCTTGTTTTTATGTTCCTTACCATATAATTAGTATATGAGATAAACTTGTAGGGCTCAAGACTCTATGAAAAGAAGACTGCTTTATCATTGTGAGAGCTCCAAACTAGTCCGTGATGCCATCTCAGTCTCAGGTATGCTAAACTCTTCACACTCCTTTGTTGACTGATGGACAAAATTAATCAATATGTTGCATGCAGTCTAAAGGGAAGAGCTAATATTCATAGAAACAGCTGTTCTTGCCAACCTTGGTTAAGGTAATCAGAGCTTTCTTAACCAGAAACTTCAGCAATTAGACATCAATATGTCATTGAAGTTCTTGAAGAAATACTGGGAGTTTTACATCATGGAACCATGTCTGTCGAGGATATGATATGTGGATTGTGATAAATTAACAGTTATCTTTCCTGGGAGGAAAGAGATACCATACTCAAGAAGAGAATTTAATAAAGAGACTCTGTATGTGGGTAGGGCGTAAGGGGTGATGTGTGCTCTGAAGCTAGTAACAGCAGACCACTGAAGGGGAGCCTTCTCCAAAGCCTGGAGAGGGAAACTGTTTGCAGGGGGCTGCCTGATAGGAGACGTGGCCTTTAGTCTGGGGACATGGCCAACTCCTGGAGACCTGAGAGGAAGGGAGCTCCATGGGGAAAAATGTCGCCTCTTCTTCTTCCTACCTTCAGATTTATTGCGAGTGCTTCCACTGGTTGACCCGATTCCAGAAGCTAGTGAGAAAACCACTCCAAGTAGGGGAAATATGCTCATGGCTGTATTTATTTTATTTTATCCCATCACAGGTATTACCACTGGCAAGACTTCCTTTGTTTACAGTTACTAACATGGGTCATGTCATTTCCCCTCAGAAGATACTGAAAGTGGCTCAAGCAAGCTAATCCTATCCCTAGGTGACTTGCCAGGTTTCTGTCATTCTATCACGTCTTTCACCATCCTTGTTTACCTTTCATTTTGACCCCACAGCTTCTGTCCAAAATGTCTCTGTGTTTTTCCTTTTTTTTTTTTATTTTTTTTTTAATGTTTTATTTATTTCTAGGAGAGAGAGAGAGAGAGACAGCATGAGCAGGGGAGGGTCAGAGAGAGAGGGAGTCACAGATTGAAACGGGCTCCAGGCTCTGAGCTGGCAGTCAGCACAGAGCCCGACACGGGCCTTGAACCCACGAACTGTGAGATCATGACCTAAGCGAAAGTCGGACGCTTAACCAACTAAGCCACCCAGGCGCCCCTTCTCTGTGTGCTTCTTAAACTTTATAAGTAAAATAAACCCATACCTTCAAACAAATTATTTTCAGAGGTGCTGCCACTGTTATCAGTCAAGTTAAGTGACACAAGAAAACATTGAAGTGTTTGTTATAGGAGAAGACAGTTTTGGAACCAGTATGGTGTGGCTATGATTGTGTACGCTAGGTAGGATGGTGAATTTTCTGTGATAAACTGTATTTCTTCTGCACACTCCATTTTCCAGCTTTGGAATGTAATTGTGGGTTGCTTGGTGGAGGAGGCCAACATCTGAGGAACTGCCCTTACTTGTGGAAGAAAGCAAATTCCTGCCGACCATGATAGACATCAGCACGGATACAGTTTTTGCAGTCTCTGCTAAACAATTTGATAAACCAACTAATTTTTATCAGGCCTCTGCAATGGATGGCCCCATGCCTAACACTATCCATTTCTCCTGTCTGATGGAGATACCACACTAACACCAGAATGTCTCAAAATGTTTTCGGGGCGCCTGGGTGGCTCAGTCAGTTAAGCGTCCGACTTCGGCTCAGGTCATGATCTCACGGTTTGTGGGTTCGAGCCCCGCATCGGGCTCTGTGCTGACAGCTCAGAGCCTGGAGCCTGCTTCAAATTCTCTGTCTCCCTCTCTCTCTGACCCTCCTCTGCTCACGCTGTCTCTCTCTCTCTCCTAGAAATAAATAAAATATTAAAAAAAAAAAAAAAAAGAGTCCTGGGGTTTAGTTTAAAAAAAAAAAAAGAAATAAACATTAAAAAAAATGTTTTCTATTTGGGTCCTATGTTTGCTTTAAGTTTTTAAAGGTGAATGCTTAGGACTGTGCAGCCAGATAACATTCCAGAATGGCTGAGGAGGGGCAATAATCCTGATGATAATCAGAGAGAAGTGGGTCGCCTAGGTGGCTCAGTTGATTAGGCATCCGACTTCGACTCAGATCATGACCTCATAGTCCATGAGTTCGAGCCCCATATCGGGCTCTATGCTGACAAGCTTGGAGCCTCGAGCCTGCTTTGGATTCTGTGTCTTCCTCTCACTTTGCCCTTCCCTTACTTGCACTCTGTCTCTCAAATATAAATAAACATTAAAAAAAAAAATCAGAGAGAACCGAGTGGGTATCCGGGTGGGAGAACTGTACCAAGTTTGTTTGGAGGAATAAACTCTGTAAAAATCATTCCATCATCTGACACCCTCCTTTATGCGTCTCCTGTCAGGCTCACTATCTGCCTCTGTTGTGCTTCCCCTAATGTCTTTTTATCACGGTCTTAATGACCATCATAACAGAAATATATTACAGTAAAAATGGAAAAAAGACTTCTGAGAATGTGTTCCAGGAGAGCTGTTCTCTCCATCCAGCCCCTACTGTGCTTCTGGAAGCCAGTGCCATGCACAGAGGAAGAGATGGGAGCCTCATGTTGGAACTTCAGCCCATCCCTGATCCTCCTGCTGTAAGTCACCCAGCTGCTCTGAGTTGGATCAACTCATCTGTAAAATGGGACTATCCCTACCTATATTTCTATTATTGTGAAGCATTCAGCAAATGGTAACGTTCGTCACTATTACTAATCTAGTATCTGTAGGATGTTCTGTCTTTGTTTTCCATTTTTTTTTGTTTGTTTCAAATTAAATTTTCCCCAAAGGTAATTGGATACCTAATCATCCTTGTGCAGCCTGGTAATTAGAAATAAAGAGAAATCAACCTGTATAAATGACTGCAATTTTTAAACTCTTGCTTTTGCTTTTATTAGTTTTCAGTAACTATAATTGCCACTTATTCATTCAACTAACATTTATTAAGTGCTGGTTAAGGACTGAGGCTTGTGGTTTTATAAACTATTTCTTCACAATTCCTTCCTGCTCTATGTTACCCTGCCAGTAGAACCAAAAAATGCAGGGCATTTAAGTCAAGAAACCAACATGTGCTGATATTTCCAAAAATAGACGGGAGCTGTCTTATGTGGTTTCAGCCAAGAAAAGGCAAGCACAGTGGGCAACCTAAGGGAGACAATAAGTCTTTAAGATATATTCCTCTGAAAGAATTAGAAGGAGAGGCTGGTAAAGGGGGAGCCAAGCAAGAAAGGTGAGGAAGCAGCTGGGGAGGGAGAGGATCAGTGGGATTATTTGTAGAAGGAGGAAGTTTTGCCAAAAAGTGAAATAGCCTACAACACCAGATTGCTACAGAAACTAGCAAAGACCACCAGAAGGTTCTATTCCTTTTCCAGAGAATACTTCTGTGGTTTGTCGAGCAATAGTGAATCTTGCATTTCTGACCCACATCTTGGATTAGTCTTCACTGTCTGATGTGCATTGACTTCCTTTCTTTTTGAACTCTCATAGTACAAGTTGTCTGTCCCATATTGCTCAGCATTTGATTACTCATCAACCCTGTATTATTTAAGAGATTCAGGTGTTAGAGTCATAGCTCAAGTAGATCTGAATCTTCCAAAAGACATTTAAAAAATTAATTCTCTAGCTCTCCCCTAACACACTGTCTGCTCTATTGTATCTGCTTAAAAACGTAATTTGAGGGGAGGATATCATAATAAGTATCTATTTTTTCATGCAATTTAATGTATTCCTTTCTGAATTACATTATCGGGCTTAAGGAGTATCACTTGAGCATCCCATGAACTTATCTCAAGGTGCCAAATCTAGGAAGCGGTGGGGCTAAGATATAAAACTAGATTTGTCAGACTCCAAACTATATCTTTGTTTCAACACACAGTTCTTACTCAAACTCAAGCTCACTTTGAAATGCTCTATGATGATTTTAATACTCAGGTCAGATATCACCTTAGTGAGCCATTTCCAATCCAAAACAGCCCTCCTGCATTACCTATAATGACTTTCTTTTATATCATCTTTTTGAAATTTATTAGGTGGAGAGGGTGACCGAAACAGAAGCACTTTTGAGAGTAAAAAGGAGGCGTTCTTAAACACAGCACAAACATAAGCCTGTCCCAGACAAATTGGGATATTTGGTCGCCTTCCCCATAGAAATTACCACTATCTAAAATAATTTTGATTATTTACAAGTGCCTACAAAACTGGAATGTAAATTCTTTTTTCAGGACCATGTTTGTTTTTTCATTATTTTAATCTAGTGCTTGGACCATGCTCACTAGGTGGTCATCAGATATATGACTAAATTGCATACCAGTGCTTTTTAGGGGCCCAAGCTATGCTTCTGTTTTCCTGCATGTATTCCCCGATTTGGTAGGATTGTTATTTGCCTCTATCACTCTGTGTGATCTGGGTCGTGTCAGCTCCCCGCTCTAATCTCTGCTGTGGTTCTGCTTTTTCTTATCTCTGCCCAGTACTTCTTCCCATTATAGAAACTGTTATAGATAATCCAGAGCCCTGAAGGTCTGAATTCTCTCCAATTGTACACAGAGGAAGTATAACTACCCATTTAAAAATAGGGGTAGGTACTGCTTACTTGTCCATTTGCTTCAGAAGTCGTGTGACCTATGAGTGATTTATGCATACACGTCTATTATTTTCTCATTTTCCTACAATGAACATATTATGTGTATAATGATTGCATTTTAATATTTTTAAGGTAATAAAGTAGAAAATTATAGGTTCTTCCAATCTTTAGCTACAGTAAACCTGCTGGAGATGAAAATATGCCACCTTGGATATACTATAAATTTAAGAGTATTAGAAAAAATATATTATCATGATTTCAGTTTTCTATTTTATATCTACAGTTTCTTCTCCATCTGGTTTATAACTTGAGAAAATTGTAAGTTCCCTAGCTCAGTATTTTCACCTCTACAATGGGAATATTTCTGTTGTTCAAGGTCACCAGTTTAGGCTAAGAGGCTTAAAGCCTGCCAAATCACTCATGTTCTTCTCCAATAAGACATTGTTAGGATACATAGTGTCTGTTTTATTACAGGGTATACATAGAAGAGTTTCCTACCACCTTATCATTCCCTGAGCCAAACAAGTCCAAAGGCATCAAAGAGCTATGAAACCAGTTCTATAAAAAGCCTTTAGAACTTTAAAGATCAGTTTTATGCTGTGTCTACTAAAGTCTCCCAAGGGAAACTATACAGCCAACTGCTGGGCATTTACCCAAATACATGCAATTGTGCCTTCCAATCAGGCCTTCCTCGCGTGTCTCCAAGCAGAAGCCTAGTGTGTGATCTCTGAAGGTTAAGAAATTTTTTGGAGCTCAATTGGTGAAAGTGCACAACACAATGACATTAAGAAAGACAATGTGATGTATGTCATGCTACTTGTCGGAATATTTGTATTGGAATAGATTATTGGATCACAGATATGTGAACTCTCAATGGACCATAAAAATCATTTGGTCTGACTAACTTGTTTTCAGAAGAGAATATTGAGGGCCAAGTAACTGGAGTGATTTTTGCCAAGGTCATGAGACTAGTTAGTCTTAATACTAGTCAGTCCATTATATCCTCATTGCAGGAGCACATTATTCTCTCAACTTTACATTGTGATAAGTGCCTGTGGTGGTGGCTTGGTCTGAGAAAAATGCCTGGTCTTGGCCTGCAAGAAGTCCTGAACTGAAGTCTTAGCACCGCTTGGTCTTAGTAGGAGAGCTCGGTCAAAGTTACATTCGGATATCCCATGAGGTCTGTTTCCTATCAGAAAAATTTAGTGATCCTACTTCAAGCTGCCACAAGGGACTTTTTGAAGTCAGCATTTTTAAGGGCAGTGTTGGGCATCAGTATTCATTCAAATAGTTTTAAGCCCTGTTTTGGATACTGATAAGTCATGTGAAACTTAGCAGCTAACATCATTCAGTTGTTTTGGTCAAAGTGTGTTTGGTTTATATCAATTTAAAAATTTCAAAAAGTAAATAGAATACCTAACTTAAAGATCTCCTTCAAAAATGATACATGTAAAATCTGTATACTTAAAGGGTTATATTCAGTGATGCTTTAATACTCTCATCAAAAATCCCCTCTGACCTAAAATAAAAATTGAAGATAACTTGTATATTGCTATAATATATGCAACATATGTTTTTGCTAAAAATTCATGAGTATGAAGTACTTAAATTTTTTAAATTATTTAATAAAACTTTTTCTTCATCAATTGATAAAATTAATGACTGTACCTATCCTGCTTATTTCCTGGAATATAAAATGTAATAGAATTAAAAAACAATGAGAAGTAGAGATTATCTATTTCAGAAGTCAATACTAAGAACCTGCTGATTTCTTAAATTGTTTATGAAATTTTATAAGGAGATAGGAGGTATACATAGATACTAAAATCCTATCTTTAGGAAACCCAAATCTATATAATTTAATTTAATTCATTTATGTTTTAAGACTTCAATTATGACCAATAAAATAAGATTAATCTTGAGAAGTATTTTATTATAAAATAATGAAATTTAAAAATCTAAGAGTCTGTACATAAATTTAAAGGATATACAAGGACTATACTCTTAGGGTTCAAAACAAGAAAAGCAGTAATTAGAAATGTGAAGTCAGCCCATTCAAGCCTCTAAAAATTTAGGTAAATGATATTTCTTCCTTTGTTTTTGTTCCATTTAACATGATACTGAAATTTGTATTTCAAAGTAAGCACTTTTTTTTTATTTACTCCAGATACTGACCTCTACAGAAGGACAGTCCTCTGCTTGAAATCTGTCTTCACCAGTCATTAGCAGCATGACCTTGGCAATTTTCTTTACCTCTCTCAGGCTCAATGACCTCATCTGTAAAAGGGGATAATGACAGGGCCACCTTCAAAAAGACTTTGCTAATCATGCAGATAATATGTAGACTTAAGATAGAGCCTGACACAAGGTAATTGTTCAGTGATATGATTTTATAATAATAATGTGTATAAGTTCATCAGATGTTTATTGGCCTCTAGTATGTGTGGTACAATAAGAAGGGTATGGTGAGGCATATGAACGTTCATGAGACACCAGCCCCACCATAAAGAAGCTTAACATTTAGTAGAGGAATTAGAATATATATATAAAACGTGAATACAGACTTGAATAAGTGCCAGGAGAGAGGGTCAGACAGTGTATTAGTAGAATCTGAAGAGAGGATTTATTTTGTTTTGTGGCAAGAGAGACATTTTAGGGGTGATAACGTTTGAGATAGGTTTTAGTAGCTATGGGTTTAAAGATGCTGAGCAGGTGATTGGACTTCCCAGTAAGAGTAGAGAAAGAGAGGAAAGGGAGATAGAGAGAGAATTATATTGCTAGGTTTCATTCATCCAGCAGATAATAGTTGTGTGTCTACTCTCTTCTAGGTAGTATTCTGGGAACTTGGAATTAAGTACATCAGTAAACAAAGATGTGTTGCTGTCATGGAGTGGGGAGGTAGATAATAATCATATTGAGTTGATTAAATAGCATGTCAGTGGGGGATAGATATTCTGGGTAACAGTGGAACAAGGTAAATGGGTTTGGGAAGGATGTGGAAGTTGGGGTGGGTATTAGTTTGCTATGGCTTCTGTAACAAAAAAGACTACAGGTTTGGTGTCTTAAACAATAACAATTTATTTTCCCATAGTCCAAGATCAAGGTGTTGGCAGGTTTGGTTTCTTCTGAGGCCTTTCTCTTTGGCTCGCACATGGTCACATTTTCAGTGTGTCCTCACACAGCAATTCCTCTGTGATGACATGTCTCTGACATCTTCCTGTGTGTCCAGATTTTCTCTTCTTATAAGGATGCCACTCAGATTGGATGAGGGCCCACTCTATAGCCTTATTTAACGGAATCACCTCTTTAAAGACCTTATCTGCAAATATAGTTACATTGTAAGGTACTAGGGGGTTAGGGCTTTGATACATGAAATTTAGGGGAGCACAATGAGCTCATAACAGAATGGTTACAGTTTAAATAAAGTGGTTAGGTCAAAATCTTGAAGCAAGCAAGAGAGCCATAGAGATATATGGAGAAACAGATTCCAGGCAGAGAAACTTCCAGTGCAAAGGCCCTAAGACAGACTTGTGTTCAGTATGTTCAAAGAACAGAAAGTAGGTCAGTTAGCTGGAGCAGAGAAAAACCAATGAGAGTAATTGGAGATAAACACAGACAAACAAAGGAGATCAGAATATAGAACGCTTTACAGGTCATGGTGAGAACCTGGGCATTTGCTCTGGGTGACACTGACAGCCGTTGCAGAACTCAGCAGGAGTCAAATTCAATCATGCTAATCTCCGGCTGCTCTTTGAAATGCACAATAGAGTTGGAGTCAGACTAAAGCCCATGGACCAAGTCCAGACCATTGCTGGGTTTTGTATGGTCCATTAACTAAGAATTATTTCTACATTGATAATTGATTGATAAAATATTTCACGACACAGGATAATTACATGAAATTCAAGTATAGCACCCAGAAATAAAGTTTTAGTTGGACTATACTCATTTGGTGACATGTTACCCATGGCTGCTTTTGTGTTATAATGACAGAGTTGAGTAGCTGTAAGGCCACCTGCTTGGACTACAAAGCCTACAGCATTTTCCATCTTAGTCTTTCAGAGTAAGTTCTCTGACCCCGATAGAGAGTGTCAAGGATTGAACAGTGGGGAAGTTGGTGACTCTGGCCAGGACTGCAGCAGTGGAGACCATAGTGGTGGGGGTGGGGGTTGGACAGCATTGCTAGTGAGGCAGTTTGTTTGGGAGAAATGATGGGGAATGTGGATTGAGGAGAGGTTGTGGACTTGAATGCATTGCAGTTAAGCAGGTATCCTACAGACCTTTAAACATAGATGTGCCGCCATTATTCCAGCTTTGCTTTAGGAAGTCTGATTGGTAGCAGATCATATAAGTCAAGAGGTATGTCGGTGGCCTGGAAATGGAAAGATGAGGACAAGCAAAAGGTAGATTTAAGAGTCCCCTGAACACATCAAGCAGCGTTTCCATTTTCTGTGCCAGTAAGGAACCTTCTGTGATAATATAGCAGTTTTGCAACAACTTTAAAAATATCTTGAAGTGCTAGAATACTAGTATTCTAATTATATACCCTTTGAGTTAAAATAGCGTTCTTCAAGTGAATCAGTCCGGATGCCTTTTACAATTTAGGCCCTTGGATGTGTAATACTGAAAATATGAACTCAAAAGAAGACCATTAGGGAAAAAAAAAAGAAAAAAGAACCATCTGTAATCCATAAGTGGTCAGAGGAACTCCCAGTCTAGATTTCCTTCCACCTGATTAATTAGCATTTATTGGTAAAAAGTAAATATTTTGAACCTTACATTTTTATTTTGTTCTATGAGCTACTTTTATAATCTAGGTCTGCAGCTTTGGTTCTATAGATATCCATTATCTTTGCTAAGATACCTGAGTCATGTTCTTTCCAATATATATTTGGAAGATTGATGGGTGAAAAGACACTTAATTCAATTTTATGTATTCCTTAAATCATCTCAATCATATTTTTTATGTAGAACTTTGCTTCTTCCTTAAAATAACCCTTTATCATTATAAAAGGTGATTATAATATTAATTATATAATTTTAGCTGATAAAGTTAAAGCAATGCTCAGTGTTTCATGTATTATGTCCAAAGTTATCCAAGTTTACTTTGTAACATGTATTTTCCAATCTTATTTTGTCCATCTTTCCAAATTCAGGTGATGATAAAGAAGGCTAAAACACAAAACAGTTGACATATAGGAAGAACAGAGTGAGCTAAAATCTTTTCAATCTTTAAGAAAGAAAGAAAGAGCTACATAGCATAAAATAGACTTCAAACCCAAAGCTGACTTATTCATATATGAAGGAGTACAGCGTTCCTTGAATGAGTATATTTCTGTTGATGGGATCTTTCAGACATAGCCATATTCTGAATTTGGATTAGTTAAAAGAAGCACGAAATATCTCTGCTGCAATGAGGAGAGGAAAGTAGGATCTCCTGTTCATCTAAAAATAATCATTCTTTACCAAGAATGGAGAGGTGATTGAGTATCCTCACTAGAATTTCCAAGTCATTTGTGGACAAGATTTGAGGATGACTTATACAGGTTCTGATTTAACTTCAGAAATGTCACTGAAGTTTATATGCAGGTAATTGAGTTAGGAAGATGATAAAATTCATTTCCTATTTTCTGGTTTATTTTTCTTAAAAGGGGAGTTCTTATTATGTTTCAAACTCTGAGAAGTAAAAGTTTCCCAAATATTGACAATAAAGAGAGTTGGTGAAGACAATGAACTCCAGAGTCTAGTAGTGGGAGGTAGTGACTCTTGAATCTATTCCTGTCATTTTTCAGAGGAACCTGAAACCCCAGGAGGCCAGATTCATTGATTGCCTTCTAGCTAGGCATTGTTGTCTCAGTATGTATTTATTGTTGGACTGGACTTACCTAAAAATTCAGTGGCCATGTTTGGCCTGGAACCCCATTCTCTAGCTAAGAACCCCTTTCTCTTTCTGCTAGGGTCCAGACTATAGGTCTTTCTAGTGTCTGATTCCAACCTTGGTGTAAGTAAGCTGATTTTCTGTGGCACTTAGACTTGCCATTAAACAGCAGCTGGGTAGCCCTTTCATAATTTCTTACATTCTTCTGATAGTGTCAGTGGACACCCTGAGCTACTGTAAATATGTCTTTATCACCACTCAAAAACCTATGACCCTGTTTTGAACAAGAGAGCAGATCTGAGGTTCAGTCTTCAGGAGGGCAAGAGGAGAAACCTAAACTTTGAGAACATACCCACATTTGGTTAGAAGGTATTTTTTATGGATTTATTCCATTTGTGGCTAAATCATTTTCTTTTCATGAAAGAATGTACTTTTTTATTTTATAATATGATTATTTAACTAAAACTGATTTATTTTAAAAACATAAATCCGGAGGTTACACGGATACAATACAACTGATTAAAAATAAGTCCAGTGCAACACACATACTGCACAACCATGAACAGGGGCCACAGATGACTGAGCTTTGAAGACATTTCCCTAGGCATGACCTCGGCTGTAATATCTGGAAGCGCAAGCGGCACAGCATATGGTGAAAACCCATGGAATGAGAGCAAGAAGACACATTGTGGTTTTTGATTTGTTAGGTGAGGATACTCCATCCAAGCTTTGTTTCTCCAAAGTACAGTGAGAAAGATTACAGTTGGAAATGGCTGATGTACTGCCGCTCTGCATTGTGAGGTAAGTTTGCAAAAGTGAGGACACTGCAGTCTCCAAGATGTAATATTCTAACCAATTAAGGAACATTACCCACTCATCATAACCATTAGGGGCTAAATTGCCCAGTAATCACCATACACTATTACCTCTTCAAAGTTGCTTTTACCCGGAAGCATACAAATCAATTCCACCCTGCAGAAAGCTTATTTGAATTACATGTAGAGAAAGCCCACACTCAGGATCCTATAGAAGAGGTAGAAAAGTACACGCTTGTGCATCCACAGATACATGTTAACTCTTGCTCATTATGTGAACTTTCCTGTCTGTCAGAGCCAAGTTTCTGGTTATTACTCTAAGAAAAGATACAAATAAGGATCTAACTCAATAAATACAGCAGAAAGCTCTATTACTTTAACTCACCTGACAAGTCATTAATATTCTCCATTCTAAATCTGATTTGTTAGAATTTTTAATCCTGAAGTATTTAGAAGATCGAATCTGCTGATAGGACACAGTTTTATCTTCATTTCTGTTTTTCTTTTTTTTTTTTAATGGTTTATTGTCAAGTTGGTTTCCATATAACACCCAGTGCTCATCCCCACAAGTGCCCTCCTCCATGCCCATCACCCCCCTTCCCCTCTCCCCCACCCCATCAGTCTTCAGTTTGTTCTCAGCATTCAAGAGTCTCTCATGGTTTGCCTCCCTCCCTCTCCCCCACTGTTTCCCCCCCTTCTTCTCCCCCACAGTTCTCCATTAAGTTCCTCATTTCTGTTTTTCATTACTCCCTGCAAGGAGGTTCTGGTGTCTAAAAAAATGAGTTGGGATGTTCAAAACCAAGTATAAATGCATGTGCAGAATAATTTGCCAACTAACTTCCATGTAAACTTTAACTAGTTCTTTAGTAACATTGACTACAACTCAGTCAGGTAGAAATGATAGAGCAAGTAATGATTTGATAATGTTTAAAACATTTGCTGAAATCAGCTGTTTAGGGGAAGAAAAAGCTCTTTAAAGTTGGCTGTTTACTTGGAAGAGCATAGGAGAATAGTCATTATGCATCATCATCAGGTCATTCAGTAGGTATAGTACATTAGAATAGGAGGCTCGAGATTAGAATGATAGTTTTACAGATAGTCAAATCAATAACTCTGCTGTCCCACTTGTTTTCTATTTATTTTTTTTAAAATTTTGCCAGAAATAAAAGTTAAATTTTTAGAACCTGATTTTGGAATAAGACCCAATAATATTTTATTAAATAAAATTTCTCCTTTTTGGAGCTTCCATTTTTAATACAATTTTTCTTCTTATTCTGATTATATGTTTGAATTAACTTTCTGCCTTCCTAATTAAGCTTTGCATTTTATTTATATTTTTGTTATTAAAAGTCAGTCTTGTGACGGTTATAATTCCATCAAAATTAAAATTCCATCAAAATTAAGCTAAGTGGTATCAGGATAGAAGTTGTAAAGTGCCGATGGTCCTTTCATGGTATCTGAGCTAGACAGAACATATTAAAAAAACAAACATAACTACCCATAAATATATGGAGACTGACAAAAACAAAAAATATATTAAATATACACTGACCTTTCTGTTTCTCCCCAAGTGATGAGTAAATTATGATCAGAAGATTATTATCTCAGTTAAATTTCCCAGCAGCTCTGGGAATGGGTGTTTCTTTCTCCCTTCTCAAAGGAAGAAACCAAAATTGACAGAGGTTAAGGAATGATCATAGGGCAGATGTGTTACAGAGCCAGTATCTTAAATGAGATCTGTCGTATCCTGCTTTGTGTATTAAGTAAGCATCAATCACACTTTAAGTGAAGGTCTGTGAAGTACACAGCTTTACTACACAAAGCTTTATATTCAGGGGAATTTGTTTCCCTTACTTGAGGCTTGAGGACTAGGTTCCAGGAGGATGTATTTTCTTGAAGTAAGAGGTTTGAGTCAAAGGGGCATTGCTGGGGTATAATTCAATTGTATAGGTATCTAAGTTTCTTCCTGGGAATCATTAGACCTTGACAGTGAATATTTATTCTTGCAAGCCAATAAGGTTATGTGCACTGCAGCATAGATTTCAGGCAGGTGCTCTGGTGTGGAGCTCAAAGCATCCTAACATCCCTGCTTCTGAGTAATGGTAGCAGAAGGAGACCTGTAAATCATACAGATCCATTAATAGTTAGAGGAAGTGGTGAAGTATACCCAAGAGAACTGGATTCTGCTGACACTTGAAATGTGATGAAGATTCTGTGAAGCAGAGATAATGTAGAAAGGATGGCCATGTAGAAAATTGTTCTACATGTGCCAGCCATGGGGATTTTCTCCACATTTATTTGGCCTCCATTACGATTCTAAAGTAGATCCAAATCGCTTTGTGATGGGAATTTTATCAGACAGCATGCAGAAGTAAGAGTTTTCCAAAAACAGGCTATTGGCTTCTGAAATATTTGCATGATCTCTCTCATGGCAGTTCAGAATCTTCTAGATCCCTGTAAGAATTCTTTAACTGTGGCTTGCTACATTTGAAGAATCTTTGTTTGCTTTCATAGCTAACCATTCTTGTTAGATTTTTGGAATTCAATAAGCTCTGACTGTTCATAATTCAATATTTTAGTGACACATTTTTAGGTTTCGAAATCAGTTTTATGAGGCATGTGATAAAAATAAAATCAGTCTGTTGAACAGTTATGGTGCTCAGTCAATTCTGAGTATGACCTGTAGAAAACAGAGTAAAAACAAAATGACACTGAGTAAGCCATTTTTACATCCTTTTTATTAAAAGAAAAAGAATGACTAAACCAGTAGAAAACATAAAAAGCTATTAAAAGTTTTAAAAAACTTTTCATTCATAAGATTCTGTGTACATATTTTACCAGATGGAGTTGGGGTGCGAAATTTAAGTCACATATGATAGATTTTGTTCTCTAAATGTAATGACATGTTACAGTCGAGCATTCAGAAATATGTTTCATGTATTGATTCCTATCCCATTTCAGATGTGTGTCTTGTTCGAATTGATTGCAAATCCTAAATGAGGGAGGGTATTATTTTTCTACATAGCAACAAATGGAATCTTATCTCTCTTGTTGTTTTTTAGAGATGGAGATGCTATGTGTACATGTGAGTATGAAAAAAAAAATGGAGTCCATTAGTTCCAAATTTGACATTAGCTCTCAAATGCAGCCAGATTAGCAGACCTTTGGCCTTCCCTCCAGGATTTCTCAATTATTGAGAGAAACATGCTCTTCTTGAGCTCTTAGAGATAAGTTGGCTGAGGCAGATTCCTCAAAAAAGGTTAATGTTATTTACACCATGCTTTGACTTAATATTTTAGAACCACCATGGCTTATTTTGAAATGTAGTATCTTCTTTAGTTGCATTGTCATTTGAATAATTTTAGATCTATTTTGACAGATGACTAGGTAACCACTCAACCTCTTGCAAGTACGTTCTTTATGCATGCATTTTCCCAGGCCCTTTATTCAATCCCATATGGAAACAGTAGAACACAGATTTGACATCTGCCTGAAGTGGTTCACTGTGATCAGTGACAGTGGTCATCATACTATTGGTAATCTGCTATAGATAGATAGATACATACATAGATACATAGATAGATAGATAGAGACAGGGAAACCTGGGTAGCTCAGTCAGTTAAGTATCTGACTCTTGATTTTGGCTCAGGTTATGTACTCATGGTTGGTTCGTGAGATCGAGCCCCACGTCCAGCTCTGCACTGACAGTGTGAAGCCTGCTTGGGATTTTCTCCCCCTTCTTCCTCTCTCCTTTGCACTCTCTCTCGATCAAAAAAAAATATTTTTAAAAGAAATAGATATAGACAGATAGAAATACCCCTTAAAATGTGTTTATTTATAAATTATACACATGCTCTACTAAAATATCATTGAAATTATAACACATATACACATTAAAATGTAAAATAGTATGATAGATATAAAATAAATAAACATTTTTATTAGTTAACACATCTCAAACTTTTTAAAGTGTTAGAATAATATATATTTAATTATGTTATTTATACTTGTATATAATAACAACATCTACAATAACTTTAGTGGGAACAATCACTATCTTTTCTCTATTATTTTTGAAAATCTCAATTTTACTTTTTTCTTTTTCATACTTCAAGCTTAGTTCACATACTGAGGAATACGTACTTTCAATGGTTGAAAAAGTTATTACATATGCAGGTTACCAACAGAGAAGCAGCACGTCATGCCACGTAAGCACGTCTACTTACGGAGACAGATGCATTTTCCCTCCAATCCATGCCTTAATACAGAAATTGTTAAAGGTCCACATAGTTCATACGGGATGAAGTTCATTTTTAAGATATAGAAGGTAACTCTGATATCTGATAGCATCTTGATAATTTCACATTATATTAGAGGCTCATTCACATCTGGTCTGAATATATCATCATTTCCTTTGCCTGCCATTTGACTGAGACTGAGGCCTGCCAAGGAGCAGAAAAATCACCTGTACCGTGTCCATGTACTGGGCATGCATTGTGCATGTTTGCAGTCTAAGGTTTCTTTTAATGAATCATCTCTTTCTGTTGTCTCTTTTGTGAGAGTGAGTCAGAATGGGTTAACCCTGAACAGTGGGTTCTAGAAATCTACCTAACCAGACACACAGTAGTTCTGATGTTTCAGTATGTTGAGTGTGAACTAGTGTGTGTTAGTACCTCACTGTGTTTAGCCTGTGCCGTTATAGGACTTTCTCTCCTTCCATTGAATACCTCTGTACTTTAGAGACATACAATCAATGTGTTAAGAGTTAGTGCAACTTAACTCTCTCTACAAAAAATAAAGGCATTATTCATGATATTTTAGAATATTTTCTTCCCACATTTTATTCCATTCCCACTGTGGAGATCACCAATTTATGGAATAAGGAAATGATAATTATTTCATCTTCTTTGTGGAAAAAGGCTTATCTGTGCCATTGTACATAGCAGTCATTATGAAGTTCAGATTTTTATACGAAAACATAAAATCATGTCTGGGTGCATTATTAATTGAATAGATTTGCAGAGCATTTAGGGCAAACTCCTGTCACAGCACTACTGTGATATTCTAATTTTTTAAAATAGTTTTCATTTATTTTTGAAATGGAGAGAGACAGAGAATGAGCAGGGGAGAGGCAGAGAGAGAGGGAGACACAGAATCTGATGCAGGCTCCAGGCTCTGAACTGTCTGCCCAGAACCCAATGCGAGGCTTGAACCCACAAACTGTGAGATCATGACCTGAGCCGAAGTCAGACGCTTAACCAACTGAGCCACCCAGGCATCCCTGTGATATTCTATCCTTACCCTTTCTCCAGGGTCCTAACCTAAACTTCCCAACCCCAAGACTATGAGTCCAATAAGGTTGGTGATTACATTGTTTATGTACCGTGTTTTTAATCTTAGCATAGTATAGATTTTCAGTAGAAGGTTTTTGGATTAAAGAATATGTGAAATAGGGGTGTCTGGGTGACTCAGTTAAGCATCCAACCTCAGCTCAGGTCATCATCTCACGGTTCGTAAGTTCAAATTCTGCGTTGGGCTCTATGCTGACAGTTCAGAGCCTGGAGCCTGCTTTGGATTCTAGGTCTCCCTCTCTCTCTCTCTGTTCCTCTTTCTTGCTCTGTTTCTCTCTGTGTCTCAAAAATAAATCAACATTAAAAAAAATAAAAACATAGGTGATAGAGAGACTAGAAGTGGTTAGGATTGTAGAGGAATATATGCTATCCTATAGACAAGTGTGCAAAGGAGAATTTGAAAGCTAAAGTGAGATGGACAGGGTATTTTGTTAGGGTCTGGCGGTTTGTGTCCACGGCCCCTGCCCCTCTACCCCTGCCCAAAAGCATGTCCCAGTCTTAAAGCCCAGTGTGATATTATTAGGAGGTGGGGCCTTTGGGTTTGGTTCTGAGGGGGGGAGCCTTCAAGAATGGGATTAACATTCTTTATAAAAGAGATCTAGAGAGTCCCTAGCTCCTTTCTCAGGAGGCACCAGGAAGTTAGCTCTCACCAGGTGCTACACCTAGTGTGCGGGCTCCATGGCCTTGGACTTCAGAGAACTGTGAGAGACAACCCAGTCAGTGATATTTTATCACAGCAGCCTGGACAGTCTCAGACGGGGCTGTGGAATCACGGATGCTTTCTGCAGCTTTCCCCTTTCTTGTCCGACCGTCCATTCATCCCAGAATTGTTGGTTTTGGGGTGGGCTTTGTCCCTCTCCTCAACTCTTTCCTCGGGGGGCGGGTACAGTAGAGGGACATCACTGGGTTTTGTAATGATGTAGTTGTCTTGTTTCCCACCCAGAAGTTTTGGCATGATGCTGCTGTTTGTTTGTGTTTTTTGTTTTGTTTTATTGTTGTTTTACATCAATGAGTGGCTGTCCAGTTTTCCTTCTTCTTCTTGTCATTGTCCTCCCTTCCCTGTTTACGTCTCACTGGATAATGGGATCTAGAAAAGTCTGGAGTTGAGGAAAAAGTAAAGGAAGAAGAAAAACCTAATCACTCCCCCTAGCTAAAGTATATCCTTTAAAAGACCTGAAGGAATGTCTAGAGGAGTTTCCTGTAATGCCTTTTATCTAAAAGACAGCTTTGGCATTTTCACTTAATGTCTGTAAAACTGCTCTGAGTAAGTACCATGTGAAACACAGAGATTAGTATTGTTAATTTAATGCAGTAAGCTTCGAGTCTTTATAAGATACAATCTCCTTTTGAACTTTATGTTCAAATCAGTGGAGACCGGAGCAGAGTTTTTCAGAGGCATATTAACTTTGCTACTTCATATGTTAAGCAAATAGAAGAGCCGGAGAAAAATACAAATACTTGGGCTTTAACACCGGCATAAATCACACTGATATATGGGAAAGTAGGCCTTTTTTATTTGTTTTTTTTTTCCCTCATAAACTGCTAGGGAAATTGGATGAACTTCCTCTATAGATAATGGATACAGTAATGTGGAGAGATGATCTGTTGCATTGCTGCACTTGGAAAGGTTCTAATGAGGTAAAGAGCCAGCTCAATTGATGACTAAAACAAAAAGCCAAAAAACAAAAGTTATTATGGACAAAGTACTGTATATTTTATCATCAATCTGTTCCTCTAAATCACAGAGAGGCAGTGTTACCTCACTAAGTGCATTATGCTCTCATCTTAAAAAAGTAACAAAGCTGAGACATTCCAATTTTATTTTTATGTATTCCCTTTCAAAGGTTATCTTTTATTTTGAGAGAATCTTTGAAATAAAATGTTTGAAAGGAATGTAATATTCTTCTGTAAGCAGGAGCAATAGCTGTATATGTACAGTCAGAAAAATGCTTGGAACAACATGGCGGCCAAAGAATATACAGAGGATTTAGTCAGTGGTGGTTTTAATATTAATAAATCTATCATTTTAAAAAAATATCATTTAAGATTTTTAATGTTTATTTATATTTGAGAGAAAGAGACAAGCAGATCACGAGCAGAGAAGGGATAGAGAGAGACAGAGAGAATCTAGAGCAGGCTCCAGGCTGTGAGCTGTTAGCACAGTGTTCGCTGAAGGACTTGAACCCATGAACTGTGAAATCATGACCTGGCCCGAAGTCAGCCACTTAACCAACTGAGCCACCCAGGTCCCCTTAAATCTATCTTTTATTATGTAAATGAAAATTTTTAAATGTTTGTTCATTTTCGAAAGAGAGACAGAACATGAGCAGGGGAGGGGCAGAGACAGAGAGGGAGACACAATCTGAAACAACTGACAGCTCAGAGCCTGATGCAGGGCTTGAAATAAGGCACAGTGAGATCATGACCTGAACAGAAGTCCAATGCTTAACGGACTGAGTCACCCAGGTGCCCATTATTATGTAAATTTTAAATATTTATTTTGAGAGAGAAAGAGAGAGAAAAGCACATGTGCACACAAGCAGGGAAAGTGCAGAGACAAAGGGAGAGAGAATTCCAAGCAAGCTCAGCATTGTTGGTGTGGAGCCTGATGTGGGGCTTGAACTAATGAACCATGAGATCATAACCTGATCTAAAATCAAGAGTCCAATGCTGAACCGACTGAACCACCCAGGCACCCCTACTATTTACATTTTTAATAAATGTATCTTTTACCATGTTTTACTATGTTAAAATTCATTTTTACCTTTCTCCATCCATAATTATTCAAAATGACAAGAGACCAAAAGAGACTCCAAGTATTGTCAGGGGAGAATGAAGACCTCAGGGTTATAAACACTTGGCTGCAGCTGAGCAAGCGTGCGGAAATGCAGACCAGGGTAAGGAGGGTTTTCTGCTTCCAGCATGGTTTGGAGTAACCACGCATGTTCTGCAAAATGGCTGATCTGACTTTATGCTCTACCTTCCTGTCCATTGCAAGTAGCACTGCATAGTGCTCGGAAAAGAAATTCCATCACATGCAGGGCCATCTGGCTGTGTGCCTACTTGTCATGGGGATACTCCGTCTTAACTTTCCATCTGCAATTTTCTTGAAGCCATCACTTACATTTTTGGCATTCATGTAATTAGCCTCTATAGAGAACCTGGGTATGTTTATTTAAAATATGGGGTTGAGGGTTCTTTGATGAAAAGAGTAGCTTCTCCTGGCTTCTTTCCAAGTTTGCAGTTGTATCTTGGAGTTAGGTTTATAACTATGTATCACTTACTATGATATTTTCAGTCTCACACATTGTGTCTTAAATGTCCATTTTTATCTTTCATGGCTTCCCTGCCCACTATCCCCAACTATTCAAGAGAAGGAAGAATTAACAAGAATAAATCTTCATCTTATCCAGAGAGGCTCTGGGCATGTTTATAAAGTTTATAAAATTTTATAAAATTTTCACTTACTGTCCCTTTTCTGATCTTTGAGAGTATGCTGGCTAGTAGGAGGCTCAGTAGTAAATCTCAAAAAAAAAAAAAAAATCCTTTCTGTTAAATGACAACTGCAGTAATTGATCGAGGACCCACTGTGTGTCAGGCACTGTGCTGGTCCTGTATATATGCTATTTTATTTAATCTTTACTAAAAATACCGTATGGTATGCCTTAATAGCCAGCCATATTATAGATTAAGAAATTAAGCACCAGTGAATTTAAGTCAAGACTTTCCGAGGTCTTGAATGCCAAGGCATGTCCTTCTTTATTTTTCCCCCTCTTCAGGATTTTGGAATATTAAAAATCAAATAGTACCAAATAAGGTCACAAAAATTATTGTGATGATTTTGAAATTGTATGTGTAACAAAGTAAAAATTTTTACACTAGAACAGTGCAATAAAGTCTAACATACAAAATGTATGATAAATTAAAAAAAATTAATCCAGAGTGTATTAAAGATGGCATGGTTAGATAAAGAAGCTAGACTTAGATTTGTATAATGAATGTCATTTTTAAGTCCCTTGTGTGTCTCTCTGGGAAGCATTTGAAACACAGGGGGATTAAGTAACCTGCCTGTGGCCACACAGCTAGTAAATATCAAAGCTAAAAGACGAACTGAGGTGTCTCACCCTAGAGTTTAATGCTTTTAATGACTTTGTTAGTGTTTCCCTAGGTAGACACACATCCCAACTTTTTAAAAAAATGTTTTTAATAATTTTTTTATAGTTTTTATTTATTTTTGAAACAGAGAGAGACAGAACATGAGTGGTAGAGGGGCAGAGAGAGAGAGAGACACAGAATCTGAAAGAGGCTCCAGGCTCTGAGCTGTCTGCACAGAACCCGATGCAGGGCTCGAACCCACGAACCATGAGAAAATGACCTAAGCTGAAGTTAGATGCTTAAACTTTGGTACTCACTGTTAGGAATTTCCAACTTTGAAATAACAAGATGAATAGAAATATTTATTTGGCTTAAATATATTTTCATAATAAATACTTTATCTGTTTCCTACCATCTTTATTCTTGTATAGGTACTAGGTTATGGAGTATCTCTTTTGGTCACCTCTGTTTTTATCGACAGCTGTACCTGCTGAAGCGTGTTCATAGAGTAGTTTTAAGGTAAATAGCGCACTGCACACCTACTAGCAATGGATGTGAGCTCAGAATACCGGGTTTGAATCCTAGCTCTGATTTCTGTATCTTGGATTTCTTACCTACAAAGTAGTGGTGGTGTGGGAACAACATTTCAGAAACTCTCTAGGTGTGTCTTACAAAGCCACTGCAATACATCAGATGTCAGACTTTTCTAGAATATATTTGGTTAGAGGCGATCACAAAGTACATGCAAAAAGTACCTGGGGGGAGGTTAGTAGGTTCTGAAGGAGCTTTCACTTTTAGAAATTACGCAATGTTATACTCAATGCAAAGGTATTAGGCCTTAGAATAAGCAAGATCGTGATCACAGGTTCAAGACCCATGTGGGTCAATTTGCAACAACACCCAGAGGCTAGTTATAAGACCATTCCTCTGCCTTTGAAGGCATGGAGAACACAGGTAAAATAGCCTTTATTTAATCTCGCTGGCCCCTGCACAGAGGCCTTCACCATCAGAGTGCTCCCCAACTCCTTTACCTCCCCTTCCCTCACACCCCCGTGGTGTGCCAGGGTCAGCTTTTCATAGTCAGGAGACTATTATCAAAACTCCATCTGTACACTTTGCAAAAAAGGGTTTTTTAAAAAGAAGGTGGCAGTCAGCTCGATATGCACTTTAATGTCATCTGTGTATACTTTCTTTTCTCGGAAGCATCAAGACTGAAAGTAAGTTAGAAGTCAGTACTGACAAGGGCTATCCTAACAGTTTAATAACTGATTTTCAATTATTTTATACATCTTGTTGAGACTAATTGCTTTTGCTTTTCCCCTGATAATTCTAAAATAGCCCTTGCTCTGGGGTCTTGACCTTCTCTCACTTGTCTGCCACAAATAAGACAGTTTTGAAACATTTGCTGGGTAGCTATTATAACAACATTTAAAAAAATAGTCAATATTTCTTCTCTTTCATAGGGCTTAAATTACCAATGCACAATGTATTGACTTTATGTTTGATTTTCTTTTCTGAGCCCTAGGAACAAATTATTAGAGTTACTGTTTAAGTTTCCTATTAGAAAGAGAAAGTACGGAGGATGTTGGTATAACCTTTCTCCCTATTCCTCCTGGCTCTTTTCAGATGTAATAAACATTTATCTGTGCAATACCAGCCAGAGTGTTTTCCTTGGTTAACATTTTAGTCCTTCTGTTAGGTCTTTGTATAGGATCTGTGGGTTTTTAGAGTGAACATATGTAATTGCAAAGCTGTTACAATAATTTTTATATAGAAACAATTATTTTAGACCACAAACCACAATTACATGAAATGTTACGTAGGAGGCCTAAGTAGAAAGAAATAGGGTCCTAATTAATGCTGCTTTTGTGCTATTATCATTATTCTGGGTGGATTACATAATGCTACATTTATATCAGGAGACATGTTCCTAATGCTGTTTAGCAAATCAATTTGGAGGCAGATGTGATGACATCCCATCTTTCAGGCCAGTGGGCAACTTTTATTTTATTCTGTGGTGTTGGTGGGTAGGGAAGAATATCTTTTTGTGGACTGTGGGAAGAGAAATGTGTATTCAGATAGTAAACCATGTAGCTCTGGAAATATTTTTGTGGGGAAAAATGAAAAATGACTATGTAGAAATAAAGAGAAACCATATTTTCCATTACTGGAAAAGGTTTTTAACAAAAATACAACAAATGTCAATATCTCTGCAACCTCAGGAGACCTGGAAGTCAGAAATCCCTCAAGACGTTCCCAACTCAGGTTTCTGTCCTTTAAAGTTCAGGATGAAGGTGACAGTGTGTTTAAAATACCAGAAAGAGTTGCACTCCAGCTACTTGCCATTGGTCCAAGTGGGGAGAACAAATCCTACCAGACTTCCTAAGAGGAACTGTGGACTCAACCTTTCTTTTGAAGTGTCTGCAAACTACTTGGATTGTACTGTATCACCCCCTCACCAGGAGCTGAGGATTCTCCTGCACAGCTGGACAACTGTCCCTACTCAGATTAGACCTAAGCTGTTCTTTGTCCCTTGGGAAATGAAGGCTTTTAGTAATTTATTACACCAAAATTGGACATTATTCCTCCCCCTCCCCATTTTTTGCCACTGGTCTAAGATTATTACAGATCTGCTATTTTATGTTTTTTATTTTGTCACCCACCTCTCAATAATTCAGGGATGCCCATTGTAATATCAAGGATAAGAAGAATCTTTTGAGTGTGGGTAGTGGAAGGAGGGTGGGAATTGGGAGTCAGGAAAAGAGATTCTGTCTGGAATCTTCTATCCTGTGGCTATATTAGTAACTTTGAGTTAATTTGGTTAGTCACAAGTCCTTATAGGCAAGACAGATTTATTGACCACTGTCGCATAGAATGGAGTTGCAAAGGAAATGGGAAAGTGAAAATGGTATACCAGTGGGAATAATAAGTATCATTATGCTTTATCACTGCAGCCAATACTGGAAAATGGAACTAGGTTTCAAGAATAGACCTCCTTTGAATCTCTGGTTAGGGACGGGATTAACAAATTAGAGTGATGGACAATGAAACCCATGCCCTGTAAGTCGACTCTGACCTTCGTGTCCAAGTTGACAATGCTGTCTCTTTAATGCTGTGATTGTTCATTTTGCTTGTTCATTTGTTTAATGCCAGAAGTGGAGTATGCCAGTCCACTCTTAAAATTCCCCTGAGCTACCCTTACTCTGATGTCCAGCTGTCTTCTGTGACTACCTGTGTTCCCACATCTTCAGGGAAAATTTAAAAGGATGTGTGGGTTGATCAATAGCAGCAAGTTAAGTATGTTATATATTCTGCCTGCTGTGAGATGGTCCTAAAAGCAGAAATTGCTTTAGATGGAAAGTGAGGACTTATATAATAGAGTCTCACATGTATAGAAAAATCATAATACAGTCAACTGAAGTTTATTAAATTGTTCTTCTGTGCAAGGCACTGGGGTAGTTAAGAGACTTGAAGGGGATAGCATATCTCCCCTGCCTCTTACAGCTTTCAGTGTAGCTAAGGAAAGAGGTATATATACATAAGGAGACTACATGCAGGTGTCATATTTAGTACGATACTGGAAGATATAGAGACAACAAAGATATTTCTTGGAAAAATCCTAGAATTTTCATTGAGGAAAACATGTGAACTGAACTTTGTATGAAGGGTCAAGTATCCATAGATAGAACTACAGGAATGCTAGTTGAAGGATTAGCTTGAGAAAAATTTTGATGGCAGGAAAGGAACAGATATAGTAAACAAATGGTGATTAGCCTGAAGCTAGAGTATACAGTACATATAGGATGAAAGAGAAAGGAAAAAAACTCTAGTTAAAAAAGCTTTTAACTAGATTACTCTCATCAATTACTTAATCTAATTTCATCCTTTTATCAGCCCATCATCTATTCTCACTACTTTACAGATAAACCAGAGCCTAAGGAGATTAATTAACCTGTCTGAAAACAGAAAGCTGGCAAGTTAACATTTGGGATTAGAAACTGGGTTTCAACAATAACAATAACAATAATGTATAATTGTGATTTATTGAGTACCTACTGTATACCAAAGTTTTCATTTTCCTTAATCCTCAGAAAGACCCAAAATGTAGGGATTATTATCCAAATAGCCAGATGAGGACACTAGCTCATGTTCATTTGATCTATAAAAGTAATGAAAGTTAAGAGGGAGAAGGAAAAATAAGGAGAGAAAAAAGTTGTGCTTGAAAACTGGCAAAGGAATCTATATTTCATATGAAAATGAATATAGTGACCATTAAATGTATTAGTCCAAAGAAGGTAAGATCAGAATCATTCTTGAAGAAGATTCATCTGTTGGCTCTATCTGGACCAAATAAAGAGGTAAGAGATCTTTAGTAAGATTTTAAAAATTGATTAATATCCAGAATAGGCAGAGAGCTCTTAAAACTCAAGAATAAGAACAGAAAAGACCTGATTTTAAAAAAGTGGAAAGACAGTTTGACAGTTTCTTACAAAGCTGTAAACATATATTTACCATATGATCTAGCAATTAGATTCCTTAGTATTTACCCAATAGAGTTAAAAATTTATATGTGTAAAAAAAATCACCCAAACGTTTTCAGTAGCTTTATTCATAAATACCAAAACTTAGAAGTAACCAAGAGGTCATTCAGTAGGTAAAAGGATACAAGGTCATTCAGTAGGTAAAAGGATACATAAACTATGTGCAGCTGGACAGTGGAGTATTAATCAGTGCTAAAAAAAAAAAAAAAAAAAAAAAAAAAAAAAAAAAAAAAAAAGAGCTATTAAGCCCGTGAAAAGACATAGAGGGAACTCAAATGCATATTATTAACTGGAAGGAGCCAATCTACAAAACATTAGATATTGAATGATTACAACTCTATGACATTCTATAGAATGCAAAAATATGGAGACAATAAAAGATTAGTGGTTGCTAGGGATGGGGGGGCATGAGTAGGATGAACAAGCAGAACAGAGAAGATTTTTAGGGAAGCAAAAATACTGTATATGATACCATAAGGATGGATATATGTCTTTATGTCATCCAAACCCATAAAATGTATTAAACACAAGAGTGAACAGTAATGCAAACTGTGGGCTTTGGGTGATTATGATTTGCCGGTGGAGATTCATTAGTTATAGGAAATGTATGTACCTCTCTGGTAAGCGATGTTTATAATGGGGCAGGCTAGGTGGGAGAGGGGAGGCAGGAGATAATGTGAGAAATCCCTGTACTTGCTCCTCAATTTTGCTGTGAACCTAAAGCTGCTCTAAGAAAAATAAAGTTCTATTTGGGGCGCCTGGGTGGCTCAGTCGGTTAAGTGTCTGACTTCGGCTCAGGTCACAATCTCACAGTTTGCAAGTTCGAGCCCCACGTCGGGCTCTGTGCTGAAACCTCAGAGTCTGGAGCCTGCTTTGGATTCTGTTTCTCTCTGCCCCTCCCCTGCTTGCACTCTTTTTTTGTCTCAAAAATAAAATAAAGTCATTAAAAAACAATAAAGATCTAACTTAAAAAAACGTATTGAAAAAATAAAGGTGATGGACCAAAATATTGGGAACCAAATTACAGCCAGGATTCAGGTTTTAAGTATATTTTTAAAGTTAATTTTTAAGTTTAATAGATCTAAATTAAAATATAAACTAGTATTCTTTTCTTCTATCTTACATGATTAGGAAATGAGATGCTCCATTAAACTAAATACGTGCACTGAAATGCCAATCATACACATATTACCCGTTTTTAAAGAAAATATAGTACTTTATTTTCTCCATAACCATTTTTTGAGTGTCAATGGCATGCAAATTTCTCTGCTGAGTATAAAGTGTGGTAAGATACCTGGCTTCCTAAGGATGTAAGATCTCAGTATTCCCAGACGTTTGTTTTGTGATATCCATATATATATTTTTTTCCCGTCATGCAGATAGTAGGCTTTCAATAAAGTTGTTGATTGAATACATCACTGTGTGAGTGAATCAGTCAACCAGTCGATGAATCATTCAATCAGTCACTGTTTCTGGTGGTTATCTTTTGCTGAATAGTCATGTTCTGTTCTCAGTGGTGTTGTCAGTTCTGGAAGATGAGGTATCATCACACCTTGGAACATATATATATATATATATACATATATATATATATATATATGTCATTATCTTTCTTGTTTTTGAGAATTATATTTTATTTTTTAAAGTTTATTTTTTGAGAGAGAGTGAGAGAGAGCATGTGAGTGAAGGAGGGGCAGAGAGAGAGAGAATCTCACTCAAATTCACAAACCATGAGATTATGACCTGAGCCTAAATCAAGAGTTGGATATTTAACCAACTGAGCCACCCAGGCACCCAAATTATATTTTAAATAACTCTACTTTATATGTATTTAGTTATCAAACTAATTAAATGGATTCATAAAAGACCCAGTGGTGGGTTTAAAAAGAACATATTTTTATAACAAATGTTAATAATGAGCTTCTAGTGTACCATACTGATGAAATCTTTAAGCTTCAAGGAATGTTAAATTTGACTGAACATTAAGTCAGCAGTATTTTTAAACTATTTTAAGAAGTAATTTGCCATATATGTCAGTCCAGGCCATAGTGTCTAGCTCATTAATTTCCCTTTTCACTTGCTTTCATACTAAAATACAGTATCTAGAACATTTTTTATAATGTCTTAGTTACCTTTTTTCTGCTGAAATGAGTTTAGTATATAGGCTTTATTCCATTTCTTATACTCACCCTTCATTAATTAAACCACCCAATTGATTGCAAAGCAGCTAAAGTTAATTTTTTTTCAAATAGATTTTGAGGTGAAATTTGTGAGGCTAATCTAATAATCAGTGGACTACTTTGTGAATTGCTGCATAAAAATTATATGTATTATTTTGAAAGACCTTGGTCTGTTTAGTAGTTCAGCTTTGAAATTAGGGTACATTTGCAAACTAACTGTTGTAATTCTTTTGCATTACCAACCACTTTTTGGAGAACACTTACAGAATCATTAAAGTCCTAAAGCACAAGAGAAGATTTTGACCAACTCTGCCATTTCATGAGAGACAGAGGTCATGTGCCAATGCACCAAGGGAATTAAGGCCTCTTTCCCCCAGTCTGGTGCTCAGGACACTCTGATGCCCCTCACCCCTGCCCACTGAGACCAAAGTATGTTGTACTAAAGAATGTGTATCCTGTGGATACTCTATAGACTTGAACTTTATTATGTCTTCCTGTATGTAGTAAAGCACAGATCACATTGCTTAAGATAAAGTGATGGGTTCTTCAAGTTAAATAAGCAATGGGCTTACTTTCCCTAGAAGCAAAGTGAGACTGTGTTTAATAAAATCTTTCAATGTTTGCTTCTGGAAAGTTTACTTGATAGTTACAGGATTTTCCTTGTTTTCAGTATTTATCTGTATGCTTATGCATCTTAAGTAAGACTATTTGATAATATATTAACAACATTGTGCTACAGACTCAAACATCAAATTATGGGCAAAGATAAGTAAAAAGAGATTCCAAGGGATGCCAGTGGATTTCATAGGCTTGTGGACAAAAGCTCACATATTGACTCATATCATAGAAAGAGCCTCATTCAGAGTCCAGTTCTTCTCATGTTACACATAGATCCAAGAGATGTGCTTTTCTACTTTTGGTGCTGCAGACTAGGAGAAATATTGTGGACTAAAAGAAACAGTAATAATATTAATTTTATATAATAATGATAATCCTAATTAAAATACTTATTAAATAATGAGTTCCTGAGTACTTGTCATGAATCAGGGACTATCCTAGGTGTATCTCTAACTCTCACATCAATTCTACAATCTGAGGATTGTATCCTGATTTTATATATATGTAGCTTTTAAGAGTGAGAGTGTGCACGGGAGACGGGGCAGAGTAGGGGGAGAGAGCGAGAGTGAGAGAGAGTGAGTGAGAGAGAGAGAGAGAGAGAGAGAAAATCCCAAGCAGACTCCACACTGTCAGTGCAGAGCCCAACGTGGGGTTTGACTCATGATCCTGGGATCATGACCTGAACCGAAATCAAGAGTCAGATGCTTAACTGACTGAGCCACCCAGCCACCCCTGTATATTGATTGTAGGGATGAAGAAATAAGGGTTAGATGTGTTTTGTCTTGTCTGGAATCAGTCACAAGTCTAGAATGTAGAAAGCCAGTCATTATGATGATATCAGACCTATAGATCTGTTGTTGTGACAAAATATAAACCCAGAAAAATAATAAACTAGCAGAGGTAACACCTTAATGTTCAGGAGCAGCCTTAATTGTTTTTTAATTTAAAAAAGATAAAAATGTTGTAAGACAACTAAAGAGCAAATAGAAACCAAATAATTACAGAACAGGGTTGGAAAGACTCAGGAGTGCTTTCTATCACTGCTACCTGACTGTTCAGTGTGATCATAATATGCCTTGCTATTACTTGTATTATCATTAAAATCTTGTTTATTTTGAGAAAGAAAGTGTGAGAGTGAGCAGGAGAGGGCAATGAGAGGGAGAGAATCCTAGTCAGTCTCCATGCTGTCTGCACAGAGCCTGATGCGCGGCTCTAACTCATGAACTGTGAGATCATGACCTGATCTAAAGCCAAGTGTTGGATACTTAACCAACTGAGCCACTCAGGTGCCCCTATTTGTATTATTTTTCATATTATTAGCTGACCTTTGTTGAGCTGGGCTACGGAATGCTTCTTGTTGAAGAGAAACAGTAATGATGACCTAAACAATTAATTAACCAATTGCAAAGAGCCCGGGAGAGAGGGAGACGATGGTGGGCAAGTGTTCTGAGTGTGGAGAACAGCTTACCCAAAGGCTTACACAAAATATGAGACTGTTGTGGGTTCATGTGTCCCCCAAATCATATGTTGAAGTTGTAAGATCAAAATGCACCCTTATTTGGAAATACAATTGTTGCAGATGTAATTAGTTAAGATGAGGTAGAGTGGGCCTTTAATCTGACTAGTGTCTTTATGGACGAGTGGACTTTTGGACACAGACACACAAAGAGAACACCACCACATGAAGGTGAATATAGAGAGAGGGGTGATGTGATGCATCTATAAGCCAAGGAACACCAGTGATTGCCAGCAAACCACCAGAAGGTATCGGAGAAGCTTGGAACAGATTCTCTTTCACAGCCCTCAGAAGGATTCAACCCTGCCGCTACCTTGATCTTGGCCTTCTAACCTCCAGAACTGTGAGACTAAACTGTTTTGTTGTGTAAGCCACTCCATTGGTTACAGTAGCCCCATGGAACCGATACAGAGACTAAGGAGGAGCAAAAGACACAGATTGGCTCATAACTCTCAGTCGTTAATGAAGGGCAAACTGTCCTCTCAAAACTAGTGAGATGGCAGAGAAATGCCAGAATATTTTAAAGCTGTTCCATTCACAATATTAAATATATTTTAAAAAGCCACCTGGGACTAAAAGTTATGCATTATGATTTGTTAAATTCACTTAATGACCAAAAATTGATTTCACCGTGTTATATGGTTATTCAACAAATGGATATTTAGCCTCTGTGACATGCTATGTTCAGTAAGATAGTGGTCAAAAGTTTGGGCTGTCAGCTGAGAGTAAGGACCACAATTTAGAATGTAGATTTTGGAAAATATGCTGCCCTCATTAGGTATCAATGTCCTCCTCAACTCCCCCAGTGAGAGGCGATAAATAAGATTACAGTGGTAACATATTTAGTAGATTGCATGTTTCACAGCAAGCACGCTGTAATGGAGCTGTACAATTATTATTGTTGTTATTTTATTATTTTTTGTTAGGGTGGGGAGATGTGGGCTCCTGCCTTCCTCATGCCTGTGAGATGTGTTGGCAAATTCTGGCTATGTTCCCCGGCCCCTCATTGCTGGATTTTGATAGGGCATGAAGATCAGATGGCCACGATTAGTTCTTTGGCTTTCATTGCAGATTATCTATTAAGTAGCAGTCTCCTCAGCCACTGAGGCATATGGTCAGCACTTCCAGGGCTTAAAATAAATCTGCATTTTAACATGTGGGATTTTATTATGCAAAAGAGGGCCCACATGGGGTCTAACCTTGTTATTATGCTGCACACGTCTACTTGTACATTCAGAATGGAATAGTACATTAGGCCCCAGGCCTTCCATTTTATGACATTGCATAGATATTCTGGGTGAGGGCATCCTAGGAAGTAGCATGAGCCCTGAACTGTGGAGGGTGAAGGAAAGAAGAGAAGGGAAAAGAGTAATTTTCCCTTTCTCCTTTTTCAGACCAATGTTTTGTTTTGTTTTTGTCTTAATTTAATTTAATTTAATTTAATTTAAATTTTATTATTATTTTATTTTATGTTTATAGTATAATTTATTGTCAAACTGGCTTACATACAATATCCAGTGCTCATCAGATATTTATGTAGAACCCGCTATACACCACCTGTTTCCCCAAGTACTTGGTTGGGGTGAGGGTGATCAAGATGGTACAGCTGTGGATGCAAGAATTACCTCTTCATGCTGATTAGAAAACACACACCCCTTTCTCCTGGGTGGTGTGCTGTCTCAGGACCCCCACCATTTGGAGTGGAGTGTGAAATGGATTTCAAATTCCACCCTTTTGACTAAGTGCCGTTGCACCAGGCACACAATTAAGGCAATGAAATGGACAATTAGTAAAGAGCATACCCAGCAGATAACAAACAAGGTGACTAATTCTAATGGCCTGAGGGCAGCTGGATTTGGGAGGGGTGTGTGTATCCCAGAGAAGTTTGTTAAATTTCATTCTGTACCCTTGAACTATACATTGGCTGTTTCTTATGTGAATGGGCAAAAAGTAATTGTTTATGCAGAATTTGACTGAGCAAATACCTCAGGTTTTTACATGTTAACACTAGCCATTCTTTGTTCTAAGATTTTTGACAAATATTACTATTCTAGGATCTAAATTCAAGAGATTAATGGCAAATAAGAGATGGCTTTATAGAAATTAGCTCAAGTGTATCTTGTATTAATAGAACTTGTTTGAGTCTTCTAAATGAGGGGTATCTTTTCAGATATGTCATGTGACTTCAGTTAAATAAATAGCACAAAGGTAAAAATAATAGAATCAAGCAGAAAAATTTAGGCTCTGGAGATTGAAAGAATTGAATTTGGATTCTAATTCCAGTTACTCCACCTACTTGTTTTGTTACCAAGGGCAAATTACTAGGTTTTAATAGGGCTCATTATAATATGTCATTATTTGGTCACTGTAACAGGTAAGCAGGGTAATATAAGTAAAGCATTAAGCACAGCCCAGCACCTAGTAAATATTTAATAAGTAGGCTCAGTTGTAGTTGATGCTGCTGGTACTTTATAAAATTCACAAGGATTCGCAACATGTACACCAGCATTAGTCAGGACAGTTGGCTTTCCATTTATCTACACAGAGAGAGAGGTGTCCATAAAGCCATTATTTTGTGCATGCACAATTGAGAGCATATTTACTTCTGCGGCATCGTGCAAATAACATTGGCTAACACGTATATGACTGTGGACTTCCTAGTAACTACCTCACAGCATCCTTATCATAATCTTGTGGACGGATTTTATTATAACTGTTTTGCAGATGACAAACTGAGGCCCAAAGATGAGCCTGCATAGCTCTTAAGCTGCAGAGGCACAATTTCAATCCAGGCCATCTGCCCTGGCTTTGTGTTTGCAACATCAATGATATTCTGAAGTTTAGTGATAAACAGGCTAATGTGTATATCCAACAGCACACATAGACACTGCAACACACAGGGATGTGTGCGTGTGCATGTGTTATTTGCCTGAAACAGCTAATGCATGAAGACTTTGTAGGATATTTTTTTTCCCGATTCTTCCCTTGAGGTCTGTAGCTGTGCTTATACTTTTCTGCTTGTGGTTCCCTTTTCCGTAGCAGGCTAGTTGAATTATAAGGACATCATATGCCCAATGAGATACTCGACTGAGCCTCTCTCTGTTGCCCAGCAATGGATGATTGCTTCACGTTGCTTGAGGTTATGCTTCAGCACATCCTTAGGCATTATTCTCCTTGTTTGCTTCCTCTCTCCCCACTCAAGTTATTTGTACAGTGGCTCTGAATCCAATTATGTGTCATCAAGTGGCAGAAGGATGGCATTAATATGAATTAACTGTATTCTGCAAGCTCTTTGGTGATCTTTGGCCTTCAGTGCTAAATAAAGTGATATATCAGTTAAAATGTGTGCCTGGCTGCATTAACAGAAATCTGACCATTGTAGCTTCACCCAATAGACATTTATTTTTCTCCCGTATCAGGAAGGGTAGGGATACCCTGTCAAATATTAGTGCAGCGATTCTGAAATCCTCAGTGTCCCCGGTTCCTTAGGTCTCTCCGCACTGCCATCCTTTGTTCATGTCCTTTCTAGTGTATACCTCAAAGCCACAGAATAGCTGCTCCATCTCCTAACTCACAACTTCATTCCAGTTGGCAAATCCTCTTATATCTTTTGGACAGGATTATACTGCAAGGGACAGTGGATCAGTGGGCCTGGCACCCTGCTCCCCTGAACAGAATCCATATTGTGTTAGTAAGAAGCGTCAGTGTAAAGTAGGCCGGTGTCAGGGACTGCCATAACTGAAAACTCACACTGCAGAAGTGAGTCACTGTTCAGGCAGATGTGATATCGAAGCAACTTATTTGTCCAAAATGTCTCCGATGGGTCTAGAGGATTAGAGATTGGTGAGAAGTATGACTCTGTTTCCTTATGAAAGCCTACAACTGCCTGGCTCAGTCAGTAGAACATGCAACTCTTGATCTCGGGATTGTGAGTTCGAGCTCCACACTAGATGTAGCAATTACTTTAAAAATACAAAAATAAATAGATAGATTAGATAGATAGATGGATGGAAGGGAGGGAGGGAGGGAGGGAGGAAGGGAGGAAGGAAGGAAGGAAGGAAGGAAGGAAGGAAGGAAGGAAGGAAAGGAGGAAGGAAAGAACTCACCACCCAGATTAGATGGATAGGCGAGCAAATAACTACAAGGTGCTATGATAGAGACATACCCATTGAAGTATTGAGATATCAGTGGTAAGGCCAAAGTTTGCAAACTTTAATTCTGGGTAGTATGAAGAGGAATATGAATGACTAATGGTAATGATAATGACTGGCTTTTCTTGCATATTAGCTGTCAGGCATTTTAAACACATATCTATTAATCAAACCAACCTGATATCTTTCTATCCCCCTACTTACAGACAAGTTATGTGAAGCAAAATGAAGTGGGATAACTTTCCCAAGGTTGAATAGCCAGTAAATCAGGGAGATGGAATGGAAATTCAGACAGTCTACCACCATAGCCCTCTTAATTTGCACTCAATACCGAGGATGCTGAGAATACTTCATTTCGCTATTTGCTGTGTTGTTGCTTTAAAAAATAATACAGAGAGGTGCCTGGGTGGCTCAGTTAGTTACATGTCCGACTCTGGTTCAGGATGTGACCTCACAGTTAATGGCTTCAAGCCCTGTGTCTGGCTCTGTACTCACAGCTCAGAGCCTGGAGCTGGCTTCAGATTCTGTATCTCTCTGCCCCTCCCCTGCTCAAGCTCTGTATGTCTCTGTCTCAAAAATAATTAATAAACACTAATAGAGAAATTTCTTTGGATATTTTCAATGCTATAGAACCCTTGACTATTTCAGCATTCATCATATTTCACAAATTGACTTACCCAGGATTGACAGACTTTACCTTGGTCACCCAATAGCACAGAAAGACACTGTGCTAGAATGTTTTTGGTTAGGGAATGGTAAATGACAGATATTCATATTTGTCTAAATATTATGAAATGGAACAATTTTGACTATGCCTTTCCTTTTTCAAAATATCCCATTTTAATCCCTAACCTTAATGAAGATTTAGTCATCATTTACCTGTATTTTCAGAGATGCCCTCTTGCTGCCCTTCTGGACAGCCCTCCAGGAGATAACGGCTTACCTGTCTTGGCTCAGGTTTTGGTTTTGTTATGTTCTCGTCAAAACTTTATGTGGTAGACAGAATTCTAAGATGACAACCTCCCCACCCCCAGAGACCCACATCCTTGTATAACACCTTCCCACTGACTCTGGGAAGGATCTGTGATGATCATGTCATATTACAGCATCACTCCCATAATTAGATTTTGTGATTTGGGACAGTTAACTTTAAGAAAGGAGACTATGCTCAGTAGACCTGACCTAATCAGACTAGCCTTTAAAAGGGCAAGGTTCTTCCTGGCAACAGAGTTTCAAACTGAGAAAGGAATTTAACAGAAGGGAGGTTCTCTATTGGTAGCTTTGCAGATAGAGGAAGGGGCACAAGGAAAGGAACTGTGGGTACTTTGAAGGACCTGGGAATGGCCCCATGTTGACAGCCAGCAAAGGAATAGGGACCTCAGTCTTACAACTGCAAGGAATTAAATTCTGCTATAAACAAATGAGTTGCATAAGGACCCTAAGTTCCAGATGAGAAGAGAGCCTAGTTGGATCTGTAAAGTTGAACCCATGAGACTGTCAGCAGAGAACTCAGTTATTCTGTCCCTGGACTCCTGACCAGTGGAAACAGAGATGATAAATCCATGGTGTTTCAAGCTACTAAGTTTTAGAGAATTTATCATGCATCCCTAGGTGGCTAATGCACCTTGTCACTGATTCCAAATATCTAATACTTCTTCCTTGAGCTCAAACGTGTGTAAGTAAAGTCACGAAGGTCATTTAGTGAGTACTAGAATGTGTTTGGCCCAAACTATACTAGAGGTATTACCATCATGGTGAGGAATATGTGACCCAATATCATAGGAATAAGTGTGCTGATTTTTGTTACTTTACAGTGTGTACTGGAAAGATTTTACCAGTGTCCTCTCACGTGCCTACCTCTTAACACCCCCTACTGTGAGTGCCACAAAAATAAAAATAAACACCATAGGATACACTGATTAGAAGTCACAGTTCAGTGGAACAAGGACAGAGTCCTAGGTGAAATAAAATTTTAAAAAAATACAAAATTAGTAGACCAAGCACTAAGGGTTTTCCGCATAGTGAGAAACACAATTTGATGCCCCTTTTCTTGCTGAGTAAGGTAGAGACCCTGTGGATTGGGCTAGGAAGGAAATGCCTTTTCTGTTGGTTTCTGATTCATGGAGTACTCTAGCAGTCCTTTTAGTTTTCATTAATATATGAAGATTGAATTCAAGGTTAAAACATAGTAGGCATCATTTGTCCAGAACACACAGTGGTTCTGCATGGGGCTAGAAAGGCTAAAGATCTGTGGTTGTATGCATTTCTTTGTAACTGTTTGCGAAGCTGGAATGAGGCACCTGCCTGTGATAAAATATGACCCTCCTTCACTCTTGTAAATTGCTCTTGCCCATTCACATTTAGAGGTCATTAATCTTGTTTCCCTTTATGGATGGACATTCAGCACATTCCCCCACAATTGATTCAGCTCTCAAGTTCAGAGTGGTATAAAAAATTCACCAAGTGCAGTTGGAGAAAAATGTCACATTACAAGTGTCCCAATAAGAAGGGCTATCTTTATCTTCCCTGCAGAAAAACATAGGCATTTCCATAAGGGCCTGTGAAAGGATTGAAGGAACGAGACAAAAATAGGCAACCAGTAATCATAAATTTTTCACCTGGAAAGGACTTGTTAAGTCCTCCACAGTATAGGAATCCCCTTTGCACTACTGATAAGGAAACAGTCCTGTAACATATGATTGAAAACATCCTGAATGTAGGGAAACTAGCTTATATGACATTCCATTCTTTTCATGATCCTTTTACCACCCAAGACAGATGCTTACTTTGAACATATATTACATTGCAATTATGATACTTAGTTATATTTCTTTCTGATTTTCGTATCTTCCTCAAGTTCTCAGTATGTAGTAAAATACACTGAATGTTTGTAGATATTTAGCATATTTTTGTTGAATGCAAATTTCTAGTATATTCTGGCTCCAGTGATGACAATTCTAGATACTGTCTACTTATCATTCACATGACTATAAAAAGATAGTGAAAAATTAGCACAGTGCATGTGGCTAAGGTACTAATATTCTTTGTATGATTTTTCTTTTCTGATGCTTTTCCTCCAGACCATTGACATACCACTTGACAATTATGTCTCCGGTATACTGGATGGCTATTCAGAAATAAATGTGAGTTAAAGCAGCTGGTCACCTAGAATCAAAAGTGCTTCAGACTTAAATGTAAGATATAAAGTCAGGAGGGGAGAGAGGGAGGCTTCAACCTCCTGTTCTTTATCTTCCATTTAAGTTGGTTGAGAACGTTAAGCTATTATCAAGTCAATACTGAACAAAACCTAGAGTACATTAATTACAACAAATATAACATTCCATAAAGTGTTTAATCAGGAGGAAGGAAGTATATGTCATTGAGCAAACACAAGGGGATTTAAAATAACATCATAATCAAATGAATAAATATTTGATTTTCTGTCATGTGCAGGCTCTATTCTCACTGGTGTACATGGAAAATAAATCTGGTGTATATGACAGTTCCCCTCTCCAGACGACCTTACTTTGCTACTACAGTCAGGACAATGCACGATTACATTATTTCCTTTAGAAATGATCTATATGTCAACTGCAGTGTTGACAAACAATTTTTCAACCTGTTTCTGTGGTCTACTAAATTTGTCTCTGATCACTACCCTTCATGTTTGAAATTGATGTGAACTCCTGGATGAACAGAAGTTGGGAATGTGGAAGGTGTGTCTGATGGTAATTTCCACTTGAGACAAGGTATATCCGTGTTTGTAAACTGCATCTCCTGTAATTTATGAGTAGAGGACTTCTTACACAGTTTCTCAAGAGCCCCACACAACTTTAGAATCTTAGCTCTTGGAAATGTAGAATATTTATACCAGGTCTTTCCACTTCTCTGCATATTTAAATTTTCATTTTACATAATAATTGATGACATGGGATACATAAAAGTTGAGATACATCATAGACCTAGGCCTTGGGCTGAAATGTGAAAAAGAGATTTTTAGTCTATACTCTGTATAGGGGAAGATGGGAGGAGCGATGAATATGTGGGAGGAAGATTTGGGAAACTCAGGACTAAAATTGAAATCTCAGAGAGGAATTTGACTAATTGTTCTTTTCTGTGTTGGGCACTGCGAGCTCAGTTTTCCTCTTTCGGTAAATTTTTCAGCCAACTGTCCACTTGGAGAAAGAAAATAAAATGAGGATTATGGTCAAATATAGGAAGAGAGTAAAGGTCTATGGAAGTTGCCCAAACTTACCCTCCGCCCCCCATAAGCAATCATATTTGTCTCATATTTGGATCAGAATAGGAGAAAAAGATTGAAAAAATTAGGTATTTATGATAATCCTAATTTTAGAGAAAAAACATTAGGGGAAACAATTTCCCTCAAGAATTCTGAGAACATTTATGTGTACTATCATTCTTATAAAAAAGTATGTGTGTGTATTATGTTTGCTGTAAGGTTAGCAAATATGACATTATGGCTCATTAACATATATTTTTTAAATTTAAGTTCAAGTTAGTTACCGTACAATGTAGTCTTGGCTTCAGGAGTAGATCCCAGTGATTTGTCTCTTACATATGACACCCAGTGCTCATCCCGAGAAGTGCCCTCCTTAATGCCCATAACCCATTTAACTCATTCCTCCCACCCTCCCTCCAGCAACCCTCAGTTTTATTCTTTGTATTTAAGAGTCTCTTACAGCTTGCCACCCTCTCTGTTTTTATCTTATTTTTCCTTTCCTTCCCTTATGTTCATCTGTTGAGTTTCTCAAATTCCACATATGAGTGAAACCATATGATACCTGTCTTTCTCTGGCTGACTTATTTCACTTAGCATAAGACCCTCTGGTTCCATCCATGTTGTTGCAAATAATTAAGATATATTTTAAATGGGGCTTAAAGAGAATGAGATTGAAAGTGTTAATAATAAATATATATTTTTAAAAAAGTGAAATTGAATTTTTGTTTTAGAATATAATTCACAATTCATCTTGAAATCAGTAGTATTGTCTTGTTTATTTTTCCTTAACTTCCAAACTCTTTTGATTTTAAAGAAATAGGAATGAGTAAAAGGAATCAGAAGAAAATGAAATTATAAATCTGACCTTTATTGTCTCATGTGAGCTGGTGCCTTCTGAAGAATGATTCTTTAATTCACCATTCAGTGAGAGAATAAAGTTGTTCATGGTTAATGCAGTGGGTAATAGAATGGTGATTGATTTATCATAGTTTTAATCCATGACATGTGTTAAATAACGTGCTATCCAGTGCTAGAGGGAGTATCGTGCAAAGCGAGTGGGGGCTGCCACAGCTGACTGCCAGAGAGCCCATCACATATCACGTCCCCATGCATGTCCCATGCTCTTGTACTTAGTCTGTTATGGGGCCCAGGGCTGCATACCTGGGTTCTTCAGTGGCTGTTGGATTGCAATGTTAGTACAACAATGTTTGAGAACTATTTATTTCTTTAAAATAGTGTAGAAAAGAACATCTGATCACCAATCAAAATTTATGTTCAGCGATTATTCCTACAGTTATTCAATATAGGGATTTACTATCTCTACTCTCATAATCCTACAGCTTTACTGTGTGCTTCCTATTTCTTCTTACTTGGGCCAACCAGGACAACAACATCAAGTCATTAATGAGAGGAACAGGGCCAGTGAGGAATTGGGCATATCTGGGGTAGGGGAGCACATTTAATAGGATAGCAAGAAAGAGATGAGATTGGGTAAGGCTGGTGTGGGCAGTGGGAGCTAGAGAGTCTGCCCAGTCAATTGGAGTTCAGTTTGGCATGGGCAGCATTGTAGAGCCCATGATACATTTAGGGTCTGCTATGCACAAGGCCCTTGGGGAGTTCTGATGTAGTCTTTACTCTGTAAGATATTAACATCAGGATGGATAAATTAAGACAAATAGCAGAATAGGGTGATAAACGTAGTGATGTGAAAATTGCTCATTACAATTCAAATGAGAGGATTTGGCTATAGGAATGAGAAAAAGTTTCATGGAGTAGGTGAGATTTGGCACATTCCTGGAGACTGGATGATATTGGAACAAATAAGAAAGGACATCTGAGGTGGTGTGTACATTGACAGCAAAGACAGAAGAGTTTTAATGCAAAATGTGTGATCAGATTATCTGAGTTAGTCATCTAATCACATAGTCCTCTGCTCTTACTTTAGTACTCGGATACAATGACTTACTAGTTGTGGTCTTTACTACCCACAGCAGGAGGAGGCAGACTCTGTTTTTGAAGAAGGCATGGTGGGTCTCAACTGGGCAGGGCGTCCCAGGCAGATGTGAAGTAGTAGAGACCGGCCCCGGGACTTTGTTCAGGAACTGAGGATAGCGTGGGGTACAAGGCACGTACGAGGTCTCAGAACACAAGCTGTCCCAAGTAAAAACATAACTAGAATAGGTCTGCTGATCCAAACCAGGGAGCTGGTGGGCTCTGTTCATGATTCTAACTAGCTTTCTGTGGGCACATTGACATTTCAAGGTTTTTGTAACAAGAGGAAAGTGCACTAGTATCTCAGACACTGGATCTTCTCTTTTCATTGAGTAACATCATCAAGTATTTTTCCATTTGGGTTCTACTTTTTAGAATCTATATGACTTTGGCATTGAATTTGATGGTCAAATGGCATTTCTTAAGAGAGGATAATAACTATGTATACCTTCTAAAGAAACTTTTAGTCACTTAAAACGGTGGTTAAGGACACAAACTTAGGAACTACTTACCAGTTTGATTTTCAGTTCTACTGTTTATTAAGGTGTGCCTCTGGCAATTCGTTTAATTTGTTTAACTTCTCTGTCTCAGCTTACTCATCTACAAAATAGGGTCAATAATGGTACAACCTTATGGGGTTATCTTGAGGATTAAATGATTATTTTTAACATACTTAAAACACTTCCTGGTTTATAGGAAACCTGAGCGCTTACTTTGTAAAAAATAAAATATTTCATAATTATTAATTATTATGACTTTAAACTAAAGAAGATAATACAGTATTGTCATATAGTAACATTCAATAAGAATTTGTTCTGGTACGGGGCCCCTGGGTGGCTTAGTCGGTTGAACGTCCAACTTCAGCTCAGGTCATGATCTCATGGTTCATGGATTCAAGCCCTGTGTCAGGCTCTGTGGTGACAGCTCAGAGCCTGGAGCCTCCTTCAGATTCGGTGTCTCCCCCTCTCTTTGCCTCTCCTCTGCTCATGCTCCGTCTCTCTCAAAAATAAATAAACATTAAAAAAAAGAATTAGCTCTGGTACTCTGGGATAATTTTACTATTTAACTCAAATATTCTCTGAGTCCAGTTTCAGGAAACTATTAGAAAATTATTACAAATTAAGGAACTTAACAAAATTAATTAACTAGACCAATTTGTATATGAACTTAGTATTTTTATTTCTGGAATCTTAAGGTGCTTTAAGGGACTATAAATCAAAATTCAAAAATCAAAATAAAGTCTTCTACAAAGTAATTATAACATTTTAATGACCAGAATGAAATAAAGCTGAAACAAAAGACCTAAGACCCAAATAGATTACTAAATCTGCCAGGACAACTGTGAGAGAATTTATAAGATCAACTCAGGATTTCAGAGGACACTGAAATGCCCACAGGAAGCCTGGGCCTTATTGTAGTAACCACAACGCGCAAAGAGGGTGTTAGATCAGGGGAGTTTTGAATGGGGAAATACCTTCTCAGTGTTTCCCAATTTTACCCGCAGTAACTCCCTTAGCTTTCAGATGAGAAAATCAGAGCTTAGAAATAGGAAGTCTTAAGGTCATAAAATTATCTTAAATCCAGGCCGTGCTCCTCCTAGTGTGCATCCCTACCCACTAAACCGCAGTGTGCCTGCTATCAATCTAGTTTCTTTAGCATTTAGTCCATCGTGCCATTCGATAATATGGGTTGGTTGAGTGTTATCTAACTTTGTCCCGTTAGAATTCCCTAATCCTTTCTCTCCAAAAGTAATATTAGATTTGACTTGTGATTTATCAGGTAGAAGTTTATCCTGGTTATGTATTTGCTGTTCTAGAATCCAGAGTGACTCTGGACATCTGTAGATAGTAATTTTCATTGCATATGTTCATTTAGTTCATGGAGATGCTGGAAATCGAAAGATTGGAGCATTCAATAATTCTTCCAAGATTTTGTTTGATTTTAATTAAAAAACAGAGAAAAAAGGGGTGCCTGGGTATTTTGGTGGTTCAGCATCTGACTCTTAATTTTAGCTCAGGTTGTGATCTTGCAGTTTGTGAGTTTGTGCCCCGCATCTGGCTTCACGCTGTTAGTGAGGAGCCTGCTTGGGTTTCTCTCTCTCCCTGCCCTTCCCACCTGTGCAATGCTCTCTCTCCCAAAATAAATAAACTTAAAATAAGATTAAAAAATAAAATTAAATTTAATTAAATTTAAAAAAAAGCAGGAAGGGTACCCGTGGTGACCCACATAGACATCTTAGAAGTCTCTTTTTTGATATACATTTGACCTTTGAACAATATGGGCATGGGGCACCAACTCCCTTTGCAGTGGAAAATCAACATACAGATTTAACTCTCCAAAAACAACTACTTAAGTTCCACATGAGTGAAATCACATAGTATTTGTCTTTCTCTGACTCAGTTCACTTAGCATTATACCTGTAGAGCTATCCATGTTGTTACAAATGAAAAAAAATCTCACTCGTATTTATGGCTGAGTAATATTCCATATGTATATCACATAGGTATAATTTAAGAAACAAAACAAATGGACAAAGGAAATTAGGGATGAACCAAATAACAGACTCTTAACTATAGAGACCAAATGGATGGTTACCAGGGGGAGGTGGGTCAGGGAATGAGTGAAGTAGGTTAAGTATACTAACTAAACAGTATACTAACTAAACTAATATAACACTGTATTCTAATAGTACTGGAAGAAAAAAAAAATTAAAAAAACTCCTTAACTACTAGTAGACTACTGTTGACTAGAAGGATTATTGATAATATAAAAGGTTGATTAACACATATTTTGTATGATATGTACAAATTATGAATAATATATGTTGCATTCTTATAAGAATATAGTATGTCATATATATAAAATATGCTATATTCTTATAGTAAAGTAAACTAGAGAAGAGAAAATTTTATTAAAAAATCACAAGGTAGAGAAGATACATTTACACTACTGTAGTGTACTTATTGAAAAAAAAATATTTGTAGACCTGCAGAGTTCAAACTCATGTCGTTTTAGGATCAACTGTATATAATTAGAAAAAAAACAAAACAAACCATCTAAGGCTTAATGAATAAACCACTGAGAATTGGGGGACATGTATTAGTCAGGGATCTCCAGAGAAGCATGGCCCCACTGCCATTCTTCATTTGCTGTGACATGGGTTCTGTGATGAGAAATGTGCTGTGTGGAATACCATGTCGTATTGGAAGTGGTCCATTATAATCAAGCTGCCCCCAGGTGACTGGCTGATCACCTCAAGGAATGGTGCCATACTGGGGACTCAGTGTCAGTCTCTACTGCTGGCAGATGGGGCATATAGCCGCGGCCATGGCAAGATAGGCCTTGTGAAAGGAGGTCCATGTTGCTACACCTTTGCAAAACCTTCATCCCTGTCTCCATGGCCACTTTGTTCATGAATCCTGTATGATAGTGGTCAGTGGGGAGAGCAGGACTGATATCCACAGAATGGGTCATCCTATCCATTTATTAAAATCATCCTGCTTCCTATCCCTTTGGTGAACATTCGAGTAGGACACAAATATCTTCACACTTCTTACCCACTCATGGAAGTCTATACACATGCCTCATCCCCTGACTCTTTGTCCTCAATATTCCAATCATGTTCCTTTTAAGTCCCTGATTGTCTAGCCAAATGATTAGTCACAAGCCATGACTCAGTATGTAGTTGTACATCTGGCCATTGCTTCCTCCATGCAAAATGAACAACCAGGTGCACTGCTCCAAGTTCTGCTAGTTGGGAAGGATTCCCTCACCCCTGTTATTCAGGGATGTTTCCCAAAAGGGCCGTGGTGCTGCACCCGCCTACTTTTGGTTGGTTGCTACGTATTGTGCAGAATCACTTGTAAACCAGGCCTAAGTTTTCTCTGTGAACTGGTCACAAGACTCCCATTAAGGTTACATGTGAAGGCTGGGAGAAAGAAGGGGGCACAACAGGAATGGGGACCATGGGCATTTGGGTCACTTGTTCACTTAACTTACTTGTATCTTTAGGGCCTGCGTAAGCCCGATCATACATACATTGCTTTTATTGAATGATCACGTGCTGCTGTGCCTGCCCAACTTTGTGGCTCAGTTTTGGGGGTGTTATTAACCCAGATAACACTCAGATCACGACAGGCAGTCCAGGTCTCATGATAACTTGGTGGCCCATGGATAAGCGTTGAGTCTTTACTAAGGTCCAGTAGTAGCAAGTCAAAAGCTATTTATCCAAAGAAGAGGGCAGTCATCTGCAAAGGATAGCAGGGCTTTGATCTAAAATCCTAAGGACCTGTGTGGCAGTGTAGCTATAGGGCCTGTCACCAACTCCAAACATTCCCTATCTGCCGCTGATACTTTAAACATCATTGAATCTGCTGGGTCATATCGCCCAAGTGGCAGAGCAGCTGCCCAAACCTGTGACAACCTTCTTTTGTTCTGGCCCCCACTCAAAACTACGAGTGTTTGGATCATTCAGTAAACAGGCCAGAGTAACACACCCAAATCAGGAATATGCTGCCTCCAAAACCCAGAGGTCCAGTAGGCAGACATTCTAGATTCATTGTTACAGTTCAGGAAATTAGATCTGTAGTAGTTTGGTTGGATTGTTGAAACATGGACCAAAAAGTGGCCCATAGAAAACTTAAAATGCTAGAGCAGTTCTGGTAAACAATAAAGAAGATTCAGAAGTTTGGGAAGCTTGACATTCTATAATGGATTTGTCAGTTAATATCTGCTAACCCAACCTACAAGGGTCCAGAGGACACACCTTTCACCATGACTTTGAGAAATAAATTTGTGAGGGAAGACACCAGCAACCTTGAAGAGCTTTCTGATCACTTTTCTCCGTAGGGCAACTGCTCTTACTGAATTAGGAAAACAAAATGGCACTGGGTGTAATCAGATCCTGAGGTGGCAAGGGCAAAGTGGAGGCACTCAATGGCCCAAGGTAAGATGGGTGCGGTTACTGTAGTGGTAGGTAGAGTCTTGTAGTAATCAGAGTAGTCTGGCTCACAGAGACCTCTGGCATTGGCTCATTGATCATGGTGTTTCTAAAGGTTAAAATATGGGATGCCTACTAAATTCTTACTTGATCTGTGTAAAGAAAAGCTTTTTAGGCCATGTGAACAAAAGTCTAACTTGAATCATACAGTCACAGTCCCTCAATCAATCCTCAGATTTGAGCCAGTTTTCATGCTCAGAGCCCCTTGAATGAAGGTGAGGCCAGTCCCCTCATGAAAGGACCTTGTCATACTACCAAACATTTTTTTGTTAATCTTTTCCCATCCTTTCCCAAAGTGAATTTTGATCTTTTACCAAGGTAACCGCAATGGAGAATAAGAAATATTCAGGCCTTTCAGGGATTACTGGACACTGGCTCTGAATTACTGGACACTGCTGTTAATTCCAGGAGGCCCAGAAAGTCACTGTGGTCCACCAGAGCAGGGGCTTATGAAGGTCAGATGATGAATGTAATATTCACTCAGGTGTGTCTCACAGTGGGTACAAGAGTCCTGGAACCCCTCCTGTGGTTATTTCCCCAGGTCCAAAATCCACAATGGGAGCAGGCATATTTAGCAACTGGCAGCATTCCCAAATTGAATAAGAACTTAACGCTCTGCTTAACCCTCAAAGAACCCATGAATTAAAGAATGAGGCATTTTCTCATCTATGTACAATGGAGTAAGTATTTTTTTAATGTTTATTTTTCAGAGGTAGGGGAGAGAGAGTGAGAGAGAGAGAGTGAGCAGGGTAGGGGGCAGAGAGAGTGGGAGACAATCTGAAACAGGCCCCAGGCTCTCTGAGCCATCAGCACAGAGCCTGATGTGGAGCTTGAATCCAGGGACTGCGAGATCATGACCTGAGCCGAAGTTGGATGCTTAACTGACTGAGCCACCCAGGTGCCCCATATTTTCAAGTGTTTTTAATTCTGAAATTCATCATAAAATTTTCTAAAATGTGGTTATATTATCTTTGAAACAAGAAGAAATTTTATTTGTAGTTTATCAATATTCTCATCAGATCGATGTTTCCTCCTTTAAAGTTTTGTCTAGTTAATGAAGGAGAACTCTAGAGTTTTGAGATATAATTAACAAGTTTTTGATGGAAAGGTAATCAATTCTTCTCAAAATTAGTGAATGACACAGATTGCCTCTTTTCACTGACAATTATATATATTTGTTGATTCTCAATTTCTTAGGAGTTTTCTGTCCTATTGTTGTGGTTCAATTTTATCATTGCCATTTTGCAGCTCTGTAATTAGTTTTGCTGGTAGTTTTCTTCAGTTGAATAGTTAAATGTGATTTGAACTTAATATGATTAAGTCTAATGGATTGCATTTCCTGCTGCCTTCATTTGATTGGCAATGTAGAGAAATAGAAACAAATGCAGTTGAGGAAAGAATTCAAACCATCATTTCATATCCTGGAAAATCTCAGCATCTAAATCTTCTTACTTTCTCATTTCTTGGCAATACTTCTATCAAGGACTTCAAATTCAATTCCTAATTTATATCATTTTTTACCCAATCAGCAGAATAATTTATATTAGTGGCCCAGCAAACCCCATAAAATTATTCTTTCCCTTTTTTGTTTCTTAAAAAGATAATCCTTCACTTAACCAGTACATCAGTAAATTTAGGTTATTTTAAGAAAAAAATGTTATCAGAACTGCATATGCCGAATACCTCAGAAGTTCTTGCTTCGTTGGCTCTACTATCACAGTGACTTATTTTCCTTGTGTCAAAAGAGTCTCTCACGAAAGGATCCTTCTTTCAAGACTGGTGAAATTTGGGGGGTTGGTTAAGCATCCGACTTCGGCTCAGGTCATGATCTCATGGTTTGTGAGTTCGAGCCCTGCATCAGGCTCTGTGCTGACAGCTCAGAGTCTGGAGCCTGTTTTGGATTCTGTGCCTCCCTTTCTCTGTCATTTCTCTGCTCACTCTCTGTCTTTCAAAAATAAGTAAACATTAAAAAGAATAAAAATTAAAAGAAAAAAAAGACTGGCAAAATTTTCTGTCTCACAAGTACACACAATCAGACGTCCTGGGCCATAACACAATAAATATGTGCATTTAGATGAGAGTTGTTTTTTGTTTTTTTTTTATGAAATATACAGAATTCCTTCCAGCAGATCTGTTTGGCTGTCATAGCCTCAGTTACAACAAACTAGAACAGAGTTTCCAAAATCCGGAAGGCAGAAATTGAAATCTCTGGTGCCCGAGGAATGTCACTTTTCTGGGACTGTGCTTGTATTTGCAGGAGACTTTGCCAAGATCATGTTAGAATTTGCCTTGTAAGGGTAGACCTTTTACTACTGTAATAAAAATATGGCAACATTAGACATGGCAGGATGTTACTGCACTCTTTTTTAGTGTGGTTACACAATTTTCTATTTCCAAAGGATGCCTAACAAAATAACTGCAGCCAGAAAAAAAAAAAAAAAGTCATTGAACCTGAACTGTGCGTTGAATGCCATCTGTAACAGACCTAAATCTAGAGGGCATGTAGCATTGCTTCCCATTGCCTTTACCTCCACACTGACTGTCTCTAGAGTTGCTGATGAATTATCACTGGTCTTGATATGATCCTGGTTGGGGAATTTATTACAGAAGGATCATCAAGATAGATGCAGTTCTCTCTGAAAGCTCTTATATTCTTCTAGAAAGCATTTCCTTTGGCAACTGAAATGGACCTTTTAGTTTGGCTAAATTATGAGCATCTTTTGAACCTCCCAAGGCATTAATGTGTTATATCGTTTACTGTTTGGGGAACTTGATGAGAGGAGGAGGAGTAATGAAAGTCTGAATTTTACTGTGGTGGTTGTTTTGAATTTCAGTGTTTTTATTTTGTCCCCGAGTTATGTAGAGGCAAGAGCATGGCCATTCAAATTAGTAGGCGCTATGGAATGGTACTTGCAGGCTTGGGATTGGTGTCAGGCAGCCTCAGTTTGAATCATTGTTCAGCCTCTTATTATCTATGTGATGACAAGTTTTTAAACAAGTCTAAATTTCTGTCTTCTCATCTTTTAAGTGAGTAAAATGTCAGGACCTATTTTCAGTTATGGGGTGGATTTAATGAAACAGTCCATGGAAGTTGCTTGGCACGGCACTTGGCGTGTCATAAATCCATGGGAGCAATCAATTATGCTGTTTGAACCCCAGTGCCAGCAATTAATAGGTGGGTGACCTCACCCAAAGTATTTACTCTCATACCTGTTAGCTCATCTTTAAAATGAAAATAATGGGGCAGCTGTGGCTCAGTCTGTTGAGCGTTCAGCTTCGGCTCTGGTCATGATCTCACGTTTGTGAGTTCAAGTCCCACATTGGACTCTGTGCTGACAACTCAGAGCCTGGAACCTTCTTGAGATTCTGTGTGTCCCTCTCTCTTTCTGTCCTTTCCCACCTTGTTCTCTCTCTCTCTCTCTCTCTCTCAAAAATAAATAAACATTAACAAGTTTTAAAAAAATAAAATGAAGATAATGATGTCCCACCTGGAGAATTCTTGAGAAATAAAACTGGTAGGAGGGGCCAAATATTTGACATTTAGTAGTTCATCAGTAAATACTAGTTTTCTCCCCTCTTCACTGCCACTCACAGTAACAACAAAACAATAGCAACAACAAGTATTTAAATGCTTCCTAATTGTCAGTCACTATGTACCCTACATAAAGTCACTATATATTCTTGTAGTAAAGTAATATGAGTCAGTGGCATGAATTCATAATTTTGTCAAATTTCTGGATGCTGTGGCTTTGTGTGAAGTAATTTGTATCTTTTGTTTTGGACCCATGTGCAGTGGTTTCCATTAAATTATTTCTTATTTGCCCATCATGAAGAAATCAATTGTTTTCTCTTTGCTATCCAACTTCTGCTAGAAGAAAAAGTAAAATCTGATCTAAAGCTTTGACTGAAGCTTTATGCCTTTTCAAAGTTCTTAGGTGAACTTTCTACCTCTACAGAGGGAAGACTTTAGTAGACCCTGGAGTGTTTCAAAGAGAATGTCAGTATTACATCTCATTGTCTGCTGCTCAGCAGGAAAAATTGTGGACCCAACACCAGGTGTCTAAATACAACGTACAACATAAAGGTTTCATTTTCTAGTACTGCCTGGGTACCTGCAGCATTTTAAATAGGAAGAAAATATTAAATCTTTACGGATAAGCCATTTCTTTGAAGATTTTCAGGTAATAGTTTTAGAAAAATATTACTTTCTCATTTCTTGGCAATAGTTCTGTCAAGGACTTTGAATTCAAGCCCAAATTTATATCAGATTATTTTAAAACCCAATTAACCAAGAGCATAATGTGTTCAAAGAAGCACATTCTGATGATTGATTTCCTTGCGGCCTCCCTTCCTCTCCTGAACTCTAAGCTGTTGGTGTGGATGGAAAACAATGGACTGATTTAATGTATCTGGGCACTTAACACAGAACTTTAATAAGAATGTCAAGAATTGCCATTAGAAAGGATGCTGCCATTTATGTGTTCATTTCCCAAGAGCAGAAACTCTATTACAGTGATTTGAATAAGTTTCTATGGAGTACGGAAAGGCACTGGATTTCATGACCTGCTTGTTGGGGCAAGGGGCCAATTTGCCAGAGCGATTTATTTTAAAGTAATATTATATACGTGTTCTATATGGTGACAAAAGAAGATGAAATTTCAGATTACTGGTTTTCCCAGCTTCAGATCTCTTAGGTTTTAGGTTTTGAGAAGCTGAATGAAAGTGAATAAGATTTGTAACCTCGATTATTATGGGCCGTCCCGAAGCTTTGCTTTTATTTTTGGATATAGCATACACCAGTTACTGTTCTTATTAATTACCTTCAAAATGGGAATTAAGAATTTGCTACAAAAATGTGAGTTATTTCCAAGGCAATATGATACAGGGTTAATCACACTTGATTCAGTATTGGTAAATCGGGTCTTTACCATTTTGTGAATTGAGAGAAGTGATTTTACTCTCTGAGACCCTATACGTTTTTCCTACAAATAAGATAATTTCTTACAAATAAAGTAAGAAGAGCTCATGTCTCCTTAAGTTCTAAACTTCTAAAAATATGATTATTTTGTCTCCTTGAAGGTTTAGATTTATGTCACTTGAAGTTTTAAACTAAGTCTCACATTAATGAATGATTTGTGATAACTTTGCAGACTACATTTATATTTCTACGTTGTTTACTTATCACATTCACTGTGGCCTGTGGAAGTCACTTACCTTCCCCAAGTCTGTATAATCTCAAGGTAAAAATGAGAAATTTAAACACTATGGTACCTCGAGGTCCTTCCAGTTCTAATGTTTTGTTTCTCGTGTACCTTATTGAAATCAGATAAAATATAAGGTGTGTGGATCTCAGTAATATAGGAGAGACAAGGTCAGCAATAACATGGTATTTTCCCTAGAAAGAGTTTTTGGCTTCCCTTGAATGACACTTGTGACCTCTTAGTCCATTTGAGCTGCTATAAGAATACCATAGACTGAATGGCTATTTATGTTTCTGTTTTGTTTTGTTTTTGGATTTTTTTGCTATTTATTTATTTATTTATTTATTTATTTATTTATGAGAGAGAGAGAGACAGTGTGAGCAGGGGAGGGTCAGAGAGAGAGGGAGACACAGAATCTAAACAGGCTTCAGGCTCCGAGCTAGCTGTCAGCACAGAGCCCGACATGGGGCTCGAACCCATGAACCATGAGATCATGACCTGAGCCGAGTAATTGACTGAGCCACCCAGGCGCTCCGACTGGGTGGCTTTTAAACAACAGAAATTTATTTCCCAAAGTTCTGGCGGCTAATAATCCCAGATTGATGTGTCGCAGAGTCTGTGTCTGTCTGGTGAGAGCCTGCTTGTTGGTTCATAGACAACTATCTTCTCGCTATGGCCTAACATGGCCAAGAGGCAAGGGACCCGCCTGGCGGACTCTCTTTTCTGAGGGTACTGATCCCACTCAGAAGAACTTTACTCTCATAACCTAATTACCCCCAATAACTCTATCTCTGAATATCACCATGGGGAGAATGGGTTGCTAATATGAAGTTGAGGGGGACACATTCAGTCTATAACACATGGGATTTATGGAGCCATTAAAATTATGTTTAAAATGTTTTCTTATGTTCAGTTTTGGATAAAAGGATTCATAGCTTTCATAAGGATTTTGAGTACTACATAATGAATACAACTAGAGGCTTTTTCAGAAATCTAGTATAGTGGGTCTTAAATTAGGATCAGTGAAGAGTGAGGCGCTTAAACACTTTCAGGCAGTTCAAGAAATGAAATCTATTTTCGTGGTAACACTAAGATGGTATTTTTCTTTTTTATTTCCATTCATTAGTAAAAGCACAGTAGGGTGTTCCAGAAAATCATGGTGTATAATATCATAACAGATAAAATGCAGAAGTAGAGGTGAGAATTCAGTGTCTTTTATTAAACTAGACAGACATTAAAGATAGTTGCAAAAATGTAAAGCAGTGTCATTCTTTTCACTAAATTTTGCTTGTTTTGGAATTGAGCATGTAAAATTATTTTGAAATTGATAAATATGTTTTAAAAATATATTAAAGGTCATTAAAGGTTGAGGGAGTTTCTAGTGATAGTACCAAAATGGAGCAAGGCTGATATAAGATGGTATCAACCCTATTGAGAAATCATAATGGGACAGTAGATTGAAAGTGGCAACTCAAATGTTTTTTGAATGAGCAGATGGTAATGTCCAGATGATAGAAGACCACCTTTCATTTCATTAATTGACCCTCAAGGCAAAAGGTGTTTTTTGAAAATCAACTCTCACTTCATGGTGAGCAGATTGAAGGCACGGTTCCTCAGGAGTGAGGATCTTTGGAGGACTTTATTCTAAATGAAGCAACTCAAATGGCCCAGAAGGTGGGCACACAGAGACAGAGTTGAATTGGCTTGTCCTGCTCCAAGTAGGTGGTATGAGAGGAAGCAGTGAGGGGTTTTGCATAGAGTAGAACTGTGGGAATTGTTCAAAGAGATACTAATATTAGAGGAGTAGAAGTCAGTTTATGAAGTGTTTGTATAATATACTGCAGCCCATTTTCAGATTGGAGTCCTGGCTGTGATGATGCGGACCTGTCCAAGCCTGTATCTGTCATGCTAAGTTACTACTGACTTACGTTTTATATTAAAGAAGACAATAATTTATTTGCAAAGTGCCTGTTCAGTAGATCATCTTTTTAGCTAATGTTTACATAACTACTCTACCATTTTTAGTAAAAGTGTGCTATTTAAATAAATACAGAATTGGGCAGATACTGCTCTCAGAGGTGTTAAGAAAAGTGAATTGGGGGATTCTACTATGTATAGTTGAAGGGTATTATAGCAGCCTGTAGGTACGGCACAATCAAATATGTTTGTGAGTTTTTTGCTGCTGTCATTGTTAACGATATCAAAAACGAAATAAAAACATGGCCTATATTTCAATTATTAACTTTTTCTCCTATCTACTTTGCTTCAATCTAAAAATACTTATTTGTACTTAATGAGTGTTTACTATGATGCTGGTTTTATACTGGATCTAGAAATAGGAAGATAAATACAACAAAGCTCATGCCTTTGAGAGTCTCATGCTTTGGCAGGTGAAATATATACATGACCAATGAATATATAACTTGTAATATAAGCGATCAAGCAAGAATTGATAAGATACAGAAGTAGTATATTTACCTTCTTGAAGATAGCAGGGAAGGCTTCACAGGACAGTATTCCATCATGCTTTGAAGGCGGAGCAGGAAGTTGCCAAATGAGCAAGAGACCAAAGACATTTCAGAATGAGCAGGCTCCAGGCAAAAAAGACACGGGAGTTTGAAAAAGCATATTGTGCACAGGGGATTTGTTATTTCTGAAAGGTCAGTGTCAGGAGCATAGCAGGAGATGATACTCAGTACATTAGGTAGAAGCCAGAAACACCTTTCATGTCATGCCAAGAAGTTTGGACTCTTGCAAGTGCATGGAGCCTAGTAAGGAAGCAGATTGTTTATTGGATGAATGAAAGATTTTAAATAGGAAAGGTTTAGAGTCATGTTTGCTTATTTGTTTGCTTTTTAATCATTCTGTCTGCAGTGAGGAGAGAGGCTTGAGAGATAGCAGTAGGGAAATGATTGTAATAAACAGGATGCTTGATGATTTGAAATTAAAACTACAGAGTTGGGGGATGGAGAGATGAGATCAATGCTTGGCAGAGAGAAAGAAATCCGTAGAGGTTATGATGAAGATCTGGGTAATATGAAGACGGTGATGATGAAGAAGAGGTGAGCTCAAAAGGTATTTAAAGGAAAAATTTATCTTGCTAACATCAGAACATTAATAACTCTCACGTAGGACCTGCCCAGGAGTATGGTATGTGCTGTGCCAAACATCACCAAGAACAGAACAGAAATGTTCTCCAAATTCTTCATAGGTGTGCAGTTATTTCCAAATTTAAAGGATATTTTTAAAGTCACTCATGATCTCATCATTTACATTCATTTTTAACATCTCATTAAAGAACATATTAGCATTTTCCCCTAATTAAGATATGACAGCAAAATCCAGTAGTGCCCATGGCATATTCAAGCTAAGAACACTGGCAGTGAATTGGACTCTAGCAGAGCATCGAATAAGGATGTTTCACATCAAAGTGCCTACAGCTGAAAGCCTTCTGGTTGCTTTGACGGTGGTTAGTATTATTGCTTCCTTAAGGAGCCATAGAAGTAGACTAGTTAATTCCCCCAGATGGTTTCCTTGCACATTAGGCTTAGCGATGCAATATAACCAGTTACATCAATAAAGTTGATCATTGATTTATTCTTCTTTTGGGGTGCTTAAACTCCCAAGTCTCATTGTGACAACTGTTGATACAATCTGCCTTCCTTTAAAATAACCTCTCTTTCCAGCCCAGGCTACTCTGTAGTGCTCTGGGCACCAACCCACCTGAGAACACCAGTGGGTGTTAACACCGTGAATTAAAACCATGGTGGGGGTAAGTGGCCTTAAGGAAATGAAATTTTATTATCTCAGGTTAGTTGGAGCTCTTAGATTTCAATTTATTTGATCCCATACTTCAGATTTTCTCAAAACCTACATATTCTTATAATGTTTGTATAATTAAAAGCAAAGTGTCATTTAAAATAAAATAGTTTGTATGAAAATGCACTGTGAATTTGCAGGTGCTAATCAAATGCAAGTAGGTAGTCAGATAATTATATAGTATCAGGTTTCAATGGTGATTTGGTACATATAGCACAATTTTCTCCTTACTTAAAAATGTTAACTCTTGTGGGGCGCCTGTGTGATTCAGTCAGTTAAGTGTCCAAGTTCAGCTCAGGTCATGATCTCACAGTTAGTGAGTTCAAGCCTTTCATTGGGTTCTGTGCTGACAGCTCGGAGCCTGGAGCCTGCTTCAGATTCTGTCTCCCTTTCTCTCTGCCTACCCACCCCCCCCAAAAAAAGAAACATTAAAAAAAAATCTTTAAAATGTTACTCTTGTGTGACTCATTATATTGGTAGCAAGACATTTGCTTTTGCTCTGTTGTCATAGAGATTACCTTAAACTTTGGGGCACAGTGGATATTAGCTAAAAGGATAAATTGTGGTCAGCCTAAAAGGATATAGAAGTGTCAGAAGATAACAGAACTTTTCAGGGTGACATTCCTTTAAATGGAATGGAATGTTTTGGTTGGGAATTTTAGCCCAGTGCACCAGTCTACAGAAATGGGTTTGCTCTCAGCCGCTTACTGCCCCTAGTATTCTGAAGTGCCTGGGTCACTGTGCTCATTTTAGAGTCCCTGTTTATTTGTTTGCTTGCACTTTGGACATAGCAAGTACCAGGCATGAGCTGGGACTCATGCTTTTGAAGAGTAACAACCACACCTTGCTTTTGAGAAACTCCTGGGCGAGCATAGGGATACAACCAAGCAACGTGATGATTGCAAAACAGTAGCATAGAGGGATGCACAGCGTACCGGGTAATCACAGCTGAGGAACACACCTACTCTCAGCTCATTAAGTCCTGTTTGATCGTCAGAATTTAGAATTTTAGAGGAGGTGAAGAAGCAGGAAAGTAAAATGCACTCGTGGGGAAATATCTTTTCCTAAAAAAGTGCAAAGGAGCCATGAATTCAATAATGAATTAGAAATGAAGCAAAGTAAGCAATACTTACTGAGGAAGCCAGCCTCCTGAAACTTATAATAAACGGATATATACCATTCTTATGTAAAATATATCTATTTTCGGTGGAGGAGCTCAACCCAAGTCAGTTAAACAAGCATACACGCATACATATTCTCTCCCATTGGATCTTTAAAAGTTGAGTAAATGTCATTCTTTGCGTAATTCTGAAAGCTGTTCCTCTCAAGAATCATTTCCCTTCAACTTTTACTATATAAATGTGCTTTGCCTAAGCCATTATCATGATCTGAAAGGTTTCATTAATGATCAACACTTATTAGACTCAACAATCATCGAAGCAAGCAAATTATTCTCTTCTTATAAGCGAGGGCCAAAATGAAATCAGCTTTGGAGTGAAAAGATTGACATACCAGAGGCCTAAAGTAAATTTCATAAAACACAATTCTTTCTAGAATATGTTTATGCAAGTATTTTATGGGAAATGACTTCAGACTAATTTTATATCTTTCCAGGTAAAATCTTTCTCTTGTTTTCTTCTTAGACTAATAAGAGGGTAAAACTCAGAAATAATTTCACAAATCAGAAATAATTGAGTATATCTAAGGTTAATGTGGTCAGAAAACAATCAACTACTGATGCAGAGAGTATCTGCTACATATTTAGCACTTCCTAATGATGCTTTAAGTTGAGTGAAAAATAAGTAAGAGTTAGTGCTTATTTGTGTTTGTGTTTGTGTGTGTGTGTGTGAGAGAGAGAAAGAGAGGGAGAGAGAGAGAGAGAGAGAGATTGGTAATCAGAAAAAAAGAGATCAGGAATGAGAGAAAAAGAAAACTTCAGTTTAAAATCAAGAGCTTAACTGATAGTGGAGATTGTAGAAATTCTACAAGGGTCATTGTGTGTGTGTATAAGTAATTGGAAAAGTTTATTTTAACAAGGTAGAGGTGTACATGAAATTTGCTGAGGAATTTGGAAATCCGGGTCTAGTTTTCCAGAAGTTCTAGAACAAATATGTTTTAAAGGGGAAAAGAAAATTGGAATTCAGCATTCAAACACAAGCCCTGGGTAATTGCTTTCAGTCTACCCTGAATCCACTGAACTCAGTGTCAGATGAAAACACATTCAAGGGGTCACAGAGAAGCGGGCTGAAACTGGTAGGCAAGGGATCTATGTATGTAATCCATTATTGGTGGGATTTGAAAATGAAGGCAGCTTATAAGACTATAAAACAATCTCTAGAAACTGGAAAGATGTGGTCTGGGGAAAAGTAAAATGGAACCCAGTTTTGGAAATTCACAGTAAGAACATGGAAGCCTAGGGCAGCCAATCATGTGGAAACGCTTTGAAGTAATACAGGGAGAGAAAAGCTGTGTGACTCTTATGCAGAAAATAGTTCTGCTTGGGGTTGGACATCCTGGAGACCCAAGATATATAGGCAGAGAAGGGTTATCTGCATGGTGTGGTATCACCATTGGTGAAAGTCTTGCCTGAGACCAGGATGTAGCTGCTACTGACATGAGTCACAGTACGCAATACTTCCATCTTGGTCTGCTCTGGCTGCTGGCACAGAATACTGCAAAATAACAGAAATGTACTCCTCACAATTCTGGAATCTTGGAAGCTGAAGATTAGGGTGCTGACAAGGTAGGTTTCTTCTCTTGATGCCTCTTCTCCTGGGCTGGCGACCAGCCACCCTTTCACTGTGCATTCACAGTGCATGCAGAGAGAGAGTAAGCTCTCTGGTGTCTCTTCTTACAGGGTGCTAATCCCACTATGAGAGCCTCACCCTCATGATTTCATTCAACCCTAATCATCTCCCAAAGGCTCCCATCTCCAACTAGCATATTGGTGCTTAGAGCTTCAACATGTGAATTTGTGGTGGACAGAAATATTTAGTTCATAACAACATCCTTCCTTAGGCAATCATCCCTGAAAAGGAAATTCAAAAACTAGGCCACTGCTGGGTAAAATCCCGAGCAGCCAGTTAAATTTGAATAGCAGATAAATAGCAAATAATGTTTTAGGATAAGTATGCCCCCAAGTAACATTTAGAACACACATGTACATATAAAAGTACAAACATATTTGTCATTTATCTGGAATTAAGATTTCACTGGGAAGCCTGTATTTTTGTTTGCTAAATTTGGCAATTTTAGCTCTTCATTTGTGGGTCAAAGGCTGTTGCTGGACTAACTAACCAATTATTCATCCAGATTGAGAAAAAGCTGAGATGAACAGACCATGACAGCTGTGATCACTCCAGCTTTATAAATTGGTATTTGGATACTGTAATGGTTTACTGTCACAGAGACAGTGATTTTTCAGTCTCAGGTATTTACTCTTGAGAGTGCCCATTATTTCCTCTCTCATTTAGTCTTTCAGACACTTGAGGGTTTTGCTTTAAATACATTTAACTGAAAAGCAGAATTATTTCTGTCTCTTATACTTAAAAGTGACTTAAGGAAAGTGGAGGGTCAAATATTAGTTGCAGACTGCCTCTGTGATTTTCTTTTTAATGTTTATTTATTTTTGAGAGAGAGAGAGAGAGAGCAAGGGAGGGGCAGAGAAGGTAGGGAGAGGATCTGAAGCAGGCTCTGTGCTGACAACAGAGAACCCAATGTATGGCACAATTCATGAACCATGAGATTATGACCTGAACTGAAGTTGGACACTTAGCCAACTGAGCCAACAGGTGCCCTGAAGACATCCTCTGTTAAGGTCATTGATAGTTCATGCTGTGGGTGGCTGGCTCAGCCAGATTCCTGCATTTCCCCCAAGACAGGGCTTTGAATTAGGTCACAAACACATGGAATCAGAGGACTGGGATTTAAATTCAAGTTCCAGATGTCTTCCTGCATGGACTTCAAGAATTATCAACCTTGGCAAATTCAGCTTCCACAAACTTCCAACAGGAAGGCAATACACCCATTACCCCAGATTTTATTGATGGAATGATAGTAACAGCAGACATCCTGATAGCCCCTTACTGGGTGCCAAACTTGGGGGATTTGTTAACTTAATGTTCCGTATACAGTGTGGAGGTCAGTACTGTTATCTGAATTTTATAGATGTGGACTGGAGGTACAGAGCAGTTAAGTAGTCTTGTAGGCACATAGAGATTGTTTAATGTGTATTATTTTATCATCATCATCATGATTTTAGTGCTTTGAAAAGAAGTACTAAAAGCCACAATTATTTATTTAAACATTAAATTTGTCCCTGAAAACACTGTTGGTTTGCTTCTTAATCATTCAGGTTAATATATATGTGTGTATGTATATATATGCATACACACTCTATATATAGAGAGAGAGGCCCATCTAATAGCATGGCTTAATTGACTCATTCTGTCAGTTAATCTGTCACAAAGTTAGGCAATTTTTGAACTAACAGGAGGGAAATTAGTCTCAGTCAATTTCAGGATATTCAAGTTTTTATAAAGTCATTGGCATGTTGGAGCATTCAAAGCCTGTAAGGTAGGAAGAATATGAGGTGAATAAGAAAGTTGACATTCCATTTACAGTGTCAAAGAATCTTCTACTTTAGCGTTCCTCCTCAATTGTTGAAATGTAATACTCATTTTCACATTTCATACCTTCCCTTTTATGTATGAAAAACAGAAAGAGCTATTCATTATTATCTAAGACTCCAGCAAAAAACAAATACTATTTCCAGAGATTTTGACACTGACATTTTAAGAGTCAAATCTTACATCTATTAAAAGGTGAAATATGACAACGATTTCGTCACACCAAGTGATTTAGGTTCAATTGATAATATATAGCAAAATCCTGTAGCAATTTGTAGCTAGGTTGCTATCACAAAACACCACAGCCTGGATGGCTTAAACAGCACACGTCTATTTCTCACAGTTCTAGGGGCTGGGAAGTCCAAGATCAGGCGTTGGCAGGTTGAGCATCAGGTGAAAGCCCGCTTTCTGGTTTATGGTTGGTCATCTTGTTTTCCCAACATGTTCTCATGTGGTAGAAGAAGCAAGGGAGAGCTCTGGGTTCTCTTTTCTAGGGGCATTAATCCCAATAACAAGGCTCCACCTGTATGACCTAATCACACCCAAATCACTGCCTCCAAATACATCCCACTGAAGGTTAGGTTTCAATATATGTATTTTGGCAGGGGTAGGGGGCTGGGGGGACACAAACATCCCATCTATCACAGTAAATAAATCCATGCAAATCATAGAGTCGTTCAATCCCAGCTTAAGAATGAAAACTAAAGTTCATATATTTGACATCCACTCACTATTTGGAATCACAGTAACATTTTCACTTAGTGTGCAAGCATATGAGGTTCATAATACAGTGTTTGTTTCTTTAACATAGGGTCTATAAATGGAAAAAGGATAATGGTTACAGTTCTGAAACATCTAGTATGAAAAAGAAGTTACTTCACCCCACCTATGAGGCAGTTATTACTGTTCCTGTTTTATATGTTAGGAAAATGACTTGGGAATTTAAATCACTCACCCAGATTCACTCTTGGTAGGTATTGGAGGAAGCAAGATTTGAAGTTCCTTGGGTCTGTCTCATCCTGTGGCCATGGTCTTATCTACCATAATACATCACCTCTCCAGCAGAAAAGAAAGGGTTGATAGCTGCCTGGAATGAAGGGTCCAGGAGAAATGTCATTTCTAGATAGACCTTATGTTTGTATGCATTCACATGTAATCATTCCTCCCTCCACCCTTATTAGGATGGAGCAAAGAATCAAACTCTCAAACTCCACTCTGACTCATAATAGACTGGATGGTTCTGACCACTACTCCAAAAAGAAAGAACTGTTGGTAATTCCTAAGGCAGCATTGCTCAACTGTGGCCAATAGACCACTACTTCTTGAGCCTCTCCAGTACCAGTTGAAAAGAATTTTGAGGGGCTCCTGGGTGGCTCAGTAGGTTAAGCGTCCGACTTAGGCTCAGGTCATGATCTCACAGTTCGTGGGGTCGAGCCTCACGTCAGGCTCTGTGCTCACAGCCAGCTCAGAGCCTGGAGCCTGTTTCAGATTCTGTGTCTCCCTCTCTCTCTGACCCTCCCCTGCTCACACTGTCTCTCTCTCTCAGAAATAAATAAAACATTAAAAAGAAAGAAAAGAATTTTGAGAGTAGAGGTTGGCAGAATATAAACTCCCAGGTAATGCTAAAGTGAAACTAAAAACTAAAGTTTGAGAATATGCTGAAGAACTAAGAATGAGAGAGAGAGCTGAATTATATTGTAATCCAATTTAAAGTGCCATTGCATTCAGTGTTTGTTGAATATTTACCATTTGCAAATAATGAGTTGGGCTTTGTAGGATACAAACAGAAAAGATGAATAAGGCAGTATTTTTGCCCTCAAAATTAGAATCTTCTTTCGCATAATGCATGTCTTACATTTAATACTTTTTCTAGCAAGTAGAATGATGCCATTCCTTATCTAGTCTATTCATACCTGTTTAATAGTCAGATTTGACTTGGTATATGACATAATTCACCATCTATAAGCCATTCAAAGTTTCTAAATATGGTTTTCTAATCTTTAAAACAAAGACCCAGACTCTAGCTGACCATGTCTTGGAAACTATAGTATTGCATAGAACATCAGGAATCATTTACTGCTAGTATTGTATTTGGCTAAAGTCAAACTTCTTTAATCCCATTAAAATAATTATATAAGACTTATCATATTAAATGTTGAATATTTATCCAAAATATGAATGATTAAATATTCTCATCAGTTGTATTTGAAAGTTTTCACAGGTATTTAGTTCTTTTTTTAAAAAAAATAAAGTTTATTTATTTTGAGAGAGAGACAGAGAGAGACAGAGACAGAGACAGAGACAAAGAGAGCATGAGTTGGGGAGGGGCAGAGAGACAGGGAGACAGAGAATCCCAAGCAGGCTCTGTGTTGTCAGTGCAGAGCCTGATGTGGGGCTTGAACCTACAAAAATGTGAGATCATGACCTGAGCCAAAACCAAGACTCAGACACTTAACCAGTGAGCCACTGAGGCACTTCTTAGGTGTTAAGTCTGAGTGGAGATAGTAGAAATATAAAAATACAAGTCACATTCAGAAATTGATTTGAAATTTCTAACTAGAACCTGCCCTGACAATTCAGATGTACTTCTGCAAGTTTAGGTTATGACATTCAGGTCCTCCCTTCCTCGGCACAAATTATTTCCAAGCTACTTTTTAAAGTTGATGCCTCTGTTTTAGGTTTTGGTATCTTAAAAATGATAAAAGTGAAGAATTATCCAGCTTCATAAATTGTTTTGAATCAGTTTTTTGCCTTGTCTTCCTTTATATGCAAGAGTCATGCTCCAGTGATATAAATAAACATGTTAAATTAACAGTTATCGTGAATACATTTTTTTAATTTCATACAAAGCTCTGCCTAATGAGTCACAGACATATCTCCCCCCATCAGCTGGAAAATTAGGGATGTGTTCCCTTGTCTGTAGCACTTTTGCAAAGATTTTACTAGTAAAAAAGAACACATATATTGAATAAACTTGGGTTTTAATTGGGGAGGCATTATGAGTTAGAGTGGCAAAATGTTGAGAAGCTCATGGAAGAATTGATTATAAATATCAGCCAATTATGGCCTCAATTAGTATGTTTGTAAGGTGCTTTTTTCTTACACCAGAGATAAAATGAGTTAAAGCCATTAAAAAATGAGTAATAAGTGTTTTTTTTAATTATATACCATTTCTACATCTGTGAATACAGATTACACTGTGAATACAGTAATTACACCTGGTAATTACTACCTGGGTGACAGTGATTGACAGAAAGCTACCAATGTTTCCAGGCAAAGGGCACATCTTTAATATCAGGAAAAGATGCAGAAACTTCAGCTGCATGAAGACAGTGATGGAGAGCAAGGAATGGACCAACGCTCAGAATTGAGGGGCAAGATTTCCTGACAGGGAACCCCATTGCCAACGGCAGTCTCTGATTAGGATGAGAATACCTTCAGGGTCTTCTTAAATGTGTGCCATATGCCATTCTTATGGGTGTAGGGGGGTTATGCCCTCCTAGGTCCTTCTATGTAATTGTTATGCCTGCTTGTCCAATAGAAGAAAGTACTGGCATCAACCTCAGAACATTTCAGAGTATCACAGTAGTGAACAGAATGGCTATTTCCTTTGTGTGATGGAACCCTAGTGGGCCAGCTTCAGGCATTTTTGTCCTACGGCTCTGGATCTAAGAAAACCAGCTTAGGTCTTGCAGGCTATTGTGAAAACAGACTTCTAGTCTGTTTAAAAAAAAAAAAAGGAAGCAAGGTGGCATGTTTTCTTTTCTTTTTCCTTCTTTAATATTTATTTATTTTGAGAGAGAGCATGCAACTGAGAAGGAAAAGGGCAGAGAAAGAAAGAGAATCCCAAGCAGGCTGCATGCTTTCAGAGCAGAGCCGGATATGGGGCTTGAACTCACAAACTATAAGATCATGACCTGAGCTGAAATCAATAAATTTGGATGCGTAACTGACTGAGCCACCCAGGCACCCCAGATGGCATATTTCATATGAAAAGTACCCTCTCTGGTCAGAGGCAGCTGCAGATTCAACTGGAGAGATCCAGGCAGCACTACGTGTCTCTCTGAGGGTTGCAGACTGAGCCCCCAGGCTTGGGGACATGTGTGGTTTGGCTGAAATGGTGTTTTGCCTTTCAACACTGAATTTGAATATCTTTGGGTGGAGCATGGCTACTCTTTGCCACAACTCTGAAACTTCCTGTGTATTGCCTTTTCCTTGGCTCACTTCACATCCTCTTAGGTATTTGTCTGTGTTCCCAGTTTTATATTGTGAGTCTTGGCAAGATATTCTTTCCAGATCCTGGAATATCTGCATTGATGGGAAGCAGTAGGACGTTTGTTCATTAAACTACTGGAGTCATGGTCTGCAACCAGGTTGATACCTGGTGGAGCATCAAGAGAGGTATGGAGACGACTGATTAGAAGCCAGCCCTGAAAAATGAGGGGGTGACCAGAACCCCGAACCATGGACAAGGGCATGAGCAGCTAGGAATCAGAGCACAAAAAGTAGGGTTCTCCTGTGTTCCCTTCTCAGATTTAAAGTACATCATAAGATGGGTTGGGACTAGTTGGAACATGTGGTTAGGGCTAGGTAGTTAACTAAGCAAATTTTTTTTTAACTATTAGTCATTAATGCTCCCCCCTCCCATTTTTGTTGTTGTGGTTGTTTCTATTCAAGTAACAGCATTTGAGGACAGCTTTGGAACGAAGGGCAGAAGTCTTAAGAACTTTTTCTCTACCATCTACCATATTATTCTTTTACCTGTCCTTTAATTACTTAAGATTTCTTCTTTTCATCTTCACTATTTTTAGCCTTTTTTAAAAAACTCACATTCTAATTCCTACTGCAGATTTCTTTCTTGGATCCCCAGAATTGATTACTGAGGGGTCCAGGCCTGATGCTGCTTTAGGCTAGAGTGCCTGATGCATTCTGCCTACCTGTACTGCCTCGGGAGAACACTGAGCCCTGGACCCTTTACATTGTTTCGTTTCATTCCTGCTGCAGTCTTGGGAAGGAGGTATTCTTGTACTTATTTTACAGATGGCAAGAGGGAGGCTCAGAGAACTATAATTTTATACTTACAATATACTCTTATGTTTCATAAATCAACTTTATAACTCTGAAGAGCTCAAAGGGTCAGACCTTCAAATTTGGACTCATATCTTCTGGCTCAGGGTAGTTTGGGACTTTCTTACTAGCTGCCTTCTAATCCTATGCAGTCTTTTCAACACCAAATTAATCATTCTGAATTCCTAAAGAATTGGAGTTTGTCTATCATGGTACTCTGCAATATCTCTGACTTACCGTGTGCTGCATCCTCCATCAGACTATGAAAACCTTGAAGACAAATGTACTTATTTTCATATCATCTATACTGGGCAGAGCCCTGATTCATAAGTAGGAGATTCATTACTGAGTACATGATGAAATGAAATACTTGATAGCAATCTATGTATTTGATAAATACAATTCACAGAAGGAGCCTGGCCATGGGAACTTAGCCATATTTGGTTTATTTCAGGTGCTCTTCACCTAGAATTGTTACTTCTCTTGGCCTTGAAATCTGAAGAATACCAGAGTGAAGAGATACACAAAACTGAAATTGGAATTGGGACTGTGTGATTACATGTCTTGCAATACAAGTTAACAACTAGGATATGAGCAGAGCATAGATAAATAATAAATATAGATGATCATGTTTCTTATTCTGCTCTAAATCAGCTGGACTGCCATGTTTAATATTTAATAAGCACTAATTTTTTAAAAAGTTGTTTCTACATTAAACTATTTTAGATGGAGAATCGTATGCGATTTTTTTCTCGTTTCTTTTTTTCTTTTTTAATGTAGGAGGCATCAGTATGACTCTTTTAACTTCTGAATTTGGAAATGAATCTAAGTATTAAATGTAGGATACATGGTACAGTGAAACTAGCTCTGGACTAAGTGGGAAAGGGGCAGGGGAGAGGGAGCTCAGGGGCCTGAAAACTGGGCCTTACCTCTTCTCTTTCTTATTTAGTCATTCAACAAACATGTAGTAAGTCCCTATTATGTTCTGGGCATCATATCAGTGTCAGTGATTACACACAGATAAATGAAATGAGATCTTGGCATCATCAAGTAACTTCTGGATTAGTAGCGGAAACAAGTGACCTGATGGTAATAATATAGAAAACATATAAATACATATGCGTATAGAAAGAGGGAGAGGGATAAAGAGGGGACAGAGAGAAGAGAGGAAATGGAAGAAACAAAAAGAAGGAATGATGGACTTTCCAGCTGGAGCAGTAACCACTGAGCTGGGGAGTTACTTACCTCTTCATGAAGTCTGCTTACCTGCCAGATCAATGTTTCCTAAACTTCAGCAATTTTTTGGTACCGTTTTCATATATTTGATAGATCTAAGTGTTGCTTTTATACTATCTATTTCTTTTCAGTGGACATTAAATCAATTCACTTTTTTTTTTTTTTTTTTTTTTTTTTTATGTAGCATTCTCTTAAACAACAGCATCTGTGAAATAAGAGGCTGGAAGAAATACTTCTTTCTAATACATTTGTATTGAATTTGGTAAAAGACCCCACCCAAGCCAGGAGCTCTACAGACTAACTTTTTGAATATTTGGCTACCTCATCAAAATAAATTAGTACCCATGTAAAACAAATACATTCTTATTAAAATCAACTTTTAAAAACTATTTATTAATTTTTGGAAGAGAGAGTGCAAGCGGGGGAGGGGCATAGACAGAGTGGGACAGAGGATCTGAAGCGGGTTCTGCACTGACAGCAGCAAGCCTGATGCAGGGCTCGAACTCATGAACTGCGAGACCATGGCCTGAGCTGAAATTGGATGCTCAAATGACTGAGCCAAAATCAATTTTTAAATAGGGTGTTACTACCTCAAAAGCGTCCTGTGTGCCACCATTGGCACCCGACCCATTAAAATGTGGAAAATTCTGGACAAGTTGTCTCTTCTGATGTTTCTTCTGTCATTAGCATTTTAACTTCTATAAAAGTTTTGTTGTTAATAAAAGAAAATGATATCTTCCTATGAGCTGTCAGGTAATTCATGCTCACAGAGGCCTGAAGGAATAGAGAACCTTTTGGATTCCCTGTACCACTTTGCTAATGTCAGAAGTTAATACAAATAATCAGAAGTCAAGTGGGAACTCTTCTAGCCCATAGGAATTTGGATATAGGAAGAAGAGGAGATCACTTTTTGAACATTTTTATTCAGCCTGTGGAGGGTAGAATAAGATATTCCTTAGTCCTAACTTCACAGAAGCTTTTCTTTTTGCTGAAAACTGGTGTCTGTCATAAATACAAATATTGAATTGCAGAGGAAGAAGAGACAAAGTAAAAAGCAGGGAAATCATCATGGGCTTTGGAGAAGAATAATTATTCTATAATTTATTTATGAGGCAATAATGATTTAGTATTTAAATTTCCAAAAAGAAATTATGACAGCATGTGATTTAGAAATAAAGCTATGGCCGGTTAGGGAAATGAGAAGACAATGTCTTTCTGCCAATAAACAATACAGCAATGATTGTCAGAAAAGCATGCTGAGATTTTCTCTCATTGACTTGAAGATTAAAATCACTGTGGTTGCCATCTTATTTTCTGAAACTAAAGCCCATTTCACTGTGATTTTCACAGCAGATGGAATACAGGGTGGTATGTTTTTTAAAAGTGTATTCAGTATTTTAATTGAAATTTACATTAAAAATCATGATTCCTATTTTTTAATGTAAAGGCAATATTAAAAAGAGGAATAATACACAATGCTTCTGTGTTTATTAAAAAAGGATATGTGGTAAAATACTTACAAACTCAAAAGTAACTACTGAGGCAACTTTGTTTGCCTTTTTATTTTAATTTCGAGAGAGAGAGAGAGCAGGTGCACACACCTGCAAGCAGGGGAGGGACAAAGGGAGAGGGAGACAGAGTCCCAAACAAGTTGCACAGCCCAGCACAGAGCCTGACGTAGGGCTTGATCTCACAACTGTGAGATCATGACTTGAGCAAAAACCGAGCTCAAGTTGGAGGTTGGAGGCTCAACCACCTAAGTCACTCAGGCAGCCCTTGTGTGCCATTTTAATGGATCTGTTCACTCAGATGTACTTGAGCCATAGGAAAGGACCCCCCACATCAACACCAGCCAAAGAACCTCTCTAACAACCTGTGTCACTGTCATACTTCCACCGATTCATTTTAAAGTGTTTATGGAAAAAGAGTATTTTTGGCCACTTTTATGGGATGGATTTTGTCCCCCCCAAAGGATATGCTGAAGTGCTGACTGCCAGTACCTCCATGTCACCTTATTTAGGGTCATTAATTAGATTTAAAAATGAGATATAATGAAGGCATTGCCTAAGAAGAGGTCATGCTGAAGTAGAGTGGGCCCTTAATGAGTATGACCACTGTCCTTGTAAGAGAAGTGACACAAAGACAAGCAGGGAGGGCATCATGTGATGGTGGAGAGAGAGAGAATGAAGGGCTTCAAACCAAGGAGCAATAAAGATTATCTGCAAACAACTGGAAGCAAAGAAGAGACAAGTAAAGATTCTTCCCAAGGTTTCAGAGGGAGCATGTACCTGCTGACACCTTGATTTCAGACACCTAGCTTATAGAAGTATGAGGCCATATTTCCATTCTGTTAAATCACCCCGTTTGTGGTAATTTCTCCTGACTGCCTTAGGAAACAAATATAGGCACCAGAGGTGGAAGGGAGGGGAGGATAGAATGTAGCAGTATTGAAAAGTGTGGCCAGATAAAGGTAACATTTAAGCACAATGTGAAGATGGTGAAGGTGTTAGCCTTAAAAAAATAGGGGATAAGAAAGAATGTACCAGGGAGCAAGAAGCCCAGGTACAAACACTTGAAGCTGGAACATACCCAGGCTGTTGGAAAAACAGCCAGAGGTCATGATGGTGCAAGTGAGCAAGAGGCAGAGTAAAAGAAGCTTAGGTCAGGGTGGTGACCGGGGAATCAGGGCTTTGGGTGATTTTATGTGAAATGAATTGGGGATCCATTGGAGACTAAAATGGAGGAAATGGTCTGACCTACTTTTTAAAAGAATTAACACTTGTAATTCAATTACACTTGTAATCAACTGTAATGGGTGAGGATAGAGTCTAAGGACCAATTCATGGGCTATTTCTACAATTCAGGCAAGAGATAATGCTTAGACCAAGGTGGAGACAGTGAAGACATGAAGAGTGGTCAGATTATAGAAAGAGCCAACAAGATCTCCTGGCGTATTGGATATGGGGTGTAAGGGATGACTCTGATAGTTTTGTCCTCTAGAAGAATGGAATTGTCAGGGCGCCTGGGTGGCTTAGTCGGTTAAGTGTCCGACTTTCGCTTAGGTCATGATCTCATGGTTCGTGGGTTCGAGCCCCCCATCGGGCTCTGTGCTGACTGCCAGCTCAGAGCCTGGAGCCTGTTTTGGTCTGTGACTCCCTCTCTCTCTGACGCTTCCCTGCTCACACTGTCTCTCTCTCTCTCTCCTAGAAATAAATAAAACATTTAAAAAAAAAAAAAGAATGGAATTGTCATCTCGAATGTGGAGGCAGTTTGAGGGGGTTGGGGTGCAAAGGACATCTTCTGTTTTGGAGATATACTTTATATGCTTCTTTGACTAATTCTTTTAATTTTTGTTCCTTTGTTTTTTGATCATGACATAATCAGTTTCATTTGTTTGGTATCTAGGTTTAAAGCTTTCACTGATAACTATTTCCAAAAAATTATTAAGACCTTATTTTTTAGAGCAGTTTTAGGTTCACAGAAAAATTGAGAGGAAGGTACAGAGAGTTCCTATATGCCCCTACACATGCAGAGCCTCCACCATTATCCAAACCCCAAAATAGAATAGATTTGTTATGATTAATGAACCTACATTGACACATCATGTGAACAAAGACAGCTTTATTTCTTCATTCACAATCTCTCTCTCTCTCTCCACACACTCATACACTCTCTCTATATATACACTCTCTCTATATATACACATTACATATATACAGATATGTATAAATATATATATCTATAATATAATATATATACATAGGTATGTATAGGTATATTATAGATATATAGATATATCTTGTCCTACTGCATTAGTTAGAATTTTCAGTACGATGTTGGGAAGCAGTGAGAGGGGACATCCTTACCTTGTACCTGATCTTAAAGGGAAAGTTTTAAGTTTCTTAACATTAAGTATGATGTTAGCTGTACGATTTTTTTGTAGTCTTTTTTAAGTTGAGAAAGATTTTCTCTATTCCTAGTTTACTGAGAGTTTTTATCATGAATGAGTGTTTGATTTTGTCAAATGCTTTTTTCTGCACCTGTTGATATGATCATATGATTTTTCTTTTTTAATGTGTTGATGTGATGAATCACATTAATTGATTTTTGAATTTTGAACCAGCCATGTATACCTGGAATAAATCTCACTTGATCTTTCTGTGTAATGAATTTTGTACATTTTTGGATTCAATATGCTAATATTTTATTGAGGGCATGGGAGATTGGTCTGTAGTTTTCTTTTCTTGTAATGCCGTTAAGGTAATGTTGGCCTTATGGAATAATTTAGGAAATATTTATTCTGTTTCTAAGATGTTTATTTTAATTTTATTATTTTTTCTTTATTTTCCTCTGATTACTAATCATTTTTTTCTTTTTCTCTTATTTCCTTTTTCTGTTTTATAACTTCCATTTCCAATGATTTTCCTCCTCTTTCCCCTCTCCTTTCTTTCACTCTTTCATTATACTTGTATTACTCTTAACTTCCTAGTTTTTAAGGAACTAGTTTTAAATCAGGGAACCCTTCCTTATGGAGGTGGCCACACTCAGAAAGGAATAGCCTAATTCTTTATTTTCAGGAATCACACAGATGTGCTTTACCTCAGAGAGTTGTGAAGTGGCTGTGGCTTCAGTGTTCCTTGTGTGTAGTAAGACCAGTGGTTGTGTTTACTTAAAACTGGTTGGCACCATGGGGTTCCTTTTTTAAAATTTTTTAATGTTTATTTATTTTTGAGAGAGAGAGAGACAGAACCTGAGTGTGGGGCTTGAACTCATGAACCATGAGATCATGACCTGAGCTGAAGTTGGAGGCTTACCCGACTGAGCCACCCAGGTACCCCGGCACCACAGGGTTTCCTAATGATTAAGGCTCCTTTCCCAGAAAATGCCAATAGGTGTTTTGAAATTAATTCCTTGTTAGCTTTTTCAATGGGTGTTATAAATGTATATTTTTGAGAGATTTAGATTTCATATGTTCAAGGTTTTTGTTTTTTCTTCTTTTCCTTTCTCTGTCTTTTAGGGGGTGGGCTAGGGATTGGATAGTCACTAATGAAGGCTGGAGTACATCCATTTTCTATCAGTGTAAGAGAGTTTCTATTCAGCGGGTGAGCTTGCCTGACCAGAATATGCTTTTCTGGCATGGTTTTATGCCCTGGCAGGTTGTATATCATATGCCTTAACACTTGCATCCCTCATGTCAAGGAGAGTGTTGTCTGCATAAATCCAAAGTCACACTCTAATAATCATTTTAGTTTGCATTTATTCTATTCAGCTCAAGGCTGAATTAATTTTCTCTGAACAGCAGGAGAAATGAAAGTGTAGATGGAGCCCTACTTGGATCCATTGAGAAATGGATGAACTGCTTCCCCATAGAAATTCTTCCAGAGACAAATGTAAATATGTGCATGGAACATTCCTCACTGCATACATTTATGGAAATAGGTCATGTTTAATGGCAGTGCTTGGGCAACACTGGGGGATTTCAAGAGATTACTTCAGAGTTAGAGTGTATCAGTGTGTTCATTACCTGTTGCCACATGATAAATTACCTCAGGATTTAGTCGCTCAAAACAACATAAGCATTTATTATATTTTTGCTTCTGTGGTTCAGGAATCCAGTAACTTAGCCATGTTCTTCTGGCCTCGGGTCTCTCATGAGATTACAGTTATCTCAAGGCTTGATGGTCTGGAGGATCCTATGCCAAGGTAGTTTATTTGAATGGTCAGTAAGTTGGTGCTGGCTGTTGGCAAGCGGCCCCGGTTCCTCTCCATGTGGAGTTGTCCACAGGGCTGTTTGAATGTCCTCAGGCATGGTGGCCATCTTTACTCAGAGAGAGCAATCCAATAGGAAAAGCAAGGCAGAGGCTGCAATGTCTTGTATGACCTAGCCTGTCATGCCATACACTCATTTCTATAATAACCTATAGGTTAGCATACATCAGCCCTATTTGGTGTGGCAGATGGCTGCCCATGAGAATGGTGACAGGGATGCTGACTCACTGGGGTCCATGACTGTAGCAGTCCATCGTAATGAATATAGGATATCCTGGTTTGAAGAAGAGATATTAATTAGCCCTCCTTTTACAGCTTGGTAGTGGTGTCCCTGAAGCAGCAGGTACTCAAGATTAGATTGATGGGATGCCTGGGTGGCTCAGTTGGTGAAGTGCCTACTTTTGATTTCAGCCCAGATTTCAGAGTTCGTGAGTTTGAGCCCCACATCGGGCTCTGCAATTGACAGCATGGAGCCTGCTTAGGATTCTCTCTCTCCCCATCTCTCTGCCCTTTCCCCTCTCATGCTCTCTTTCTCTCAAAATACATAAATAAGCATTAAAAAAAAAACATATTAGACTGATGAAAATAGGACCTAAGAACACTAAAATGGGCATTTCCCCCTCCCCTAACACTCTACTTGTGTATTCTTTGCTTTCCATCTGTTAAACTAAGAACACTATTACCTCTACAAGGAGAAAGACATTCCTGATATCGCCAAGGCAAGATATACATCCTCTGTTATTCAGAATATGCTTTGCATAGTGCTTCCTCTGATTTGCACTAGCCATTTAGTATGATTTGTATTGTGATCACTCCTTCTTCCATCAAGCCACTCTTCTTCAAGCCATTGGCTTTGATAAAAAGTGACAATATTATTGAAGACTTTGCTGAGTTAATCAGCTTTGATGTTGCATGTCCCTTTCTGCCCCATCTATATGATTAATAATTGATCTGTCAAACATAATAACCAAGGTTTTCATTAAATGGCCATAATGTATTCAATGATAGTCTAAAATATGCTGATATGGCCTAATTGTTTTTATCAAATATATTCTATCTCATTGGGTTAAATTTAGTGCCCACTGGAGACCAGCTGAAAAGTCAGCCTCTGGCATTGACGTTCCATGATTTAGTGATTTGAGAGTTTAGCCCAAATCAGTGCAGTGATATCAGTATAGTAGTTTTATGTACAAAATGCTATTTTGTTTTCACTTTGGGATATACTATGTGATACAATCCAGTTCCATTCATTCAGTGCATGTAATTTTTCAACTAAGCCCAATCTTGAAAGCCAACTTCAGCCTAAAATAAAACAAAACAGAAAAGCCTACTGGTTAAAAAAAAAAAAAAAAAAAAAAAACACTTTTTTTTTCTCAAAATAAATAGCATGAAAGTGGAATGTTAACCTCCAACTATGAGTTGACAGGTCTGTATACCACATTTTGAGGAGCGGTTATTTAAAAAGCAATAATGCCATCACTCTCACGGTTGGGTATTCCAAAGGCTATCTAATGACTAAGGAAAGGTTAGGGCATTGAAAAAATGAAATCATGCACTTTCTCTGAGTTTATTTTACTAAGACTGCAAACAGTGATTCAGATCTTTATCCTATATGTAATGCTTGGAAGCATTAGAGTCTTCCATTCTTGATATCTTCTACCTGACTGTGCCTCTGGGCATGAATAGGCCCAAGAAAAGCCCTGTGACACTGAAGAATATCATTTCTCAAGAAATATATTTGGTTCTTCTATTTAGTTGTTCTTAGACTTATAGTGTGAAGAGGTAGACCACCTCTTGATAGGGGAAAAAAACAATTTAGACCATGTGAAAATATAGACAGGTGATATTAGTGGCTATATATCTGTCTTCATCAGTAATGTTAATAATAGGCCACAGCTGGAACCTATTAATTCCTTGATTGCTTAGTTACATAAATGACTCTCTCTTCCTATTGGTATTTCCTGAATTCTAATATACATTTTGATTTCATAGAGATAAAACTCCTAAAGTGATTATTTCTTCCTTTACTTATAGGTTGAATTGTGTTCCCCTCCAAAATTCATAGCATCCTAACCCAAAGTACTGCAGATTGTGACCATATTTGGAAATAGATCCTTGCAGAGGTCATTAAGTTAGGCCTGTAGGGTGGGCCCTAATCCAGTGTCACTTATGTCCTTATAAGAAGAGGAAATTTGGAAACAAGTATGTACAGAGGGAAAACAATATTATGCCACAAAAAGAACATGGCCATCTACAAGCCAAACAGAGAAGGATCTGTAACAGAGCCTTCCCTCATGGCCTTCAGAAGGAATTAACCCTATTAGGACCTTGGTTTAGATTTTTAGTCTCCAGAACTATGAGAAAAAAATTTCTGTTGGTTAAGCCACTCAATTTGTGGTACTTTGTTACAGATTCCCAGGAAGCTAATTTATTTTTTTAAATTTTTTAAATGTTTTATTTATTTCTGAGAGAGAGAGAGGGGGGGAGAGAGAGAGAAAGAGACAGCATGAGTAGGGGAGGATCAGAGAGAGAGGGAGACAGAATCTGAAGCAGGCTCCAGGCCCTTAGCTGTCAGCACAGAGCCCGATGCGGGGCTCGAACCCAGGAACCGTGAGATCATAACCTGAGCCAATTGGATGCTTAACCGACTGAGCCACCCAGGTGCCCCAGCAAGCTAATTTAATACACTGTGCTTTTACATATCTGTACTCTCTCAGAGCGGCAATAATGCATTTTTCTGATTCATTTCTCTCCTTATACGAACATCCTTTACCAATCTTTATCTCATACTTTCATCATCTTTGTATCTACTGTATTAAGACAGGGAACCCATTCTCCAAAAACTTGCAATGACCCTAAGAGTATGGCCCATCCTAACTGGCAACATAACAGTAGTTGTAGGGGGCACCTGGGTCGCTCAGTCGGTTAAGCATTTCACTTCAGCTCAGGTCATGATCTCACAGTTCATGCATTTGAGCCCTGCATCAGACTCTGGGCTGACAGCTTGGAGCCTGGATCCTATTTCAGATTCTGGTCTTTCCCTCTTTCTTTCCTCCTCCCCCACTCATCCTCTATCTCTCTCCCTCAAAAATAAATAAATACTTTTTAAAAAGAACAGTAATTTGTAGTCAAAATGATTTTAGAATCTAAAGGAGATGCAGAGTATGGCAATGGTGGTATCTACTCAATATATTTTATATGAAAGTTGTGTAATAGTTTCTAGACAGTTCCTGTACATCACACCATGGATGCCAATATTCTTGGCATGACGTGAGGGATAGTAGAAATGTGAATATGTTTCAAGTCAAATAGTTTTAGTTCAAAGTTCACCTCTAGCAGCACCAAGACATGTACCTCACGCCTCTAAATCTCAGTCTCTTCATATATACAAAGGGAATAATAAAACCTACCTTGTAGAGAGTTTTCAAGCATTAAATATAATAGCCACCAGACTACTTCGATTATTTCAACTTTGGCACATAGTATGGAGTTCATTACATGTCTTCCTTGTTCTTGTTTAGTTTATAGGCCAGTATACTTCGAATTATTTTTCTACAACTCCTGTCCCTAACCAGTCATTGTCCATATTTTGATTAGATACTCTTCTTTTTTTCCCTATTTTACCCTAAGGACATCTTGTTAAGAAATATCTTCCTTTTGACTACATATTGCTGTAGTTTTTCAAGATCACTTTCAAATCTGGTCTGTTTTATTTAGCATAGTAAGTTTTCCTAAATGAATGAGTGTGTCCTCTAGTTCTTACCCTAATCTTTGACGGAAAGTAGATAAACAGATAATTCTTATTTTGGACAGAACTATACTAACTGAGACTCATGCAAAATGAGTAATTGGTCAGTATGAATGCATTTTAGTTAATATGGTGCTGGCTGTGCAAAGAGAGGACTCTGTATAACCCTATGTGAAAGAAATTCCTCTGTATCTATTTTACCCTATCAAGGTTGATCAACTGAAAATATTCATATGACTTATTTAAACATGAGCGTATTTTTCTCCAAAACTTATTTTTCTCCAAAATTTATTTTTCTCAACATTCATGGCCATGTATTTGCTTTCTGTGTACTTAAAATGATTTCTCCTGTCCATTCCCCCTCATCCTACTAAACTTTGTTCATACTTCGAAGCTCTATTACATTTAATTTAATGTAATCTCCCAGAAGACTTTTCTTTAATTAATGCAGGATAGCCAGTTTATCTCTCATCAGTTCTCACAGTACTTTGTGTATCTTCCAATATGAGTAAAGCTATGGCTTTTGGCCAGGTGTGTGGTGAAGCCAAGCTTTGGCTGTCGGAAAGCACCACCTACCCCATGTCTGGGTGCTCTGCAATGAACGGACTTCAGTTGCTACATTCTTAGCTGTCATCTTGGCTGTCGCGTACTGTTCAGGGATGCTAAGAGGTGCTCAGCCATATGCCTACATTTTCATGGAGAGAGAGTGACTCTGTGGGAAAGAATTAGAGCCAAGGAGTTGAGCCATATGTATACCTAATGCTATGGCAGGGGCAGGGCAGGTGCTTGACTGCATAATGGCTCCCAGAGATGCTTTAACCTCTGGATCCTGTGAATATATTACATTATACATGTGGAGGACTTTGAAAATGTAAAAGGTTATGGACTATGAGATAAAGAGATTCTCCTGGTAGATCCAATGTGATTGCCTGAATCCTTAAAAGTACTAGAGGAAGGCAAAATAATTAGTCCGAGAGAGGTAATATAAGAAGGGAGCAACCTACCATTGCTGCCTTTGAATATGGAGGAAGGATCCCCAAGGCAAGAACTGAAGGTAGTTTGGGAATCTGAGGATGGCCGTCAGCTGACAGCCAGCAAGGACACATGGCCTCAGTCTTACAAGGAACTGAATTCAGCCAGAAGCCTTGAGTGATCAAGGTAAATGATGTTCCCCTAGCCAGCCCTGCCAACACGTTGATTTCAGCCTCCTGAGATTCTAAATAGACATTTAGCTGAGCCTGCTCGACTCTTCTGACCTGTGGAAAATGTGAGACAATAAATTAGTGTTTCTTTAGCTTGCTAAATTTATGGCCATTTGAAATGGCAGCAATGGAAAACTAGTATAGGAGCAGTGAGGGAAAAGTCCATAATAAAACCACTGTGGGGAAAAAAATAATGAGGCACTCAAAGAGGAAAGTACCATGCGTGTACAGTCTGGCAGAGTGGACCAGACTAAGCTCCCAGGTCAGAATTAGAACCTGACAGTGGTTTTAGGCACCTTGCATAGCTGTGTATGACCATCACCTAAAGCGTCTCTGCTCCCCAATTCTCAGAAGTCTGGTTATCATGTGAAGAAGACAGTTGTGGGACAGTGGAAATCATTCGATAACCAGGGAGCACATCCGCTCTGCTGTGGGAATGCTTTTAAAAAATCCTGGGTCAGCACAGGTTTCCCAGTGGCTTAGAAGAAAGGCAGTCATGGTTGAGGGGCCTGCAGTACCGTGGGCAGTGGCTTCAGTGGCACCGGGTAGGCAGTGGTGAGCCAACCATCAATAGAGGAGGACTAAGAATACACTCAGAGCTACACGGAGGCACTGGTAATATGTGAGCAGCCCTCCATGCTCCAAGATTCCTGGAATGAATGAACGGCCTGGGAGGTTCTGGGGACAGGTTAGGTCTTTGCTAATTATGTCTTTGGACAGGGGAGTGTTGACCTGTGAGCAAGCACTGTAAATATCTCTTCCCTACATCTGCAATCAAATCCCCTTTCTGGGTCAGAATCCTTTAGATACTCACTATACATTTAATGATTTGCCTTTTATCTTGTAAAAGCAGATGGACATTAGAACTGTAGGGTTTAATCGAGCACTTACTTTGTAATGTCGTAAGCACATTTCCAATGTTCATTTAATCCTTATGAGAACCCTCTGAGATAGGTACTTTTTACGCCACATTTTACAAATAAGGAAACTGAGGCATGGAGAGATCGCATCATTAACGCACAGCTGCCCAGCTAGTATGTGGTGGCACTGGGGTTGAAGATAGACAACACAGTTTTAGATACCATACATCTCACAGCTGCAATGGTGGACAGAATAAAGACTCCCGAAGATGTCACATGGCGATCTCTGGAACTTATGTATATGTTACATTGCACAACAAAAAAAAAACAAACAGAAGGAAAGAGAAGAAAAGAAAAGGAAAAAAAGGATTAAGATTGACCTTAAAATAGAGAGTCTTACCTGTATGGACCCAATGTAATCACAAGAATCCTAAACAGTGGAAGGAGAGATAGTGGACAGAGCTGGAGTGATGTGACGTGGGAAAGACTCAGCCCATCTCTGCCTTTGCAGATGCAAGAGGGGGCAGGCTAAATAGCCAAAGAAAGGGATTCTCCCCAGAGCCTCCAGAAAGGAACACAGCCCTGCTAACACATCCAGAGAGACACAGATTAGACTTCTGACCAGTAGAACTGTAAGGTAACAAATCTGTGCTGATTGGAGGCATGAGGTTTGTGGTAATTTGGTACAGTAGTAATAGTAGACTAATGCCTCTGCCAGCTACTGTTCTCAGGGCATGCAAGTGTTTCTCAGAAAGGAAGCTTCCCTCATCTCCACCTATGCTCAAGGCTTTGTTGAAAGTGCTTACCCTGTATATGGAATCTCAAGATTAATATCTTACCATAGCCCCCAGTCAAATGATCACTGTTTAGAGATTATGAAGCTGCTGTATCTATGGATATCCTTTCTCTGAGTTCCCATGTCTGTGTGACCATCACCCCAGCCCACCATCCAAATATTCCCTTTGGCTATTCATGCAAGGTTTTGTCTTTCTCATAAACTTGTCCAAAGTGCTGGTTTTAATGTTTAAGGAATTTCATATCCTTTCTATATATCTCCCCACCACCCCCGAGAGAAGATAGTAGAAGGAAAGAAATTTATTGGACAGCATTTCTAGGTCAGCAGTGTGGTGGCTTCCTCCAGCTTGGAGGAGACTCACCCCAAGTTCCAGCCACTCATTGTTGCCATCTGTCCCTTCCTTTTCATTCTTTCTTTTTCTCTTTTCCTTTCTTTCTTTCTTAGTGTCTAAATTTGAGCAGGTAAACTACTTGATTCTTTCTTTCTTTCTTTCTTTCTTTCTTTCTTTCTTTCTTTCTTTCTTTCTTTCTTTCTTTCTTTCTTTCTTTATCTCCTTTCCTTTCTTTCCTCTCTCCATCTAATTCTTTTTCCTTCCTTCTTCCCTTCCCTTCCCTTCCCTTCCCTTCCCTTCCCTTCCCTTCCCTTCCCTTCCCTTCTTCCCTTTCCTTTCCTTTCCTTTCCTTTCCTTTCCTTTCCTTTCCTTCTTTCTTTTCTTTCTCAGTGGTGGGAGGGTAGGTAACATATCTTTGTTTATACACAAAAACAAATTCACTTTTCTGGTGGGGAACTCAGTAACTCTCTTTGTTTTCATATGAAAGCTAAGTTGTAATGGTTCTTAAAATCAGTAAAGTAAGCATTTTAGAAAAGAAGATTAAAAACAGAATGTTTTGATACTGAGCATATTAAACATACCTGGGAAGATTTTAGCCTTGAACTGTGGTAGAGCCTGGCATGGGACTGAATCATTCAAAGATATTTCATAAGGATTCTTTTCTAAAATTCACTTGCCTCTTATTGCATTTTGTTTATTTACTCTGGGGAAGAGTTTGTCACCTCTAAGGAAAGCTTACTCACCTGTGAACCATATTGCTGGCTTTTTTCAATATGCGACTTTAAACAGCTCAGACTAACAGAACAAAGAGGACCTCAGGAGTCTGTTACTTCTGACAAGTGTGTCTACAGCAAACCAGATGGCATTGTCAAATGGAGGAGCCAGCATTCATGCTTCTGACATGCCTGGTCTCTTGGTCTCTTAGCTTCCAAGCCCAAGGCAGATGGTTTTTCCTCATTTCAATCAGGACATTTGCCTTCCAGTTACCAGTCTCCCCTAAAACCCACCAAAGAAGGCCTGATATTCTGCTCCCAGAAACACTTCATTAAAATTTAGAGAATATTAAAGGCACCACCCATAGACTAAGCTACCTGGATTATAATACTGGTTTACATTGGAAATGCTCTAATATGGTTGGAGAGATAATGGAAGTAATTTGACAACTTTTAGGCTTTTGAAATAATTGATCAAAGTGAAAGCTGTTTCTACTTTAAGAAGGATATCAAAACTCATCTTAATTTCTGAAGACAAAATAGCATCCAGTTTCTATTTTTCAGTAGTCCATGGAAAAGTTGAGTTTACTTTAAATAGAACCAGTGTATGAAAATCTGTATTGAAATAAAAAGATCGATGACGGCCATTACTTACTATTAGAAAAAGTCAAATACCAAATGGACCTGCAATTTACTTTGATTTGCTAAAGTTCCATTTATGCCTGACACTTGAGGAGAATGACTTTTGTGTTAAACAAGATAGAGGTGGCATTACGTTTATTGCTGGATTGTGGTATTTGATTATTTCACTCTGAAATCACACAACTCTGAGTAAAACTCTGATTCCCAAGATAATTAGGTGTGTAAACTTGAGCAGGTAAACTACTTGTTCTCTAGTTTGTTCATCTATAAATGGAGACAGTAAGAACAACGATCTCATAGAATGGTAGAGGAACAGTGCTTGAAGGACTGTCTAGCATAGAGTAAGGTTATCACCGATGTAGTTAATGAAATAGCAGAGTATGGATTTACTTGGCACTCCTAAGGTTCTGGGCAGGTTATTTGGCTTGAGGCAAAGAAAGACGACTTCCGTACTACAGCAAATGATACTACTATTTAATTAGCACCAATTATATGTATCTATTACTACCACTTTATGTAGTAATAGATCTATATTTACATAAGTAATACGTTGTAATTCATTTTTAGATAACTGACTTAAACTTCCCTGTGCACTAAGTAATTAGTAAAACCCCCCAAAATTAACCACTTATAATCAATGAATTTAAAAAATGCTTTTCAATCTCCCATTAGACCACATAAGTCCACTAAATTTTCAAAATAAAAATCACATATCTGTGTCAATTACGTAATTTCATATTTTGAATTATAATACAGTAGTATCACTCCAATAGATCAGGGTTTTTTTTTTTCCACATTTCGGGAATGTACATTGCCTAAAGGTGCAAATTCTTTGACATGAGAAATCAGTTGTATAGCTTTATATATATTATAATTTTAACTTTGTTAAATCTTTTTTTTTTTTTTTACTCTTGATTTTATATCTTCTCTGGGATGAAAGATACATTCCTAGTCAGGTAGGCCATTACCATTCATGCTCTCAGGAGTTAGTATTATTATTTCTTGAATTATTATTGAGTAATTGACATGTAATGATATACAATGTTGACATTATATGTTGACACACAAAATTGTACAATGTTATATTAGTTTCAAGCATCCAGCATATCAATCCAACATCCTATACATTACTTATAATTGATTCTTATTCTTCCCCATTCATTCTAAACCTGTCATTTTATATATTATATTTATTTATATATATTATATATATATTATAATTTTAACTTTGTTAAATCTTTTTTTTTTTTACTCTTGATTTTATATCTTCTCTGGGATGAAAGATACATTCCTAGTCAGGCAGGCCATTACCATTCATGCTCTCAGGAGTTAGTATTATTATTTCTTGAATTATTATTGAGTAATTGACATGTAATGATATACAATGTTGACATTATATATTGACACACAAAATTGTACAATGTTATATTAGTTTCAAGCATCCAGCATATCAATCCAACATCCTATACATTACTTATAATTGATTCTTATTCTTCCCCATTCATTCTAAACCTGTCATTTTAGAAAAGTATGTACATCTGTAAAACAACAAGATGAGTATCTATAGCTACAACTTATGGTAGACTCAGCAGCAACTGATCAAATATAATGATACATAATTTCTTTATATTAAGAAATACTTAAGGATTATCCATGTTTTAATACCTGTATACCTTTTATATACACAGAAAGTAAAGGAGCCTGGGTGACTCAGTCACTTAAACATCTGACTTCAGCTCAGGTCATGATTTCATGGTCTGTGAGTTCAAGCCACTTGTCGGGCTCTGTGCTGATAGCTCAGAGCCTGGAGCCTGCTTCAGACTCTGTGTCTCCCTCTCTCTTTGTGTCTCCCCCACTCATGCTTTCTCTCCCTCTGTCTCTCAAAAAATGAATAAATGTTAAAAAGAAATAAATACACTAACACATATATACAGAGAGAGGCTTTAAGTTCAGCTTACTTATTAGTTTTAGGGCTATAACACTCTGACCATAACAGTTGTGACTCTGTCTTATCTGCACTCTGGTATAAATAAATGACAGCAAATTTATTGTGCCATGGAGGATACTAAATTGAATAATTCCCTATTCCAGGGAGTCCTAGGTGGGGTGAAGGGCATGCAAAGAAATTTGAAACATTTGGATGGTGTAATAGAGGCATTGGGCCTTACATATCAGAGCCAAAACTGCACATGATCCACTGAATTTGGGGCAAAGAGTAGACTTCATGCATAAGAGCTGTTTGAACAAAGGGTTGAAGTGTAGTCAAGAACTGAGCAAGTGGTCAGTGACCAGATTGGAGACCCATATTTCAAGCAGAAGGAATAACCTGTACAAAGGCATTGACATTCAACAAAGGTTTTTTGAGCCAGTGTTTTGAACCTTGGTAAGCTTATGATTGAGTAGGGGAAGGGCATAAATATATTAGGAAACTAATTAATTGAGGGTGATTTTGCATATTAAAAAACACTGTAAAGAAAAAAAGAGTAATGTAATGCAGAGTTACTGGGCGGTGGGTGGGGAGCGGCTGGCATTTGCTGGTGTGGTCAGGTCAGGGAGCACTTTTCTGATGTGTTAGCAATTGAGACCTGAATGAGTAGAAACCAGACATGTCTATTCGTGGGGGAACAGCTACAGGAGGGTTCCAAGTATAGTGTTCCTGGAGAAGAAATTAGCTTGGCTCATTTTATGATCAGAAAGGAAGCCAGTTTGGTTGTAGGGATTTGAATGAGCAGAAGAATGGAAAGAAGAGAGACGAGAATAGGTAGAAACCAGACTGTATAGGGCCTATAGACAAAGGGATGGACATGACTGTTTTTCTAGTACTTAGTCAAGCATCTAGGCAAAGCTAGAAAACAATATGAACCTTAAAATTCGGTATTTCAGAAATTTTGGGCGGCATCACTCAAAACTTAGATTGTGCTGGATCAAAGATCTAGGTACAAAACACAAACAGTTGTCATAAGTTGATATTGAGTCAACCCCTTGACTCAGCCTGCAAGTTTTATATTGTTTCTCTGCTTTAGGGAGAAAACAATACCTCTGTGTCATCAAGGCCAGGCACCTCCTAGGAGACCGAATGGGAGGATGTGGTTAGCAGGGAGAAAAACAGGCCTGAGAGACAGGCAGCTTCAGACAGTTCTATTTAGATCCATATATATATATATATATTTTTTTTTTTTATTTATTTATTTCAAGGAGAGAGAGAGAGAGACAGTGTGAGCAGGGGAGGGTCAGAGAGAGAGGGAGTCACAGACTGAAACAGGCTCCAGGCTCTGAGCTGGCAGTCAGCACAGAGCCCGATGCAGGGCCCGAACCCACGAACCGCGAGATCATGACCTAAGCGAAAGTCGGACGCTTAACTAAGCCACCCAGGCGCCCCTATATATATATTTTTTTAATGTGATCTTAGGACCACCTAAAACCAAATCACTAGGTATTTTCGTTAAAAAAAAAGAAAAAAATGCAATCCTTAATACTACTGAGATCTACTTAATCAACATCTCTGGAAAGGAGCATACAGCTTCCTTGTAATCAACTCATATGTTTAGTACTCCCTAGAACCTTCTCTGAGTCTGCCCTCATTTTTATAGGTTAGTTCAAAATTCCAGTCTCTTAAAGTCAAGTCCCCTAGCACCTGGAACAATTCACCTTTGGTAGGTAAACAAGTGAAGTTAATATGGCAGTCAGCTTGGTCCGAGCGAGTCTGCTCAAAATAGTTAATGCATTCACACTTAAAAACCAGAGCTGCACTAGTAAAATATACACACTAGGTATCATTTTATGGAAGGGGCAGGTGAGGACAAGAGTGAGAGCAGTTTGTCCATGTCCACTTACATATCTGTCATCTGAGCTTGTCAGTGTGATTGTCTATTGTTCCTAGGGTATACTCTGCCTTTGTTTGCATATAAAAAATCAATATATTTATGGAGCTAAGTATAGTCTGTGGCACCTACTAATACTTAATACATGGTAACTTCTATCATTTCCTCTTTCTTCTTTGAATTGTTTTCTCAGTGGAAGTTGTGAACTTGGAAAGCAGTTTAAGAAATTTCTGGAAGTAAAGTGCTATACAAATAACAAATCATAATTATCATAGAAACTACATAAAAGCCCCTCTTGATTAATTTTTCCCTACCTAAGAAAATATAGATGAATAAAAGATCAGAAAGAACTGAAACATAATTTTCAAAGATGTGTAGTAATTTCAAAATATGTTATTTGTTCTAACATGTGCATAGGGGATGGGATGAGTACTCAAAGCAGGATATGGGAGGTACCAGAACATTTTCTAAAGGATCCCTATCCCCACATAGGAGCTGAGTAAAAAGAGGGGCAAATATATTATAGGGATGCTGAAATCATGATTTGAAGAGTATTGGCAGTGAAATGATAATCCAGGCAGAGGGCCACAGGGATGATGCAGTTAATCAAACGTATCAACTTTATAAACTCTGATGCATTCTGAGACCGCTGTCCCCTGAAGTGAAGTCTAATAAACCAACCTAATACACCTTCCAGGAGCCATAATGTAGTTCTGTTTAACAGAAAATCAGCTTGGAGGATGTTTGCACTTGGATTCAGAAACTATGAGAAGAAACGGAGACAGACTGAAAATCCATAAATTGGTTGAGTTATGAAGTCTCATGGGTGCGTGAATGAGAAAGAAGCAGGATGCAGACAGGAAGATTTGCAAATACTTCATTTGCTCAGTTAAACCTCTTCAATGAAAAAACTCTCGGACCTGTCCGTTTGATGGGGAGGTATTATCTAAACAAAAGAGACAAAAGAAAACCAAGGACTTCAGAATTAGAGGCCCCGTGATGAAGTGAGAGAAATTATCACTATATGCTCCATCATCTCATATAGATCATGTTTGGTCTGCTGCCTGCTTTTGTAAGTAAAGTTTTATTGGCACACCACAATAACTCTCATTCTCTTACACATTGCTTGTGGCTGCTTTCACACTACAAGTGCAAAGTTGAATAGTTACCACAGGGAGATATGACCTGCAAAGCTTCAAATACCGTCAGGCACTTTACAGTGAAAGTGCTAAGAACATGATTTTATATCCAGTCTGACATAGAGTTAAGAGTTCAAAAACTCTTTTGTTTTTTAGTTTATTTACCTGTTTTAAGAGAGAGTGTGTGATTGGGGGAGGGAGCAGAGAAAGAGAGATAGAGAAGGAATCCCAAGCAGACTCCACACTGTCAGTGAGCGGAGCCTGATGCAGGGCTCAAACTCACGAACTGTGAGCTCGTGACCTGGGCTGAAATCAAGAGTTGGACGCTCAACTGATTGAGCCACCCAGGTGCCCCAGGAGTTCAAAAACTCTTCAATGGACTTGAAATGTATACCAGGTATATACTTTGGGAGATTATATATGATCTCCCCTGAGATTCAGCGTTTCTCAACATTAAAAAGGATATAATGATGCTAATCTTACATGATCTTTGCATATTCTAACCTGGTGCTTGGAATATGGCTTGTGGATAAAACATAATCTGTCAGTCTTCTGCCTCTTCTCCCTTCACTTAATGGGGGCGGGTGCTGCTTTTATCCAGAATAGTCTGCAACATGCTCACTGGTGATTTTACAGCTTTCTCAGTTTTCAGACATAACAGAAATAATTCACTCTCCTCACTGAATTGGTAGTTTATAATTATTTATGACTGTCCTGATTCAAGATACATTTTTTTTCTTTTCTCTTTGCTTGTCTTCTTTTTCTTTTTCAGCAAAATGTTTGCTTCTCTCTAAATCAAATAAACCCTCTATTTTTTATATTTACCACAGAGAATCTAAATCGTTTCTCCTGAAAGACAGCATCACGAAAGCCTGCGATGTCTGGGCGCCTTGCTGTTGAAGCAGTATGGGGAGCGTAAGAGTTTGGCTTGTTTGCTTGTTTCTTCCTTAGAAAACTCCCTCGGCCTTGTTTTTGGTCACCCCCATATGCCAGGGGAAGGAAACTATAAGTGGATGCATACAGGAGATGGGGACAGAGTCCCCAGTGAGCTGTGGATAATGAAGGGACCACTCATAAGAAAAGTCTTCTTTATACTCTAATAAAGTCTGTGGACTGAAGGGCAGTGCCCTTCAATGGCGGGCTCTGTGGCCTTCCCTCTCAGCTTTTGGAGGGAAGCCTGACTTTCATCCTGTGCCAATCTTAAAGCCGTCCCTCTTCCTAGAAAGTTGTACTGACATATTTACGAGCAGCATTGTATCAGAGATACTGTAGATAGGATGGTTTTACATTCCCCACCAGCCACCCACCCCCATCATGCATTGCTTGATGAAATCACATTAGACACTTCTTTTCCTTTCAGAACCCTACAAGGGCCACCCCCCCCCCCCACTCCATCCCTGCATCCCCCTCAGCCTCAGGTTCCCTGCTCCCAAATCTGCCTGGAACTGGCTCTTCATTTCTTCACAGTAACTTGATTGTTTCTCAGCTTTGAGCTCCATACCTGGCACTTCCTGTCCCTCTATAGCATTATTTTAGGTAAGGCTTTTATTGATGGGAAAGGTGTGGTTTGTGCTAAGCCAACAGAAGGCCATCCCTGATGAGGCCCCATCTTTCTAACAGAGTAATTCAAGGATAGAAATAGCAGCAATAACAAAAGCTTTGTTCTTCCCGGGCTCAAAGCCAGGTAAAGGCAGCCTTGTTTTTTCCTTCTTTTCTTTTTTTAAATTTGAAAAAAAAATTTCTTCCCAGAAGAGTAGATGGGGCCAAGAGGCTATCAGAACATTGGGCCCATAATGTGATACGGCAATGACTTTAGCAACATTTTGAGTTAAGTGGGGGCATCGTTATCCCAAGGAGGCAGGGCAAGTCCCAAAAGCAACAGTAGGAAAAAAAATGCAATTTTAACGGTTGTCACCATTTATCGAGTCAGTAGACTTCTTGTGTTTATAAATGAAGCATGAATGATGTTGCTTTTGAAAGACAGTTATGGCTTATTTAAATATCTGCCCATTAGAATTAATCCAGTTGAAAAATTTTAGCATAAAATTGCAAAATGTAATTATGAATTGGATTAGTGTGATTATAACGATTTACAGGATAGCCCAGCTATCTGTCTTCGGTTGAAACTCCATGAGGTGTAGACCATCATGTTACACAGGAGCTGAGAGTGAGTATTGGACAATTGGGAGAGCTGAGCCATGGAACGACATGTCCTTACTGGCAAAGGACAAATCAACTATGTCCTAATAACAGTTCCATATTTGGGGATTTATTGAGCCAGCAGTCTGGGGTGAACTTCTTGGTGCCTTGGTGCCATGGGCTCACAAGGGTTCTGTTTTGAAGCAGCACAGAGAGGATTGAGAGTCATCACTGAACACAGTGTCCAGCACACAGTAGGTTCTCAATAAATGTTCTTCAAGGGAATAGGTAACTCAAATATTCCAATTGAAACCTCAAGATAGTCTGTTCCATTGTCCAATTGCATACTTTTTTTTTTCTTATTGTATTGCTAAAATCATGAACCTTAGGGCCAGATAACTTAGGTTTAATTACTAGGTCTAACGTTTTAGTTAAATATTTGTGAGCAAATCGATTACCTGTGTGTGCCTCAGTTTATACATCTGTGAAATGAGGATAATAATAATAGTACCTATTTCATTGAGTTGTTGTAAGGATGAAATGGGATGATATGTGAATAGCTTAAAATAGTTCTGGGCCCATAGTAAATTCTTCATAAATGTTGTTATCATTTCTGGTGTTCTCTAACCCAAATTATGCATGTATTAGTCATGATAGAATAGGCCATGTTGTGCCCCCAAATTAAAGCTGAAGCTTCAGTTTGATAACGCACAGAGGTTCAAAGCACATTCAGCACCCATCCAGCCCTGGCCATTGGAGGAGCTGTGTTCCACAAACTCTTCTGTCAACCCAGGCTGACCACTCCTTCCCCATTTTGAAACTGGGCAGTCTAGAACATGAGGCTTCTTCAGTTATCCAAACGAAAAAGAATTTGCTGAAAAGTCTTGCATCAACATTTAAAGACTTTGGCCTGAAAATGACAGATTTTACTTCCACTCACAGGGTAACAGCCAGAATTGGTTGAATGACCTCAACTAGCTGTAAAGGGTAATCTTAGTCATAATCATTTAGCAGGTTGGTTAATGTCATTGCTCCCATAAGTACACTCTTACATGTTAATTGTGTTTGGTTATATTTCAGATCTCTTAAGAGCCATATCTTATCTTTGTATCTCCCACAAGGCCTAAATACTGCCATAATAATTGCTCAATAAATGCTTGTGGGAGAAAGGAGGATGGAAGAAAAGAAGGTGTGTTTTATCATAGAGAACTCAGCCATTTGGAGTAGGGCATATGCAAGAGTCAGAAAATGGAAAAACAAACAAAACAAGAACAGCAACAAACTCTGAGTGTTAGAAAATAATTAACTGCTTTTGGGGCACCTGGGTGGCTCAGTCAGTTAAGCGTCTGGCTTTGGCTCAGGTCATGATCTCACAGTTCGTGGGTTCGGGCCCCGTGTCGGGCTGTGTGCTGACAGCTCGCTCAGAGCCTGGAGCCTGTCTTCGGATTCTGTGTCCTCTCTCTCTGACCCTCCCCTGCTAATGCTGTCTCTCTCTCTCTCTCAAAAATAAATAAAAAATGTTAAAAAAAAAAAAAAGAAAATAATTAACTGCTTTTACAAAATGATTTCACTTTACCTACACGGAAAAATCTGAGACTGAATATTGTTGGCCAACTTGTGATATACTCGATGCAGGAATCAATCTGTTGCATAAACCAGCATCCATGAACAGAAGACAGGAGCAGTGGGGATTTTGTCTGTACCTGAAGCTAAAGTTCTTTCCCATCACTTCCAGATTAATGTTAAGTGTTATTTTTTCTATCTGTTCTTGTTCCATTTCTCTTGACTCTTTTGTTCCATAAATGGATTTCCCTTCAACGATCAAAATTGTCTCATATCAAAAGCCTGCATTAGAAATTATTTTTACTCATCCCTACTTACTTCTGAAAGAAAAGATGGATAGAAAAGTGGCAATACGAAGAATTTAGTAGGGATTGAAATACTGGCCCAGGATCAGATTTTAGATAAGCTATGCCAGCTGAGATATACATCTTTTTACTCAAAAAGCAAAATCTATTTGAAGTTAGCACCCAATAAAAACAAAGCCTTTAGGGACCTAGAATTCCTAACACTACCTTAGTTTGTCCCATTTAGTTACTTGTAAACTTGATAAACTATCACACTTACTGGAACACCTGTTACCCCAATGGAACAAATGGAAGGAGAAAAGGAAATTAGGAGTTGTAAACTCTAATCTGTACGAACATGGACATAAAGACAGTTTACCATATTGGGAGAAACAAAGTTTCTAGATCTAGATTACAGCCTGCATGCTGATCAGCCATGTGATCTTGTATAACTTGCTTCACCTCTTTCCACCTTACTTTATTTCTCTCTGAGATAGGAGGAACCGTAGTACCTACTGTACTGGGTTCGGTGACTGGTAAATGAGTTCTTGTAAATAAAGTGCTTATTTCAGTTTCTGGCTCATAAAGTTCGGTAAGTGTTTGTTATGATTCCTGGATGCTTAACTATGCAGCCTACACAGGTTATCTCATTTTATCTCAGATTTTGAAGATTAGGCATTTTACTCAAGGCTATACTACTAAGAAAATGTGGCTGGGAAAATTAAAACCTAACATTAATTCCAAAGCCTTGGCTTTTTATGGTTTATCAGGGGCCTTAGCCCCAATGAGAAGGGAAGAAGGAAGTCAAGAGTATCGGCTTCTGAGACCTTTATTATTTACTTATCATTTTTTTAATCAGTTTTAATTTTTAGAGCAACTTGAGGTTCATGGCAAAATTGAGAGCGGCTACAGAGGCTCCCATACATCCTCTACGTGGACACATGAACAAACTCCCCTACTGTCAACATCACACCACAGGGGTACATTTGTTACAATTGATGTACCTACATTGACACATCGTAATGATTATGATATAGGCTATATTTTACACAATGGGTCATCCTTGGCATTGTACACTCTATGGATTTGGACAAAAGTATAATGCAGTGTGTCTGTCATTATAGTATCATGCAGAGTATTTTCACTGCACACATTCATACCATTTCACCCACCCCAAACTCCTGGCAACCGATTTTACCATATCCATAATTTTACCCTTTCCAAAATGTCATATAGGTTGAAATCAAGCAAATAGGAGCCTTTTCAAATTGGCTTCTTTTCACTTAGTAATATACATTTAAGATTCCTTCATGTCTGTTCATGGCACAGCTCCTTTCTTCAGCACTTCATATTCCATTCTCTGGATGGACCACACTTTCCTCAACCATTCACCTACTCAAGGACATTTTGGTGGCTTCCAAATTTGGGCAACTGTGAATAAAGCTGCTATAAATGTCCACCTGCAGACTGAAGTTTTCATTTCACTGGATTATATGGTTAAGAGGCTGTTTAGTTTTGGAAGAAACTGCCAAACTCTCTTCTAAAGTGTTTGCGCCACTTTGCATTCGTGTTAGCAATAAGCGTGAGTTCCTGTTACTCCACTTTCTTGCTAGTATCTGGTGTTGTCAGTGTTTTGGATTTTGGCCATTCTAATTGGTGTTTGGTGGTATCACACTTTTGTTTTTATTAGTAATTCCAGAATGACATATGATGATAGCAAGCATCTGTCAGCGTGCCCATTTGGCTTTCATTATTTATGTATTATACTCCCAAACCTTTGTGGGACAGTGCACATGTGTTTTTTGTCTTCCTTGCATTTCTTTTATGACAGTACTGTGGACACTCCCTTGAGGAGCCATCTCTTCTCAACACTTAGACTCTAAGTTTCTAATTGAGTTGATTATGTTTCTTCCCCTATTCCAGGAGTGAGTAAAGAAGTGAGGCTTGGCCAATCAGAGAATTGAGTTCTCTGGTCAGTGTGATTGCTTCAGAGGTAGGCACTTGATGCTTGCAGCTGATGACACAGGATGGAATTTACACTAATGTTGTCAGGAAAGTATTAGGTTCTCTTTCTTGCTGAACTTCAATGTATATAAATTTAGAGCTCATTTTGGTGTCCTGAGACTCAGTTTCCAGTGTGTGGAGGGGGACTTTCCTCCACTCAACCAAGCAATTCTTCGGACACCAAACGGGTGTCCTACAATTCAACTCCATTCTGACACTCTCTACCTGGAGATAACATCAGATCCCATAGGCTTGGAGTTCAGTCCTGCAAGGCTCCTTCTCCCTCCCTCTTCAGATGTCAGCCTCAAGCCCAGGCTGTTACCTGTGCTTCTGAACAGCTGGCCACAGATTAGATGTTCCCATTACCTCCTCCTTAGACTTCAGATGCGGATCACAAGTTCAGGTTCTCACCTGTACTTCTCCCTTCCAGCTATAAATCAGAAATTCCAACAACCCCTTCCTCAGGTTCGATTAACTTGCTGAAGTGACTCACTGAACTCGGAGAAACATTGTATTTACTAGTTCACCAGTTTTATTATCAAAGGATATAACTCAGGAACAGCCAGATGCAAGAGGTGTACAAGGCAAGGAATGGGGAAGGGGTGTGGAGCTTCCTTGCCCTTTCCATAAACACTTTGCCACCCCAGATCATGTGTTTATCATCTAGAACCCCTCCTAACCCTGTCCTTGGGTTTTTCTGGAGGCTTCATTATATAGGCATAACAGATTGAATCTTTGGCCACTGGTGATTGATTTAGCCTCTAGCCCCTCTCCTCTCCCTGGAGGAGGGGGCGGTGACTGAAAATCCTGACCCTCTAAGCACGCAGTTGGTTCTCCTGCCGATAAGCCCCCAAACTTAGGTTCCCTGAGAACTTTTCAAAAATCACTTTACTAGTGTAACGAAAGAACTTTTTATTGCTCGTATCATAGGAAATTGCAAGTTTTTTTAGGAGCTATGTGCCTAGAAGAAGTGTGAGACCAAATATGTATATTTATTATAAATCACAATGCCACAGAGCAGCCTCAGTCCACTTGCCACAAAGAAGTGAAGGAGAAAATATCTGGAGCTCATTTATTCCAGCTGTGGCATTCTGACAAGTTCAGTAAATGGTTTATGATACTTGGAGTTTCATCATTGGCTCAATTCTTTTTCTTTAAATGTTTATATATTTTTGAGAGAGACAGAGATAGAGCACGAGAAGGGAAAGGGCAGAGAGAGGGAAACACATAATCTGAAACAGTTCCAGGCTCTGAGCAGTCGGCACAGAGCCAGACATAGGACTCGGACTCACGAACAGTGAGATCATGACCTGAGCTGAAGTCGGATACTCAACCCACTGAGCTACCCAGGCACCCTCATTATTGCCTTGATTCTTACCTTTTGTTTAGAGGTCGGTGTTCCCATCAAACTAGTCTCTACCACAAAAATGCAATCAATTTCTTTTCTATTATTTTATTTAAAAAAATTTTTAGTTTATTTTTTGAGAGAGGGTGAGAGAGAGAGAGCAAGGGAGGGGCAGAGACAGAGGGAGAGTGAGAATCTTAAGCAGGCTCTGCCCTGTCAGTGCAGAACCTGATATGAGGCTTGAAATCATGAACCATGAGATCATGACTTGAGCCAAAATCAAGAGTAGGAGGCTTAATGGACTGAGCCACCCAGGCATCCTCATAATTTATTTTCTATTTAAGGGAGCCAGCCTCTTTCTATGGTGTGCAACTAAAGCCATCTGATAAAGCACATGTGAAATATCACATTTCAACTTTCCTCTATTTTAGAGGAGAATTAGGGCCTTGGAAGAAATCTGACAGTTGCCACACTGAATAGAAAAAGGACTGTATGTGGGGCTCTTGACCAGACAATTTTCAGAGTCAAGTGGACTTGAATTCCTGCTTTATTATAGAGATACTTTTCTGCATTTAGACTTTGATTTTATTCTAGTTGCCCTGTTGGTGAAATGGTCTTAAAGTGATAAGCCCTGAAGGACATAACTAATGAGTGTTTCATTAGTAGAATTCTAGACAAAAGCAAGCACCCTCCCTAATGCTATAGTTCCTGAGACTGAAAAAGTATCCTTAGTTTAAAATGTTATTAACATGAACTATTGAAGAAGACACTCCGTCTAGGTAGCTGCCTTCAGGATATTCTCTTGGCTAGGAGGCAGCGAGCCTGGCTGAGGATGGAGGAGACAGACAGTTCTCATTTCACCAGTGCAGTGTATTATGCAGTGTTTATCATGGTAGCGGCCAACTCGTTACAGAACAGGGCATATCAAATTATTCTGAATCAGTGAGGTTCCAGTGATGAGATACTCCATGGAGAAACTGGGAGTAGGGAACGAACTTTCAGATGAGGGCATGTGTTGTTACTCTGAGGGAGGAGGATGTCAGGAAGCACATTTTTATTTTCCTTAAAGCTCAACCTGTGCCACATCTGTGTTCCCCCAAAGATTCTGTATTCCATTGGCCAGGTGAGTTGATGGAAGAGGGAACCTCTTTCTTGGTAGTAAACTGTGCCTAGTGTATGGGAACCTCAATCAGGAATGAAGTGTGGACATAGTGATGGTGATATTGTGCAAAATGATTTTGCCGATGTGCCCATCAGGACCCAGAATCCCACAATTCACAAGGAGGTGAATTCACAGTTCCTTTTACAACTTCTTTGCAGTTAGAGAATCTCCTGGCTTTTGCTGTGTAAATCGTGCTAAAGCCATTCATGGGTGGTGATTAAGTCAGTGTTAAGGATGGGGTGCATTTACCTCCTCAGATTGGCTCTTCTCCTCTCATGTATCAGGTTAGTGATCCTCAGCATTAGAAATGGTGTGTGGCCAGGACATTGGTATTGTTCTCAAAGTCCCCCCAGGGAGGGTAGTAGCATCCAGCATTGAGTGCCACCAGTCTCTAGGCACTCTGTCTATAGCACTAGTCCACATTTCTAAACATTTACTGTTGGTTTTACCAAAAGATTTCCAGGGTTATCAGTGTAATCATTATTTTATGGGCAACTTTGAGTATCACCACTCACCAACTGACAGAACAAATCAGCCACGTGGCAGGTTCATGAGCATATGTATCCTTACCCTGAAAATGTACTTGGAGTACATACTGAAAGGGATACTGACATGGAAAGTTTATATCTCACAGGCTGCAGAGTGTTTAAATATGAATGTTATCAGTAACAAAATTCTCTTAATTAAACTGAGGCTTCGAGCAGTACACACATATATTTAGAATAGTAAACGTGTCCAGACATGAGAGCTTGCTTCATAAGTCAGAACTGGGGAGCAAAACCCAATTTGGGATGGGAAAGTAATGAAGGTCTAAATATGAATGTAATTCCAGCAAGGAACCAGAAGGCTATAATTTGTTTACCATGTATAAGGGACTGTCAGAGAGATCAGACTCTAAATTAATTTAGAGACATAATTTAAAAAGCACAAAATGTATGTAGGCAAAAAGTGTCAAAGAATTTTTAAAATGTATCATGAAAACAATCCCCTTGTCCTAAGTATTGTCTTACCCCAGAGACAGCCTCTCTGGGAGATAAAAAGACCAGGTGTAGTTGTAGTCCTGTAACCTTATTCGTTTTCAAGCCCAAATTCTCATACAATGTAGGGATATCTTTCATAATATTTAGAAAGTGGCCAGCCAACCTCTGGATAGAAGAGAAGGAGAAGAACTCCAAATGTGGGCCTTACTGTAACCTCATAAAGCCCCGTCAAGTAGGACAAACAGGAATTGTGTGCGGTACACATGGGTCAGGTCACTTTGGCTGCCATATGTGATGCACTCGACTCCCGGAAGCCACCTCGCCTTGGTCCCATCTGGTGGTTTGTCTCTTTACTGATATTCAGTGAGACTTATGTACATAGTTAATTCCTTCTAATATTTGCATATTTCTGATTTTCTATAATTATAAACTATCTTATGTTAATGTGGTCCGAATTTCCAATTAAACGCTAAGCATCATGGGAGGAATAATGGTACACTCACATGTTACGATTACTCTTTCCTCTTCTCCAAATAATTGGTACCGATAATTGTAATTGACTTGCCTTTTAATTCTGTTAATGGTTAATTCTTAGGTGCAGAAATTTTAAATTTTTATGTGGACACTTTCATTGATTTTTTTTAAATCTCTTGTGATTTCTTCTATTAATTTTCAGCTTAGGCAGCATTTTTCCTTCCTGAGATCAAATTAAATATTCACCCATATTTTGTTCTGTTCTGATTGACTGACTGATTGCATTTTACTGTCTCCCTTTTTCCTCTTGCATTCTCCTATCCTCACTATTACAGCTTCTAATGCTGGCTTCCATTTACTACGGACTTAACTCTATGCCAAATATTCCCCTAAGCATTTTGCATCTTAAACAGTCTCCCCATCAATCTTGCAGGTTGATACTATTGTTGTTTACATAAAGGTTAAATATCGTTCAAGGTCATGAAGTAATTAATCATATATTTTCCAACTCAAAGCCTTTGCTCGTAACTATGATGCTATCCTTTCTTGTTATTTGTTGTTTTTATTGTTGGTCATTGAATTCTCTTGCAATCTTGATTGGCTGCTCATTAAAAACTTGGCATTGTTTATTTTCACATCTCCAGAATAGTATGGTCACCTCCTGATGAGGTGTAGCACGGAATTCCATGATGCAGTGCACCTAAAGCACAGAATACAGCTTCTTTCACTGAACAAGCACAGCTCCCTTTCTTTTTTCACATTGTTCCTGTTGAGTTACTTTCAATCACAAGAAACTTGGTATCATCTTTCTAGTCACTTGAGCTGTCTCCCTCCAGCAGCTCATTTTCCATCCTCAAGTAGGAGCACACACGTCTAGGCCCCCCGAGATCCTACTAAATAAGCATATTGTTCAGTGCTAGATTTCTACAAGTTATTTTGAGCACAAATGCTTCCTATTTTACTTTGAAACCACTAGAAATGGATTCTTCAGCTCAGAAGTACTGCCTTAGCAATGACACACTCTGTGACAATTCCTTGCTTTATTTCTTTTTTTGGGGTTGTAGTATTAATTCCACTCTGGAAGAAGAGTTTTCAAAATCTCCATGGCAGGGAGAATTGCACAGAATGCCCTGTTTCAGGTCTTGGCATAGCTCTGCTTCAGGGCCTGTATGTGTCCAGAAAATGCCCTCTGAAGCAAGGTTTGGAAACTCACACCAGCTGGTTCGAGTGGGCTGCAGGACACTGGGGACAAGAGAATATGACCAGGCCGGAGATGGCTGGAAATGCTGCAGGGCTACTAGGTGACAGCAGGGGACACAGTGAGTCATTCCAGGGCAAGGGGTTAGCCATGTTTGTCCCAGTTCTGGAGACCTTAGTTGTTCAGGCAGCAAGCTCTGAATTGAGAATCCTAATTAAGGTCGAGAAAGACAGAGGCCACTGACAGATTGTCAGCACACGAGCCGAGTGCCCAGACCACAAAACCGCTGGTGCTCCCACTCTGTCTTTGTCTTTTGATAGATAATAAGTGCATCACATATTTAATTCCTGCAGTTTTCAGGTAAAGATAACCAGCATGGGCATTTAGCCCAGTAGTGGCCACGTAAGTTAGAGATTCCATTCTTGATTTTACAGTTTCGATGTGTTTACACACTTACTCTGTTCCTTGCCCCATAACCTATGGAGTAGCAGTGTCTTTTCTTGCTGTTTGTCTTTCACTTTCTAAAAAGAGCAAGCATAACTTAAATTGCAAGATGAATATATGCAGTGCAGCATTTTAGAGGAGATAAAGATTTGAAGAGTGATTGGATATTACTGCTCAGAAGCCTTGTATAATATGATATCAGTAAACTCATGTGTTTTTCCTTCCTGATATTCTAATTTCAGTTGCTCATGTAATCATGAGATTGTGTCTTGGAGGAGAAACTAAATGGCTTCTTAACTATGGCTTGTGGTTTCTTCTCTGCCCATTCGAAACACAAAACAAAAAATTACTCTTAAATTTCCTCTTAGGCGTTTGCCATCTCTTTCATTAATTTCTTTCTTGCTGAATCCCTACACAGGAATGAAAATTATTAGTTTGGCCTGCATGTTTGCTTTGTTAAAGAATCAGCATCATGCTTTTTCAGTAAGATAGAAGAGTGAAGGTGCAGCTTTGTTTTATAAGTATGTACCTTATAAAGAGGATGAATTCAGGCATGAGGTTGGATTCAAGAATTCCTAGAATACAGATAACCTTGAATAGATTTTTGAGAGCTCCATTTAAAAGAGTCAAAATACTAAAGTTCTTCTTTTTACCTAAGAGGGACTATCGACCCTAACTAAGCTATGTGGACCTTTTAAAACTCTAGTCAATCTAGGGTGCGTGGGTGGCTCAGGCGGTTAAGTGTCTGACTTCAGCTCAGGTCATGATCTCACAGTTTGTGGGTTCGAGCCCCACATCAGGATCTGTGCTAACAGCCAGCTCAGAGCCTGGAGCCTGCTTCAGATTCTGTATCTCCCTCTCTCTCTAACCCTCCCCTGCTCATTCTCTCTCTCTCTCTCTCTCTTAGAAATAAATAAAACATGGGGCGCCTGGGTGGCTCAGTTGGTTAAGCATTCGACTTTGGCTCAGGTCATGATCTTTATGGTCGAGCCCCACATCAGGATCTGTGCTAACAGCCAGCTCAGAGCCTGGAGCCTGCTTCAGATTCTGTATCTCCCTCTCTCTCTAACCCTCCCCTGCTCATTCTCTCTCTCTCTCTCTCTCAAACAAATAAAAAACATTAAAAAAAAAAGAAATAATTAAAATGTTAAAAAATTTTAAAAAACTCTAGTCAATCAATCCAGCAGTCATTCTATCATGTCTAAGGAAAACTATTGAGAATAAAATGAGAAATTAAAGGACAAGTCGATGTGTTTTATAGTAGAATACTTATAATAAGTACATCGCCACAGTAGTTCTGAGATGGGCTCTATTCAGTGGGAGAGTGAGAAACTTATTGGATACTGTTGGTATTTATGTGGCTTAAAATAATACCACCTGATTTTGAGGTGAGGATGGGGACTGAAGGGTAGCCTTACTGATACAATAGTCCAAACATCTAGTTCTCTTCTCTATAAAACAAGAAACTAATAACATCTTGTGTGCATCAAATACAGCAGCAACCAATTTGAATTACCTATCCGTGAAACTTGAAAATTATGACAGACCACATGATTTCAGGTTATTTTAATATTAAGTGTATCCATGTCATACATTTTGAGTTTATGGTCAAATAAAATCCCTAAATTTTTTCTCTTTGCTTCTCCATTCCCTTCATTCTTTCTTTTCTTTCTTAAGATGGAACACTTTCTAACAGGACCAAGTTGATGGGTGTGCAACTTGTGCTCAGGATTAGAAGGGCTCGTGCTTAATTTAATGCTCCATTGTCACTGTCTTGAAATTATGAATAATTTTAAACAAGGTACTTTGAGATTTATTTTTGATATGGGCTGAGCAAATTATGTAGCTATTCCTGTTTACCAAATCAAGCATAAGCTATCCTACTCGCAAACAGTTGTTTTCTTGGTAGCCATTGCTTTGCTCTGTCCTGACCTCTCAGTGAAAACACTTTGGAATAGGGCTTCATTCCTTTCCAACTAGATTGAATGAGACAACAGCTGGCTAGCTCTTCACTTGACTCTAGAGATTCCCTCTTTAATTCACTTGGCATACAGGACCCGATGAAACTCATAATTTACCTTTTTCATCACGTCACATGTACACTAAAAAAATCTCCACAATGTCAGGTCTAAATTCTGCCTGATCTACAAACAGTAATCTCCCATCTTCAGATTAATCGTTTCTTAATTCCTGCTGTTTCCCCAAGTTTTATTTTTAATATGCATAGTATTATCAATTCACTAACACATGAATAGGTTATAAAATGTTTCACATTTTTTAACATCTTTAGCAAATTGGTTCATTAATTCAATCATTCAACTATTTAACAAAATTTACTAAACACACATTCCTTGACAAGTACTATGCTAATAATGGCAGCAATGCAAAGGAGAACAAAACATATTTGGCTTTTACCCTCATGTAATTTACAGCTTAGAAGGGGATAGAGATATTTAATAAGTAATTACCTACTTGTTAAGAATCTCATGAAAGGAAATAATTAGTAATTATGGGAGACAATTTAACAGAACATAATTTGCCTCTGTCCTCTGATTATTCAAACCTCATGCTTAGTTGAAAAACCAGGTAAATGGCTACCTTTTACATGTCACTTCTTGTTACTTCTCTCCCTTGCTTACAGTATTTACAATCTGTTTATTCAACTCAACCCTTCTCATTAATATTTTATTTGTTGTTTCCTCAATTAGACTGTGGTCTAGACTATGCCTCATATGCTTTTTTTGTCCTTCAAGACTCAATCCAGCTATTACTTTCTTTGGAATCATTGCCTAACTGCCCTTTCCTCTCAACCATTATGCAGTATAATCATATGTATATATATCTCCTTTGTGCCTTCGTTCTGTTGAAGACCGTCTTTTTTTTCTCTCAGTGCTTAGTTTAGCACCAGGCTCATCAAAGGAGATTCTCAACAGTTTTTGAATGGATGAAAAAGTGATTAGTTCTACTAAGTCTGCCATGCATCTGAATTTAAATATTGGGGAATATTCTGAATTATAATTGCAGAATCCTGGTGAATAGGATATAATTGTAAATATTGTGATATACAAGCAAAAAATAAAAATATGCACATAAACAGATAAAAATATTCACATAAACAGTAAACCTCAATCCTGGCTATGTATCTGACAATATTCCTAAAAACAGGTATATTTCAATGACAACTATTGTATATTATGTTTTTATTATTTCTCTTATTATCAGCTAAATGTTTTACAGTACCTCTGTTAAGGTAGAGGGCCTCTTTGGTTGGATTTAGGATCACAGCTCCCTGTAGGTAAAGATTTAGAAGACTGAAATATCCTGCATATGGTATTTGAAAGCTAGGGAATTCAGTGTCTGATATAAGACTTGGGATACTTTAGGATTCTAATCTTAGCCCATCTGAGATGGTGTTATATACCATGGAATATCAGAGAAAGAGGTAAAGCTTTAATGCCTAATCAGCATCAAAATCTTTCCTCTTTCCTCTTTGGGTTGAGGGTGGCTTTGATGAGGGGAGAAGAACACATCAGGGACAAGTTATTGATAATAAATTGTGGGTTTTTTTTAATGACTTTCCCTTACCATACCAGCCTTTGATATAACAATTGCCTACCACCCATAGCATGGTAAATACATATGGCCAATAAATACAGGCAATTGAGAGTTCATTGTATAGAGAAGATTCTAGTTTTCCTTATTAAATAGGTGCTCATTAAATATTTTTATTTCATTGGCAGAGACTAGCAATTATCTACATAAAATTTATTTTACTTCTTTTTTTACATATGAAAAGAGAAATAATGTTGATAGTTATTTTGGTTGTTTTAGTGAGGAAAAGAACTAGATAACAAATGGTGGATATTTTAAATATTTAAATGCTAACACAGGGAATAGTCATTTGACGTGTACAATTGGATCTCAAAAGGTACAACCAAGACCAATAGATAGAAGCAAAAGGAAGCTAGATTTCAAGAAAATACAAAAATGACATTTTGATAGTTAAACACCTAAGAAAAATTAAATGCAGCTGATCCACAAAGTCAGAAGTTCCCCCATATTTGGAGATGTTCAAATATTGGTTAAACAGACATTCAGTTGAATTAGATGAAATATTGAAAACTGTCGGCTTTTGCTAGAATAAGTCAAATTCTTAATTTCTTCATCTTGGTTTATGCACTGGAGACTTTGGTACTTACCTCATTGCCGAGAAAATTAACAGACACTATGTGGGTGAATGCTTAGTACCGTGTCCAAAATGTGCATTATCTTTAATCAATGATATTATTATTCATAAATTAAAAAGCAGTTTTTCTTCTTCCCCAAGGGCTGGAGACCCGCCTTTTAGCTAAATGTTCCTTCTATCAGTGTGTGTTCATTGGCAGTGATTTTATTTAATCCTCATCATGGTCCATTGAAGTTTTTCAAAGTGACATTCATTACCGGTATTTCTTTCTTATGTCTCTATTCTATTATCTCAAAGTTTTGCTTTCCTTTCAGTACCCTCATTTTATAAAAATAACAGTCAATAAAATAAGCTTCTTGGAAGTTCTTTTTATAATTTCTGGAATAATGGGCTTTATACACTAATACTTTTACTATATATTCAAGCACAGCTGTTTTTATGGCAAATGCTTCCTGTAATATATGTGAACTGATGAACTTTCAAACATATTTTCCATTTTTATTGACAGCCCCATAACATGCTGTTTAAAGAGCAAAGTAGAAGCTTCACATCTGCCCAATAGTTACCATTCTTGTGATACTGTGAAATAGATTGCAATCTCTTTCCTTTGTTTCCACTTCATTTCAGGTGTGCAAGTGGTAAGAGAAATATATCATTGATAATAAACTTTTAAAAAGTTTCTTTATAATGTTTATCCATTTTTGAGAGATAGAGAGAGACCAAAAGAGACAGAGCATGAGTGACGGAAGGGCACAGAGAGAAAGAGAGACACAGAATTGGAAGCAGGCTCCAGGCTCTGAGCTGTCAGCCCAGAGTCCAACATAGGGCTTGAACTCACAGACCTTGATATGTTGACCTGAGCCAAAGTTGGACATTAACTGACTGAGCTACCCAAGTACCCTGATAATTAATTTTTTAAACAAAAATTTGTTTTAGGAGTAATTGGAGTAAGTTAAGAAAGTTGTGATTATTCCATTTATTCAGTGAAGCCTGGTGGGTAGTATCTGGGGCGGTGAACCTTGAGTTCCTGGGTCAGGCCAGGTTCTACACTGGCCTGCATTTGGGACACGAGCATGTAGCATATACTTTCTGAACATTTTTCCTCATTTCTCATGGAAAACTGAGACAAGAATAGCATCTCCCTTGTAGTGTTGTCATGAGGAACATGCCTGTTAATACATGCAGAATTCTTAGCCAGTGCCTGGTACGTACTAAGAACTCAATGCATACTTGCTATTGCTATTAAATATTCCAGGAATATTCATGAAGCACTTACATTGGCCAAGTCCTGTGCTAAGTGTAAGGATTTACTATGTTAAGCTTTTGTTCAATGGCTATTTCTGCCTTTGAACCACTTGCCTTCTCCAGCTTGTTTTCTTCTTAAAAATGAAATAAAATGAAACTCAGTCATAGGAAATGGTCAGGCTTGCTTGAAGAAGGTAATAGATTCTGCCCTTCTATGAAAGTTCAAACACTTCAATTCATTCCTTTATCTTTCCTTCAAATTTCTATTTCTCTCTTATCACTAATAATCAGTCTTTTTCTTCCTTCCTTCCTTCCTTCCTTCCTTCCTTCCTTCCTTCCTTCCTTCCTTCCTTCCTTCTCTCCTTTCTTCTGTCCTTGCTTCTATCCTTTCTTCCTTCCTCCCTTCCTTATTCTTTTTTGGTTTGTTTCTTCCTTCTATTCCAGCAGTGAAGTATAGTGGAAAGAAATCAAGCTTTGAAATTTTGGCAGACCTAGGATAGAATTTAGGATTTCCCCCTCCCTGGTTGTATGATTTGGAGCAGGGCACAGTTTCCAGACTTGAGGCTTGCTCTGTCTCATTTGGAGAGAAGGCCTGATATTTGGTCATTTTAAGGATCAGTAATAATGGTAGATATTTAGGTCAGTACTTGGTATTTATTATTAATGCAGGCAATTTACAGTCTACATTATCCAATTGTCACTTAGTTATACTTTCTAGCCATTTTACTAAAATCTCTTAGTGTGTATATATTGATTTGGATTTTGAGTTTCTTGAAGGCAGATTCTGTTAAGGCCTGCAAATCCTTGATGACTAGAATAATTTTGGGTAAATACATAGGGTAATTCTGGTTGGTATGGGGCATCCCTCTGTGAATTAAGCAAATTTTAAAACTTGATTACATGTTTCAAAATCGATTTTATGTTTTAAAAGAGAAATAGACCTTTTAGGCCTAAGATCTGAACACCCTGGGAAGAAACATGTACTCCTTAAACTTTCTTTTCTCTACAGTATAAGTGGTAATGAAGGAAAAGAAAATAAAAATGAGCGCAGTGATTTACCCTCCAGCTGCCTGATAACCGCGGGGTTAGGCAGATGACCAAGCAGTAAGTCCTGTGTAATTATCTCTATGTGTCATATATCAATGCCATTCTTCACTCATTCCAGTGAGTGACAGCTATCTGCCAGGCATTGTGGAGACCTTGGGGATATGAGGGTGAGTGAGGCATAGCTTGTGTTTGAAGTGGGAAACACACTTCAAACACAGGGAAAGAATATAATATAACTATACAGAAGTAATCGTACAATGAAACATTTATCTGGAGTCTTAATTCAGTGAACTGGTGTTGATTCTCTGTGCAGAGAACTCTTCTCATGTCGTGATAGGTCAATCTCAGTTTCTCAGGAGTTCCTGAAATCAAATCTTCTACTCATTATGTTTCTTCTCCATTTTTCCCCTGCTCAGAGCTCACAAAGAATAGGTAAAATAAAAGCATTTTTGTAATGGGCTTTTTTTAGTATTTCAGACCTGAACATTTGTCCTTCCAGCATAAATCCCTATTACAGTTGCATTAAAATAGTACATTGTGATTTTAAATGCTGATGTTAAAATGCTTTGCCTAATAGAAGTTATTTTGTAAAGGGCCAAGTTTATAATCCTGGCATTCTACCGAGTAGCTAGTTCCTAGGATTTGTTCATGATTATTCTCGCACTTAATAGCTACCAGTTATTGAGCACTTACTATATGTCAGGTCCTGACACAACTGTTATATACGTATTGTTTTATTTAAGCATCACTCCTACTCTACAAAGTAAATATTGCTATCCTAATTTTACCCATGAGGATACTGAAGCACAGAGGCCTAAGTAATTTCCCAGAGTTACAGAGCTGAAAAATAATTGACTTGGCATTTGAATACAGACTTTTTAACTTCAGATTTATTGAGTTCTGAAACCATTGGCCCTTAAATCTGCTATACAGTTTTTCTTTATTTCTAAGTTTTTAAGTAAATTCTAGGTAGTTAACATGCACTGCAATGTTAGTTTCAGGTGTACAATTTAGCAATTCGTCACTTCTATACAATACCCGGTGCTCCTCCTTCATGCCCATCACCTATTTAACCTGTCTCCCTACCTACCTCCCCTCTGGTAACCATCAGTTTGTTCTCTATGTTGAAGAGTCTGTTTAAAGAGAGGAAATCTGCTACACAGTCTTATAACTAACATGCTTATAAATTGTTCACAGTGCTTAATTTGTAAACCCAGCTTTTAAAGATGATGGATACACATTAAAATTCACTTTTGGTTTTTCTGAGGGGAGTTTGTTCTCAAAGGGGAATATCTTCAAAGGGGGAAAGTACTTCAAGCATGTACATGAGATTGACTTTGCAGTTGGGTTCTCTCTTTCCAGTTATGGCAGTTATGGATTTTTAGCTAAGGGCTTGCTTTGAGACAATTCCTAGTGTTATGAGTATTCCTCGAAGCTACTCTGATTTCTCTGAAATTACAGAGAAAGAAAGACAATGAGGATATTTGAAACTAAGAACACTGTGATCTGGGGAGGGATGGACACATTAATTTTAATATATTTGATCCTCTTTCTTCTCAACCTTCCCCAAAGACTACTCAAATCATGCTTGAGTGACTAAGTATGCAGTGGAAACTACTTGGTTATCTTGCGGTGCAG